>NC_138888.1:12215790-12815790 GCF_965194825.1 Balaenoptera physalus | reverse complement strand
AGAAGGAAGACACTAGTCCATGTAATTTTAAAACAGATTTTTTTTCCCTCCATATAATTTGAAAGCTCCTTCATTTGACTCTGAGAAAGACAGGGGAGATTGGTTCAAGATGGTGGGGTAGAAGGACGTGCTCTCGCTCCCTCTTGCAGGAATACCAGAATCACAACTAACTGCTGAACAATCATCGACAGGAAGACACTGGAACTCACCAAAAAGATACCCCACATCCAAAGACAAAGGAGAAGCCACAATGAGATGGTAGGAGGGGCACAATCACAATGAAGTCAAGTCCCATAACTGCTGGTTGGGTGACTCACAAACTGGAGAACACTTATACCACAGAGGTCCACCCACTGGGGTGAAGGTTCTGAGCCCCACGTCAGGCTTCCCAATCTGGGGGTCTGGCAATGGGAGGAGGAATTCCTAGAGAATCAGACTTTGAAGGCTAGCGGGATTTGATTGCAGGACTTTGACAGGACTAGGGGAAGCAGAGACTCCACTCTTGGAGGGCACACACAAAGTAGTGTGCGCATCAGGACCCAGGGGAAGGAGCAGTGACCCCATGGGAGACTGAACCAGACCTACCTGCTAGTGTTGGAGGGTCCCCTGCAGAGACGGGGTGGCTGTGTGTCACTGTGAGGACAAGGACACTGGCAGCAGAAGTTCTGGGAAGTACTCCTTGACATGAGCCCTCCCAGACTCTGCCATTAGCCCCACCAAAGAGTCCAGGTAGGCTCCAGTGTTGGGTCGCCTCAGGCCAAACAACCAACAGGGAGGGAACCCAGCCCCACCCATCAGCAGACAAGGGGATTAAAGTTTTACTGAGCTCTGCCCACCAGAGCAACACCCAGCTCTACCCACCACCAGTCCCTCCCATCAGGAAGCTTGCACAAGCATCTTAGATAGCCTCATCCACCAGAGGGCAGACAGCAGAAGCAAGAAGAACTACAATCCTGCAGCCTGTGGAACAAAAACCACATTCACAGAAAGACAGACAAGATGAAAAGGCAGAGGGTTATGTACCAGATGAAGGAACAAGATAAAACCCCAGAAAAACAACTAAATGAAGTGGAGATAGGCAACCTTCCAGAAAAAGAATTCAGAATAATGAGAGTGAAGATGATCCAGGACCTCAGAAAAAGAATGGAGACAAAGATTGAGAAGATGCAAGAAATGTTTAACAAAGGCCTAGAAGAATTAAAGAACAAACAAAGAGATGAACAACACAATAACTGAAATGAAAAATACACTAGAAGGAATCACTAGCAGAATAACTGAGGCAGAAGAACGGATAAGTGACCTGGAAGACAGAATGGTGGAATTCACTGCTGTGGAACAGAATAAAGAAAAAAGAATGAAAGGAAATGAAGACAGCCTAAGAGACCTCTGGGACAACATTAAATGCAACAACATTCGCATTATAGGGGTCCCAGAAGGAGAAGAGAGAGAGAAAGGACCCGAGAAAATATTTGAAGAGATTATAGTCGAAAACTTCCTTAACCTGGGAAAGGAAATAGCCACCCAAGTCCAGGAAGCGCAGAGAGTCCCATACAGAATAAACCCAAGGAGAAACACGCCGAGACACATAGTAATCAAACTGGCAAAAATTAAAGACAAAGAAAAATTATTGAAAGCAGGAAGGGAAAAACGAAAAATAACATACAAGGGAACTCCCATAAGGTTAACAGCTGATTTCTCAGCAGGAACTCTACAAGCCAGAAGGGAGTGGCATGATATACTTAAAGTGATGAAAGGGAAGAACCTACAACCAAGATTACTCTACCCGGTAAGGATCTCATTCAGATTCAATGGAGAAATCAAAAGCTAAGAGAATTCAGCACCACCAAACCAGTTCTACAACAAATGCTAAAGGAACTTCTCTAAGTGGGAAACACAAGAGAAGAAAAGGACCTACAAAAACAAACCCAAAACAGTTAAGAAAATGGTCATAGGAACATACATATCGATAATTACCTTAAATGTGAATGCATTAAATACTCCAACCAAAAGACACAGGCTTGTTGAATGGATACAAAAACAAGGTCCATATATATGCTATCTACAAGACACCCACTTCAGACCTAGGGACACATTCAGACTGAAAGTGAGGCGATGGAAAAAGATATTCCATGCAAATGGAAATCAAAAGAAAGCTGGAATAGCAATACTCATATCAGATAAAATAGACTTTAAAATAAAGAATGTTACAAGAGACAAGGAAGGACACTACATAATGATCAAGGGATCAATTGAAGAAGAAGATATAACAATTATAAATATATATGCACCCAACATAGGAGCACTTCAATACATAAGGCAACTGCTACCAGCTATAAAAGAGGAAATTGACAGTAACACAATAATAGCGGGGGACCTTAACACCTCACTTACACCAATGGACAGATCATCCAAACAGAAAATTAACAAGGAAACACAAGCTTTAAATGACACAATAGACCAGATACATTTAATTGATACTTATAGGACATTCCATCCAAAAACAGCAGATTACACTTTTTTCTCAAGTGCACACAGAACATACTCCAGGATAGATCACAAATCTTGATCACAAGATTGTGATCTATCGTGGGTCACAAATCAAGCCTCAGTAAATTTAAGAAAATTGAAATCATATCAAGCATCTTTTCTGACCACAATGCTGTGACATTAGAATTCAATTACAGGGGAAAAAAAACGTAAAAAACACAAACACATGGAGGCTAAACAATACATTACTAAATAACCAAGAGACCACTGAAGAAATCAAAGAGAAATTTTAAAAAATACCTGGAGACAAATGACAATGAAAATATGATGACCCAAAACCTATGGGATGCAGCAAAAGCAGTTCTAAGAGGGAAGTTTATAGCTATACAAGCCTACCTCAAGAAACAAGAAAAATCTCAAATAAACAATCTAACCTTACACCTAAAGGAACTAGAGAAAGAAGAACAAACAAAACCCAAAGTTAGCAGAAGGAAAGAAATCATAAAGATCACAGCATAAATAAATGAAATAGAAACAAAGAAAACAATAGCAAAGATCAATAAAACTAAAAGCTGGTTCTTTGAGAAGATAAACAAAATTGATAAACCATTAGTCAGACTCACCAAGAAAAAGAGGGAGAGGACTCAAATCAACAAAATTAGAAATGAAAAAGGAGAAGTTACAACAGACACCACAGAAATACAAAGCATCCTAAGAGACTACTACAAGCAACTCTACGCCAATAAAATGGACAACCTGGAAGAAATGGACAAATTCTTAGAAAGGTATAACCTTCCAAGACTGAACCAGGAAGAAATAGAAAATATGAACAGACCAATCACAAGCACTGAAATTGAAACTGTGATTAAAAATCTTCCAACAAACAAACGTCCAGGACCAGATGGCTTTACAGGTGAATTCTATCAAACATTTAGAGAAGAGCTAACACCCATCCTTCTCAAACTCTTCCAAAAAATTGCAGAGGAAGGAACACTCCCAAACTCATTCTATGAGGCCACCATCACCCTGATACCAAAACCAGACAAAGATACTACAAAAAAAGAAAATTACAGACCAATATCACTGATGAATATAGATGCAAAAATCCTCAACAGAATACCAGCAAACAGAATCCAACAACACATTAAAAGGATCATACGCCATGATCAAGTGGGATTTATCCCAGGAATGCAAGGATTCTTCAATATACGCAAATCAATCACTGTGATAAACCATATTAACAAACTGAAGGAGAAAAACCATATGATCATCTCAATAGATGCAGAAAAAGCTTTTGACAAAATTCAACACCCATTTATCATAAAAACTCTCCAGAAAGTGGAAACCTATCTCAACATAATAAAGGCCATATACAACAAACCCACAGCAAACATCATTCTCAATGGTGAAAAACTGAAAGCATTTCCTCTAAGATCAGGAACAAGACAAGGATGTCCACTCTCACCACTATTATTCAACATAGTTTTGGAAGTTCTAGCCACGGCAATCAGAAAAGAAAAAGAAATAAGAGGAATGCAAATTGGAAAAGAAGAAGTAAAGCTGTCACTGTTCGCAGATGACATGATACTATACATAGAGAATCCTAAAGATGCCACCAGAAAACTACTAGAGCTAATCAATGAATTTGGTAAAGTTGCAGGATACAAAATTAATGCACAGAAACCTCTTGCATTCCTATACACTAATGATGAAAAATCTGAAAGAGAAATTAAGGAAACACTCCCATTTACCATTGCAACAAAAAGAATAAAATACCTAGGAATAAACCTACCTAGGGAGACAAAAGACCTGTATGCAGAAAACTATAAGACACTGTTGAAAGAAATTAAAGATGATACCAACAGATGGAGAGATATACCATGTTCTTGGATTGGAAGAAACAATATTGTGAAAATGACTATACTACCCAAAGCAATCTACAGATTCAATGCAATCCCTATCAAATTACCAATGGCATTTTTTACAGAACTAGAACAAAAAATCTTAAAATTTGTATGGAGACACAAAAGACCCCGAAGAGCCAAAGCAGTATTGAAGGAAAAAAACGGAGCTGGAGGAATCAGACTCCCTGACTTCAGACTATACTACAAAGCTACAGTAATCAAGACAATATGGTACTGGCACAAAAACAGAAACGTAGATCAATGGAACAGGCTAGAAAGCCCAGAGATAAACCCACACACCTATGGTCAACTAATCTATGACAAAGGAGGCAAGGATATGCAATGGAGAAAAGACAGTCTCTTCAATAAGTGGTGCTGGGAAAACTGGACAGCTACATGTAAAAGAATGAAATTAGAACACACCTTAACACTATATATAAAAATAAACCCAAGATGGATTAGAGACCTAAATGTAAGACCAGACACTATAAAACTCTTAGAGGAAAACATAGGAAGAACACTCTTTGACATAAATCACAGCAAGATCTTTTTTGATCCAACTCCTAGAGTAATGGAAATAAAAACAAAAATAAACAAATGGGGCCTAATGAAACTTAAAAGTTTTTGCAAAGCAAAGGAAACTACAAACAAGACGAAAAGACAGCCCTCAGAATGGGAAAATATATTTGCAAATGAATCAACAGACAAAGGATTAATCTCCAAAATATATAAACAGCTCATGCAGCTCAATATTAAAAAAACAAACAACCCAATCCAAAAATGGGCAGACGACCTAAACAGACATTTCTCCAAAGAGGACATACAGATGGCCAAGAAGCACATGAAAAGCTGCTCAACATCACTAATTATTAGAGAAATGAAAATCAGAACTGCAATGAGGTATCACCTCACACCAGTTAGAATGGGCATCATCAGAAAATCTACAAACAACCAATGCTGGAGAGGGTGTGGAGAAAAGGGAACCCTCTTGCACTGTTGGTGGGAATGTAAATTGATACAGCCACTATGGAGAACAGTAGGGAGGTTCCTTAAAAATCTAAAAATAGAACTACCATATGATCTAGCAATCCCACTACTGGGCATATACCCTGAGAAAACCATAATTCAAAAAGACACATGCACCCCAATGTTCACTGCTGCACTATTTACAATAGCCAGGTCATGGAAGCAACCTAAATGCCATCAACAGACGAATGGGTAAAGAAGATGTGGTACATATATAGAATGGAATATTACTCAGCCATAAAAAGGAACGAAATTGGGTCATTTGTAGAGACATGGATGAATCTAGAGACTGTCATACAGAGTGAAATAAGTTAGAAAGAGAAAAACAAATATCGTATATTAACGCATATATGTGGAACCTAGAAAAATGGTACAGATGAACCGGTTTGCAGGGCAGAAATAGAGACACAGATGTAGAGAACAAATGTATGGACACCAAGGGGGGAAACTGGGGTGGGGGGATGGTGGTGTGATGAATTGGGAGATTGGGATTGACATGTATACACTGATGTGTATAAAATGGATGACTAATAAGAACCTGCTGTATAAAAATAAATAAAATTAAATTAAAAAAAAAAGCAGTCCTTATTCACCATCCCATTTCTCAAAATTCCCATGGGTAAGGTAAATGCTGATGATTCCTAAATCTGATTTATTTATGAAATCAACAAATATTACTTGAGTCCCTAGGAAGTATCAGACACTACCTAAGGCGCTAAAGATATACTATTGTCTTTCTACAGAGATTATTATCAATTATGGAAAGCAGCAAGTCTAACAACATGTACGAAAAAGGAAGATAAGTGTTAATAAGTATAGCTTGCTATGGGAGAAGAAGAGGCAGCCTAATTTGGGTCAGAGGAAAGGTAAGAACACCTAGAGGATGCGCTATTTAAACTAAAATTTGACTTATGAGGAGGAATAAGCTTGATGGAATTGGGTGGGAGAAAGACTGTACAGCATGAAGACAAAGAGTTTTCTGAGCTGAAAAACAGCATATGCAAAGGCTTAAAGAGACAGCCGGCATATATGACATTAATAAGGAATTAAAAGCAGTTCTGGAGTTGAAGCTTGGGTGGAGGTGGGGAGGCTGGGAAGTAAGATAGGTACAGGTCAGCAGACTCTCAGGAGCCAGGAAATGAATTGGTAATTTATCTAGAGGCAAAGGAAAACAATTGTGTGGATTTCAATCCAGGATTTTAAACAGCCTGGATTTCTAAGGCTGTTCAACTTGAATATGGTTTTGTAAGACGTGGTATAAATTCTTGTGTGCTGCATCACATTCTATGCACATAATATGGGGTGTGAAAAATGGTAGATGAGTGTCTGGACTTGACCTTTCTCAAGGAAATCTGGGTAGTACTTTTTAAAGCAGCAAAGAGTGACGGAAGAAGGCAGTACACCATGCATCAGTTACTAGGTAACAACAATGACAAAACGCTGAGAGAGGTGAGGGTGATGTCTCCTCAGGTTGTGTCAGGGAACAAGAGAGACAAGCAAAGGGATCCCATGAGCTCACTTGTACTTGCACATAAGAACGGCCCCACGTTTCACTTCTAGAGTTGTTCTCTCCAAACCCCATTGAACACAGACGATAGGGGAGTTGAACCACTTCATTTATCCTGGTCCCCGCATGGGGTCAGGTTGGCATATGACAACAACCGGGGGCTGAAGAGTCAAAGGGGCTAAAGAGGGTCTGTTTTACCCCCTCCCCTTAGGACTTGAGTCACTTGGAGAATGTACACTAGTTCTATGAGTCTCAGCCTTCCCAACTTTCTAAACGTGGTGACAATTGCTACCTTGGAGGGTATTTTGGAGAAGTTAAAAAGAGTGTGTATGAAAGGCACCTCGACTCTCCCTTGACATAGGGTAGGCATTCGATAAGAGGTGGCTCTGGCTGTGATGCTATCAGCTCCGTTACCATATGAGAAAGAATGGGGAACGGGGAAGGCAGAAGAAGCAGAAGTTTGTTCATAAGACATTGGTACCTTGGGAGCTACTTTGTTGAATCTGAATTCCTTGACTGGCAGAAAGTAAATAAATGTTCTTAGCCTGAGGGTATGTGTTTGGCAATTATTTCACAGTTGATATTCACACAGATAGCAGGATTATGACTGCTCATTAAGTGTTCACTGAGTAGCCTTTTCTCCCCCAAACAAACATATAATTAAGATGCAAGGGTGTGTGTGTGTGTGGGTGTGTGTGGAGAGATTATTCCTCTGTAACACAGAGTCATAGAATTAGGAAGTTGAAAGGGTCCTTCTGCTATATACCACAAGTTTAATAGAATAATTCTGTGGCCAAATAGCAGTAAATTTATTCTCCATTCCATGCTGCTAATCTAATTCCATTCGAGTACGTGATTTGCTATGTGAATATTGCTTTATCTGTTCGCATGACAGCAAGTGAGGACAGGGGTGCCTAAGGGGGTCCGATGCTCCCTCCTTTTCCTCTTTCTAATCTAGTCTCAGTCAACAGTGCAGCTCCCTGTGGAAGCATGAGATTCCTAGTGCCTAAAATAGGTAATTCATTGCTCTTCTAAGAGAAACTTAAGCCAAATGAACTTATGAAGCCAAATAAGCCAAATCTGTAACTATGTGTGGTTCAGAGGGGACTCGATTCTATGAAGACAGGAACAGCACCAGAACATACGTGCAGAATAATGTGACTGAATGAGAAAATTAACGCCATGTTTATATCTGAGTTTTGTTACTTCCCACAGATGTGTCACGCTCTATCAGCGCGCAATCCTTCCAACAGCCTCGGAAAATTCCTAGAGAGCCATTAAAAGGTAAATCAGTAAGCCCTCGCATTTCACAGAAGATGCAAACTCTCACTTGCACAACTAACCAAAAGCAAGAGCCTAAAATATTATAAACGAGAGGCAGAAAGTTATATTAACCATAATTAATTAACCTTCGTTAAGAAAGAAGCTGTATTTGTTCAGGAAAAATCCCTTAGGATAGAAGGTGAGACCCCAGCTCCAGTTTGCCTTAATTTGGGTAAAACTATTCCATGCTAGACAAGATGGTAAATGTATCCAGGAGGGGAGAAGAAAAGAGAGAAAAAGAAGATAGTGGAAGACTGCATACTCTACAAGGTGTTTCTTTCTTGTGAAGCTCCCAAATATTTGATAAAATTGTTAAAACTCGCCAAAAGCTCAAAAATATATATTTTTATAAAACTCAGTGAAGAATTTTGTACCATGTTTTGGGTGAAACCAAAACTGTAAGCTTGGGAAAGGGGGACAGGGGAGGGGGAGTACAGAGAAAAGCACAGGGGACGATGCTTATTACGGGGCACTGGAATTGGATTTGGGTCCAGTTTAATCAAATCCTTACAGGACAGGTGCCTTGGGTTATGTGGGTACACAATTTTTTGATTAGTGGCCAGTGAATGTAAACTTATCAACTAAAAATTTTACCCACAAACTACACGGGGCACTTATTTTACATTTATAAAGTTATTTGCCCTAAAGCTCTGTTGCTTGAGAGATGGGCATACACAGGTCATTTTAAAAGAATGGTGTCACATAAAAAGAATTTTTCTGGCTTGTGGTCAATTTTTAAATGATTTTCCCTCAATGGATTAAAGGACATCCATTGCTGACCTTCACTCTACCACAAAGAGAAACTCAGGCTCTCGTGAGATCGGCAAATGGCTACTCGGTGTTCGTGGAGAGAGTTCCTTTGTGAAAGGTCTCTACTCAATATTCGACAAATATCGTTGTTTTCAGAATGTTTCAAGCCAGGAAAGATCAGTACACATTTTAACAGTAACTTTATTTGCAGCCTTTTCCAACAGAAAACTTGCCTGCAAAGCAGACCACAAAAGTGAAGTGCCTATTACAGGATAAGTGAGGCAGCTTTCTTATCAAGTGTTGTCCAAGCATCATTAGTTTAATGCCTTCCCTGTACATGCCAAAGAACAAGAGATGACAGTCACCAACACAATGCCGGCACACAGGTTAGCGATTCCAAAACCAACCCACCTAATAGAGAAGGTCGGAGGAAAAGAAGATAATAAAGGAGGAGAAAAGAAAATAGCTTGCTGTGGACTGAATCAATTTACACCCCAATAAAGTTGGGTCCCTTTTTTTTAGTAGAGATCTTAACAGTGTCAAGTTCCCATATCAAGTGCTGTCCAAGGAATTCCTAAAATGATTAGCATCTATCATGGAAGACTAACATTAATAGGCCCTGAAATTCTCCTTCAATAAGGATATATGTTTGGATGCCCCTCTTCAACCAAAGATTAGTCAAGCAGGATGGTTTTCTCCTCTGTCAGGTATAATAGAATAACCTACATATCTACAGAAACAGTTTCTACAACTTATTTGTTTCTTTGCTCTGTTCCAAGTCCCAGAAGTAAAAATGATTTTTCCCACAGGGATCACCTGCTCCACAATGACCTTTGACCCACCCTTTGTTAACGAGTCCTGGAACAGGAGGGGGACAGAGGACTCACCATTTGATTGCTGTACCAGTACAGTGATGATCCCTTCAGGACCACCCAGAACTTTTTCCATTTGTTGCCTAGGAAAGTTCCTTTTTCCTTTTTCTTATATAGCCACCCTTGGCAGTCAGCATGCCCCAGGTCTTTACATGATATCCTCCTCCGACTCATGGTGAAAAAACCTGCAACAATTATGCGAAAAGGTAGGTAACATCGTACCCTGATGTATGTGACAGACTGAAAGGTAACTGTTTGCTGTTTACCTCCAGGAAGTTGGATTTTTGTACCAAGATTTATGCAAAGCAAATGCAAAAAGAAAGTAATTTATCGATTTTATTTTTAACCATTCATTTGGTGCTTAGAAGGTGCAAGATATGAATGATCAAAGAAGCAGTGAGACTCACATGCAAGTGTTAGTCTAAGAATATTCTTCAATGGAATAAGCTGAAAACATGAAAATCATGAGTCTGGCAGGCACATCACTGCACTAACACAGCTCGTTTCAACAATAATAGCAGTAGTTATGCAAGAGATGCAAAAGGGTTAATGCCCACCTAGAAACACGGCCACTTCCCCGACTCAGTGCCAGTCTTTCTAAGCTCTGTTGACATACCACGGGGGATTAATCCAAATGAACAGCATGCCGTCATTTCTTAAAATCGATCCAAAAGAACCCCAAATTAATCTGCCATCCACCTTCTGATATTAACATTAAGACAGACAAAAATCAGATCCTAAAGAAGGCATCCAGGAGAAAAGGACACTCACACACACAAACGGGATAAAGAAACAAAAGATCTAATTACCTTTAGTTTTCTTTCTCTGCTTCTGACGCAAGGGAACCTGCTGGAAATGCAGGAAGGAAAGAAAAGAGGAAATTTCTGATTGTGTTGTAACATTTGTAACGAGAGAAGGAGGGAGGAGGTGGCAGTATGTATGAGCAGGATGGAAGCTAAAAAAAAAACTCTCCAGGCAGAGCTAAAGGGGAGCTACTAGCTGAGGCACGAAATGTGCTAATTAGAATCAATAGACATGGAGCTGCACCTGAAAAAAATACGTAACAGCGTTTATCACTAATGTTTCCTGTTTCCACCCACAGGCATCTTTCTCACTACCGCTTTAGTTATGAAAGGACACCGTTCACTCAAGTTCTTAAAAATAATAAAAATATTTCCCTTTTTATTTTTTTGTGAGAGAAGACAAAATTATGTTGTGCTTCTTTTTGTGCCATTTCTAAATAACAGCAATTATTTAAATAAACCTGCAAGATAACCATTGCAATGTCGCAATACTACAGGTTCACATCAGATTGTTAAATTCATGGTCCTGCTAACACCATGGGGTTGCATCTAAGCCACATGAAGTAAACATCCCAGAAAAAAGAAGTTCCACAACCTCTTTTGGTGAGATCTAAGTACCTATCAACCCTCCTTGTCAGGAAATTCTTATTTACATCTAGATTTAAATTACATATTGCCTTAAGTATCTCTGAATGTTTCTCGTATGTTTTATGGAAGATAAATTAATTGCCAATTTCTATTTGACACTAGCTCTTCAAATATTCAAATCAGACAAAAGACAATCTGAAATACATGTTTTTCACAATACATTTTAAACAATTCATGTAAAATCATCAGACTATCAGCCAAAATAGAAAACAAAAAAAAAATGCTTTCAACGGCTCTGTGTGTGTGTGTGTATGTGTGTGTGTGTGTGTGTGTGTGTGTGTGTGCAGAGAGAGAAACATTTTAAATTAAAGGAGTTTCATTTTTTCCTCCACAATATCTAAACCAAATTTAGTGAAGTTTAATTGACTTAATCTTTTCTGGTAACAAGTGGAGAATTTGAAAAAAATTGTACATAATTGAAAAGTAGTTCTAAAAATTGGTATGCAATCTTATTACAAGATTTTATAATGTTATTTTAGATGCACCTGGCTAGTATTCTCCATATCTAACCAATGATCTAATAGCTACAATGCTTCTACGATATGTTTGAAGAGAGAATACGACAGAGTGGAAATAAAATGGGATTTTAAAATCCAGAGGCCTGAAATCAACTCACGGTTGTCATACGTAGTAGCTGTGTTACTCGGGGAAAAATCAGTTTATTACTCGAAACCAACTTCCTCATTCGTAAAATCAATATATTTATAATAATTCCAATCCTGTAGGTCTCAAAAATATTTAACAAGATTGTACCTGAAAATGCACTAAAAACTAAAAATACTTTATGTGACTATGTACTAGAATACATGATTATAGATATAAACAAGTACTTCATATCTAATAAACAAAAATTTCTAGTAATTTTCAAGATAGGTAGGACTTGTATTTTCTTCAGCAACAATGATAAAGTTAAAGTGCTTAAATTATATTTCCTGGGAAATCCCATACGGACTTTTTATTTTACAAATGTTAGAATAAAATTTTATTCCTGAAGAAATTAATCATCCTTGTGAAAAAAGGACATGACAAAGGCAATAATTGCTCTAAACTTTAGTCAAGAGTAGACATGCTAGAGTCATGACACACAACTAAAATTTCGGCATTTTTGACCAAGTTCTAGTCTCAGCTCCGCTTCATAAGATATCTCCCACACTGACCTGCAATCTCGGTCTAAAATTCCCACCATTCCCTCATATGGTTTCCTGGAATCTTTTCTATAGGCAATTATCTGAGGTCAGCAAAACCTATTAACAAAATATATTAGCCCAAATATCTTATTTGCATAATGTATACCATTTGGATAGCTAGAACTTAGCTGAGAGCCAGGACTAAAGGTGAAGAAGAGAGTAAGTCAATTTAGATAGTGCGAACACTTTTAGAAAATCTGGGCTCCAGGAGACCCCAGGAAGCACTCAAGACAAACTAAGAACATGGGGAATAGGGAGAAAAGGGAGTTGTAGACAGAGGCATTCCTAGAACGTTCTGGCCCCATCTGAACAAGGTAAATCACATTCGCTTATACAAAAAGAGCAGCTCTGAAAAGAAGAGAGAGAGGAAGTAGGAGAGGACAGCTGTAGGATCTGTAAAGGGAAGCATCACCCACTCCAAGCCTCCTGACTGGGAGCCAGTGAATCTCCTCCATCCATCGCTTATGGGCTCCCAGTGCAGCAAGGGCTCTCCAGCTCTACCACCCAACCTTACGGCTGGTTCTAGAGAAAGCCCCCTATCAAACTGTAGGCTCTGTCTCAACTTTGCCCCAAACCAGGCCTTGGTGTATGCTAGATTCTTGCACCTGGGCTGGAAGAGAAGTGGGGCTCTAAGCAGGACAATACCTCAAGCAACGTGAGCACCCAAGACCGAGAGGACTTTATTCAGACTTTTTTAAAGGGGGGCAGGGAGTTTAGTCTTTGAGTCAGCCCTCCTCAGACAGTACTTCTCCTAAGGCAAATTATCGTAAAATCTATATAACTGTTCAAACTGTTTCCCCAACCAGAAGCAGAACTGCATATATAGAAATGATAAATTAGAGAGAATTTCAGTTTCACTTGAAATATATGAATTTGAAACCTAAATTGGTTTACATGAAAGAATGAAAACAATCTTGAGAACTTTAGTGAGTTTGAGATACATCTAACCCCTCACAACAGGAAATGGAACCCACGAACTAGTCAGTTTCATAAAGATCTTGCATGTGGTTTATTTCACTAGGTGAGTGACAAAAAGCCAAGCAAGCAGTGTGCATTTTATGAGACAGTTTTTCGATAGGGAATTATAACAATCATAACAAATATCTGAAGCCTAATAAGATATTTTTCTCACACAATTTTCTTCCCATTGGCATGTTGTAGGTAAAACTGAAGAATTACTCTAAATTCTGAATTTGCCCTAACTCGGTTATAAAACTTGAGAAAATTTTCTCTTTTAAATAAATATTTCCTTTTTATTGAAAAAGCCTATTTTTCTTTTACTTTTTAAGGTGGTTAAAAAAATTCACTTGGTCATTAATCACTCAAAATCACACGTTGTATAAACTTAAAAAGGAACCAGTGTAAAATATGCAAATGGACCTCCTCTGATATTGAATGATGGCGCTCACAACGAAGATCAGGGCAATTATTATACTGACTTCTAATATATATAGTAACTATTAATTCTTACAGGTACAATTTACCCCCCATGATATACTAAAATTCACCATAAAGTGGTTTGTCATTACATCAAACTTCACAATGGTCCTGGTATTAAGCAAAATTATATAGTGTTATGCTGGTCTTGATTTGTGGCATTTACCCAAGTTCCATGGTGTAAAACCTCACATGATTGCCAATTTTACCACTACTTTAACAAAGCCACAAAAATTCCTAAATATTTTAGATCCAAGCCAGCTCCAGCTGATAAAACTATTAGGCATGTTTCTCCACAAACACCTTTGCCCCACAAACATCTTTCCTCCTTCCTGGCAAATTGAACTCAACTTTGTAAAGAGAATTTTAAAGCTTTTATATATTAAAATTTTACCTGTAAAAATACATGGAAAACTTGCTTAGTTTTTTTTCAGAAGACTAACCACTTTAATATTACTTAATAAGTTAATATGAAAAGAAAATCTCTAATAGTGAAAAATGAAGACAGATAAGAGACTTTATAATAACAATAGACAGTAATTGAAAACAATAACTAAGAAATATATATAAAGCTTATACTCATATAATGTTTGCCATAGGCCAGTCACTGCTCTGAGTCTTTTCATAAATACCTGGATTGAATTCTCACAACATTTATGGCTTAGGTGCTATTATAATGCACATTTTACAGATGAGGAAATTAAAGCAAACGGAGGTTCAGTATTGTGCCCAAAGTCACAAAAGTAAATGGTAAAACACAAATATTTGTTTCAAGAGTAAAATTCACAAAGTAGTAGCCTTTAAGGTATTTGCTTTGGTTGTTGATATTATATAAAGGAGGAGGACAGAAAAGCAAGGACTAGAGTTTGAGGGGAAGCTGGAAGCAATGGCACTTTCTACACAGAAGAGAAATTCGAGAAATATTATAAAAGAAGGACTAGGGCGAAGGGGAAGTAGAGAGAAAGAGGAGAAAAGGAAGGACGACAGGGAGCTGAGGGGGAAGAGGAGGCGGAATTTAGAACATGGAAAGTGCGGGAGAGCAACGTGGCAGGGAAAGAGTTTCTAGCTTAAGCAATGGGATAAATGGCATCAATATAGAGAACACAGTCATATATACTGAATTATAATATATTCAGTAATAAACATATTGAGTTTGATGTACATAAGAGGCATCTGATGGAAATAGTTAGTATATATAGTACTTAAGGGTTTAAGGATTTGGAGGAAATCTGGAATAAAGACGTAAAATTAGGAATCATCAGTGTACAGAGAGTGGAAGTCTTGAGTTTGGATAAGATAACCCAGATGTGTAGAATGTCAAAGGGTTGAAGTCAGAATCCGAAGGAAGACCAGTATGTTTACACGGAAGCAGCAGGAAAGGTCAAGGAGACTGAGCAGAACGGCAAAGGACAAAAGAAAACCAGGAGAGGCGCTGTCATGGAAGTGAGGGAGAGATTGAAGGGAAGGGTGAGCCCAGACCATTAAATACTACCAGTGTCAAAGAGAAAGAAAAAGTTACTGGAGACCTTGGCAAAACAGTTTCATTGTCGTGTTGGCTGGAAAACAAATTCCAGTGGGTTGGGGAGGAATGGGAATTAAGAAGTCAACAAAGCACGGAAGACTAGTCTCACCAGAACCTTGATTGAAAAGAGGAGACATGATAGTAACAGGAGGGCCTAGGGCCAAAAGAGAAATTGTCATGTGTTTTTTCAAAACCACACTCCTATTCTTATAATCTCTCCTGCAGTAAATTACAGATACACACTTACTCACTGATAGTGGGATGTGGAAATTGAAAAGCAATTTAACAACATGGTATCAAAAGTCTCAACTCTATTATATTCTGACTCACTGAGCACACATCTCTTTCTTCCTTCTTTTCTTTCTTACTCTTTGATTTTACTTTTAAGGTAATGAAATCTAAATACACTCATGTCTCCCTATGTACAACTTCCCTTTTCCATTTCCCTCTCATTCACCCTAGGTTACACTAAGCTGAATGTGATTTTTATCATTCCCATGCAGTTTTAGTATTTATAAGCAACATTCACAATACTATAAATAATAGCATTAATGGAGATAATTTTTAGTATTGTGTTTTTGAGATTTTTTTCCATGTTGAGACAAGTAGTTCTAATTCTAATATAGCATTGTAGTGAATGAAAATGACACAGTTTATTTATCCATTCACTTATTGACCCACATTTAATTTACTATCATAACACTGTTGCAATTAACAACTTTGTATAACTGCACTGTGCACCTGGACACGTGTTCCTCTGGGCTAGAGTATTTATCTGAGAGTGGACTGCACGGCCATAGGATACGTGCATCTTTAATATTGCAGGTATCCCCAAATTGCTTTCAAAGTGTCCTACTTATAATCCCTCCTGCAATATATAAAATTTTCAGTTCTCTACAACCTGGAATATGTTTTGGTCTTTTCTTTCAAAATTTCAGCAATCTTTCTACCTGTTTCTTTTTTTTTTTTTAACTATTCCATTATTTTCTGCTCTTAATTTTCTTTGTCTTAATTTTTAATCTGTTTATCTCCCTGTGCCATACGTGTCCTGCATAAATTTGTCAATTTACTAACACTCTTTTAGAAAGTATCCAACATGGAATGTATGCCATTTACTGAGCTTTCTATTTCAAAGATTATGGTTTCTTTTCCAATACCTCAGTTTTTTCAAAGCCCACTTGCATTTTATACTTTTTCATTTGTGCCTGCTTTTCTTTCAAACTTGTACAAAAGATTCCTTGAGCTTCATACTTAAAATTTTTTGTCAGGCTTTAAAATGTTGTTCTTATGTAAAATCAAGTTATACTTGAATTTTGTATTTGAGAGTCTATCTTTCTTAGCATTTCTCAAATCTGTTTTGGACTTTTAAGTTTGCAGAATTGTGAGTGCAAGGGCCTTATGTTCTCTCCCCCTCCCTCTCTCTCTCAGTCTCTCCCTCCCTCTCTGCTCCCCTTTCCCCCATTATGGCCGCACCTCCCTCCTTATCAGTTTGGACGTTGCCTCCACCTGATGTGGAATCGGTCCTACAATCAGGCCCTGACGCCGTCCTGGGAGCTCCTGCCTGTCCAGTTGCTGGTCCGGCTGGTGACTAGGTTTCGCTCCTGATTTGGATCTGTGTCCCTATTCCTTCCATTATTGAATGGAAGCCAGTCATTTCATGTATGAGATTCCATCTTGAAATCACAGTTTAAGTGACAAGCGAGTCCCTTCCCACAGTAGCTTCAATATCCCACCAAGACATCTGTCCAGTTCCGCTCCTGGCACCTTAAACTTTTTTCTATCCTACAGAAATGTCGGGCACTTTAGCAACTCCATACTTTTGAATGCTTTATTCTCTTCCCCCATTTTTCATCTGCTTAATGCTTACTCATCCTTTCAGATCGAGGCCAAATGCCACCTCCACCATAAAGCCCTTTCTGACTTTAAAAGGCAGTGAGCTCTTATAAAAATCTTACATTCACTCAGTGTTATTTATTTGTAGTCACTGTAGCAATTGATTTATATTTTTTCCCAAAGATCTTCATGGTAGGTACTATTTTTACCTTCCTTTTCACAAATGAGGAACTTCATCTCGGTGTGCTTAAGTAACTTCCCCTCAGATCACACATAGCTAGTAGCAGAGCCAAGACTAGGACCCAGGCCAGTCAGACTCCTAAGCCTATTGTTTAACTCAGTGTTACTACTTCTTCTGTGTTTTATATTCCACAATGCTTTGCTGATGCCTCTTAAATGGATATTATAATCTATCTGTTTATATATCTGAGTGGTACATACATGGTAGTAACACAATCCATCTAATGGTCCAACCCTCTATCCCACACAGCTACTCAATCACTTCCCCTGTTAATGTTGCTTCTTAAAGTTTATCAAATCTCTTTCATCAGCTCCGTAGTTGAATGATGACTCTGCTTAGAGTCAATGATTGGCCAAGAATTCAAGATAGAATTGATGTTCTTGAACACGTCATGACTTCAAAATCTAGCACCTAGAGTGATGCCTGACACATAGGAAGCGTTCAATAAATATTTACCAAAAGATTAACTGGGTCTTGTATCAAATTTTACTTCCTATAATGCCTTAATAATAGTGCCTGGTACAAGTGGAGATTTAACAAATATCTTGAAAGCCATCTCTATTGTTTGATTACTCACAGCTGAAAAATACCTCCGCTAACATCAGCAGAGAAAAGCAACATAAAAGTTGCTCCAATATCTTTCTCCCCCCAGAGAGGCGC
The DNA here is from genome assembly GCF_965194825.1 of Balaenoptera physalus. Lineage (NCBI taxonomy): Eukaryota > Metazoa > Chordata > Mammalia > Artiodactyla > Balaenopteridae > Balaenoptera > Balaenoptera physalus. The sequence goes on along the minus strand of NC_138888.1, from coordinate 12,797,590 downwards.
ATACATAGAGAAAAGCCCCTGGGATCAATTGACACTAAGTTTGAACCCATCTGGAGAGATGACCCTTGGTGTTTCCTTGAAGGTAAAATACTATTTCCTCAAAAACCACAGTAGTTTTCTCCAGCATCCTGTTTTAACCATATCCACCAAATACTAAGAATCAAGAACCCAAGAAATAGGAAGGCATGGGGTGGAGGAGAGGCGCTGGGAGGAGGGACACAAGTTTTCCACTGGTAGCTAACAAGCCCTCACCCAGTCTGTTCCCCAGATAGCTGTCATGCACTTCTCCACTCGAAGTCCTACTTGGGAAAGAAAATATGCAAAACAGTCCCTGCGTCCAAGACAGCATTGGCACAGCCAATTCAACATAGAGTTCTGTTGATGGAGCCTAAAAAAACAAGCTGCCAACATTTCAGCTCTTTCTAGTTGATCAAAAAGTTGGAAAATAGTTTCCTCACTTCATCCCTGAATATCACCACATCCCTGAGACACACACCATGAGCACAGGGATGGAGTGGGGGGCAGAGCAGGTTCCCATGGGGGCTGGAATCATATCTGGGCTGCTCACAGCACACAGTACACATAAAGACCAGGCAATACATGTTCTGTGAACAATGAATGCAGAGCTCTCTTGGGAAGCAAAGGCATCAGGGACCAGTCTGCTGTTAGATCACCACACAGATGACAGTCCAGGCAACAGCAGATAACCCAGTGACCACAATGCCAGAAGTAAATGTCCATTTACATTCAGTGAGCTTGTCCTCATCAGCAGAAAAATTGAGCAATGTGACCATGATTTATACGCAGAGACTTTTGTTTCAGGAAAAGGTTTTCACTTGACATTTTTTCCAGACAATATTTACTGAAGGAAATTTATTTTAAACAATTTTTGAGAAAACACTGTCATAAAGTTTTGATCTAAGATAATTCGGACATTTCTTCCTCACTAGAGCAATCCCTGAAAGGAATCCCTGAAAGCTTTAGGTAAAAGGATTGTGTCCAAGGGTAAAAGAGGTGATGTGTCACATTCTCTCTGAGACTCGGCATCATTAAATTAAGGCTGTTTTCCTTCTTTAGCCAGAATGTTGTTACTAAAATCTGAGACCAGAGAAGTTTCTTAGCCAAGCCTTAAGATTCACATGCTGGTCGTTATTATTTATTTATCTATCTCTATCTATTTATTTTAATAAGAAACTAACCATAAAAGAAAACCAAGCCACACTGATTTGGTGCATAATGCTTAATCACCACAGTATAATGTACGGAAAGCCTTACAAACATCAAGAACTACACAAATGGATGTTTAGCGATTGTACCAAATTTAATCATTTATGTTAAAAATTTCCCAAAAAAGCTATGACCCGGATCCTACCGGTGATTATACTAGTGCGTTCTTTCAGGGCACAATTTGGTAAATTATGGCTTTTGTTTATTCAACCACCACTTACTGCACAACTGCTAAGTGCCAAGGACCAGAGATTCAATGGCAAGCAAGTTCTAACACAGCTTCCAGTGAAACACAGACGAAAGAGAGCTGAACAAGGATAATGAGGTCTGCACACCATTACAGTGCTTACCTAGAACCGGGGAGTCAGGGCAGGCCCTCCAGATAAAGACCTGCGCCTGAGAGGATGTGATACAGAGATGCAGGTACAAGCCAGGAGGCGTTGACCACCGAGCGCAGGTTGGTTTTGGAGGTGGTTACCACATTCAGAGTGGCCAAGCCACGTCATGTAAGTTATGTTTGAAAGTATGAAGTTCATCTGAAAGCCAAGGGAAGCCACTGAACAGATAGAAGCAGGTGGGTGGCAAAATCACATCTGCAGTTAGGAGAACCCACCCTGGCTGTTGTGAGGCAACAGAGAGTAGTCGGGGGTGGGGTAGTTGGAAGCAGGTGCAGAGAGAGGCAAAGAGCCCAGTGAACAGAAGGAAGGGCAAGTGTTGCGTCTGAGAAGACGGAGAAATATTTAGGAGGCAAAACAGACAGAACTTGGTGAGTTAATACTTTTTGATTCTGTGTGAAGCTTTAGCTTTGAAAATTCTGCTCTTTCCCTTCAGAGGAGAGAAAACCGGAGGAAAGAAAAGAATACCATCAGATAACAGCAACTCAGCTTAACAAAAAAAGAACAATGCTTTTTTACTATGCACATAGTAAGACTTCAGATGCTTAGAATCCACTTTCTTGAACAGTTTTATTAGCACCACTTTACCATCACCCTGCCCCAACCAGGTGGTCGGCTCCTCCTCTTCGTACCCCAGCACTGAGCAGAGAGCTCAGCACATGTAGCTCAATAAATGTTAGTTTAGTGGAAGTGAGGTGTAATTCGGGATGCAATTAGCTCAAATGTGTCACGCCTACCGAAACTACCTAGCATAAAAATAGGTCTCCTGTGCTACATCTTATTTAGAGAACAAATGACAGCAGAAAATTGAACTAATTTTCTGAATGGAAAGATAAGTAGGTTAACCACTGAAAAGCAGCTGGAAGAAATGCTTAAGAGAGACATTAAGCAGTACTGCCCAGACGCTGATGGCTGTGAGATAAAAATAACAGGTAAATAGACACACAAGGAGAGCTGAGCTGATTGCGTCTAGGAGTGGAGGATGGCTCGTGAAATGAGAAAGACCCATAAATAGCCAGAGTTCCCACCAAGAAGAACAGAATCCACTTGTGCCCAGGACCAAGGGGAAGCAGGTTACCTATTACAGCGGTAATAGCTATAGATTGGGGGCTACAGAATGATATGTTAGTCCTTTGGTAATCACATCTGCCATCTTTGTTCCAAAACCCAAGGCTATACTTTTTTTTTTAAGACATGGAGATTTTAACTTGTTTCAAGTCACAATTAAATCTCCAATTCCCACCTACTACAGTGGTTGACACTTGATAAACTCAGGAGAGGTAATCAGTGAGCATTAAATGAATGTCTCAATGAATGAATGAACGAACTTATTCATTTAACATCCTTAGGTGGTCTCGTATTATCTTAATTTCCATTTCCTCTTAAACATATAAGATGAACTCCTTCCAGCTGGAAGACTACATTTTTTTCTTCAGAAAAAGTGAAGCAGTGTAATAATTAAACCCTCCATTACCTTTCTCAAGGATCCAACAGTCCTAATTCTTTGTTTTCATATCTTTGTTCCACACAACACATACACATGACACATATGCTTATAATCCCATGCATTTTTTTCTTTTAAAATTTTTCATAAACTTTGGATATTCTGAACCTGAGTCTCCCTGACTCTATCTTTACAGATCTGTGACATCCATTTGCTTTTGCCCTTGACCATATGACCCTCCTTTAACACCCTGTACAAACACCTTTATATCTAATCCTAGCAAAAATCTTCCATTGCAGCCACATTTATTCTCTTAGTTGTTCTTCTTTATCTTCACTGTGATTATTCACATTTCTATCATCAAACACACACACCCATTCATGTGCAAAGAATCACACTTTCTTCTTTCTGCAAGTTTTAGATAGCGAATTTCCTAGCTTGCCTAAGTGACTGTAATTTGCGTTTTCATTTTTAGTTTTCTGCAGCCCTGTCTCCCGAAGTGTCCACCATTTTTCATCACTAGCAAGCTTTCCCTCCTCATTTAGACGTAGCATCCGAATTAAAGTGCTCTCATTGCCTTCTCTCTCTCTGGAATATGAAATTGTTAACAAGCAGAGAATTACTATGCTGTCCTGCTTTTTAGTAAGGTGGCCCTTCCAGGAGCTGTCTGACCGCCTCCATTTCTCCATCATTATTATTACAACCTGCCTTGACATCCATTTCCTAATGTGCATCAGGAAACCATTGTCCAGGTTCCCTATTTGGCAGGAAGTCTATACTGTATTTGCTCAGCGCTCCACTTCTGATTCTGGTTTTGGCTGTGCTCCAAAAACTCTGTCTTTTGCGTCCATCACGAAGTCATTAGATTTGCCAAAAAATGGACACTATCCAATCCCACACTATCCTACATCCCCTTCTATTTGAAGTGTCATGTTACTGATATCAACTTCTCTAATTTCCCTGCATAAGTTGCCTCATCTAACAGAGGAAATTTGCTCAACTGACTTACCTAATTTAGGCAAATTTATGGCTATAAAATTATTTGTAAAAGAACCTACAATTTCACCATAATAATTAGCAGACTTATTCCCATAGAAGTTGCATGAGAGGTTACACTATAACATAGTTAATTTTAAATGGAGATAATTTATGTACAGTATGTTAAAATCATGGTTATGTTTCTTGCTCTTTAAAAGTAAATAGCTAGGAGTCTTAAACAAATGCTTGGTGATCATAAGACACCCTCAGACTCTAACAAGAGGATCATTTAATTCCATTGTGACTAACGAAATGGACGATAATAAATAGCTAGCCAAACTTAAAATCGACCTAATTTTTTACTCATTCATCAAACTGACAATTAATATCTAAAGTCTGAAGTATTCCAAAGGGTACTTACAAGATCACTGCCATCAGTAGCCATGTATGATGCCAAATTGATAGAAACAAAAACTAGAAGAAAAGAAGGATTTTCAGTTAAATGTGGGATTATATTGTCCATAAAAGCATATATCTCTGTGACGGGAAGAAGGGCATTTCTATTTTGATTGATGAATTTCACAATAAAAGTGATTCATTACATGGCCCTTTAATCCAGAATAAGCCAACTGTTAAAAACTGAGTTCATAAAATAAGCCAGAATTTCATCTGCACATTTGTCAGTATATTTTTCAAGTCTACAGCAAGATGTATCTATTTTTTATCTACTTAATATTGTATAATACATAAACGTATATCTTTGAAAAGTGAAAATATTTTCATCTTCATGATGAACAACATAATGTAAGATGCAGAAATATTTGGTCCATTACTATTATTCTGATTGCATTAATTTAACAATTTCAAGAATGTAACTAATCCTTCTGCCTCAGAAGTCCCAACTTTAATATAAAGATGAGCCCCTTTTGATGTATTGCACTTTGTAGTGGATTACCTGAAAAACAAGACACTCTGGTTTTAAGAAAAGGAGATGAAAACAAAAAGAAAAAAAATCTCATATCTTTAGACTTTGACAAGTGAGAAACTTGGTAAACATCCACAAGCCACTGAAACTCTCCCCAAAGCAAAGAGCCTTTCACCTCTTCCCAGTGACATCATAAATGCAGATCCACACCCCATGTGACTTTATTTCTTATACCAATGGTTCCCAAGTTCTGAAAAATGTATACCACTTTTTATGTCAAAAATGCCATATTTATATTACATAAATATGAATAAAACATTTATTTGTAAAATGCCAATGAGAAAAACCACAATAAAAAAGACCGACCAATTTAATGACTTAATTTTTAAACTACTTGTTTAAAAAATACACTAAAATATAAATAGAAAATCAAATCACAAGCTGATGAAAATATCTGCAATATACATTTAATACATGAGAATCATAACATAAAGAGTCCATACTCACCAATAAGAAAATAATAAGCAGACTGGGAGATGAAGATGGTGAAGTAGAAGGACGTGGAGCTCACCTCCTCCCACAGATACATCAAAACTACATCACATGTGGAGCAGTTCTCACAGAACACCCACTGAGTGCCGGCTGAAGGTCTCATACAGCCACAGCTGCAAGAAAGACCACCACATAACTGGGTAGGATGAAAGGGGGAGAAAATGAAGCAGGACGGGACCTGTACCCCTGGAGGGAGCTGTGAAAAGTTCCCTCACCCTGGGAACCCCCTTCACCGGCTGGGAGATCAGCCAGGTCAGATAGGAAGCTTCAGGTGAGTGCAGAGGTGAGTGCAGCAACAAGCTTGTAGAAGGCAGGACAAAGAGAGACCTGCACAGAAGGTCCTGGCCACCTCACCGCATGCCCCAGCCCAAAGCACACACCTGCTGGAGTGCTCGCCGGTGGCAGCTGGGTTCTGAGACTTGGGCTTCAGCAGACAAACCCAGGGAGAAGATTCAGTTTGGCCGTGCAGAGACAGCCCCAAGGTCCTCGAGAGTGGTCCAGGCCACAACTGGCGGTGTGTGAGGACAAATAGGAGCCCTATTGTCACTGTGAGTGCAAAGGGAGGGGCATGGCCCTGTCACAGCAGCCTCATCCTCAGCCTGCTCACAGAGGGTGCAGCCCCAACTCTACAAGCTCTGGGCGCACACACACACCTGCAGGTTGCCCACACACAGAAGTGGGGCTGAAATCTGAACTGATTCCTGGTGGGTGCGTGACTTCCACGGATTTACGCCACTGGCAGATTTGTGAGCACAGCGCCTGAGGGACTTGCAGCCTGATTGCTAGCTTTTCCTCTGCTGAGATGGGGCACAGGGTAGTTTCAACAGTGTACTTTGTGAGCACGCACAATGGTGACAGGCAACATCACAGAGCACACGTCTCAGTGGACGGCTCCTGCGGAGGAATACCCAGTGGCTCCTTTCCCAGCGAGAGTGCGCCAGTCCCACCTACCTCACACCACAGCTTAGAACCAGACCTGAGGGCTTCTATTCCAATAACTGGGGAGCAGGCCCTGCCCCCGACAGGGATATGACAACCATGGAGCAAAGAGGAGACCCCTCCAACATCCAGTGCAGGCTTTGGCCTCCACAACATCAATCACACCCCCTATCAAGGGGATAATGGCCAGCACACACTGAGGAAAGATGTGGCAGGCATCCACACCGAAAACAGCCCTAGCACGAAAAATATTAGACTCATACAGGACGCTCCCGAATAAAAACAGCCCTTCAAGACTACAATAGATAACTGCTTCTCCTAAATTAATAGAGTCAGAGAAATATAAGTAAAATGAAGGAGAAACCATTCCCAATTAAAAGAAGAGAAATCCCCTGAAAGAACAAACAATGAGACAGACCTCTCCAGTTTACTAGACCCCACATTCAAAAAGGAAGTAATAAAAATCCTGAAGAAATTAAGAAAGACTATGGATAGAACTGTGGATCACTGTAATGAGGAAATAGAAACTATAAAGAGGACAATTAAAATTAGACCACTCAATTGCCAAGATGAAAACTGAACTAAGTGCAATAAATAGCAAACTAAATAATGCAGAAGAGAGAAGAAGTGATCTGGAAGATAGAATAATGGAAATCACTCAATCAGAATAGCAGACAGAAAGAAAAATGAAAAAAATGAAAGCAACATGAGACCTATGGGATAATATAAAGCATGCCACAGGAAGATCAGCTCGGTGCTTTGTGACCACTTAGAGGGCTGGGATAGGGAGGGTGGGAGCGAGACGCAAGAGGGAGGAGATATGGGGATATAGGTATATGTATAGCTGATTCACTTTGTTATAAAGCAGAAAGTAACACACCAATGTAAAGCAATTATACTCCAATAAAGATGTTAAAAAAAAAAAAAGCATGCCAATCTACACATAACAGGGATCCAAGAAGGAGAAAAAAGAGAAAAGGGGACCAAAAAAGTATTTGAAGAAATTATGGCTGAAAACTTCCAAAACCTAAAGAAGGAAACATATCCAGGTACAGGAAACACAGAAATGAAATGAACTGTCAGAAAAAAAAAAAAAAAAAAACCTCTTTTAAAACCATGTCAAAAAAAAATAAAATACCTAAGAATAAACTTGACCAAGGAGGTGAAAGACTTATACGCTGAGAACTATAAAACACTGATAAAGGAAATTGAAGATGATTCAAAGAAAAGGAAAGATACCCCATGCTCTTGGACTGGAAGAATTCATATTTTTAAAATGACCATATTACCCAAAGCAATCTACAGATTTAATGCAATGCACCCTATCAAATTACCCATGACATTTTTCACAGAACTAGAACAAATAATCCTAAAATTTATATGGAACCACAAAAGACCCAGAATTGCTAAAGCAATCCTGAGGAAAAAGAAGAAACCTAGAGGCATGACACTCCCAGACTTCAGACAACACTACAAAACTACAGTAATCAAAATAGCATGGTATTAGGACAAAACAGACATATGGATCAATGAAACAGAATAGAGAGCCCAGAAATAAACCCACACACCTATGGTCAATTAATCTTTGACAAAAGAAGCAAGAACATACAATGGAGAAAAGACAGTCTCTTCAGCAAGTGTTGTTGGGAAAGCTGGACAGCAGCATGTAAATCAATGAAGTTAGAACACTCCCTCACAACATACACAAAAATAAATGCAAAATGACTTAAAGACTTAAATATAAGACAGAACACCTTAAAACTCCTAGAAGAGAACATAGGCAGAACATTCTCCATCATAAATTGTAGCAATGTTTTCTTAGGTCAGTCTCCCAAGACAAAAGAAATAAAAGTAAAAATAAACAAATGGGCCTAATCAAACTTAAAACCTTCTGCACAGCAAAGGAAATCATAAACAAAACAAAAAGACAACCTACAGAATAGGAGAAAATATTTGCAAACAATGCAACCAACAGGGATTAATTTCCAAAACATACAAATAGCTCATACAGCTCAATATGAAAAAAAAAAAAAGGAACAACCCAATCAAAAAATGGGCAGAAGACCTAAATAGACATTTCTCCAAAGAAAACATCCAAATGGTCAACAGGCACATGAAAAGATGCTCAACATCACTAATTATTAGAGAAATGCAAATCAAAACTACAAAGTGGTAACACCTCACACAAGTCAGAGTGGCCATCATCAAAAAGTCTACAAATAACAAATGCTGGAGTGGGCATGGAGAAAAGAGAACCCTCCTACACTGTTGGTGGGAATGTAAATTGGTGAAGCCATTATGGAGAACAGTATGGAGGTTCCTTGAAAAGCTAAAAATAGTTATCATATGATCCAACAATCCCACTTCTGGGCCTACATCCAGAAAAGACAAAAACTCTAACTTGAAAATATACATGCACCCTAATGTTCACAGCAGCACTATTTACAATAGCCAAGACATGGAAGCAACCTAAGTGTCCCTTGACAGATGAGTGAATAAAGAAGTTGTGGTACATATATAATGGAGTATTACTCAGCGATAAAAAAGAATAAAATAATGCTATTTGCAGCAACATGGATGGACCCAGAGATACCATACTAAGTGAAGTAACTCAGACAGAGAAAGACAAATACCTTATTCTTTCAGTTATACATGGAATCTAAAAAATGATACAAATGAACTTATTTACAAAATGGAAACAGACGCACAGATAGAAAACAAAATTACAATTGTCAAAGGGGAAAGTGAGGGGGAGGGATAATTAGGAGCTTGGTATTAACAGATACACACTACTATATACAAAACAGATAAACAACAAGGTCCTACTGTATAGCATAGGGAACTATATTCAATACCTTATAATAACCTACAATGGAAAAGAATCTGAAAAACTATATATACATATGTGTATATACATATACATGCATAACTGTACCACTTTTCTGTACACCAGAAACTAACACAACATTGTAAATCAAATATACTTCAAGAAAAAAACCTAAAAATTAAAAAAATAAAATAGAGAACTAATAAAATAACATGTGAAGGAAAATTCAAAACATAAAAATAAAAATGACTAATGTTTAATCTCATTAGTAATAAAATATGTGCAAAGTAAAACAACAGCCTAATTCCATTTTCATTCTTCAATATTGGCATACACAAAAGAATTGTCAGAAGCCAAGTTTTCTGGAGGTGTGTTGAAAAGAATAATTTGTTGTTGGGATGTCAAATTATTACAGCCTTGCTGGAGGGCAAGATGATGTTGATGACAGTGGCGACAATCTCAACGGCTGCTGACATTTGCTGAATCTTTACTATGTGCCATCAACCATGCTAAGTATGACCATACCAAACATGTGAAGAGTTTTCAATATATTCTTAACGAAAAAGTAGGGGAAAATATGTGCGATTTAACTTCATTCAATTTTTATTATAAAAATGTGGGTTTATATACATACAACTCAAACATCAATGCATTGGGGAAAAAAGTCTGACGAAATCTACAGCAAAATGTGTATAGTAATTATAAGAGTTGTATTAATAAGTTATTTTTTATTCCCATACCTATTTATTTTCCTACAATAAGTATTTATTTATAAAATGAAGATGTTCAGGTAAAATACTATGAATATTTTTTGATTCTGTATACTAACATATTTTTAGTATCAATCAACTGAGCAAATACATAATAAGTAAAAGCTAGTTTGAATTCAGCAGCGCTTTTAGGTAAAGAAGCTTGCAGAACTTGTAGAAGTTAAAAGCAAAGCTTTGGGGCTTCCCTGGTGGCACAGTGGTTGAGAATCTGCCTGCTAATGCAGGGGACCTGGGTTCGAGCCCTGGTCTGGAAAGATCCCACATGCTGCCGGGCAACTAAGCCCGTGAGCCACAACTACTAAGCCTGCGCATCTGGAGCCTGTGCTCCGCAACAAGAGAGGCCATGATAGTGAGAGGCCCGCGCACGGCGATGAAGAGTGGCCCCCGCTTGCCGCAACTAGAGGAAGCCCTCACACAGAAACGAAGACCCAACACAGCCAAAACAAAACATAAATAAATAATAATTAAATGTGCTAATAATTTTTTTTTTAAAAAAGCGAAGCTTTGAATTGGTCTGGACTGAACTTAAATCCTAGCTTAAATGCAGTTTACTCTGTAATCTTGGGCAAATAACTGATATTTTGAGACCTCAGGACTCCCATCTGTGAAATGTGGATAAGAATTGTATTTTCTTCTTAGGATCAGATAAGAATTAAATGAGAAAATATCTTTATAAGGCTCACATGGGGCTTAACATAGAATAAATGCTCAATAAATTATTTTATTGTCATAAAACATACTCATTCCCTAAGCAAGCATTTATTAAAGGTCAATTATATATACTCTTTAAATAAGTTGTAAGGGATCACAGTGTAACCTTTCCTGACTCTACCCAGTCGGCTAATTGGCCCCTCCCCTATAATAACATAAATTGATTGCATTTATTAAGCAGTTACTATGTGCCTGGCCAATTGATGATTTCATATATCATGCTATACTATTGTTAGAACCACTTTATGAATAATATACTATTATTAGTCCCATGTCTTAGATAGGGCAATTTAGAGGAGGAAGTTAGTAAATAGGTATTTCCAAATTCAAACCCAGACTCCAGAGCCTGCTCTCTTAACCACCACAATACTATCCTGGCTCCCTCAAAGTCTCCCACTAACTCCTAATGGCCTTTGTATTGTACCATGATGCTCTGGACAGGTCTCCCTGGTTTGACAATGAGAATGTCAAAGGCAGAGGCCAAGACCCAGTCTTCTTTATGTCCCACGTTCTAGCCCAGTGAGGCACACAGCTTAGACTGTACCCTCAGACAACTTTATTATTTCAGTGGAAACTTAAACCCCTTCACTCAGCCAGCTTTCTAATAGTAAAACAAGCACAGAATTGACAGAAGATGATGGAAGACAAAGGGAAAAATTCACCTCTAATTCTTCTCCTGAGCATTGGGATAGGTAGACAATACACTTCTTCAGTCACTGATATTAAGCCTTCCTTGGATCTCGAGGAATATTTCCCTTGTACATATTGTACCTCTTTACCACTTGACTATTCTTAAATGCATCCATTCTGTCTATACCCATTGCTACCACCCTAGCAATTGGACCACTTTTGGACCACTGCAGGAACATCCTAGCTGATGTCCTGGCTTTCCTTCTTGCCCAGAGTCATGTTTTTTCAATGCACATCAAACTATTCATCTCTTTCCTTACACTTCTACAATAGCTGTTGAGTCTTGAGATAAAGACCAAAATTATGAAAGGAAGACTTTGTACTACCAGGTCTCTGCTTCCTTCTCCAACCCCAACTTGGATCATTTCCATGTCTCTTTCTTTCCATCTCCCTGACTCACTAGGTATTTTTTAAATTCCTTAAACACGTTTCTACCAATCTCAGAATCTTTGTGCATGCTCTTCAACAGTCACCAGCCAAGATGACTTATACCATCTAATCTTTCAACTCTCAGACCAAATATCATTTAGTCAAGAAAGCTTTCCATGATCCTTATTAGAGATCAAACTCCTTTTGTTTGCTCTCATAGTACCTTATCTTTTACTTATAGAAGTTCTCATAGTAGTACAGAATTATTAATTTTGCAATTAGTTCTTTAACATCTGACCCCCACTATAGTATAACTTGTCAAGGGCAGGCACTCTGTCTTACCTTTTCTATCTGTTTACTGCTGTATCCGCAGTCATTAAATAGACATTTGTTGAGCAAATGAATTAAAAATACAAAAAATGAAAGTACTAAACTATAGATGAGTTTCCATAAAGAAAACCTATGAATTACAAATTTTTTCATTTAGTGAAATAGTACTGTCATGAATATCCCATGAGAAATCTTCCCAATCTGCAGAATATGGAAATGAAACTGTGTTGATTGATGTCAAACCTCCCAAATCAAAGAGGAAGTGGGTAGAAATAATATGCAATCACTGATGTAACGAAGCATAGGTGAAGGGACCTAGGAATGAATGTACCTTTGTGGAGGCTATGTGAGTGTTTACTTAATGATTTTGGAGTTTTGGTACTTTGTTTCCTGAGGTAGTTGACATATATAAAATCTAAAATTTCACCAAAATGATTCAATGATAAATAATATGTAGCTCCAAGATTTGATAAAAATATTTATAAAGCACACCATAAAAGTAACTCATGAGGGCTTCCCTGGTGGCGCAGTGGCTGGGAGTCTGCCTGCTGGTGCAGGGGACGCAGGTTCGAGCCCTGGTCTGGGAGGATCCCATATGCCGCGGAGCGGCTGGGCCTGTGGGCCACAACTGCTGGGCCTGCGCGTCTGGAGCCTGTGCTTCGCAATGGGGGAGGCCACGATAGTGAGAGGCCCGCGCACCGCAATGAAGAGTGGCCCCTGCTTGCCGCAGCTAGAGAAAGCCCTAGCACGGAAACGAAGACCCAACATAGCAACCAATCAATCAATCAATAAAAAAAAAAAAAAAGTAACTCATGAAAAATAATAATAATGCTGGCAAAAGTGCTTCGGAAGTAATAATTTTTCCATTTTCCCAACCTTTCTGAGAATGTCAGTTTGAGCAAGGTGCCCATGAGTGAAAGAGTTAAAGGAAGAAGTAGTAGTTATTTGACATGTCTTGATAAAGAATTTTTGTATAGGTCCCAGGAATTAAAAACATATAAGAGCTTAATGACAGGGTAACAAATAACATTTGTAAATCAAGTTTCCAGTTCTTTGCTTTCAACAAAATTGAAGAAAAATCTACTTTAAGTCTCTTAATCATTAAAAGTAGTTGTTGTGATAAATCACCATAATATTTGGCATATCCTTGGAAGGAGTTCAAAAAGTGCTCCATTCCCATCTATTTATTTATGTGAAAAATAGTTTTAAGTGCTCAGCATACATAAAAAACAATAATAGGATTAAAATTGGTTCTGAACTCTCATTCTAGAAATAAATAATATTCATGGGTATGTTACATAATTAGAAGGAAAGCTTCATCTATGTCATTAAACAATGCATTTTCAATAAAAAATATTTACCTCTTGTAGTTATCATCTGTCAAAATGCGTAACATACTCGTATTGTTTGTTATGTACCAATAATAATTATAATAATAACTCATTCCAAATGAAATAATTTATGGCTTAAACAATTATGTCACCTCAAAATTTTAAATTAATTTAATTTTAAATATATATATAGTTGAAATGTATTACAGAATTATCAATAAATTATTATTAATAATTTATTAATTATTATTAATAATTATCAATAAATTTACAGTAAATTTTCAAGCATAAAAATATTATATAATTGAACAAAAACCTATGGAGTACTGTAATGAAAAAATGAGCTCCGGGGGAAAAAATTAAAAAGAGCTATGTAAAATCTAAAACTTCAAAGATTACTTTAAAAAAATAACAAGACATGTCAGATTTCAGTTTATATTGCATAAGTTATATTTAAAGAGAAATATTACCTTTTTCGCTATCAAGATTTATAATATGCCAGAAATTATATCTTTCGCAACTATTTAAACATAAGATAAAAACTCTGAGTGACAATTTAAACTGTGAGGGAGCACATAGGGTTTCCATATTATTTTATGGGTACACAACCAAAAAAAAAAAAAAAAAAGCTTTAAAACTACTGCACACACATGGATTATGGTCAAACAGATTCCACTCTGCCACTTGCTAAATGTGGAAACTTAGGAAAATCACTTAATTTCTATAAATAGTAAGAGCTTCATCTCTTAAACAGAAATGATAATAACCAGCTGATAGGGTTTTTGTGAAAATTAAGTGAAATCTCATACGGGAAACACGTGGATGCTCAAAAAGAGGTAGCAATTACCTAGAATGGGAGCAATTACCTAGAAATAGCTTTGTTATAGAAAACTATTCTTCCTAATGGACTCAGCACACAACTGAAGGGTCTGAGCCAGTGTGACAGCAGTTTTCATCAAATAAAATAGCGTTCACACTTGGAGGTGGATTAAACTCCCTAACCTACTCTCCTAGAGACATTTTTGGTACCGTATTTCAGAGTTTAAGGGAATAGTTTTCTCAGTCATATTTGAGACAGTTACCTTCTTAAAAGAACAATTCCTTAACACACCACAACATGAGACTTAGCCAAAACACCGAGGTTATTAATATTTTTTAAGTTAGTGTAATGACATAAAATGTATTTCTGATAAGCTCTGTAACTGAAAAGTGGAAACACATTTCATTATCAAATGCATAATAAAGCTAATTTCAAAGAAGAGATTTTTCCTTAATATATACTGGTTGTTATGGACTGAATTTTTGTGTCCCTGAAAAATTTGTATGTTGAAATCTAATTCCCAGTGTGGTAGTATTTGGAGGTGGGGCCTTGGGGAGGTAAATAGGTCATGATGACAGGGGCTCTCATAAATGAGATTAGTGCCCTTTTAAGAAGGGGTCAGAGAGCCAGCTCACTCTTTCCACCATGTGAAGATACAAGAAGAGTTAGCACTCTGCAACCCTGAAGAGGGCTCGTACCAGAACCTGACCATGCTGGCACCATGGTGCCAGTTCCAGCATCCAGAACTGTGAGAAATGAATTTCTGTTGTTGATAAGCCACCTAGTTTATAGTATTTTGTTATAGAAGCCCAAGCTGACTAAGAATCTGGTGAAGAATCAGTCCCTCTCATTTTACACAAACAAAAGTTCATTCTAGCAATTTATTTTAGAAACTGTTTGGTAAATCAGTTAAGTCAGAAATATGGATTCTGGTCCTGTATCATTTTAAAACCAGAAAATAAACCAAGACTATCAATATGCAACAAAGGCACTATTGATAAAGCAGACAGTAGATAGTATAACTGGTATTTTTTTTAAAAACTTTTAAAAAAAAACTCACTAAAGGCAGTTATAGGTTCAATTGATCCAAAAGTAACAGTCTTGATTATTCCTCAGTGAACATTATAATCTTTGGGATGATGCAGCAAAACAAATACCATGCCTACTGTTCTAAAGATTTTTTTAAAAGAATACAATTTATTGTGATTTTGAGATAATTTTCCAATTGAAAGAAACTATGGGCTAGGTTTATTCTCTTTTTCATAGAGCCTTAAGTGAAAACAACAAAACTGAACAACAATTTTAAAAACCAACAGATTAATTCACATGCTTATCCTTTAACATTACAGTGTTAGCATTTGACAAGACATTCTCAGAACAGTGAATGGATTTATGGACAATCCATGAGGCAAACAATGTGCATTATCCTTAATCCAAAAACTAGAGCTCTTTGGAGACAGAAAATGCTGGTCATTCTAGAGGCAGAAGTCTCAATCATCAAAAAGCATGGAAAACACGTAACAACAAAGTGTACACTTAACTGACAATGAGAACTGTCTGTAAGCATCTTCTGTTAGGTGATTGTCCATCATAGTGATGCCACAGGAAGCAGGAGAGAAAATTCATCTTTGCTCAGATATAAAAGCGAAGGACATGAAACAATCCATTAGCTTTGCTACTTAGCAGGAAATCTCTTGTTAAGTCAGAGCAGGAGAGAAGGGAGCAAAATGCAAGATGACCTTCCTGTGAGTACACCTGCAGGGATGTATGGGGTGGGCTGGTCTGGGGTTGTTACTCTGTCCAGGAAATTTACAAAATGGAAATATTTACCCAAATTATTTCAAACTTTTTCCTTTTTAATCTTAGCTCTATTGTCATTCTGTTCCAATCCATCTCCTACATGCTTTAAAAGTCTCATTCTTCCTCTTTCATTTATTTTCTCTTTTTTATCTTTAACTTTTCCACTCATTTCACTGCATTTCTTTTCTGCAGTCTCTCCACTTTGAGGATAATCTGACAGATGGTTTTAAGAGCCGTGACTTTTTTAAAACAGAAACTATGATTAAAATTATTTTATTTTCAACACCACTGAAATGCCGTGATCCATCATCTGAGGAGATTGGCAGGCTTCTTCCTTACTCTCCTGCATTCCCACGTAAGCTGTCAGCCCTGACAATCAAGGTTTAGACATAAAAATCCACAAATCTAAAGGGGGAAAAAAAACCCTTCTTTCAGCCAACAATGTCAATCTCTATTCCCAAAGGATAATTTTACCAAAGTAACAAGCAGGTGGCAAACTGTAAGTGATCACCAACAATCTGCCTCTTCTACGTCCTGGAAGAACCTGCACCAAACCCAAACGGCTGCTGGACCTGCCCCTTAGGGAGGCACGAAGCTCCCTCGCATCTCTTGCGGCAGGCGTATATGCCCGTGTGCGGCCGCCAGAACCTGAAAGAGTCACAGATTATGGTCTGTGTCCCAGCATGCCCTTAGGGCTCTGGCAAGGGGGCAGGGCCCTGCCGATCCACCTCCGGGCAGTAGCCAGGCGCTGCCCCATGTGCGCCCTGTGCCCATTGCTCCCAACCGAGGCACTTTCCCTTCACCATCTAGTGAGGTCGACCAGATGCCCAGAGACCACCAGAACTCATCTCTGTGGGGTCAATTCTGTTTCGCAACTGTCTTAAATTCCACAGCGCCAGCCCAGTAAGTGATTGATCCCACCAGCCCTCCAGAATCGGGCTAGCACACTGACTTCTGGCTCTTCCAATTATTTATAAAGGTAGGGGCCCTGCAAAATATGTTTTCACACCTCCCAACACACACACACACACACACACACACACACACGCATGCATGCCACAGTAGCAGCTTCATGCACCAATGCAGATAAAACCTGCAAGGAACCTGCCTCCTAGACCAGTGACAGATCCAAGGCACTTCTAGGAGCCAGTCATTCTAAGATCCAAACTAGCTGTGTGCTTAGGTTGGATTTAAAAGATTTGTGATGGAAACCCAAGGAAGCTCTCCACCGATTTGTACTAGCCCCAGGATGTTCCATCAAGTAGGGACAGGGCCACCAGGCCTATGACGAGGCCACAGGCAGCACTGGTGGCCCCCAGACAAGGCATCAGTTATTAGGGCAACAACAGTCTGTCCCATAAGCACACCCTGGGTGTCTACAATGGCAGCCCCTGAGTAACACCACCTGATTCATAAATTCACTTCCCTCCAGCCTGTGTGGGGTGAGAGCGGATACAATGCACTAAGATGGGCCGGACAAGAATGGCAAATGATCACCCTTACCTTTCGGCCATTTGCAGCCCTAAATTTCTCCACATGAGTTATATTCATATTTTTGCTTTCTGGAAGAGAGTATATGTTTCTGCCTGTGAACTCCAGACTGTGTTCACACTGCTCCGAGGCAGCCCATCGCTTTAACTCAGCTTTGCCAAACAACCTTCCATTGAACCCCCTTTTCACCAAAGGGAATAGGTGTACCCCGTGCAGCAGTGGCCTCTGCTACAGGACCATTGCAGGCTAGAAGGAAGCCAGAAAAAGAAGAACTATTACAAAGCTGCCTGTTGTTTGCACCCATTGCTCTGGAGATGGAGCAAAAATTCCCCTTTTTTCTGGCTAGCTCTTTCTTGGGAAATATCACTTTGATGGGCCTTATGATTTTGCAAAATTAGTGCCCAAGGCCCTGTCCGACAGGAGAAGTAGTGACCATTAGGAGCTAACCTGCTCTGCATCATAATAGGAAAGGCTGCCTTTACCAAGAAGAGGGCGACTTCTCTTGCAAGCTCTTACAATGATACTCGGCAGAATTATCGCAAATTATTTGTAGTCTTCACATCAACTCTGTAATTTTTTTCTTTTTCTTTTTTTTTTTTGGCCACACCATGCGGCATGTGGGATCTTAGTTCCCCAACCAGGGAGCGAACCCTCGCCCCCTGCATTGGAAGCGCGGAGTCTTAACCACTGGACCACAAGGGAAATCCCAACTCTGTAAAATAATATTACCTATACTTTCACAAGTAAAGAAACTGACATACAGAGCGGATAGACTAGCTACTTTACACAGCTAGCAAGTCATAAAGTCAGAATTCAAGCCTTCAGACCCCAAGCTCAGGGTCCTTTGGACATTAACAGTGTTGCCTCTTATAATAATGTTTGCCTTTTCAACTTCTCCTTAGCAGCATGCTTAATTTTTCTGCAAACAGTAAATCTCATCACATTCTTACAGAATGAATGGAGTCCCATAATTCTTGTAGACACTGCAGACCAGGCATACAGTAGGCACCTAATAAATATCTGTTGATTTATATTGACCCTGCCTGTACTTTAGAACAAGTTAGAGAAGGTAAACAATTTACCAAATTTGAACAATTCAGAGAAGCCTTATGTGACTCACCACAGTTGATATCTTTTACTCAAAGGGCTACATATGGGACCACAGATCAGCTGCCACTGGGTGATTTTGAAGGATCTGATCCACAAGGAATATAGTTTCTGGAAAGAGACATTGGAGAGCCAAATGCAGCTTGTTTTGGAATTGAGCACCATTGCCAAGGCTTCATTCATAAATAATGTAGGGCTAACTTCCTGGTCGCACTCCTAAATGGGCAGGCTACCTGTATCAGGTTGCCGACAACCCGGATGCAAGTACCTGAATTCTGTGTCTGCTGACAATTCCTGGTTAATGTCTCAAAATTTTTTAAAGCAAGAATGAGAGCTCTAGCCAAGATACATCTATTTATTAAAGAAGACCTGTTAAATTAAAGCCATTCTTAAATACCCCAAAACTGAGACATTTGTTGACACAATCCGTGTAAACTATTGCCTTCGGAAATAGATTAGCTTTCTCTGGAATCATAACATGTATGCAAAGAGACACCTAGTGGACAAACATGTAAGTACACAGTTTAGCTTGAGACCAAAGACTGAAAGATCATTCTGAAAGATCATTCTCACTCCTGCTTTTGATTTCAATAGAGCATTTTTAAAAACTACTAGAATCATAAAGCTGGAAATCTAAGCTTTACAAAAGACTATTTTGTGTTTATTTCTAAAGGAAATTTTTGCTCTTTACTGTTTTTTAATTAGATTATCATACTGCATAAAGTCTTGAGAAGTAACACAAAAATTAGAGTAGAATGTAATTGGCCAGCCACTTGAGTTAAACTTTCTCTGAACTCGTGTGTGCTTATTTTTTTGTTTCCATCTCTTTATAGACTTTGCGTATGAGATTTTCCATTTGTCTTTGGGTTGTTTTATTCTTGCTTTTAAGTAAGTAAAGCCAAAGACTTTTTTTCCAGCCAGTTTCCTGTGGTCCGCCCAGCTTCCTGTGACCTGCCTGCTCTCTTCATTTTGTACTTTCTCACCCACACCTCACCTACACACTGTTTTATACCCATCTTCTCACATTCAGCTTACATCTGCACCTGCCACCCTCCCACTGCCCTAGATGACTTTAACCTCAAAAGTCTGTCATCACAAGAAAACAAGGAATTATTTATTTTTTCCTGACACCATTTTACTGAAATTTGGCCATGTCAAATGTTTAGAGGACAAAGGTATTTTAAATTAAATAGATAAGTTTAATTTCAATGTGTATGAACTCACGGACTCCAACTCGTAGAATTTTAAATCTGAAAGAGAAACACTTGTTCTCAGGGAAGCCAGATTACATTTACAAAGTCCAGTTACTCTGAGACTGCTGGGCCAGGAAAAGCCAAGCCATGTGGAGAGTCCCAGGAGAACAAAGTGCTAGGAGAAGGAGGAGCTAAGGAACACAGATGTGTGGATGAAAACGTGATCTTGGAAGCGGATCCTTCTGTCCCAACCACTCCAGCTAAAACCACATGAATCAGAGAAGAACTGCCAAGCCAAGCTCTTCTCAAATTCTGTCCTGGGCGAAACAAAGAGGTCCTCACCCTACCATATTCAGTAAGTAAGGTGGTCCTTCTTTCTTCCATCACATATTTGGTGGTAATATGTTGAAACCTTTTCTTGGATATTAGGAATAAACCAAAGATGCTGAACATTGTATCAGAAGAGCTCATTAAAAAATAGTAAGAATTACAATAATTAAAAAATAAGAAATTAAGTTTGTCAATATTTTCAGATGATATGATTTTACATATGGAAAAGAATCTACATGTGAATTATTTAAACTAAGAAGTGGATATAGAAGGGCTGCTAGATACCTGCCCAGTACGTAAAAATCAATAACTTTTCTACATGCCAGCAACAGATAGCATGAAAATAAAATTTATAAGAAGATACAAATATAACAACATCATTAAATTCCAAATACATTAGAATAACTCTAATAAAAGACATGTAATACTTCTATGAAGAAATCTATAAAACATTACTGAAAGAAATTAAAGAAGATCTAAACAAATGGAAGGATATGTCATATTCATTAATTAGAGGACTCAAGATTGCAAAGATGGGGCTTCCCTGGTGGCGCAGTGGTTAGGAATCTGCCTGTCAGTGCAGGGCACACGGGTTCGAGCCCTGGTCCGGGAAGATCCCACAGGCCGTGGAGCAACTAAGCCCGTGCGCCACAACTACTGAGCCTGAGCTCTACAGCCCACAAACCACAACTACTGAGCCTACGTGCCACAACTACTGAAGTCCACACTCCTAGAGCCCGTGTTCTGCAACAAGAGAAGCCACCACAATAAGAAGCCCACGTACCACAACAAAGAGTAGCCCCCGCTCGCCGCAACTAGAGAAAGCCTGTGCACAGCAACGAAGACCCAACACAGCCAAAAAATAAAATAATAAGTAAATTTTTAAAAAAAGACTGTAAAGATGACTATGGTTAGTGCTTTTTCTTTGCTGTTAATTTTATTATCCTATGGCCATAAGGATATTATCTTACCTTTTCTTCTAGAACTTCTGTTGTTTTGCCTTTCATTTTAGATCTATAATCTACTTGCAATTGACCTTTGATTCTGGTTTCAAATAAGGGTTAATTTCCATTTTTAAAATTAATAACCAATTGTCTCAGTATCATTTATTGAAAATACTGTCATTTCCCCATTGGTTCTAATCATAAAGGAAAAACTTGATAAGTTGGAACCCACTAAAATTAAGAATTTCTGTTTACCAAAAGACAACAGTAGGGATTGTAAAAGCAAGTAAATGAATGAGAAAAGATATGTGCAGTACATATAACCTATACAAGGCTATATACCAGAATGCATAAAGAATTTCTATAAATCAGTCAGAAACAGACAGAAAAACCCAAGAGAAAAATGAGAAAAGATTTAAGAGCCATTTCACAAAGGAGGATATCAATTAGCCAATATATGTATGAAAAGGTGCTTAACCTCATTACCATTCAATGAAATGCAAGGTAAAACTGTAAAGAAACATCATTAAACACTGGCCAAAATCATGAAATTTTAGAAGACTGACAATAACAAGTACATTGTAGAGTCAAAGAAAACACTCAAACACTGCTGTAGAGAGCATAAATTAGGACAACCATTTTGGAAAACTGTTTGGCAAAATCTGCTAAAGCTGACCACATGCATAGCCTATGACCCATAAATTTTACTCGTAAGTGTACATGCATCAGATATGCACGCACATGTACACTGAAAACATGTATAATATGTTTCTAGCAGCTTTATTAATAATAGAGAGAATGTTAAAAAATAATCCAAATGTCCATAAACAGGAAAGTGGATAAATAAATTGTGGATTAGTCATACAATGGAATACTACTTAGCAATAAAGAAGGGGAAACTACTTATCTCACAGTCATATAATATTGAGAGAAAGAAACCAGACACCAAAGAATATACACTGTATAATACTGTTTATATAAAATAATAAAACTGGCAAAACTAGACCTCAGTGTTTAGCAAAGTACACCTAGGTCATTAAATTATACAGGAATGCAAGGCAATAATTACCACAAATGGCAGGAGAGTGGTTACCTTTAAGGGAAGGCAGGGATTATTTATTAGAAGAGGCCAAGAGGGGATTCGGGGTATCCCAACAGTATCCAATTTCTTGACTCAAGTAGTAGTTACAAGAATTTTTGCTTTGTGATAAAGCATCAAGCTATTCAAATTAGTTTTGTGCACTCTTCTCTATGAATATTATATTTAACATAATATACATTATATTTCAAAATAAAATTTATTTTAAAAAGTAAGATTTAGCAATATGTTATCTAAAAGAAGAAAAACAGAAAACAAAAGGATATGAAATGTTAAAATTTAAAAGATGGAAACAAATATCCAGACAAACATGAACAAAAAGAAAGCTGTGGTGACAATTTTAATATCTGAAAATATAAAATTCATGGTAAATATACATATATATTTATAACAAAAAATACAATCAGAAAATATAACCTTCATAGACATATAAATATATTGCCTCAAGCAACCACAACTCATAGAACTGGAAAGAGAAATATATAACTTGACAATTATAGTTGAAGATTATAGCACACATCTCTCAGATATCAATAGCTTAAGCAGACAATAAATAAACAGAAATGTAGATGACCCAAATGACACAAATTAGTAAATTTAGATACACAGAACTCTATACTTGAGAAACAGAGAATAAACTCTCATTTTCAGCACACATGGTATATTGTCAAAAATTGACAAAAGCACTGTATTGCAAAGGAAGTCTTGATAAATTTCACAGAACCAGTTTAACACAGATTATGTTCTCTGGCTGTAATGCATTAATTATAGAAATTAATAATGAAAACATAGCTTTAAATAGTCTACATGTCTGGAAACTAAATCTTGCACTACTAAAACAATTAGATAGATAATCAACAAGGACCTGTGTATAGCACAGGGAACTCCACTCGATATTTTATAATAACCTATGTGGGAAAAGAATCTGAAAAAGAATGGATATATGTACATGTATAACTGAACCACTTTGCTGTACACCTGAAACTAACACAACATTGTAAATCAACTATACCCCAATATAAAATAAAAATTTAAATTTTAAAAATAAATTAAGGAAATCAAATGGGAAATATTTAAAATTTATCACCATTGAAAACACTACATATCAAAAAAGTTTTAGGAAACACAGCTAAAGCATTTTTCAAAGGAAAATTTATACTTTAAATGCATTTATCAAAAAAAGAAGGAATGAAAACAAATAAGTTAAGAGCTTAACACATGAAACTAGAAAAATAGCAAAATAACAAACCCAAGGAAGAAATAGTAAAAATAAAGGCAGAAATCAATAAAATAGAAAAATATAGAGAAGATTAATAAAACATAAAGCTAATTCTTTGAACAAAAATTAATAAAGTAGAACTCAAGCAAGACTGGTAAAGTAGGAAAAACTAGATACAAAATAAAAACTTCTAAAAAAAAACAAACAAACAACAACAACAAAAAACTTCTGAGTTATAACTCTTAACCTGCCAATTATTCAGCCTGAAACTGTTAACATCAAACACTTTCATTTGGATGCAGGTAAATAGTTAAGAAAAAATCTAATATAGAGAGATTACTCAATTATCCATCTTGCAACCTGCTCTCTTGAAAGAAATAAAATATTCTTTGCCAAAGTCTAACATTTTTTCACACATTGATCAGTGGGAGTAAAAATCTAATTGAAAATGAAATAAATTATTCAAAAAATCAGAGAAAATTATTTTCCCCATAATTTTTTCCAGGCAAAATTACTTAACATTTAAAAACTAATTATAACATATTGCACTACTGTATACATGCAAAATTCAGAATCAAACAAATTGGAAAATTACTGTCAGGTTTCAGATCTGCTGCTTTCTTCCACCTATTAATCTTAGGCCCTTTTAATACAGACCCCCATTTCTCAAAGCTCACTAGAAGAATCTTTTATTGGTTATTTATTAATTTTTGTCTGACCAGCTCCTTTTACTTCAAGGAATTGCCTCTTCCCCTCCTTGAGGCACTGTCAATCATATGGTCCCACATTCCCCCAAACAGGAGCAAGCATATGGCTTAGGTTTGCCAATCATTCATTCGTTCATCAGATATGTATTGGCTGACAGTTTTATAGCCTGAAGATACAGTATTGAACACAATAGATAAAACCTCCTGCCCTCATGGGGCCTACATTTCATGGGGATAGACAAATAATTAATAAGATAAGTAAGTAAAATAAATGGTATATTAGATTGAGATGAATGGGGAAAAATAAAATAGGGGAGAGTATTATAGAGGGTTGTGATTTTTAAATGGGTGGATAGAAATGGACTCACTAAATAGCCGATATTAGGGTAAAGACCTGAAAGAGGTGAAGAAATAGCCTATGGCTATCCAAGGGTGAAGCAGCCCACTTTGGGGAATGGCCAACGCAGTGGCCCCAGAGTGGGACTGGGAACATGTCTGGCATGTGTGAGGCGTAACATGGAGGCCAGCATGGCTGAGGCTGAGGGAGCAACGGAAGGAGAGTGGCAGCAGATGAGGTCAGAGGGGACATGGGAAGTCAGATCATGCAGATCTTGGTGGTCTTCTTTTTTTTTTTTGAGTTAGGAATTAATTTATTTTAAAGTCAAGGAGAGATTTGAATTGAGAATTATGTAAATTATTTAAGGTCATACAGCTAGTAGGTGAGAGAGCCAGGTCTGAACTAAGGTCATGTAGACTAACAAAGAGCAACTGATTCTCCTTTATTAACATCACTGATATAAATCCACCTCTTTTTCACTCTCACTGCTCCAAAGTGTAGTTCAGCCCATCATCACTTGGCCTAGACCACTTTAGTGGATCTCCCTTATCTTGGTTTGTATGTCTCCATTTCATCTTTAATACTGCTACCAGATAAATCTTTCTACCATCTGATCACTTTACTTGTCGATTAAAAACGCTTCAAAGGCGTCTCATTAACTATATGACGTGCTACAAATTTGTCAATGTGGCCCTCCATAAGCTACATCCTTCCTCTCTCTTGTATCCTCTCTTAGATCTTGGTGGTCTCTTAGGCAATGGTTGAAGACTCTAGCTTCCCTTGAATCTTTCCAGGCAAGCTTTGTAGGGTTTTGATCTGACAAACACATTAACAGCTCTGGCTCTAGCAAAGAGACTGACGGGAGCAAGGATATAAATTGAGAAACCAGTTAAGAGCTCCCACAGTCATCCCGAGAAGATGTGAGAATGTCTTGAGCCAGAGTAGAAGCAGTAGAGGTGATAAGAAATAGATGAATCAAAGTACTTATCCTCTTCGACACAATGACCAATTCAGAAAGGAGTACATGAACCTACTCAGGCTAATCAGGAAATTCTGCCTAGAGAATTAGGAAAAAGACTAGTCCTTTTTTCTGGGATTTTAGTCATAAGTGCAATGCAAACCCGGAGCTAGCAGTGGCCATCTTGGTTACCTGGTGGAGAGAATAGAGAATGAAACCAAAATAGTGGGAATCAGAGCTCAGAGAGAGAGGGAAAAAAATAATCTTCTTATGCCACAAAATGCTGAATCAGACATATTTTAAAAGATGTACACTTGAATATGTCTTGTGAAATTTCAGAATTTCGAAGGTATGCAGAGAGGATAAAAAGGTATTATCTACAAAGAAACAAGAATAAGAATGACATCAGATTTCTCATATGCAACATGGAATGTCAAAGATGTTGGAGCAGTACCTTGAATGTTCTAAATGAAAATAAATTTTCTGCATAAAATTCAATATCCAATCAAACACACAATCAATCATGAGGTCCAAAATACCTTCTCAGGGAGAGACCTGAAAGATGGCGGAGGAGTAAGACATGGAGATCACCTTCCTCCCCACAAATACATCAGAAATACATCTACATGTGGAACAACTCCTACAGACACCTACTGAAAGCTGGCAGAAGACTTCAGACTTCCCAAAAGGCAAGAAACTACCCACGTACCTGGGTAGGGCAAAAGAAAAAAGAAAAAACAGAGACAAAAGAATAGGGACAGGACATGCACCTCTGGGAGGGAGCTGTGAAGGAGGAAAGGTTTCCACACACTAGAACCCCCTTCGCGGGTGGAGACTGTGGGTGGTGGAGGAGGGAAACCCCAAAGTTAGCAGAAGGAAAGAAATCATAAAGATCAGATCAGAAATAAATGAAAAAGAAATGAAGGAAACGATAGCAAAGATCAATAAAACTAAAAGCATGTTCTTTGAGAAGATAAACAAAATTGATAAACCATTAGCCAGACTCATCAAGAGAAAAAGAGAGAAGACTCAAATCAATAAAATTAGAAATGAAAAAGGAGAATAAGTGACACTGCAGAAATACAAAGGATCATAAAAGATTACTACAATCAGCTATGTGCCAATAAAATGGACAACCTGGAAGAAATCGACAAATTCTTAGAAAAGCTCAACCTGCTGAGACTGAACCAGGAAGAAATAGAAAATATAAACAGACCAATCACAAGCACTGAAATTGAGACTGTGATTAAAAATCTTCCAGCAAACAAAAGGCCAAGACCAGATGGCTTCACAGGCAAATTCTATCAAACATTTAAAGAACAGCTAACACTTATCCTTCTCAAACTCTTCCAAAATACAGCAGAGGAGGGACACTCCCAAACTCATTCTACGAGGCCACCATCACTCTGATACCAAAACCAGACAAAGATGTCACAAAAAAAGAAAACTACAGGCTAATATCACTGATGAACATAGATGCAAAAGTCTTCAACAAAATACTAGCAAACAGAATCCAAAGGCACATTAAAAGGATCATACACCATGATCAAGGGGGTTTACCCCAGGAATGCAAGGATTCTTCAATATATGCAAATCAGTCAATGTGATACACCATATTAACAAACTGAAGGAGAAAAACCATATGATCATCTCAATAGATGCAGAAAAAGCTTTCAACAAAATTCAACACCCATTTATGATAAAAAAACCTCCAGAAAGTAGGCAAAGAGGGAACTTTTCTCAACATAATAAAGGCCATATATGACAAACCCACAGCCAACATCATCCTCAATGGTGAAAAACTGAAACCATTTCGACTAAGATCAGGAAAAGACAAGGTAGCCCACTCTTACCACTATTACTTAACATTGTTTTGGAAGTTTTAGCCACAGCAATCAGAGAAGAAAAAGAGATAAGAGGAATCCAAATCAGAAAAGAAGTAAAGCTGTCACTGTTTGCAGATGACATGATACTATACATAGAGAATCCTAAAGATGCTACCAGAAAGCTACTAGAGGTAATCAATGAATTTGGTAAAGTAGCAGGATACAAAATTAATGCACAGAAGTCTTTTGCATTCCTATACACTAATGATGAAAAATCTGAAAGAGAAATTAACGAAACACTCCCATTTACCATTGCAACAACAAAAAAATAAAATACCTAGGAATAAACTTACCTAAGGAGACAAAAGACAAAAGTTTTCGGTATGCAGAAAACTATAAGACACTGATGAAAGAAATTAAAGATGATACAAACAGATGGAGAGATATACCACATTCTTGGATTGGAGGAATCAACATTGTGAAAACGACTATACTACCCAAAGCAATCTACAGATTCAATGCAATCCCTATCAAACGACCAAAGGCATTTTTCACAGAACTAGAACAA
This sequence comes from Balaenoptera physalus, assembly GCF_965194825.1. Lineage (NCBI taxonomy): Eukaryota > Metazoa > Chordata > Mammalia > Artiodactyla > Balaenopteridae > Balaenoptera > Balaenoptera physalus. The sequence goes on along the minus strand of NC_138888.1, from coordinate 12,769,703 downwards.
AAGATTGCTCAATTTGGATGGAAATACAAAAGACCCCGAATAGCCAAAGCAATCTTGAGAAAGAAAAACGGAGCTGGAGGAATCAGGCTCTTGGACTTCAGACTATACTACAAAGCTACAATAATCAAGACAATATGGTACTGGCACAAAAACAGAAATGTAGATCAATGGAACAGGATAGAAAGCCCAGAGATAACCCACACACATATGGTCACCTTATTTTTGATAAAGGAGGCAAGAATATACAATGGAGAACAGACAGCCTCTTCAATAAGTGGTGCTGGGAAAACTGGGCAGCTGCATGTAAAAGAGTGAAATTAGAACACTCCCTAACACCATGCACAAAAATAAACTCAAAATGGATTAAAGACCTAAATGTAAGGCCAGACACCGTAAAACTCTTAGAGGAAAACATAGGAAGAACACTCTTTGACATAAATCACAGCAAGATCCTTTTTGACCCACCTCCTAGAGTAATGGAGATAAAAACAAAAATAAACAAATGGGACCTAATGAAACTTAAAAGCTTTTGCACAGCAAGGGAAACCATAACAAGACAAAAAGACAACCCTCAGAATGGGGGAAAATATTTGCAAATGAAGCAACTGACAATGGATTCATCTACAAAGTTTACAAGCAGCTCAATATCAAAAAAAAAAAAAAAAAACCCAATCAAAAAATGGGTAGAAGACCTAAACAGACATTTCTACAAAGAAGATATACAGATTGCCAACAAACACATGAAAGGATGCTCAACATCACTAATCATTAGAGAAATGCAAATCAAAACTACAGTGAGGTATCATCACTGCACACCAGTCAGAATGGCCATCATCAAAACATCTACAAACAATAAATACTATAGAGGGTGTGGAGAAAAGGGAACCCTCTTGCATTGTTTGTGGGAATGTAAATTGATACAGCCACTATGGAGAACCGTATGGAGGTTCCTTCAAAAACTAAAAATAGAACTACCATATGACCCAGCAATCCCACTACTGGGCATATACCCTGAGAAAACCATAATTCAAAAAGAGTCATGTACCACAATGTTCATTACAGCTCTATTTACAATAGCCAGTACATGGAAGCAACCTAAGTGTCCATCGACAGATAAATGGATAAAGAAGATTTGACACAAATATACAGTGGAATATTACTCAGCCATAAAAAGAAACAAAATTGAGTTATTTGTAGTGAGGTGGATGGACGTAGAGTCCGTTATACAGAGCAAAGTAAGTCAGAAGGAGAAAAACAAATACTGTATGCTAACACATATATATGGAATCTAAAAAAAAAAAAAAAAATTCTGATGAACCTAGGGACAGGACAGGAATAAAGACTCAGACGTAGAGAATGGACTTGAGGACACGGGGAGGGGGAAGGGTAAGCTGGGACGAAGTGAGAGAGTGGCATGGACATATATACACTACCAAATGTCAAATAGATAGCTAGTGGGAAGCAGCCACATTGCACAGAGAGATCAGCTCAGTGCTTTGTGACCACCTAGAGGGGTGGGATAGGGAGGGTGGGAGGGAGACGCAAGAGGGAGGAGATATGGGGATATATGTATATGTATAGCTGATTCACTTAGTTATAAAGCAGAAACTAACACACCACTGTAAAGCAATTATACTCCTATAAAGATATTAAAAAAAAAAAATGATGGTGACTAATGGGTCATGAGTAACAATGTTTCAAAGGCAGTTGCAAGGTAATTGGAAGTGGTAGAAAGTACATACTGGGGAGAAAAGTGATTATTATTACTATTGTTTCTTCGCTTCATAGAAAAATAATAGCTCTTGAATTAATATACTAATATTTTCTGAAAAATTACTACTATTTCATTATATCCATGGAGTCACAAAAGAAGGTATTCTTGATAGATAGCTGTGAAAAGAATGCTTCTCTTGTATTCTCTGGCAAGTTATAAGCAGAGTTAAACTAAACCAGAGATGGGTGTCCCAGTGAGGAACTAAGACATTCTTTTTGAATCATTTTATAAACAGGAAATTAAAGGAATAATGAGAAAAATTAGATATATATTTGTAGAACTCCAGTCTTACCTAGATCATTAGGGATGAACTTTAAAGATGAGAACATCTTAAGATTATTTTACTTTTATATTGATACAATAATTACTAAATATAAATATTTCATTATAGTCTTTAGTAAATTTATGTTAGTAAATGCCTCATTTCTAGAACTTTCAATTTACATATGGGCATCTAAACCCATAGTTGCTTATAAAATAGATTCTTCACATAATTATAGTTCTATGGTACTTGGACAGTTTGGTATGTCCCTGACCACTAAGGGGCTCAAACAAGATAATTCCGTAAATAAATTGCTTTACTAAACAGCTCTCCTACTGAAATGTAATTGCCGTCAAGAATCCGTTTTCAAGGGAAATCCAGAGGATCAAATACAGTTGGTTATTTATGAATACCATTAGCTTCTCTCTGCATTAATCCTAGCCTAGGGGTAAATATACCTAGGCTATTATAATTTGGTTCACAGATTAGAATAACAAAGTGGAGTACGGGCCGTTCAGGTCATGAATATCACCAAAAGAAAGAATTCGTTTTGAAGAGTTCTCAATTACATACCAAAAAGCTATGAACTTCCTCGTTCCAGTTCTGTTGCTTCTGATCTGTACAAGAAAAAGACAAGAAAGGTCATCAGATTTCTGCCAGGACTCAACTGCCTGGGAGGAAGAGTCCTACCACATCAACCCCAAGAAGAGGCAGCAAAACAGTAACTTGCTCATCATAATAATTACACAGTGTCTCTCCTGGAGAATGAGACAGAAAGTTGTATCTCATAGAAATTCGGAAAACTTGGGTAGTAAGCTAGCAGGAAATCACTCAACTGAGATTTCCCCAGAATTGAACGTTTTCTAAAAGATAAAATGAAAATAATATTCTAATCTCTTGAACATTCCTCAAAATACATTTCCACTTTTCCTTTTTTTTTAATTTTTATTTTTTATTGAAGTATAATTAATTTACAATGTTTCAGGCATACAGCAAAGAGATTCAGTTATAGTACAGATATATATTATGGTTTTTTATTGAAGTATAGTTGATTTACAATGTTGTATTAGTTTCAGGTGTACAGCAAAGTGATTCAGTTATACCTATATAAATATCTATTCTTTTTTAGATTCTCTTCCCACATAGGTTAGTATAGAATATTGAGCGGAGTTCCCTGTGCTATACACTAGGTCCTTGTTGGTTATCTATTTTATATATAGTAATGTGCACATTTTAATCCGAAGCTCCTAATTAATTCCTCCCCCCTTCCCCTTTGGTAAACATAAGTTTGCTTTCTATGTCTGTGAGACTATTTCTGGTTTGTAAGTAAGTTCATATGTATCTTTTTTTAATATTCCACATATAAGCATTATCATATGATATTTATCTTTCTCTATCTGACTTTGCTTAGTATGATAATCTCTAGGTCCATCCACATTGCTGTAAATGGCATTATTTCATTCGTTTTTATGGCTGAGTGAGGTAGGGTTTTTTTTTAAGAGTTTTTTGATGTGGACCATTTTTACAGTCTTTATTGAATTTGTTACAATATTGCTTCTGTTTTATGTTTTGGGTTTTTGGCCACAAGGCATGTGAGATCTTAGCTCCCTGACCAGGGATCGAACCCGCAACCTCTGCATTGGAAGGCGAAGTCTTAACCACTGGACCGCCAGGGAAGTCCCAAGGTAGGTATTTTTAATCATCTTTTCTTTTTGGATGGAAATCTATCCAAGTGTATATAACCAGTAAGACTACTTCTGTGGCCAAAATTTAAGTACAGATACTGTAAATATCATACTGCAGTAAAAAGCCCTCTATGTTCATATCAAATACGTCTAGACATCTTTTTTTCTCTCCTACAACCTGCACTCCACATTGTTCACACTGTGTGGCTTAAAGTTCCAGTTTTGTTATTTTAAATTGAAAAGTAATGTGACATTATGTTTTATCTAAATATTTTCCAACTATAATGATTTGAAATTATAATAGTTCAGCAGAAGCAATGTAAAATTAGACGAATGTTAGCTGTATTGGATGCCAAGTCATTGACTTCTGTTCATGTTTGTCTTTGCACTTAGTGTACCTCATAATAAACCAGCTCTTTCTTTCTCCCCGGAACAAGATTTCTACTTCCCAAAACAGTGAAAACAGCATTGTTTCACGTTGTAGTAATTAGCATTTGTACAAGAACTTCACAGTATATTAAATTCGTTTAAAATTTTTTCTTTTTACTGTTGGACCTCACAGTCCTGGTATTGTTTAGTTGAGGGCCAAATCAAGAAAATTTGGGGTGTCAGTGTATGTAACTTGATCACAGCCAGCAGAATCGATCTCTAACTAGACATTCCAGCCAGAAAGAGCACAAAGAAGTTTTCCCATCCTCTAAGTCAAGAGAACTGACAGGGGTAAAAGTCAGACAACTTTTATAGTGATACTGAAATTTAAAAAGCAATGCCACCCATGTCCAGGTAAATGTGACTGCAGATGCTTATCTGGGTGGTATTCAGACTCAGATTACTATCTAAATCATTTTGAGCTTTGGAAGATCTTGAAGAAATTGGGTGCTATTTTCCACTGATTAAAACCACTTTACCACCTGCAGAAAGCCTCATGCTGAGAGGACAGATCAAGATCCGTTGACTCTAACACCCATGCACAATTTCTCTAACACTCAGTGATTTGAATATCTCATTTCAAAGGAAAAGAGTAATTTCAAATGCCTGAATAATGAGAGTGATATTCTTGTCCTGGTCCAGTGCACAATTTCATAAGGAAGCAGAAGCAGAATCCTGAAAATACCCAAAGCAGGAACAAAAGGAACAAAATTCTCTTTTCAACTTTCACAGAGTTCTGCAAGTGTAACATCATTTTCTTTTAAGGAAAGAAAATCTATAGCCCCTCAAAAGGAAAATCTATATCTTAGCCCTAGGAAAAGCATTATTCTTCTCCTTCATTTGAATTCATTTTCTAGGCCAAATACAGTAAAAAAAAAAGCTGCATTTGAAGACTATACCTTGAATACATAAGTTGTAGCCAGACAGGAAGAGTGATGAAAAATGTTTCAGCAGTGAAGTCTTTAATAGAACATGTATCATTCATTTTATGCCCCACCAACCTCAACAGACTCCTATTGTCTTCAAATAACAATAAGAGAAGCTGCCTGCAGTTAATTTAATCATTGTAATTTCCTAATAAAGACTGATGTCTATTGAAAATTATTCCAATTATGTCTTTAAAAATGAGTTCAAAACTGTTAAAATTACTACCTTAAATACTATATTAACCTCTACCAAGTGTTATTAGTTATTCCCACGATCTTCTTAGAGAAAAAAAATGACATTCGTGCCTAATTTTTTTATTCAGTAAAAATTCAACTTGGAGATGCCACAATCATTTTTAAAACTTTGCTCAAGTTCAATCTACTTAAGGTGTAATCTAACCCTTTTCTATTACATCCCGAGAAGTAATCTCTCTGATTAAAAACAAAAACACTGCCAAAATCCATTTTATTGCATCACATAAAATCAAACTATGCAACCGCTTGAAAATAAGTGGAAGATAAGCAGAGAGAAGGGATCTCACAAAAGCAACAATGATGAAAATAACAATAGCCAACATTTATTAAACCCTGTTTATCACTTTGTTTGTGCTGCCATATGCTAAATGCTGTACACGCATTAATCATTTACTGTTCACAACTCTGTGAAGTTGGTGCTGTCTTTATTCCCATTTTACAGATGAAGACGACTGCCCTGAAAGATGCAGCTCTGGCTGGCATCCTCTGCTCTGTGGACAGCTGCCACCCCATTGCTCATCGGAGGCTGCCTGCACTACCCCCAACCTCCTCTAGACACGCCCCCACACACACACACACACTCACACACACACACACACACACCTGTTTCTGATCAGTACTTCCATGAGGACTCTCCACAGTGACATATGCTTTCCTTTGACCGCATTTCTCTCCCTCCAGAACACACAGACACCCTAGAAGAGTGATTGTGCAGGGAGGGGTAGAGAACACGGAGGATCTGGGTCAGGAACCTCTGCACCCACAGCCCTGCTTCCTCCCATGCTGCCAGATATCCCTCATCTTAGCTTTTGCCAGGCACCCAGGGCTCTCCCTCTAGCCCAGGTCCTTTTGGAAGCCTTCTGTCCATCAGTCAAGGCTGCCATGTCTAAACCAAAACTGCAGATGAGTTTAGCCCCTCTTTCCCAGGGTTCTTGGACCCCATGCAGTGCACCTGGTCATGCCTCTGAGTCCTTTCTGAAGCTACTTGGCTCTTCACCAAATGCTCTCAGCCAGCCAGGAGTGACCCTGCTGTGACATGCACACGTGCATTAGCGGTTGGTTGGCTGCAGCCTAACTTTGCCAGTTGTGTTGGCCAACTCTCATCCTGACACGGTTCAAGAGACTACATTCCAAATGATTAGCTGCGTGAAGGAGGTAAAGTTCATGGCTCTCAGACTTTTCTGTGCTTTGATTATTGATGTGCTGTAAACTCTATGTACATTTGATGAGAATGTAGGGAAGCACGGGGAGAAAGAAAAGAAAGGGGAAGAGAGCAATTTGATGGTGTGTTACTGTAGGTCTTTGACCAGCCAGAGGGCGGCAGGAGGCCAGGCATGCGAGGCCAGGGAAAGAAGCTGCCACAGAAGAGGATATAAAGGAGACAGGCAAACACAGAAGTCCCTTCTCAGCTTTACCATTCCCTATTCTGCTTCTCCCAGAAACCAAAATCACATATTTTACCTATGTCTGCCCTCCCTAAAGCTCCATCACACTCCCTAGAAACTCCCATGACTGCAGGTTCATTTGTGTCAACTTCCTGCACCTAGAAAGACTTCCCTTCTGTACCTCTCACTGACAAAAATGTGTATTCTGCCTAAAATGCTAATTCGTAAATATCAGCATGAGTGGTTTAAAGACAAAGGAACATTAAAGTAGAAGAGGCTGGCAGAGACCTCCCACCCACCTCCCACCCACCGCCCGATGCTGGGAGGGGTGGAAGGATGGGATGCACATGCTAAATGCAGGTTATACAGAGGCTTTCCCCTTCTCTTCCCTATTGGTCTAGAGTCACTTCATTTCTAGTTGTTTGGTCCTTCTTGCAGGAGCAGACTCCTGATTCCCCACCCCTACCATAAGCATATTTTTAAACCCGAAGTTGACAGGCACATCTGACGTGGTGCCTATTATTGAGTGTTGGAAGGAACAAGGTGTCTTCAGGACCCTCGTTCACCATGTCTTTACTCCAAGGTTGGCTCTGCCAATAACTACAGCATCTATTCCACTTTTTAGAAAATGAAGTTTTTGATATTAAAAAAATACATATTGGCATTGTTTTAAACTTTAAAATGCAAAAGAAAAAAGGTTAATAAAAGGAAACAAAGATCACCCATGAGCCCAAACTCCAGAGATACCCGCTCTGAACTTGTGTATTCCTGCTCCGTTTTCTTGTGTTCATTTGGAAAATTTGTAATGTAACAAGGGATAGTCTACATACACAGCTTTGGGTCTACAAAGCCTAAACTTAGAGCTCTGCGCGAATGGGGATTAGAGCTAATATTTGAGCTACTTGACAAGTCACATTTAGATCTTTTAATCACAGCAGAGACCCTGACATTCCACTAACTTTATCAGGCATATATGAGATTTTGGACAGCACCCTAATGCTTTCAAGAGCATTCTTTTCTTATCTCAGTTGTTGAGCAGGAGGTCCTAGGGTACAGAATAATGTAAAAGTCCACATGGACATTTTCAGCATTTGAAACCAGCACATAAAGCACAGAAGTGCTTTTGAGAACAAGACCAATAACTTATAAGGCTCCAATGATTGGTGCCATCTCAAATATTCATTGTTTAACATTTCTGTGTTCTTCTGGGGAAAAAAGTTACATAATGACAGAGAGCAAAGATTGTTTCACTCAAAATTCACTGAAAAATGTGGGATTCGGGATCATCTGGCTCTATTTTAGAGAACTATAGAAAAGTTTTCTTAGAAGAAACTTTGAGGTCATATTAGAAAACACATTACAATGATATTTCATACACACACCACTTCGATTTAACAATTTCTCAAATTGTCCCCAAAATATCTTTTTAAATTTGGTTTGTAGAGAACGTCTTCTTACTAACAAAGCAACTTTAAGCCGGCAGCTTACCTTTAACTTCCCGAACATTTCATGAGTCATTATAGTCAATTATATCATCTCCAATCAAGAAGATATTTTTATTTGTTCATTCAAGAAACAGACTGTGCCCAGTTAATTCAACTGGAAAAAAATGACACAAACCCAAAGAGAGCAAAGGAAATAGAGGGCGGCCTTCCTTTAAAGAATGAAGAACCATTAAGGGTCTCTTCTCCTTTCGACAGAAAATGAATAATTCTTACTAAGGTTACCAGCATCAGCCTCTCTCGCAAACACACATGTGTGTAATCAAAGGAAGAAAGACTGCCAGTGTTTCTATCTATTGCAGTATTCACCCCAAAAGTTCTCAGGAGATACTATTTCTTTCACAGTAAGGTTGTGAATCATCCCTGCCTTAAAATGCTATTGTCAGTGGTTCTCCTCCTGAAACCTTGAACAAGCAATCCTCCCATGAGAGCTTCATGAACTTGGGTACCTGCTCTGTGCCCAACAGCAGGCAGAGTTCTATGCGGGGAGAAGAGACTAAGGAGGATGCAGAGACCCTGGGTGAACTGGGCAAGTCCACACTTACTGGTTTCATCTTGAACTGCAGGCCATACTTTCATTCAAAGAAAAGGTTCCATGACTTTAAAAAAAACATTTTTTAATTCTTTTGAAAATTGCGAATCTATACTATTCTCATTATTCTATGCCTGAATAATTTATAAAATTCATAGTTGGATTACTACCTAAAAAATGAAAACCCGTTTCTAGAATTGTTATAAATCAGTTGAAGCTAATGAAGATGTATTACGCTTCTGGTCTACAACCTCACTGCTCATTTTCTAAGCCTCCATGCCTAAAGGAGGGCATTCCTCCTGCTATAGTTTCTGGTGTTATGTATTCCTTCCCAGAAGGAAAGAACGGCTCCTCTGAATCTCCATTAAAAATAAAATGCAGCTGGGATTGGTGGTCCAGCAGTTAAGACTCCGAGCTTCCACAGCAGGGGACACGGGTTTGACCCCTGGTTGGGGAACTAACATCCCACGTGCCACGCGGTGTGGCCAAAAAGTAAAACAAATTAAAAAATAAAATAAAATGCAGATTTGATCTCTTTGTGGGTCAAGTCCAAAGCAGAGGATATTTTAGGTTAAACGTAAGCAGAGTGTTCTTATTTATTCTGATTCTTCAACTGAGTCTCTGAAAATATTTATTTCCAACTTATATGAACATAGGTATTGAGAGAAGTGGCTTTTTCTCTTAAACAAGCAAAGTAGATACTCCCCCAAAAATACAAAGTCAAAAATATAAACACGGTGCTTCCCATTGGCTTTGAAGAAGCAGATGTTTCATGCCTTTACAACCCACTCTTCTCTTAGATGAAATAGACACTCCCCTTCGTAATAAAATAAGAATTCTTGTATTCGAAAACAATAGCTTTTATTGTTGCAAGCTAGGAGTGGCTTTAATGGAGAAGTTGCCTTGATACCTGACCCCTGAAGAGAAGACTACAGATCAACAATTCTAAACCCAAAGTGAGCATCTCTGTTAGACTTAGCTTCTCATGTAATCTGCTTATAGTCAATATATCTATAAAACAAGTTACCTCGACCAATTGCCAAAGCCTATATTCTGTAGCTAATTATCTTGGGGCAGTCACCAGAAAATTACATCAATCAATTAAAATAGTCCATGTGTGCTGTACTAAGAGTTTTAGCGTTGAAATGATCATATGGTTCTAGATCTTCCAGGTTAAAATCACTGAAGCCATATGCTATGGTCTATGTGTCTATGGCCTTAAACACCCTTTCATCTGTGAATTGAAATAAATCCCATACTGTTCCAAGTGGCTTTTTCCCATTCTGATCTAGGCTGGTGTGTTCTGAGATATTTGTCTTATTGGGGCCTATGGTAAGATCATACCCCTGCAACTGGGAATGAGATCTTCCCAGAAGAAGGCATATACTTCCCATGTCTACAGACTTGGAAACATTGAGATTTTGAGATATGGTAAGAAAAATTTTCCTCCTCCTTCTTTTCTTGGCCTTGCTCTCTTGAGCCTGAACTCTAAGGAATCTTACTAGAAGTTTCTATGGAGGTGCTGCAAAGACAGCCACAGCCGTACGGAGACAGCTCTTGGAGTAGGCTGTGAGAGAGGAGAACAAAAAAGCTCTCACGAGGGTGAGCTGTAGCCCATGAGTTCAAACAGCAGGCATATAAGGAGGGATACACCTGCTTTGTAGTTACGAGGATATATTTATGTTTCTTACAATCTCTTCTTTGTACAGTTAAGTTATAGCCAGCTGTCAAGTGTGGTAATAACTTCCAGTGACACTCTACTTTCCATTGGCCGATTCACCTGGCACAGTGATATAATGGCTCAGGACCAGAGATCATATTACAATGTAAGCAGGTCATGTGTCTCCCTGTGCCTATGGGTAGTGGAGGGAAACAGGGTTTCTAATGAACAGAACCGGAAGTAAGTTTGGGCGGAATTCTTCCTAATTTTATAGGTCACAGGTGAAAGAAACTTGAAAGAGAAATCCTAAAATTTTACATTACCAGCAATAAACTGTGAAGGCAAAAGAGGTTTTTCTGAGCAATCAATAAAAATGAAAAACAATTCTGATCAACTTATGCTAGACAGACTGGATTATCTTTCTATGTTCTCCCAAGAAAAATGACTATAAAATCATTATCTTGTGAAGAGGCAACAAAAAAACATGCAGCTAAAAATGTAGAGGGAAAGGATTTTAGAGATATGTCAGGCAGTTAATTTTTAGATGATCCTATTTTTCTGACTAATGTGTTATTTCTGGTATTTTTGTCAGCTTTTTAAATTTTGAAATTTATTGTCATTTCTGTCATGCCTTTTAAATACTGAGTTTCTTTACAACTTTGTCTTTGTAAGTTTGTATCATATTTCCTAAAAAGGACCCTCGAAATTGTATAAGCTTTGGGTCTTACAAAATCTGGATCCACCCTGTTTATCTCTGATTTCTCACATTACAGCTTGGTCTCAACTGGGCTATGATACATGATGGGAGGAGGGGTTGAGGGGAGGAATTGGGAACTGTGACCATATTTCAGTCGTCATCCTGGGACCATGAAATGGTGGTAGCTAGATATTTGTGATGTTTCCAAAGGGCATGAGAATCTTGGGTACAAGAATTCAGGCTATATGATCCAGGCATCCCTCCAACCTTGAAATATTAGCATTGTATTTAGTTAAATGTGCTTGCAGCTTTCCTATTCTCCAAGTTATTAAAGCATTTGTTTAATCTGCATCATAGAATAGCTGCATTCCCATGCTTGCCAAGAGCATTAAATCCAACTGGCTGGTTCTCAGTCCATGTCAAATGCTCAGTTACAGTAAACAATATTTATATAATATGTTTAAAGGCATATCTATTACTCTATATTGCAGAGTTATCTATTCTCAGAGTACTGAGAACTCAGGAGGTCTGTGATTCCCTGAAATTGAATGCAGAATTTAATGTGTGTCTGCATTTATAGCTTTCCTCAGCGTCTCAAAGTGGTCCGTGACATGTAAAAATTAATAATCACTAATCTACATTTCAAGAATAAGTACCTCCAAGGAGGTGGTACTAAAAGTAAATAAATAATAATGCTTTATACCTCCAAAAGGTTAAAAAATTTACACTAGATAGTTTAAAATCCATTTCCATATGTAGTTGGGCCAGTAGAAACATATGTCAGTAATTTACACTGAGAAATTATAAGAAATAACCCAATAAAACAAGGGAAGTTTTCAAAAGTACTGTTAATTTCATTCCTCAGTGTATCATTGCTATGGACTGAATGGTGTTGCCCCCAACATTCAGATGTTGAGACCCTAAACTCCAATGTAAAAGTATTTGGAGATGGGCCTTTCAAAGGTCATGAAGGTAGAAACCTCATGATGGGATTAGTGTCCTAGAGAAGACGAGAAAAGAGAGAAATTACTCTCTTTCCACCCCGTGAAGACACAGCAAGAAGGTGGCCGTCTGCAAACCAGGAAGAGAGCCCACACCAGAACCCAGCCATGCTGGCACCTTGATTTGGGACTTCCCAGCCACCAGAACTGTGACAAATACTTGTCTGTTGTTTAAGCCACCCTGTCTATGGTATTTTGCCATAACAGCTCAAGCTAAGACAGTCATTATGAGGCAAAGCCTATAGAAGAATTTTTTCTCTAGTTTTAGTAAAGAAAGAGTTTGGCATCTCAGGAGATGTGATCATGAATCTATAACTAATTGTTTGTTACTCTTCGCATTGAATGTTAAACTTAGAATCAAATTTGCCATTGTACTCTAGTAAAGGTCGAGAACTTTCCCACATGGACTTTGTATATTAACTTTACTCCAAAACACCTTTTACATTTCATACCAATCTTTTCTTTTCTTTTTTCTCATCCACAATCTTGTAATTTTATTACATTTTGCAGTATGTATATATGCAATTTGCCTCAAATCCTTTCAAAAACAAGGCAGTTTATAAGGAAGAATATAAATGAATGAATGAATAGCATTCCCATTTGAGAATTAAAAATATAAATGTTCATAACTGCATCGGGAATTGTATACAAATATTTATTTGAAGAAATTTTATCTCAACAATGTTCATAATCCTATGAAAATGCTTTTCCTATTCCAGGGGTCCTTCACTTGGGGGTCCAAGGGTCCTGTGAACAGAACTCAGGGAGTCTGTACACTTAAATGGGGAAAATATATCTTCATTTTCACTGATCTCTAACTGAAACTTAACATTTCCTTCTAATATAAATACTGGCAACAAACCACCAAAGTTTTATCGGCATCTGTGATTTTGTTTCCCATAGAAACAAAATGAGGTATTCTCATCTCCTGTATGGTTGTTGAAGGTATCTGCAATTATCATTTATGCTCCTCATCAGTATTCAAATGTCACCAGACTTGCTGCTAGGTTGTTATTTAATGCATTAATAAAGAAGCACATATATTACTATATCATACATTTTTTGATTATTATATTTTTATATATTTGGTTTCTTTGTAATCCTTTGTGTTTTGTTTTATACATTTAAAAAGATTATTCTGAAAAGGAGTCCATAGGGCTTCTTCAGACTGCCAAGGGTGTGCCGGCCATTAAAGAAGTCAGAACTCTGAAAAACACAAAGTGTTTAGGCAGCATTTTACAGAGTGTTTGCAAATATCTTAGTGAGAGCTATACTATGACTAGAGAATGGTGGTTTCTCTTAATTAAAGAACAGTGGCATTCTCTTTTAAATAAAAGGGAATATTAGAAGCTGCACAAGTCTCCTAGTCCCTTTGACAATAAAGGTCACAATCAGCCCCCATGCAATAAATCCCTTCCTTAAGTCTGCATCTATAACTTCTGAAAAGACATTTAACAGCTTTGTGAAACTTTGGGTCAGCATGTCTATGACTGAGACAGACAAACAATTGACTTAACATTTTGAACATCTCTTAAGAAGCAGTACATTTGACTCAGTCATGTTAAGACATTATCCAAGCCCCTTCCTTTTATTTTTTTTTCCCTTGTGAGTCAGCCTTCTTTTGAATTTTTATCAGACCCTTTGATACTTTTAGCACAACTGGAGTAGGGCAAGAATAAGGAACTAAAACAAAAGGCTGTCAGTTTGATTACTCAACACACACTTGAAAATTATCTTTAGTTACTGTTGTGACATTCACAGCTAGGACCTGATACAGTGGAGTGTATGTGATTGTGTGGGTGTGTTGGGGGGAAGAGTATACCTGTGGTGACACCACTCCACAAAGGCCACGGGCACGGGCCTTTGTTCCTGCTTCCCAAATTCATTGATCAGGAGAGGGAGTCAGGACCGACTGGGCAGATTTACTCTCACCCCCAGTACTCTGTGCTGCAACTACCGCCGGAAGTGGGGAGTGAGGCAGCATGGTGGGTCCCTGCAATGGTGGAGTTTATCCTTTCTCTCTCTTTCAGGCCAACAGGAGGGTATTATACCTGGACCACCTGCCCCTATTCCAGTGAAAGTTGGAGCTGGAAATTGAAGTTCATAGTTAAATGATAAGGCACCAGCTCCTCTGAGCATGCATCACTTCGCATAACTAGTAAGTTTTCCAGATGTCTGATTTCTTACCTTTTAAGCAATGATACTTTTTTCATGATAGTTATTTTACACAACTGAATGTATTATACTATATACCTCCTATGTACTTAGAAAAGTAGCCCCAAATTAGTTTAACCTTATATTGGTGACTCTGGGTCAACATTGAAAACATCCACTTTCTTGCATGAGCGTATTACAGGTGTGAACTAAGAATGCCGCCTGCCATATCAGTAAACAAAGGATGTTGCAGCCATCAAGCCATCACATTACAGCCTCCCCTACGGTGAGCCCTGAGGGAACTCAGGATGGAAACAGGATGCCCGCCATCTAACAGTCTGCTGCCGCAGCCACCCACGACGGTGAACACTGATGAGACACCGGATGAGAAAGCACAGAACACTGGCCCCAGATAGCTGAGGTGCTTATCAAAGGAATGATTTCAGTGAGCCCAGACTCTCGCATCTTCCCATAAATATAAAAGCGCTGAATTCCTTAATTTGAGATGTCTGGTTTTCTTTAGTTAACAGTAATCTTTTGATGTTCCGACTACCTGGTCTTTGTTACAAAAACTCCTCTATCTCCTGGCTCCCCACCTTGCCTCTTTGGAGCAATCCCTCAGAGTGATCTGAGAGTCCTGTCTCCTGAGCTTGAAGTCCTCAGAATGTCCGCTGAATAACACATAACTCTCAACTTTTAAGTTGTGCATTTTTTTTCAGTTGACAAAGGGTAATCCCCAGGATCCACTGAGGGTCTCTGACCATAATTTGAATTGATGCTGACATGTTTGCGTTCTTACAGCTGCTTTTTCTATTTTTGGTCTAATCCTTTCTTGTCAGACATTATTTCTTCCTGTTTTCAGTAATCCTAATGAAGAAATTCTTCTTTGCTCCAATAGATTTGGAAACCAGATATGCAGTAATGAAGAGATTGAGGGCTTGAGGGTGTTTTGAATGTTATAAAACTACGGTGCATGAGATTTACTCTTTGTTGTTTATGATATCTACTTGAGTATTCACAGAGTTTTACTTATTTGCTGATTCTTTGCTGTGTGTTGGATGTGTGAGTTGATGGTATAGATAATTTCCAAATAAATGAGGTTCAGCTACATTTGGTTTTCTGTGTAAATCATCCAGAGAGGCCACCTTGCTCTCATAGGTATGTCTATATACCAGCTCAAAGAAATGCTTATTGCAGTTTTTGGCTGATAGCAAGCTTCTGCTGTTGAGTTAAAAATCTCCTTAATCTAGTAACTGAAATATTTACAGACCTTGACTACACAAACCGTGAGTCCTGCTGTCAGAAATCTCTGAGTCACTCATTCATTTTCACGGAGGCAGCAAAGCCCAGTTTTCCCACTTCCTCTTTCACCCATGCTTTATTTGTCTCATTTAGCTGTAACCACACCACATGGTGGAAGGACTCTGAACACGTATTGAAATCCTGCTTCTGCCTCCAGCTAGCTGTGTGGGACTTTGGGGAAACTACTGTTCATACCAACTCTCAATTCCTCCATCTGTTTAGTGATTACAATTTAGGACCCAGGGTGTTTGTGAGGATGAAGTGGCATAATTCTCATGAATTTACTCAGTTAGATGCCTAATAATCGTTTCCTCTCTTTCCCCATGTTCCTTTATTTTCCTGTTTGTTTAGCTCCCAAACACCCAATTATATAGATCACCTTCAAAACACGTAGTTATCGTCTGCAGTCAGTGTTGATCAGCAAGCTAACAACTTTAGTCATTCTTAATAAGTCCCCATCAGGTTTTGAATGAAGCTGTGTGACAGCACTGTCACATTGTCTTAGGAGCATATACAAGTCCATGTTCATGTCTGTCAGCCCTTAGACCAGGTGTTTCTTGAGGGGAAGGTTGACATCTCATTTATCTTTACCTTCCCAAGTCTTAGCCCATCACCTAGGACATTAGCAAACATTGAACAAATGAAAAAAAGAATGAAGAGGACTTCCTTGGTGGCACAGTGGTTGAGAATCCACCTGCCAATGCAGGGGATGCGGGTTCGAGCCCTGGTCAGGAAGATCCCACATGCTGCGGAGCAACTAAGCCCGTGCACCACAACTACTGAGCCTGCACTCTAGAACCCACAAGCCACAACTACTGATGCTGCGTGCCACAACTACTGAAGCCCGCGCACCTAGAGCCCGTGCTCTGCAGCAAGAGAAGCCACCGCAATGAGAAGCCCACGCACCAAAACGAAGAGCAGCCCCTGCTCACCACAACTAGAGAAAGCCCACACGCAGCAACGAAGACCCAACGCAGCCAAAAATAAATAAATAAATTTTTTAAAAAAACAGGTTCTTGGACCTCGTGGTTTCTGGAGATTCTGATTCAGTGCTTCTGGAGTGAGGCCCAGGTAGTTTTCTTTAAAAACAAAAAAAAGAATGAAGAACCATTTCGATATCTTGAATGAAGTTCTGTTTACATTAGGAGATTCCTAATCTGGTAGAGTCAGTAGCTGGAGCTGAAGCCAGAGATTCTGAAAAACAAGAAGCCAAGTTGACCAAATCCATAGACAGTTACTTACCGATGGCTCTCTGCTAATCTCCTAGCACCACATAAGGTTATAACATTAACCTGGGAACTTTCCGACCGTATCTTCAATTTGGAAAAGAAAATTAAAAATCTTCATTTGCATTTCTAGACAGAGTCAGTCTGTCTATGCCTAAAATAGTCTTCTATTTTAAGTCATAAGAAAATTAATGAGAAGGCTGATACTTCCTGGCTGTCTACTCAGCCCTTTCCATCTCAACATTTACCAAGACAGGTGTCTTTCTTAGGAGAAAAAAACAGCTGCCACCAAATAACCTGTTTCACCACCCTTGCTTTTCATGTACTTGGGCTCCCTTGTCCTTCACTTATTACACCCACAAGAAAAAAAAATGGTAACTGTGGAGATGGATGTTACCTAGACTTATTGTGGTGATCATTTTGCAATATATACATCTATTGAATCATTATGTTGTACACCTGAAACTAATATAATGCTGTAAGTCAATTATATCTCAATTTTTAAAAATGAAACCCTAAAAACAAAAGAATAGACTATGTTTAGAATTTCAGATTTTAATCCTCAGCTACCCAGGTTGTGGGTCCTGAATGCCTTTGAAAATATGATGAAGCTACAGACCTTCTTCCAGAAAAACACAAAACAAAACAAGAAAATGATTAATGTTTGTCCCCCTGCTCTATGGTGGCAGGGATCACATCTGTTTTGCTTCACCAGTGAAGCCACATCATGGTACCTAAAATGTAACGGGAGCTCAGGACATGTGTTTAATGACTGACTGTCGGAAGAAACCAACAGTTTTTTCTACCTTCATACTCAATACTTCCTTCCTCCTTCCATCTCTCACTCAACCACCTCCCCTCCCATGTCTCAGAGGAATTAGAGACTATTCTTAAACACTTGTTGCCCTTCTCTTCCTATTGAATTTCTCCACCATGTTGGGGAGCCAACCCCTCCTAGTTCAGAGAAAGCAGAACCTTTTTTTTCAGCCGTGCTCCGTGGCTTGCAGGATCTTAGTTCCCAACCAGGGATAGAACCCAGGCCCCTAGAAGTGAAAGCACAGAGTCTTAACCACTGGACCGCCAGGGAATTCCCACGTAACCATTTTTAAATCCCACCGATCTCTAAAACAAAAATCCCTTTCACTAAAGCCACACTTAGTCCCTGTTTGTTTTTTAACCTTCATCAAGCTTCTTGAAAGAGATTTGTTTTTCTTGCTCCAATTCTCACCACACACTTGGTTCTCAAAGACCTGCAAGTGGACTGCAGGCTCACAGCTGTATCAGGATGCTCACGCCAAAACTGGCAGGCATTTCCTCACTGCAGAATTCCATAGGCACTTTTCAATCCCTTGCTTACAAACCTCCCTACAGCATGGGATCCCGTCTTGATATTCCCTTTCCCCTGGCTTTCAGGACTCTACTTTCTCCCGTCTTCCAGTTAGCTCTCCTCAGACACCTTGCTCGCCCTTGTCTCCTTTAATCCCTTAAATATTGATGCTCCCTGGGGTTCTGTTCACATCCCTACCTTCTCATGCTACATTTTATTTAACTGTCACCAATGCCAAAGGGTCTCAAAACCATATTTCAAGCCAGAATTACATTCTGAGATCCAGAGACATCCATCAGATTGCCCACTGGCCATCCCCCATTTCCATGTACCAGTTTCCTAAACATGTAAAAAAAAATGAATTCATCATCTTTC
Source organism: Balaenoptera physalus (assembly GCF_965194825.1). Lineage (NCBI taxonomy): Eukaryota > Metazoa > Chordata > Mammalia > Artiodactyla > Balaenopteridae > Balaenoptera > Balaenoptera physalus. Next base: position 12,751,211 of record NC_138888.1, on the reverse strand, counting down.
CCTAAAAATGTGATCTTCACCCTCATCTTGATGAATGGCACCTGTCTCCTAATCTAGTACCTTCTTACTTTCTCTATTTTCACATTATCAATAAATTAATGGATATATTAATTTCTAAGTATAAAATAACTTATTGTTCAATTAAATTATGAAAATATTATTTATATTACTTTTAAAAACATATTTTTATTTACCTTATGACAACAAATCGATGTCATACTAATGTTTTAGAGAATCTAAGGAATACATAGATGGTCTTTTAAATTAACACTATATAATTAGCCTCCAAAATGTCTTCAGGGGCTATAAAAGTCTGTTCTATTTAATATTTGAAACATTTACCTTTATTATTTGTCTATACTATTATATCTATTCAGGATAGATATTTTGAGTTAAATCCAGTCCCTGTTAAGCTGAATCCTTATTCCAGTTGATAAGGTTTGTCTGTGTTATTATGTAAACAAATTAATTCCAAAATGATGTGTAGTTGTATGTAGGCACTTATGAAAGAAACAGAAAGCCCCAAGGAGGCACAACTTCATCTTCTGTCCCTGTTCCTGCCTCTGCTCCCCAAGATGGCCTCTGCTACATCGCCTTGATATTTCCTCTGACATTAAGAAAGAAGTTAAGCCTGCTCTTTGGCTAATAAACATATCACCTACATTTGTATGCTCTTTAAAATGTTAATCCAATTTCATTTTGACCATAAAAACAAATCCTTGGAGGGGCTTCCCTTGTGGCGCAGTGGTTAAGAATCCGCCTGCCAATGCAGGGGACACGGGTTCAATCCCTGGATGGGGAAGATACCACATGCCACGGAGCAACTAAGCCCCGTGCGCCACAACTATTGAGCCTGTGCGCTAGGGCCCTCGTGCCGCAACTACTGAGCCCGCATGCTGCAACTGCTGAAACCCGCACACCTAGAGCCTATGCTTCACAACAAGAGAAGCCACTGCAATGAGAAGCCCGCGCACCACAACGAAGAGTAGCCCCTGCTCGCCGCAACTAGAGAAAGCCCACGCACAGCAATGAAGACCCAACGCAGCCAAAAATAAAATAAAATAAAAATCCCTGGAGTAGTAACAGCTTGTTTTAGATGGAGAAACTGAGCAGAGTCAGGGGAACTTGCCTAAGGTAAATGACAACAGAAGAATCAAATCAGACATTATGATCCTGAGCTCAACCAACTTTCAAAAAAAATGCCCAGCATATTGAAAAGATGAATGGGATGATAATGTATTTACAAGTTTGATCCAATCAATAGAAATACAAAGGTATATATAAATATACATATATACACATTATCAACAAAGATACTAAAGACAAACTGACCAAAGATCAGATCTATCTACCTGGAAAACATTTCAACATCTTCTCACTTTTTTAAACCTCTCCTTTCTCTGGTATTTCTTTCTCTAGTCTTAGTAGCCTAAGAATTCTTTTGCCTCATTGAGCATTAAAGGAAAGCTCAAAAATGTATTAATTGCTGTGGTTCTAATTGAATTCTCATATGCTTAGATCATCTCATCAGTTGATCTCAAGTCTTTACATGAAAAATAAAACATTCTGAAAAGTTCTCAGGTTTGTAAAAGATAAAATGAAGTAAGATCAAGACCACAAAAGAAGGAGTTCTTGAAAATACCTTTTATCTCTAATGGTCTCAAGGATAAGTTCTCATTGAACAGGGTTCCTTTCCCTTCGGGGTCCCATGGACTTTGTAATTATGCATTTATTAGAGTGATTATTTGATTAATATGTCTCCACATCAGACTGAAAGCCTCAGGAGAACAAGAGCAGTGAATGTTTTTGTTTACCCTTGCACCCTAGTTTTGGTGTTCAGTCAATATTTGTAGGTCACTTCTGTGGGACATAAGACCAAGCATTTTGTGCATATGACATTTCTATAGGGAAAGAGAGGGCCCATGAAAAGCACAGAGATAAAGTAGGAAGAGTGGGAGTATTTAAAAATCTGAAGATCTTCTAAATACTGTAAAGCCAAGGATTTTCTCTAATAACAGCTTTTTATTAACATGAATAAACGGAGTTACAAGTAGCCCAGATCCCAGTGTGAAGATCAATAAGATCCTTGCTTCATACATAGTCATAATATAAGGTATAAGGCAAAGTGAAGAATGAGGGTCAGAGCTTAAGTCAATTTCCTTTGTGGCAAGGATCACAGAAGAGAATTGCCAGTATCCACCACTGGTCATGACAGTGTCCAAAGTCCCCTATTTTATCAGTCTCAGTCTTACAGATCCAAAACAAGCATGGGAGATGACAGTCCAGGCCCACTAGTGTCCCTGTATTTGGCCATGGGATACTGATTCTCTTATCTGTCTTCAGATAATGAAGACAAAGTCAATATAAAGTCTAAAATAAATACTTATTGGGAAATTAATGAAAATCAAAATACAGAAATAGAATCAAGATAAAAATGTGTAAATTCTTAACATTTACTTTAGGTAACACTCAGTAAAATAATGATTGGGTTGCCCTCTCCTGTGCTTGGAGGGAAGCATCACCCATTTGCTCTTTGGCAGGTCACTTCCTCCTCCTTTTCCACTTTTGGACAGCTGTAGCCTTAGTCAGGTGAGAAAACATTGTTAACTGATTCAAAAGTGTCTCTAAATATAGAAGGAAATAATTTCAGATTAATAAATATATATTTGCATTTCAGATGCCTAGGTAAAAACACAATCCTCTCCTCCTCCCACCTACTTACCCTCTGTGAAAGCTACTCCACAATCTCTAACAAAATAATTTTCACTCCATTGAAACTAGGGTGTATTGCATGTCAAAATGGATAGATATATTGGCTTTCGAATAAAGTTTGACTTTAAGCATCACTTTTTGAAATAATAAGTATGATCCCAGAATATTTTCAGAAGACATGTATATAATCAAATATATATATTCTAGCCATACAACTAGAATAAACTCAAATTTACAACAAGATTGAAGGAGGGGAGGAGTATAAGGCAGTATAATAATATGTTGGTGGATAATTACCATAAATTCCCCCATACATGGACCACCAATTTGAAGAATTAGAATACATTTAAATATTAATAAAAATCCATATTGGAGATATATTTGATATCTAAGAATGAACTTTGGATTTCATAATGGGTCTACTCATTATTATGAAGAAGCGCTATAAAAAGTAGACCATATCTGATTTATGTTTTTATTACCATGGAACCAAATATACTGTCTTCCAATTAAGCATGCCAAATAACTAAATAAATGATGTTGCCACTAGCTTAGAAATGTCAGAATATATAATTTTGTTTACTAGAATGCTTACATGGTATATTAGTATAATATTAACAAAAATGATAAAATACTTTTGTGTGTACAATATATCACATATAAGTGTTTAAATTTTTAATATACATTTATGCAATCAATTCTCAAAATAACCCTGTGATGTAGAGAGGGTTACTAACTCTATTTTCCAGAGAAGAGTAGAGGAAACACTTTTAAACTAATTTTATGAGGTTAGAATAACTCTGTTACCAAAACAGAGAAGGAAATTGAGAAAAGAATATTATACACAAATATTTCTAATGAATGCAGATACAAAAGTCTGTTTAAAACATTAGCAAATAATATCCAGCAATATATAGAAAGTATAGCATATCCTGGGAATACAAGGTTTTTTTTTCACTTTTGAAAACTCATCAATATAATTATGCATGCTGACAAAATAAAAGCGAATAATTGCATGATCACATTAGTAGACTCAGAAATACCATCTGATGAAACTCAACACCCATTCATAATAAAATTTTTAAAAAGACTATCAGCAAATTATTAATAGAAAAAATTTTCAATCTGAAAAATGACATGTACAAAAAGCTACAGCTAATATCATAATTAATGGTGAAAGACTCACCACTCACCAATTAAGATCAGAAATAACACCGGAATATTCACTCAGTATTTCTATTCAAAATCATTCTGGTAGGTTTAGCCAGTGTTGTAATGCAAGAAGATTAAACAGAAATTATAGAACTTAAAAAAGAAGAAATAAAACTATCTTTATTCACAAATGGTGTGATTATGTACACAGAAAAATCCAAAGAAATCTATAAAAAAAAAAACTATTCAACTGATAAGTGAATTTAGCAAGGCCTTAGGAAACAAAGTCAATATACAAAGTAATAGTATTTCTATATAATAGTAATGAACAAATGGACATTATATTTAAAAATACTACCCATTACAAAAGCATCAAAAAGCAAAAAATATTTATAGATGAATCTAGCAAAAGATATCTAAAGTCTCTGCACTAAAAACTACAAAACACAGTTAAGAAGAATTAAAAGAGATCTGTGATGAAGCTATAGCAATCAAGACAGCATGACACTGGTATAAAGATATACAAATTGACAGTAGAACAAAAGTGAAAGTTAAGAAATAGATGCACATTTTTATGGTCAATTGATTTTCAAGAAAAGCACCAAAGCAATGCAGGAAAAAAAAGACTTTTCAATAATACTGCTGGAACAAGTGGATATCTGTGTGAAAAAAAAAACAAAACCCCAAAACCTTCAATTCCTACCTCATAAGCCTAAACAAAAAAGTTAAAATTATAAAGCTTCCAGAAGAAAATATAATGGAATATTTTCAAATCTTGAGTTAGGCAAAGATTTCTTACCCATGATACAGAAAGCACTAAGTATAAAAAAAATTAAAATTTTCTGCTCCTTAAAAATGACATTAATATAATAAGCAAGTCACACTGGGAGAAAAAAATCCACAAAACATTCATCAGTCAAAGGACCTATATTCAGAATGTATAAAAAATTCTTCCAACTCAACAATAAAATGAAAAATAGACCAATTAAAAATGGGCAAATGTTGGGACTAACAGATACACACTGCTATATATAAAAGGGGTAAACAACAAGGACCTATTGCATAGCACAGGGAACTATATGCAATATCTTGTAATAACCTATAACGGAAAAAAATGTGAAAAAGAATATATATATATATATATATATATATATATATATATGAATCACATTGCTATACACCTGAAACTAACAGAACATTGTAAATCAACTCTAATTTTTTTTTAATTGGCAAATGACCTGAACAGACACTTCACAAAAGATCTACAAATGGCCAACAAGCACATGAAACAGTGCTCAACATAATGAATCATAAGGAAAGTGCAATAAAACCACAATGAGATACTCCTGTAATGGCAAAAAATAAAAACATGCTGGTGTAATGGGAACCACAGAACTCTCAGACATTACTGATGGGAGTATCAAAAGCTACAGCCATTTTATTTAAATGTTTGGCAGTTTCTTATGAAGTTAAACAAAACATGACCTATGATCACCAGTTTAACTCTTTTGTATTTACCCAAGAGAAAGGAAAACATATATCCACACAAAGACTTGTACATGAATATTTATAGTGACTTTATTTGTGATAGCTTCAACCTAGAAACAACCCAAATGTCCAAAAACAGAAAAAGAGGTAAACAAATTGTGATATATTCATATGATAGAATAGACAGCAGTAAATGGAAATGAACTCTTACTGGTACATACAACAGCAAAAATTAATCTCACACACTTTATGCTGAACAAAAGAAGCCAGATTCCTAAGAGAACATGTCGTGATGCCACTGATAAAAAGTTCTGGAACAGACAAAACTAATCGATGGAGAAAGAAATCAGAGCAATGGCTGCCTCTGGGGAGAGGAGAGGGTGGCAGGATTGACTGTAATGGGGCACAATGGAAATATTTCGTATCTTGGTAACAGTGTGAGTTACATGAAAACATGCATCTGTTAAAACTCATAGAACTCTAACACTTATGACCTGTGCATTTCACTACATGGAGACTATACTTCCATCAAATAACTTAAAGCTCAGAAGGTAATTAGACAATACTATTTTGATGAGATGAAAATTAAATCTGAAAACAAATAAAGTAATAAAATAGGGCAAATTCATTTCACTCTTCCACTCAAGGAGTATAAGCCCCAGATTATGGGTGGAACGGAAGCTGCAAATCTGTTTTCATTTCTGCTTTTCCATACAACATGCTTCTGAAGTCAGTAATTACCTTCCCTCCACCCTTACCCCTACAATCTGGCCCATAAACTAAAGCCAACCTCATCACCTAGAACCTACAGCAATATGGAGATCTGTTCCAAAAGATCTACTAGCTGTGTTAGTAGAACTATCTGTTTCCAACAGGATGCCTACCAGGGAGACTGTCAAGGATAAGTCTGAACATATATGACTTTTGTCTTACACGCTGACTTCAGAAACTAACAGAGGATAAGCTATGAGGCCACTGAAATTTTTCCTATGTAAGTTGGTAAGTAATATACCCTAGATTCGGATACATAGCTGAATTCCTATCATATGATTCTTAGTGCTCTGGTTATAATTAAATGTACTGATTGTACTTGAAGTATATTAAAATTCTCTCTAATCCTTTCTCTTCCCTCCCCCTACCAAAAAACACGAACTATTTATAAAACTTTCTGTCTCTTCATTTGGTTTTACTTAACTGGACTCCTAAGCCATGCATGGTAAATTTCAGACCTATAATTTGTGGCTTCCTGCTTCCAAGATTTCTCCAGAGTCGTTCTCATGTGACTGTTTTTCTAGTTAAATATTTACACATATACACAGGGTACACAGGCAGTTCATATTTGACATGATTTAACAGCACTACATCTGTTTCTCATCATAACATAACTGGAAAATGTGCCTACTAAACATTTTTTAAATATATTTGCCCAAAACATTGTTTCTACTCTCATCTTGAGACATTTCTTTGTAAAGAAAACAGAAGATAAGATGGCCTCTCTCTGTTTCCTTAATTTTCTTCCTCTGGCTTTGGGGTCCTCTCTTGCTACCAGCCATTACTTCCCAAGCCTAATCAAACCACGTATCATGTCTTTTTTTTAATCAGTGGGTGAGAAGCACAAAATTAAGTTGAGATGTGAAGGCAAAAATATCTTATTTAAATAAAAAGACCCCCCAGAAAACTGGCTTCATTGCTAACTCCAAGGTTAGCAAGACTTCATCTGAATAAAGTCCCTGATGATACAAACATGTCTGAAGTCTGTTTCTTGCTCACAGCGCACAACTTCAAGCATGAGTTCTCCAAATTCAGAAAAAAGAAAGAAAGAAAGAAAATTCTTGGCCTTCAGGAGGTAATCATTCCTAGGTCCCCAAAATTTCAAATCGCAACACAAACATCTGTTCTAATTCTTCTCCGGTCTGCTTAACAAAATCAATCCTATTTTAAGTTCATATGCTTTTCCAGAAATATAAAGCACAGTTAAATTACAAGAGTATATTCTTCGGAACATTAATTTAGAATAAATCGATCCTATCTGACTTTCATTCTATTGTTTTGGGTTTTAATCCAGAAATCTGTTTGCTCGTTTTTATTCATATGTTATCATAAGCAATAACAAAGCAAAATAAAAAAGAATGAAAACAAAAACAAAAACTCCTGAGTGCATTATAAATCCTGGAAGCGGACCATAGTTCATACGTAGTCACGAAGCAAAAATAAAAGGAATGATTATTTTTGACTAATATCTTCTATTATTTTTTGAGACCTATTTTTCCAATTTGTGTCTAACTCAGGATCTTGATTTTTTTTCTTTTCTTTTCCCTGATTATCTTTTGGCCATTTCATAGCTCATTTCACTCTGGAGAGAAAGTGATTGGATAAAAAAAAGGAGATGAGACTAAAATGAGTGTAATTGACTTCAACAGCCCTGAGGAAAAGCTTTACTTTCAAGAAGCCTGGAACATCCGGCTCTAATAAAGCTTTTGGTGCATCTGAGAATTTAAATAATCCTTAATATTCTTAATTCCTGTCACACTGATTAAAAAGCATAACAGATTTTTAGACATACTATTTTTAGACATTCTGTTATGAAATAATATGAAAAATTGCTCAAATCCAGAAATCACACTATATACTCAGAGAAGCACCTCCTAGGATACTATGTATTTTCTCAAACAAACATCTATATTTACAGAATATATATTAATAAAATAATACATATAAACAAATATATATGTAAGTGTTAGCTTTGGTTTGCTGTTCTGACACTTCAAATGTCTATGCTAATTTTAGAAGAAGGTAAATAATTACAATATGTGGATAAATAAGACCTACAGATGATCCAAATTTTTTTATCCATGAACTTTCATTACATAGTAGATAAACGTTTCAGGAAAAAGGATACTATGGACATTTAAATTTTTTTTTCTTAACTTTTGGAGAATTGAAACATAATGAGCATCAAAAAGACCCAAGGAACCTTATAAAATCTTTCAGAAGGTAGAAGAGGGACTATTTCCCAACTCTTTTTTATGACAACAGAACCCTGATACCGAAACTTGACAAAGACATTATAGGAAAAGAAAAGTGTAGACCAGTATCCATCATGAACATAGATGTAAAAATTCTTAACAAAATACTGGAGAGTTGAATTCAGTTATATATAGAAAGGATATTATATTATGACTATGGGAAGTTTATCCCAGGCTTAACATTTGAAAAGCAATCAATATAAATCACCATATTAACAGAATAAAGGGAGAAAATCATATGATCATCTCAATAGATGCAGAAAGTGTATGTGCCAGAACCTCCAGCTCACATCGTGGAATGATCAGGGACAAGGTGAGAGTAAATACACTCTCACCACTTCTCCTCATCTAGCCAGTGCAATGGGGCAAGAAAAAATTTTAAAGAAGCCCTACAGAATGTAAAGGAAGAAGGAAAACTCGTCATTTGCAGATGACACGATCAGTTTAAAAGAAAATCCTGTGGAAACTAAAACAAACAAACAAAAACTTCTAGAATAAGTGAGTTATCAAAGGGTGAGATACAAGATAAGTACAAAATATAAATTTTATATCTATGTTCTAACAATGAACAACTGGAAATTGAAATAAATTATAAAATAAAGTTATTTATAATAGCATCAAAAATACAAAACAGGGATAAATCTAACAAAAGATGTGAAAGACCCTACACAGTAAAATGTAAAAAACATTGCTGACAGAATTAAAGACCTAAAGAAATGGAAAGATATACCTTTTCCACGAGTCAGAAGACTCAGTACGGTTAAGATTTTAATTCTCTCCAAATTGATCTATCAATTCAAATCACTCTCAATCAAAATTCCAGCAGGATTTTTTAAATTGACAAACTGACTCTAATATTTTTATTAAATACAAAGGAGCTAGTATAGACAAAACAACTCTAAAACAATAACAACAACAATGGAATTACACACCTAATTCTGGACTCATCATAAAGCTAAGGTAATCGAGACGATATGGTTTGACATGAAGAGTGTCCAAAAATAAACCCACAAATATACGGTCAATTGATTTTTGACAAAACTGCAAAAGCAGTTTCTCTCAGTAGAGAAAAGGTAATCTTTTCAACAAATGGTGATGGAACAATTGAATATCTATGTGCAAAAAAAGAAAGAAAGAAAAAACCCGCATTTGATCCATACCTTGATACAAAATTAACTCAAAATGTATCATAGACCTAAATGTAAAACCTTAAACTATACAAGTTCTAGAAGAAAATATAGGAGATTTTATTAAAATTAAGAACTTCTGTTCCTTGAAAGACATTTTTAAGAGAATGAAATGGCAAGCTACATTCTGGGAATCATACATATAGATGATAAAGTGCTCATATCCAGAATATCTAAAGACCTCTCCGTACTCAATAATAAGAAAACAAACAACCCAATAAAATATGGACAAAAGATGTGAACAGAAATGTCATGAAAGAAGACAGATGTCAACTAAGCATTTGAAAAGGTGTTCAGTGCTATTAGTCATTAGGGAAATGAAAATTAAAAACACAATGTTACCCCTACCTACCTATTAGAATGGCTTAAGTGAAAAATATTGATCTCACCAAGCCTTGATACAGATATGGAGCAAATGGAATGCTCATGTGTTACTGGTGGGAATATAAAATGGTCCAATCACTTTGGAAAACAATTTGGTAGTTTCTTAAAAAGTTAAACATACACCTATTAGAACCCAGCTATTCTACTCCTGGATACTTATCCAAGAGAAATGAAAGCATATATATGTTCAAAGATTTGTACACAAATGTATATAGCAGCTTTATTTGAAATAGCCAAAAACTGGAAACAACCTAAGTATCTATCAATAAGTGAATGGATAAACAAATTGTGGTATACCCATACAATGAAATATTATGCCACTGTAAAAATAAATAAAATAGAATATCAATACATGGTAACAACAGGGATGAATCTCAAAATAATTATGATGAGTGAAATAAGTCAGACAAAAAAAGGTGCATAAAATCCTAGAAAATGTGAAATAATCTATAGTAGTATAAAGCAGATCAGTGGTTACCTGAGGATATGGAAAACAGAGAAGTGTTGGCAAGAGGGATTACATTTTCTTGATTGTCATGATAGTTTCATGGATATAGACATATGTCAAAACTTATCAAACTGTACACTTTAAATTGTGCCATTTATTAAACATCAGTTATACCCCAATAGAGCTGGGGTTTTTTCTAACATCCTAGTATGGAATTAGTGTCCATAAATTTAAGAAAGAAGGCCAGTGTGGCTAGAACAAGACGAGTGAGAAGGAGTTAAAAGGCCAAGTCAGAGGTAAGCAGAGCCAGACCACACGTGTCTTTATAGGCTCAGTCAGGTGTGTGAAATGTATTCAAGTGGAGGATTATAAACAGGCAGTAACATGATCTCATTTATGTGAAATGCTCCTTGAGCCTTTTCCAGAATGTCATGTAGTTGGAACCGTATGGCATGTAACCTTCTCAGGTTGACTTCTTTCACTTAGTAATATTCACTTAAGAATCCTCCATGTCTTTTCACAGCTTGATAGCTCATTTCTTTTTAGTGCCGAATAATATTCCAGTGTCTGGTTGAACCACAGTTTATGTATCCATTCCCCTGCTAAAGACATCTTGGTCAATTCCAAGTTTTGGCAGCTGGTAATAAAGTTGCTATAAACATCTGTTGTGCAGGTTTTTACATGGATGTAAGTTTTCAACTCCTTTGGGTAAAAACCGAGGAATGCAATTGAAGGATAGTATGGTAAGAATATGTTTAGTTTTGTAAGAAAGTGACAAACAGACTTCCAAAAATGGCTGTACTATTTTGCATTCCCATCAGCGATGTATGAGAGTTCCTCTTGCTCCACATCCTCACTGGCATTTGGTATTGGTAGTGTTTTTGGATTTCGACAATTCTGATGGGTATGTAGCCGTATCTCCTTGTTTTAATTTGCATTTCCCTAACAACATAAAGTGTTGAGACTCTTCATACACTTATGTGTCATCTATATCTTTGGTAAGGTATATGTTCAGATCTTTTGCCCATTTTTTGATCATGTTGTTTGTTTTCTTTTTGTTGAGTTTTAAGTGTTCCTTGTATATTTTGGGTTGCAGTACTTTATCAGATACGCCTTTTTCGAATATTTTCCCCAAGTCTGTGGCTTGTCTTCTCATTCTCTGACGATTGTACATATATATTTTTTGAGTTAGTTTTTTGACAATGATTATATTTTAATACAACACATTTGATACTGGCTGTGCCTTCAGTCCATCAAATCTAGTTAGGTGTATATAGAAAAATGGATGAGATAAAAATCAAAATATTGCCAGAAACAGAAAATAGCAAAAAATGCTAATGTGTACTGTCTTCCAAGCAATAGCTTCTATTCATAAATACACTGAAGAAAGATTAGAAATCCATTTAGACTCTTAGAAAACTGGTGCTATTCATTAGTAAGTCAGATTTTTCCAGGTGATTGTAGGCATCCCCAAAATCATGTAGCACAGAATAACAGAAAGATAGTAAGCAGGGAAATAAAATTATACAGTATGGTTTGATATTTTGTTCCCTGCAATCACCCTGTTTCAGCATTTTAAAATTATGAAAAATTTTCCTAATTTCTTCCTAATGGAGATGGTTGTTTGTCTTGTTTTATTTTCTTGGCAAAAATGTGGGGAATCAGTTTAAATAAAACATCTTTGTTACTTCCAATGTATACAGCTGAAGTTGTTAGAGGAAAGAAATAAACATTTCCAGTCTTAAATATGGCCAAAAATGACAAAATCTTGCCTATCAAGTCATCTTCTTTACTATTCACTATATGCTTTATCTTTTTTTTGACATCTTTATTGGAGTATAATTGCTCTACAATGTAGTGTTACTTTCTGCTGTATAACAAAGTGAATCAGCTATATGTATACATATATCCCCATATCTCCTCCCTCTTGCGTCTCCCTCCCACCCTCCTTATCCCACCCCTCTAGGTGGTCACAAAGCACCAAGCTGTTCTCCCTCTGCTATGCAGCTGCTTCCCACTAGCTATCTATTTTACATTTAGTAGTGTATATATATCAATGCTACTCTCTCACTTCATCCCAGTTTACCCTTCCCCCTCCCCGTGTCCTCAAGTCCATTCTCTACCTCTGTGTCTTTATGGCTGTCCTGCCCCTAGGTTCATTAGAACCACTTTTTGTTTTTTAGATTCCATATATATGTGTTAGCATACAGTGTATGTTTTTCTCTTTCTGACTAACTTCACTCTGTATGACAGACTCTAGGTCCATCCACCTCACTACAAATAACTCAACTTCATTTCTTTTTATGGCCGAGTAATATTCCATTGTATATATGTGCTACATCTTCTTTATCCATTCATCTGTCGATGGACACTTAGGTTGTTTCCATGTCCTGGCTATTGTAAATAGTGCTGCAATGAACATTGTGGTACATGTCTCTTTTTGAATTATGGTTTTCTCAGGGTATATGACCAGTAGTGGGATTCCTGGGTCATATGGTAGTTCTATTTTTAGTTTGTTTTTTTTTTAACTTTTTTTTTTAATTAATTAATTTATTTATTTATTTTTGGCTGTGTTGGGTCTTCGTTTCTGTACGAGGGCTTTCTCTAGTTGCGGCAAGCGGGGGCCACTCTTCATCGCGGTGCACAGGCCTCTCACTATTGCGGGCTCTCTTGTGGCAGAGCACAGGCTCCAGACGCGCAGGCTCAGTAGTTGTGCCTCATGGGCCTAGTTGCTCCGCAGCATGTGGGATCTTCCCAGAACAGGGCTCAAATCCATGTCCCCTACATTGGCAGGCAGATTCTCAACCACTGCGCCACCAGGGAAGCCCCTATTTTTAGTTTTTTAAGAAACCTCCATACTGTTCTCCATAGTGGCTGTATCAATTTACATTCTCACCAACAGTGCAAGAGGGTTCCCGTTCCTCCACACCCTCTCCAGCATTTATTGTTTGTGGATTTTTTGAAGATGGCCATTCTGACAGGTGTGAGGTGATACCTCACTGTAGTTTTGATTGGCATTTCTCTAATGATTAGTGATGTTGAGCATCCTGTCATGCGTTTGTTGGCAATCTGTATATCTGCTTTGGAGAAATGTCTGTTTAGGTCTTCTGCCCATTTTTTGATTGAGTTTTTTTTTTTTTGATATTGAGCTGCATGAGCTGCTTGTAAATTTTGGAGATTAATCCCTTGTCAGTTGCTTACTTTGCAAATATTTTCTCCTATTCTGAGGGTTGTCTTTTCATCTTGTTTATGGTTTCCTTTGCTGTGTAAAATCTTTTAAGTTTCATTAGGTCCCATTTGTTTATTTTTGTTTACATTTCTCTAGGAGGTGGGTCAAAAAGGATCTTGCTGTGATTTATGTCAGAGTGTTCTGCCTAAGTTTTCCTCTAAGAGTTTTATGGTGTCTGGCCTTACATTTAGGTCTTTAATCCATTTTGAGTTTATTTTTGTGTATGGTGTTAAGAAGTGCTCTAATTTCATTCTTTTACATGTAGCGGTACAGTTTTCCCAGCACCACTTATTGAAGAGGCTGTCTTTTCTCCATTGTATATTCTCACCTCCTTTGTCAAACATAAGGTGACCATATGTGTGTGGGTTTCTCTCTGGGCTTTCTATCCTGTTCCATTGATCTATATTTCTGTTTTTGTGCCAGTACCATACTGTCTTGATTACTGTAGCTTTGTAGTATAGTCTGAAGTCCAGGAGCCTGATTCCTCCAGCTCCGTTTTTCTTTCTCAAGGGTGCTTTGGCTATTCAGGGTCTTTTGTGTTTCCATACAAATTGTAAAAGTTTTTGTTCTAGTTCTGTGAAGAATACCATTGGTTGTTTGATACGGATTGCATTGAATCTGTAGATTGCTTTGGGTAGTATACTCATTTTCACAATGTTGATTCTTCCAATCCAAGAACATGGTATATCTCTCCATCTGTTTGTATCATCTTTAATTTCTTTCATCAGTGTCTTACAGTTTTCTGCATACAGGTCTTTTGTCTCCTTAGGTAGATTTATTCCTATGTATTTTATTCTTTTTGTTGCAGTGGTAAATGGGAGTGTTTCCTTAATTTCTCTTTCAGACTTTTTGTCAGTGTATAGGAATGCAAGAGATTTCCATGCACTAATTTTGTATCCTGCTACTCTACCAAATTCATTGATTAGCTCTAGTAGTTTTCTGGTAGCATCCTTAGGATTCTCTATGTATAGTATCATGTCATCAGCAAACAGTGACAGCTTTACTTCTTCTTTTCCTATTTGGATTCCTTTTATTTCTTTGTCTTCTCTGACTGCTGTGGCTAACACTTCCAAAACTATGTTGAACAATAGTGGTGAGAGTGGGCATCCTTGTCTTGTACCTGATTTTAGAGAAAATGGTTTCAGATTTTCACCATTGAGAATGATGTTGGCTGTCAGTTTGTCATACATGGCTTTTATTATGTTGAGGTAAGTTTCCTCTATGCCTATTTTCTGGAGAGTTTTTATCATAAATGGGTGTTGAATCTTGTTGAAAGCTTTTTCTGCATCTATTGAAATGATCATATGGTTTTTATCCTTCAGTTTGTTAATATGGTGTATCACATTGATTGATTTGCGTACATTGAAGAATCCATGCATTCCTAGGATAAACCCTACTTGATCATGGTGTATGATCCTTTTACTGTGTTGTTGGATTCTGTTTGCTAGTATTTTGTTGAGGATTTTTGCATCTATGTTCATCAGTGATATTGGCCTGTAGTTTTCTTTTTTTGTGATATCTTTGTCTGGTTTTAGTATCAGGGTGATGGTGGTCTCGTAGAATGAGTTTGGGAGTGTAACACCCTCTGCTATATTTTGGAAGAGTTTGAGAAGGATAGCTGTTAGCTCTTCTATAAATGTTTGATGTAATTCACTGTGAAACCATCTGGTCCTGGGCTTTTTATTGTTGGAAGATTTTAAATCACAGTTTCAATTTCAGTGCTTGTGATTGGTCTGTTTATATTTTCTATTTCTTCCTGGTTCAATCTTGGAAGTTTGTACTTTTCTAAGAATTCGTCCATTTCTTCCACGTTGTCCATTTTATTGGCATATAGTTGCTTGTATTAGTCTCTCATGATCCTTTGTATTTCTGCAGTGTCAGTTGTTACTTCTTTTTCAATTCTAATTCTGTTGATTTGAGTCTTCTCCCTTTTTTTCTTAATGAGTCTGGCTTATGGTTTATCAATTTTGTTTATCTTCTCAAAGAACCAGCTTTTAGTTTTATTGATCTTTGCTATTTTTTCCTTCATTTCTTTTTCATTTATTTCTGATCTGATCTTTATGATTTCTTTCCTTCTGCTAATTTTGGGGGGGGGGTTGTTCTTCTGTCTCTAATTATTTTTGGTGTAAGATTAGGCTGTTTATTTGAGATTTTTCTTGTTTCTTGAGGTAGGACTGTATTGCTATAAACTTCCCTCTTAGAACTGCTTTTGCTGCATCGGATAGGTTTTGGGCCGTCATGTTTTCATTGTCATTTGTTTCTAGGTATTTTTTGATTTTCTCTTTGATTTCTTCAGTGATCTCTTGGTTATTTAGTAGTGTATTGTTTAGCCTCCATGTGTTTGCATTTTTTCATTTGTTTTCCTGTAATTGCTATCTAGCCTCATAGTATTGTGGTCAGAAAGGATACTTGATACGACTTCAATTTTCTTAAATTTACCGAGGTTTGATTTGTGACCCAAGATATGATCTATCCTGGAGAATGTTCCATGAGCTCTTGAGAAGAAAGTGTATTCTATTATTTTGGGATGGAATGTCCTATAAATATCAATTAAGTCCATCTGGTCTAATGTGCCTTTTAAAGCTTGTGTTTCCTTATTTATTTTCATTTTGGATGATCTGTCCATTGGTGAAAGTGGGGTGTTAAAGTCCGCTACTATTATTTTGTTACTGTCAATTTCCCATTTTATGGCTGTTAGCATTTGCCTTATGTATTGAGGTACTCTTATGTTGGGTGCATAAATATTTACAGTTGTTATATCTTCTTCTTGGATTGATCCCCCTTGATCATTAGGTAGTGTCCTTGTCTCTTGTAATAGTTTTTATTTTAAAGTCTACTTTGTCTGATATGAGAATTGCCAATCCAGCTTTCTTTTGATTTCCATTTGCATGGAATATCTTTTTCTATCCCCTCACTTTCAGTCTGTATGTGTCCCTAGGTCTGTAGTGGGTCTCTTGTAGACAGCATATACAGAGGTCTTGTTTTTGTATCCATTCAGCCAGTCTATGTCTTTTGATTGCAGCATTTAATCCATTTACATTTAAGGTAATTATCGATATGTATGTTCCTATTACCATTTTCTTAATTGTTTTGCATTTGTTATTGTACGTCTTTTCCTTCTCTTGTGTTTCCTGCCTGGAGAAGTTCCTTTAGCATTTGTTGTAGAGCTGGTTTGGTGGTGCTGAATTCTCTTAATTTTTGCTTGTCTGTAAAGGTTTTAATTTCTCTGTCAAATCTGAATGAGATCCTTGCTGGTTAGAGTAATCTTGGTTGTAGGTTTTCCCTTTCATCACTTTAAATATGTCCTGCCACTCCCTGCTGGCTTGCAGAGCTTCTGCTGAAAGATCAGCTGTTAACCTTATGGGGTTTCCCTTGTATGTTATGTGTTGCTTTTTCCTTGCTGCTTTTAATATTTTTTATTTGTTTTTACTTTTTGATAGTTTGATTAATATGTGTCTTGGCGTGTTTCTCCTTGGATTTCTCCTGTAAGGGACTCTCTGTGCTTCCTGGACTTGGTTGACTATTTCCTTTCCCATTTTAGTGAAGTTTTCAACTATAATCTCTTCAAATATTTTCTCAGACCCTTTCTTTTTCTCTTCTTTTCTGGGACTCCTATAATTCGAATGTTGGTGCATTTAATATTGTCCCAGAGGTCTCTGAGACTGTCCTCAATTCTTTTCATTCTTTCTTCTTATTCTGTTCTGCAGCAGTTATTTCCACTATTTTATCTTCCAGGTCACTTATCAATACTTCTGCCTCAGTTATTCTTCTATTGATTCCTTCTAGAGTATATTTAATTTCCTTTTTTGTATTGTTCACCATGGTTTTTTTGCTCTTTAGTGCTTCTAGGTCCTTGTTAAATATTTCTGGTATTTTCTCCATTCTATTTCCAAGATTTTGGATCATCTTTACTATCATTAATCTGAATTCTTTTTCAGGTAGACTGCCTATTTCCTCTTCATTTGTTTGGTCTGGTAGATTTTTACCTTGCTCCTTCATATGCTGTGTATTTCTCTTTCTCTGTTTTCTCATTTTGTTTATCTTACTGTTTTGGGGGTCTCCTTTTCACTGGCTGCAGGTTCATAGTTCCTGTTATTTTTGGTGTCTGCCCCCAGTGGGTGAGGTTGGTTCAGTGGCTTGTGTCAGCTTCCTGGTGGAGGGGACTGGTGCCTGTGTTCTGGTGGGTGGGGCTGGATCTTGTCCTTCTGGTGGGCAGTGCCGCATCCGGTGGTGTGTTTTGGAGTGTCAGTGAACTTAGTATGACTTTAGGCAGCCTCTCTGCTAATGTGTGGGTTTGTGTTCCTGTCCTGCTAATTGTTTGGCATGGGGAGTCCAGCACTGGAGCTTGCTGACCTTTGGGTGGAGCTGTGTCTTGGTGTTGAGACGAAGATCTCTGGGGGAGCTCTCGCCAATTAATATTATGTGAGGCCAAGTTTCTGGTGGTCCAGTTTCTGGGACTCGGCCCTCCCACCTCAAAGGCTCAGGCCCAACACCTGGTCAGAGCACAAAGACCCTGCCAGCCACACGGCTGAGAAGAAAAGGAAGAGAGAAAAAACAAACAAACAAAAACGAACAGACAGAACCCTAGGACAAATGGTAAAAGCAAACCTATACAGACAAAATCTCACAAAGAAGCGTACACATACACACTCACAAAAAGAGAAAAAGAAAATAAATATATATATATATATATAAAAGGAAGAGAGCAACCAAACCAATAAGCAAATCCACCAATGATAATATGCATTAAATACTATACTAAGATAAAAATAAAACCAGAAACATATTAGACGCAGAGGGCAAACCCCAAGTCTACTGTTGCTCCCAAAGTCCACCACCTCAATTTTGGGAACATTCATTATCTATTCACGTATTCTTCAGATGCAGGGTTTATCAAGTTGATTGTGGGGATTTAATCTGCTGCTCTTGAGGCTGCACAGAGACATTTCCCTTTCTCTTCTTTTTTTTTTTTTCCTTTCTCTTCTTTGTTCGCACAGCTCCTGGGGTTCAGCTTTAGTTTTGGCCCCGTCTCTGCCTGTAGGTTGCCCTCAGGTGTCTGTTCCCTGCCCAGACAGGAGGGGGTTAAAGCAGTGGCTGATTAGGGCTCTCTTGCTCATTCAGGCTGGAGGAAGGAGGGGTACAGTAATCATAATCGGAATGCTGGGCGAGCCTGAGGTGGCAGAGGCCAGCGTGACATTACAACAGCCTGAGGCGCGCCGTGCGTTCTCCCAGGGAAGCTGTCCCTGGATCTCAGGACCCTGGCAGTGGCGGGCTGCACAGGCTCCCGGGGGGGTGTGGATAGTGACCTGTGCTTGCACACAGTATTCTTGGTGGCTGCAGCAGCAGCCTTAGCATTTCATGCCCATATATGGGGTTCAAGATGATAGCCATGGTTCGCAGCCATCTCTGGAGCTCACTTAGGTGGTGCTCTGCCTTCTGTGGGCACACATGGAAGTAATACCCTCTCCTCGCGCACCCCGAAGAAAAGGTATCTTGCCTCTCCGGCAGGTCCAGACTTTTTCCCGGACTCCCTCCCGGCTAGCTGTGGCGCACTAACCCCCTTCAGTCTGTCTTCATGCAGCCGACCCCAGTCCTCTCCCTGGGGTCTGACCTCCGAAGCCCGAGCCTCAGCTCCCAGCCCCGCCCGCCCTGGCGGGGGAGCAGACAAGCCTCTCGGGCTGGTGAGTGCTGCTCGGCGCCGAGCCTCTGTGCGGGAATCTCTCCGCTTTGCCCTCCGCACCCCTGTGGCTGCGCTCTCCTCCGTGGCTCCGAAGCTTCCCCTCCACCCACCACCCTCGTCTCCGCCAGTGAAGGGGCTTCCTCGTGTGTGGAAACCTTTCCTCCCACGGCTCCCTCCCAGAGGTACAGGTCTCATCCCTATTCTTTTGTCCCTGTTTTTTCTTTTTTCTTTTGCCCTACCCAGGTACGTGGGGAGTTTCTTGACTTTTGGGAAGTCTGAGATCTTCTACCAATATTCAGTAGGTGTTCTGTAGGAGTTGTTCCACATGTAAATGTATTTTTGATGTATTTATGAGGAGGAAGGTGATCTCCACGTCTTACTCCTCTGCCATCTTGAAGGTCCTATACTTTTATATGTTGGGGATTTTCCTTAATAAAAAAGTTAATTTTTTTTAATGAATGTTACATACACTGAAATTTAGCAATGTGGCATTGTCAACTAACTAGCCGTGTAGAAAACATCTAAAAAAGATACATTTCACCAAATTAACTTGCAGGTAAATAAAAAGTTTGAATATATAAAATAAAATAACCAATTTATTAGAAGTATATATAGGAGAATTTATTTCTTTTTGGAGATAAGAAAGCTTTTCTAAGCAATACTCAAAACCCAGATTCCAAAAAGATTAGTGAATGTGATGACATAAAAGTTTTTTTCTGCACAGAAAAAAATACCAACAAAGTCAAAAGACAAATGATCAACTGGGAAAAATATTTCAACACATATGACAATGAGCTCATTTTCTTAATATAAAAAGACCTCTTACAAATCAGTTATAAAAGACCATTAAACCAATAGAAAAATTGACAAAGAACTTAGAGGCGGTTCATAGAAAACAAACACTAATGGTTTGTAACATATGAAAAGACAGTCAACCTCAATCATAAAGAAATGAAAAGTAAAATGTCAATGTTATATGACTATTCAATTATTGGAACACATTTCTTAAAATATATGTCATTAAGAATATTTAAATGAAAAAAAATCAAGATGTAGAACAATCTATATGGTACACCTCTACCTGTGTAAAAATAACTGTGTACATATCTACATGCATATCTATATATACGCATATATGCATTATGCTTCAATACACATAGAACATTCTAGAAGAACATTGTATAAGCTGGTTACAGTGGTTGCTTCTATAGTGGGAGCCTGGAAGTCTTGAGTGAGGTGTAAACATAACTCTCCATCCTGTGTGCTTTTTATAACATTTAAATTTTTAAATGTATGTCCGCCTTACCTTTTCAATGAAAAATAACTAGTTGATAAAAAAAAACTAAGTTAATGTGTTCAACAAACATTTCTTTGTGCAAATCACTGTTGAAGTGCTGAGAATACAGGTGATGGGAAACCAACATAAATCTCTGTCTCCAGCTCTAACATGTTCCTGGGGGGAGAATAATAAAAGTCTCTAATGAATTGTGTTCAGTATAGTAATTTTTTGACTGCAACTTTACAAATGTTTTCTTTGGATATGTGTCCTTTTTAATGTAAGTGAATACATTGAGTCTTACATACAATAGTAACTATAGAAACGCATTCTTTGGAACTGACACAATTGTCATCATCATAATTTGGATAGGCTTTGTCAAGTTAGAAGAAGCAAGAAGAGATTTATCGTTCATGCCTCCATGTGTATCCATACCATTTAAAAACCTCATTGTCCTTGCAACACAGCAATTCTAATCTCTGCCTTCATTTTATGGTTTACCTATTGAGAGTTTAGAAGCCTCTCACTCCCTTACTACTTAATTCATTATTTTAGAATTCAAATCTAAGTTATGTCCTGAAGATTCAGGACAAAAACAATCCCCAAGACTTTTACTGTCACCCATATACATAAAATTCCCATCAGTGTCCTAAGTTCTCATTTCCATTGCATCTCTACATCTTTTTCTCTGGATATAGAACAACTATGCCAACAAAATGTAAAATTACAGCTGTTAAGACTTTGTTTCGTTTATTAAAAAAATTTATATTTTGGTTAAAGGATGGAGTAAGCTAAAAAAGAATACTCTAAAGTATAGTGGATGAACACGAGACTTCCTCAGTGCTCTGTCATAAAGGGATTTCTTGGCCAATAAGTTGGAAAAAGATGCTTATTAAGTTTCCCCACAATTAAAAATTTTCCCCATACTGGAGATTGACAACTATGTTAGCATATTAGCCCCCTAAAAAAATCCTTCAATGAAGAAGTTTGCTTAACTTTGAGCCTCTGTTTCTTTCTCCCGTCTCTGTGCTAATTAAGAGATCCCTGACATCAGAGGAAATTTTCATCTAAGCTCAAATCAGGACTAGTCTCAGTTTTGAATCTTTGCTTTCCTCTCAGCAAACTCCACCAGAGTACCTCCTGGCCCTACTCTGAAATCCATGCTGTCAAATTTCTTATTAGCTCACAGCTAACCTGAATCTTCCATCTGTTAGAAATACAGCACAGCACACCCCTGTCACAAGCAGCACACTCTTGGTTCCCCGGCAAGAAGAAAGTGAAAAGACTAAACATGTGTGGGCTTAGAACAAATGAAATTCAATATTACCTACCAAATGGCTTCCTCATAAGGATAACCCTCTCTGAGAGAACACAGCAATAACCAATAACAACAAATGCAAAATCCATTTTTTTTAAGTATGGAACAAAAGAGATCCAGTTCAAGCCACTCCCCTGAAACAAAATGTGATGGGAAACAACCTTCTTGTTAACAGAATACCAACGGGACTTTTTTTTTTTTTTGGCTGCATGGACTCTCTAGTTGTAGCGCATGGGAGTAGTTGCCCCACAGCACGTGGGATCTTAGTTCCCTGACTAGGGTTCGAACCTGCGTTCCCTGCACTGGAAGGCAGATTTTTAACCACTGGACCACCAGGGAAGTCCCAGGACTTTTAAAATTATAGCCTTTCTTTCAACTAACACTCTGCCCAAGAAAGTTTTATTGGATGAAATGTTAAAACCAATCCAAGAATTTTCTCTTACAGTGTCTCTCACAAGTATGCTCAGACATGAAACCGGGCCTTCCTAAGTTCTGATTAGCTCTTGACTTTTATCAGTACACCTTGCTTCCAAAGCTTCCTGGGCCAAAATAATCTACGAGTTAAAGGTGAACCTTAATAAAGGAATCATTTGTTTCCATTTTTTAAAGGTGCAGTTCCCACCAAGAAAACCCTGCTACAATTTCATTAATTCACATGTAGGACGAACACAACTGAGAAATCAGGGACCATGACATTTTCATCTTTATACCTCATGAGACATTTGACCTATTGATAACTTTTTATGAGAAAAATTCACCTTCTGGTGAAAGCCTGTGAGTGACAAATACTTATCTGAAAATCTACGCTTAATATATCAAGAAGCTAAAACTGGTCAGTTTGTTTTACTGTGTGTTTAAAAACGTTTTGATTAAAAAAAAAAAATCTTGCAAACTTTGAAGAGACTCTTTCCTTCGGCAAATGGAACTGGAGACGCAAGTATTTTGTGTCCAGTTCTGCTTGAATTTCCACGTCCTCTATGCCAACTGGGTACCCTCCCTCCCCCAGCCCCATCTGTGCAGATTTCTAAATCACTGGAGAAACCACCAGGCAGAAAGTCAGCACAAATGCCTTCCAAGCCCAAGAGAAGTTTTCACTTAATGAGAGAGGCTCAGGAGGGAAAGGGAGACTGGCTAGGGGCTCTGTTTAAAATAAGCACATCACAAGGTAAAGAAAAATTATCAGTAAAGATATGTGTAATCAGGAGGTTCCCCAAAGACCTTACAAGTATCTCAATGCTTAAAGCAGGTCTGGTGGGGACCCTGGAGGGGATCGTGGTTGGAGAGACTTGAAAGAAATTTCATCTAATGGAAAAGCCAGCATTAGCTCCTGCCTTGTGGAAATACAGGCTTGTGTCTTATCCAAAGCCCCCAAAGCTATGTCGACTTCATTTTCTGATGGCCTTTGGAGTGTTATTGAAACTGAAGTCATGGGTTGGATGCTCAAATAAGCCAACTTGTTTAGATGCTTCCTCAGTCACAGACTCAACCCTAGTGCCCTATACCTGCAAAGCCTTGACAGAAATGATTATTAGGAGAGAGGAAGGATGAAATGAAGGAAATCTACCATCTTCACACCCAAAGGACAATACTGCATCATACTGAAAGACATTTTAAATGAGAAAAGCTGAAAGAATCTTCAAAAAGAAATGGTGCAGTCTTTGTTGTTGGGTAGTTGACATTTCGACTAGGCATTTATCAGCTCAGAGTTGTGGCACAGGCGAGCCAGCTGATTTGGCAACCCAAATTAGCTCCCAGTCAGAAGGATCTGATTAGCTAATTCACGCAGTGGTGTCAGTGACTCATAACAACTGAAAGACCTTTCCTTTCCAAGAACGTGTTCATTTTAACCCAGATTTAACAGTGGAGAGTCTAGGAGTCTAGGAAATCTGGGCAGTGAAGTGGGCATTACCTCTAAAAAGCTCTTCACGTTTGGGAAATCACAAAATCTCTTTGGACCTCAGTTCCTTATCCATAAACTGGTAAGTGGAGAGTAAATGGAGTCCATCGTGCCTCTGAGCTAAAATAAGTTTGGTGTCTGATTCTGTGCGGTAAGCACTGACGTCAGGCATCCAACACAGGTGGGCAGAGGCCTCTACCCGCCCAAGTATAAGGCTAAGAATACATGCCCGATGGGGTGATCCAGGCTGGGACACACTGAGGAGGAGAAGGCGATTAGGCTTGAATTCAAACTTTACCTAGAAAATAAATCAGTAGAGACAACTCACTGATAAAGGTCAGGCAATAGAATGCTCCCGAGGGGGAAACCTCCTGTAAGAAACAGCAAGCTAGAGTCGAGCCTCAGATCAGCCACTCATTAGTACTACGACCTTGGACAAGTCATTTCACCATTCTGAGCCTCGGTTTCTTCCATGGGGGCATTACTACCTGCCTTGCACAAAGACAGCAAAAGTCAGTCTAAGAAAACGTGCACAAACGCACATTTTCGGGGGACTGTAAAGCAGTCATAGCTCAGAGGCTCCACACAAACAAGCATTCAGGATTTAGAGGGAGGCCTCCTTCCCAAAGGATAAGACAGAAACAGACAAAGGCTAGAGAAAAGAAAACTTCTGAGTAAACAGCTTTCTATTTGCCCATTCCTAAAATACAGACACTGACGTGTCAGTACATGAAACTTCTCTAGGCTCTCCAGGAGAACAGAAAGCAGACTTTCAATGGAAATGACTGCATAATGAAAAGATTGCTAAACCCAAGTCTTTGTCATACTTACTCAAAGCCCCGGACCGTGTAAGACATTCAAGTAAGAAAAAGAATCAGAGAATCTCTGCTTTACACCAGGGAACAGGACACATGCTGAGAGGGAAGGCAAAGGATAGGGCTCAGCAGAGGGATTTGTCCAACATACCCAGGTAATCGTGAAGAAGAGGTACAGAAACCTGGGGGTAGGGGTAGAGAAAAGAGATTTGGCCACAAACAAGATTCCCTGGGGGCTATTGATTGGGGTGAACAGGTAGGGAAAAAGAAGACAACTTTTCTTCCCCGAATGACTAGGTCATCTAGGAAGAGAAGTATTAGACAACAAAGCTACCTTGACCCAGGAACAAGTAGACAATATCAATGCAAGTGTGATTGGATAAAGTAAAATTAACCCTTAAAGGAGGGAGGAAGAGAGCTTAATGATTTTTTAAAATTATACCCAAGTTCATTTGTTTTGATCGACTCGCCATGAAATTCTCCAAGAACTCTCTCTCTACTCAAGAGAGTATAAGGAGAACAACCAGAGAATATTGGGCAATAGTTCAATTCTAAACATATGTGAATTGCAACAATCCAGTGCATATGAGGAAAAAACCCTGCTAGCAAGAGGAAACTGAGTGGGGAACCAGAGTTGGATCAAGACTGGAAAGATGGGGGTTTCAAATAATATTGTGGTATAATAGTTGAAGAGAACTGAGATCAGAGAACTTCCCAAGAGAGAACCTCCAGAGATAACAAGACAGGGAACCAAGACGTAAATCAAATAAGATGCTATAGTTGAATGGCTTAAGGAGAAATTTGAGAGATGGAGTATATGTCCTTAAGGCAGACAAGGTCTACGTGAGTCTTGAAGTCTACAGAAGGGATAACGTGGGGATGTAATCAATACAGAAAGGGATGCTGAATCCAGGAGGATGAGAGCTGAGAAAGGCCCTAGATTTGACCAAAGAGAGCAGTATGAATAGAGTATAATGAACAAAAATAGGCAGAAAATTTGCCAGATTAAGTCAGTTCAGGAGCCTCTTATAGAGTGTGTGAAATATCCAACCTCTCTGTTTTTTCTTCTCCTACTTGCTACACGTCTTTTGGTTTTTGCTTTGTGTCCACCAGAAGGCTCAATGCACAAGGAAGATGACATTAATTGTTAAAATCTATTAAATATTTAATAAAGGAATGACACAAGCACAAACGTTGAAATGTACCTTTACGGACTGTATGGATTCATTCATGCTTTATCTGATTCTCATGGTTATAACTCATTATGAGTTAATTATACAATATTTAGCCTTAATAATTTATAATAGCTCTATGACTTGATTTAAAAAGAGAAGTGTGATGCATAAGCCTAGAACTGCTGCTCAAGATCGAACTACTACCCAGGTGGATTGATGATAATATTTTCTCAAAACTATTTCAGCTATTTGTTGAGCAGTGTGTCATATGCTTCGAGAGATACAAAGGGAAAATAAGTGAAATAAGGAGAAAAGAAGAAATTTCCTTTTCCTCTCATTCAATTAGTGGGAAGAACATATTAAAAGATTTGACATGATGCATTGCCCACAGTACTCAAGAAAGTGCCATTTTATTAGAAAACATACAAATGTATGAAAACCCATCCTTATCATCAAACTTTCTCCAAAGCACTCCATTTCCCCATCAACCACTTTCCTCCTCATCTTCTCATTTCCCCTCATTTCTCCATGTCTCCAGAGGGGAATTAACAATGCCATCAACCTATCAACCCTCTGCCTTCCCCTTTGCCCCTGCTACGTTTGACCCAATGATATACTCCCTCTGTCTTCAAAACACTCAACTATGGCTTGGGGTATGTTATAACTACTTTATTGTCCTTTTGTGCTTTCCTTCTGTCTGTATTTCTAGTAAATCACCATCACAAGTGACACTTACAGCATGTGTATACACATCATCTCGTGCAAGACCCCAATAAGTCTTTGAGGCATGTAGCGATATGATGCTACCCATTTCACAAATGGAGAAACTGAGACATGAAAAAGTAACAACCCAAAGTTCACCTACATAGCAACTGGCAGACCAAAGCATGTGGCTTGTGGTCCAAGATTCTTCCCATCATGTAGCTGCCTGATATACAGCAGCATGAGCGCCATTTTGTCTTGGCTCCAGGGGGAAAGCTCTGTTCTCATTTTTTCCCCCTGACTCCGTGGTCATCTCTCTTCTTTCCATCCGCCTGAAACTCACCCTTCCTTTCATATTCTGCTCCACTTCTTCCTCCACCATTAAATTCTCCTGGTTCATTCTCTAACTTTTACAGTACTAACTCTCTACACTGTTCATTATGACACTCATGTATCACCTTCGTCTTTTCGTTTAATGTCTCATATGTTAGTTTTGTTGCCCCAGTAAATTAGTAAGATATTCTAGGGACTAACTTTTTAAAAACATTTTGTTTATATTTTCCACAATGCCTGACACAGAGAAAATTCTCAAAAAATTTTTGGTAAATTGGGGTGAATTTCTCAGGGACCATAAGAGAATTTCTATGTTTAAGAAATTATTTTTCAATACCATTTGTGGCCAAGTAACTCAAAAATTCATATGAGTGATGATGCTGACAGACTTAAAAACACATGGAGAGGGCTTCCCTGGTGGCACAGTGGTTGAGAGTCTGCCTGCCAATGCAGGGGACACGGGTTCGAGCCCTGGTCCGGGAAGATCCCACATGCCGCGGAGCAACTGGGCCCGTGAGCCACAACTACTGAGCCTGCGCGTCTGGAGCCTGTGCTCCGCAACAGGAGAGGCCGCGATAGTGAGAGGCCTGCGCACCGCGATGAAGAGTGGCCCCCGCTCGCCGCAACTAGAGAAAGCCCTAGCACAGAAACGAAGACCCAACACAGCCATAAATTAAATAAATAAATAAAAATTAAAAAATAAACAGGAGCTGTTGTTTTTAAAAAACAACAACAACAACAACAACAACACATGGAGAGGGTTTCCTTGGTGGCGCAGTGGTTAAGAATCCGCCTGCCAATGCAGGAGACACGGGTTCGAGCCCTGGCCTGGGAAGATCCCGCATGCCACGGAGCAACTAAGCCCGTGCACCACAACTACTGAGCCTGAGCTCTAGAGCCTGCAAGCCACAACGACTGAGCCCACGTGCCACAACTACTGAAGCCTGTGCACCTGGAGCCCTTGCTCGGCAACGAGAGAAGCCATGACAATGAGAAGCCCACGCACCGCAATGAAGAGTAGCCCCTGCTTACCGCAACTAGAGAAAGCCTGCGCACAGCAACGAAGACCCAACACAGCCAAAAATAAATAAATAAATAGATTAAAAAAAACAAAAAAAAAAACACATGGAGACTAGGGTCCTACACCAGTCTTCAGGACCACCAGACACCACAACAAGGTTGCAAAAAGACAAGTCAGCTGAGGATAACCCTCTTTCCAAAAGACAGCCGCTGCCACCTGCTATGACACCCCAAAACTTGCCTATTCAGATTCATGCTGGGGTCTTCCCTCTACTGCATTTTGCTCTTTTGTTATTTTCTGTTTTGTTTTATATGACTACTAGCCACGTTTTGGATTAAAACTTGTTAAACTTGCCACTTCTTTGCAGTATTTGCAAATTCTCAATATCTGAACTTTTCTATGGTCAGTTATCATGAAGAAAAAGCTCTTCACTTATCCATCATTACCCATTCAAAAAGTTTGGTAACTGCACTCCTATTTGGTAAATTATTATATCTAAAATATGTAATGTGATAGGAATATGATTTTAATATGGCAGAGTACAGTTTTATCTCATTTTTGTCAAATACACTCATATATAAAGAAAAAAGACAAAATATTGAAGTTTTTGCACCAAAACATTAGCTATGATTAGTTCAATATGGTAGGATCATGGGAAATATTTATCTTTTCCTTGTTTACGTGCATTTTGGGCAATAAGCATACATTACATGTGTGCTACAGAAAAAAAAGTTATTTTAAAAACTTAAGCAGTAAATAGCAAGATAGTTGATAACATAAATTTAGTATGAGGTTGAATGCAAAGTATTTGCCTAAAGAGCTCCTTCTTTCCTCTCCTTTTATCTAATTTGATATTTACTAACCTTTTCTTTTTCTCAAGACCTTTTCCTCGTCTTATAATAAATAGAAATCATGAATGGAAACTATTCAAACACATCTTCTCAAAATCCTGCCTTCCTAACTTTTAATATCCATTTTTCTTCCCCTTTTCATTCTGAATTCTTAGAAGCAAATGTCCTCTTTGTCCCAAGCCTCCTCAGCTGTGATCTGGAAATGTCTTTAGGAAGGAGATTTTCCTTAAGGCTCAGGCAAATCTGTGACAAGCACTCTTAGCATTATATTCTTCACGCAAACACACTTCCTCTGGCCCAAATGGGGTCAGATTACATACATTCCCAGCCTGGGGAATGAATGGAAAGGTGGACAAGCACAAAGCAGCCTTATCTAAAAATAAGAAATCACGTGGCATCCTTTTCCCTCTGCCCTCAAAGCAGCCATATGTTACTGGACCCTCAGGTCCAGCAGACCCAGTTCAAATTCTGACTCCAGAATCAAATTGTTGAGGTTGGGATTCTGACTCTACCACTTACTGTGTGACCTTGAGCCAGGTTCTTAAACTCTCTGAGCCTGTTTCTTCATCAGGAAAAGGAAAGCTAGTTAATAACAGCGCTTCCTAGAGTCATTTGGTTAAGAAAATTAGACAATGAATATACAGCCTTTAACCCCTTCCCTGGCAGACAGCAAGCGGACAGCACACGTTAACTCTCAGCAATAACAGTAGCACCGACTGCACATGACGTACAGCTGCTGGAGACATGGAAACAAATGCAGCCTGTTTGAGAAACTACAGTCGTAAACAAGGAGCCCTCTTGAATGCGGTTTTCTGCCTTCATTCAAAGGCTTGCCTCAGTGGTGCTCACTGCCCAGAAAGTTCCAAGCAAGATAGAGAACATCTCACTGGCCAGGGGGCCTCCATCCACTGGCAAAAGGTGCACGTCCTTGGTAAGAAACATGAGGCTGCGGGGAGCAGGCAGCAGCGCTCAGTGTCTGAACTCAATTCAGGATTGAGAGGAGAATCTTGCTAATTTGCTCCCAGTGCACACAAAGTATTTAATGCAAAGTGGAAATGACCCTGAGTCTAGGACTCTGCTGCTACCGGGAACACCAAAGTGAAAAGCAAAGTCACTTCGGAAGAAATAGCCAAGCCTATCACGCTCTGGTCACTTACTCTGCTTTGATGAATGCTCTGGGGTCTCTCATCTCGCGCTGGCTTCTCGGCCCAGGAGAGCTTGGGGTCTGGCATTCCTCTCAAGGCAACTGATTTGTACATCACTTTGGAATGTTGGTGAGCGTCCACAAAATAAAACAGTTGCGCTCTAGTGCCTACCTCAAACCTTGCTCAACAATTCCCTCTAAGTCCCTGTTACCTACGCAAAACGGCTCCAGCTGATTAATCAAGTTGAAAATTCAAGTGCAGGAGAGCTTGGTAGCTTCCAGGGTGAAATCCAGCTCTAGCTGGAAAACGCTGGACATGTTTCACCAAGAGAGTTCAAGTTCAGAGCCTTCTCTTTGACAGAATGGCTGTAACTGAATCTAACCAAGAAAAGGTAATGTTAATTCACACGATTATAAGGGAACTTAAAAGGTGATCGTGTCTGTTCTCTTACAATAAAACACATGGAAAACATGAGGTATCCAGTAGGCATTTGGTGACTATTAAATGTTCAAAAATGGGTATTCAACATACTGTATGATTAATATTCACACTCACGAGTGAGAACAATTCTTGGCCTATTTTGTCAGGATCGTAAGAGAGGTTGGGATTTATGGTTCAATAAGGAACCAGCAAATAAGGCCTTTAGCATAATTTGCTTCAGGCTTTTAACAGGTGGAAAGAACAAAGTTGTTATAACTGACCTGTACTTCAAGTGAATTAATAAAATGCTCCTGTGGCGACCATTGGTTTGCTAAACTAGCAGAATCTTCAACATATTCAAGAAATTAATGAGACAACACATGGTCATCAGACCAGAAAAATAGTGCAGACTTCCCCCATATTGTGTTATACTCTGAGCTATCCGAACAGAATAATCATAAACAAGCAGCCTAAAAAGTATGATTTTCATGTCTGCAGCCATTTTCTCAGTTTTTGAAAAGAATTAAAGGTTTCTTCCTTAAAATGTGACTTAGTGTAAGTGCAGCCAAGTGTCTTCTGGCTGCGTCCTGACACCTTATAACAAATTATATC
This sequence comes from Balaenoptera physalus, assembly GCF_965194825.1. Classification (NCBI taxonomy): domain Eukaryota; kingdom Metazoa; phylum Chordata; class Mammalia; order Artiodactyla; family Balaenopteridae; genus Balaenoptera; species Balaenoptera physalus. Next base: position 12,720,340 of record NC_138888.1, on the reverse strand, counting down.
CTGTAGGAGTGGATAATGTTAAATTGAGACTCCTGGAAAGAATTTTGAGTCAGCTCCATTTCTTTCCTTTTTTCTGAGAGGTCTTGTATTTTCCTATTTTAGACCAGTGTTTGGTATCAATATATAAATTTGTCTATAAATGGTTAAATGTTCTCGTCCTATGTGATATTAGAGGTTAGTACACAAGACTCCTAAGGAAGTATTTCCTTTCGTGAAAGTCAGGAAAAAAAAGAAATTCTACCTTGTTCAAATGTGAAAGAATCTAACCAGTCACAACTTTCCATTGAGCATTTTGAAAGAAATTATATAAAATTAATAACAAGTCTAAAGAAGATTGAATATAAATCAATTAAGGGGAGGAGCAAAAAGATACTTTTAGTTTTGAGTAGATTAAATGAATTAGCCCCTTACAATAATGTTTTCCTGCTAAAAAAACGTTGCTCTGCTAGGGATAATTATGGTAATAGGTATTAGAGTAATTTAAACTCGACTGAAAAGAGAAAGTAAGGGATTCTTATGTTGCAGAGAAACCCAAGAATACGCTTGAAATCCTGGCTATTTATGCTGTCATTAAAAGAGCCATGCAGGTACCAAACTAACTTTATGTATCAAAGGGATCAACAATTATAGATGAAACCACTAAAATGACCCAACATCCATTAATTGGGGAGTTTCCGTTTGCTATAGGTTTAGATTGGAGCCTTAGGTTTTATGTTTGGACCAAAGTGCTATCACATTACATCATTTTCCAATTCCAAATATTTGAACTTTTCTTTCACTATACAACTTGGAGAAGTAAATATCCTCCCAAACAGACACTAATGTTCCATATCTAGTAAATGACCACATCAGTATAATAGTCCGAAATCCCCAGCTAGACTCAACTTATGAAAGAATGCCCTTTTATAGATTTCACAATAGCCTGATTTCCATTTTGTAAATGTGTTCCATTGTTTAGTGTCTATGTTCATTCCCATTCAGTGATGTAGTAAATCTACTGTCTGAGGCCCAATGCCACAGGTTAAAGTCAGAGAAATGAGTCATATTGGATTTGGTCCCTAGAAGTGCTTGCCAGCAATTAGATGAGTTTATTACTAGCATTTAAAATGGCTTTTATTCTTTAGTCCCTGTATTGGTTTCCTAGGGCTATAGTAACAAAAGACCACAAGTTGAGTGGCTTAAAACAACAGAAATGTACTCTCTCATAGCTCTGGAGACCAGAAATCTGAAATCAAGGTGTTGTCAGGGCCATGCTCCCTCTGAAACCCATGGGGGAGAATCCCTCCTTGCCTTTTCCTAGGCGTCTGGAGGGCCGGCAATTCCTTGGTGTCCATTGGTTTACAGCTGCATCACTCCAGTCTCTGTTCTCCACATCACATGGTCTTCTCCCTGGTATCTCTGTCTTCACAGGGCTTTCTTCTTATAAGGACATCAGTCTCATTGGATCGTTGACCTTAATTTAATCACATCCACAACACTTCCATTTCCAAATATGGTCACACTCTGAAGTACTGGGGGTTAGGACTTCAGCATAATTTTTCTTGGGGGAGGAGGCACAATTTAACCCATAACACCCCCTACTATCTTTCACCTAATCCTCTTATGCCAGTAAAGCTCTTGTATGTCAACTGAGTCTCTGCATGGTAAGAAAATAAAATCCGAGCCAAGACAGAAGACCCCATTGGTTTATAACGTTTTTACTTTCTTCAAAGCATTTCCACTTAATTGCATTTGGTCCACACAATAAAACAGACTGGTTAGGTATTTTTATCTCAGCTTTTATGGATGAGAAAACTGAAGCACGGAGAAGTTGAAGGCCTTGCTTGATAGCACACAACCTTTATATGCCACAGGCAGAGCACTTAGGCCTCCTAACCTCTCCATCTGTGCTGCTCCCACTAATAAATAGAGCCTAATGTGTAGCATTATCACTAAATATTTCTTACTGCAGTGACACTCAAGAAAGGAACTGGATGTTTTCAAATTAAATAGGATGTTGCTATAAAAGGGCAACAGGAGGGATCCTTGTGAAGGGAGAATGTTATATATCTTGACTAAGGTTGTGGACTAACCAGGGATGGTTCTAAAAGCCATGGAACCCCCCTGGCTCTCCAGACCCCTTTGGTTCCTGCTGGTTGAGAAGCACTCCTTACATAATACTTTAGGGCTGCCTAAGAAGCAGCTACATTGCCAACCACATATGTGCAGTCATGTCAGGGCATAGGTAGTTCCCTGAAAAGAAAAGAAAGAAAAGAAAAATTCCTTTCCACTACCTCTTCAACCAAGAAATGGAAAGGAATGTCACTTAAGGAGATTTCAAAGTAGAGCATGAATCTGCCCATACTCCCCCTTGGTCTCCCAGTTCTTGGCCTCAGATAACTATCCTGTATAAGAAAACCTTTAATGCAAATGAAATCAATGTAGTGTCATGTACGATGGTAGTTAGGCCACAGGCTCAGAGACACACAAGTTAGGGTACTTTACCTCTCGAAACTTCAGCTTCGTGGAGATAACAGTAGTGCTATTTCCCAGGATTGTTTTGAAAAGTGATTGCTTTGACAATTGACAATTGCTTTGACAATTGTTTTGAAAAGTGATTGCTTTGACAATCGTGTAAAAATGAAAGTGTTGATTACAGTGCCCTGAACGTGGCAAGTGTTCAGTAATATCATTGGTTTGTATTCAATGCTCCACACATGAAATATTCAGCAAATGCTATGAACCAACTGTTCCGAAGTCTACCATGCTGCCGCATCTAGTTCAATTCATATTCCATACTGGGCTTTCTGGCTTTTACAACTGGTCATAAGGTCCATTGTCTGTTTGATTAATTCTTTCATCTCTAATCTAAATTTCAGTTTTCACTGAAGATCTGGTCATTTTTTATGCAGAATTTTTTTAAGAGTTCATCCACACTCTAGTAATTTTGGGGTGAGTTTAAACTGGCTTACTGTTCACCTTTCAAGTCCTTCTATTTCAACACCCGTGTCAGTTTAGGAAATCTATCTTTTGCTCACATTTGTTCACTTTTTTGCCTCTTTGTCTGCCAATTATCTCTCACTTGATCATTTCTAAGGCAAAGACAGGAGATTTATTCCAATACCTATAAGCCAAAATACTTGATTTCGGTTAAGTCTCTGATAAGGGCCTCCTCCACAGTGACAGGCCAGCACTGTGAGATGGGATGGCCGAGATCCTAACAAGAAATATTTCTTACTGCACAAAAATATTTTTCTGATCTCTCCCCAGGTATACCAAGATGAAAAAGACAAGTCAACATTCCTTTAAAAACTAATTACTCTTATGGTGGCAAATCTAAACTTAATTTAGAACTATCAAATTGACTGTTGAACTTGCTAGAAAATCACCCAATACAGGTTTAGAGGCAGTTGTAAATCATATAGACAAAATTGCCCTTTTTCATGCGATTCTAGGAACTAAGTAGACCAGTCAGCCCCAGAGGGGACCTTTCCACTGTTCTCACTTTAGAACTGTCACATGATTCTGCACCAGTCTTAATCTCAAAGGGGAACCCCCTGTGAAAATTAAATAACATACATTGTGTTATTTCATCAATTGCAATGAACCACAAACTTCAGCACACTGTAACTAAAAAACTACCTTTGTTTCACTTTTGGTGGAAGGTTAAGAGAGTTAAAATTTTGTTGATTTATTTTAACTCAACATTTATTTTGTTTTCAGATTTTTAAGGTCGTCTCAATACGCTCCACTAATGAAAATTTTGAAAAGAAATAGAAAAGCACGAAGACAAATATAACTATCAGCTATAAACCAACTTAATTGTATGTTCACGTTTTAACATATTTACCTCAATCTTGCTTCTCTGCAGTGTTTTTACATAGCTGAGAGTTATGTTTCTCCTCTTTTTTAACTTAGCCTTAATATATAACAATATTTCCATAAACATCATTTTATTGACAGTATTTTTTATATAGATATACCACCATGTGCTTAACCATCTTGATAACTAGGTATATAACATTTATTTTTAATGAATAATTCTTTAAAAGAATCATGCTCATTTTATGAAGTTTAGAAAACAGCAAAAAACATGAAGAAAAGATAAATTGGTAGTTAAATCTGTTAAGTGTGGCTATAGTGATTTAAAAACTGAAGAAAATATATTGGTAACTGCCATTTGGTGTAGATCCATGAGGTGGCAGGCACCGTGCAATCGTATTTCTAATCCTTATCGAACAACACAAAAAGGTCAGTTTATTATAGTCACCATTTTGCAGGTTCAGAGGTCATAGAGCTAGTGAGTGGTGCATACGGATTTTGAACAGCTGTGTCTAATCCCAAAACTATTTCTCCCGACTATGTCACACTGCCCGCCCTTCATCACCTCCACTTCACCACTTCTTCCACCACCACTTCTATCACCACCACTTCCAATCCCATTCTATCACTACCTCTACCACCTCCTCCACCACCACCTCCAGCCCCACCCCCAGTATCTCCACCACCACCTCCATCACCACCACTATCACCTCCACAGTCCCCTCCACCACCAACTCCACCACCACCTCTGCCATCACCTCCTTCACCACCCCCAGTATCTCCACCACCACCTCCATCACCACCACTCTACCACTCCTCCACTTCCACCTTCACCACCATATTGCCACCTTTAAGGCTTCTTATCATCTCCTTTCTACATATCCTTTCTTCTCTTCCCACCTTCATATTCTCCTCTCCTGCTTCACTCTGACCTTTTCCAACCTGCAGTTCCTTTTGTGCCTGGGTAATGGAGACAGGGCAAAGGCTACCCTACCACACTCATTTTATGAACAATCCCAATCAGTCATTCAGTCATTCAACAAACATTGACTGAGAGAATTTTATGGGTCAGGCACTGTTCGGAGCACTGAAGAGCCCAGTAATTCTCCCATTTGTAGGATTTTCTTCAATACCAAAGAGCTTATTTTTAAGGATTTTCTGCACTCTCGCACACCATTTACCCTATTAAACCTGCTTGCAAGTTATCAACCTGTGCTTGGGTTCCCAGCTCACACTGCCTGGCCTCCATGCCGGATGGAAAGCAGAAGTGAGCTGTTTAAGAAGGATATGAGAGTAAAAAGGAAAGTCTCAGGCAATAGTCATGAAGTAATTTCTTATCTCTTATTGCCACAGCAAGCTACCGCCGGAAAGAACTTCCTATTTCCGTACTCAGATGATGTGTATTTGCTTAATGCAGCTTCCCTGCAAGAGTTAACACATGGACCCTCTCCAGAAAAGACACTTGATACATAAAGGGAGGAAAGGGACGTTTAAAAAATATTAAAGAATGAGAACACCAAGAAGTACACCAACTGAAGCCCTTTTTCTTCTCACTTGCATGATGTGATCGGAAAGAAACCTGTGTTCTTTCTGTTTCTATTTCCACGTAAAATTTCAGTTAGCTGGCGAGGAATCAGACCCTGTGTATGACTGTACAAGGCCTAGGACAGTATAAGAACACACAGGCCCCCACAGATGAATAAATTCCACGACCATAGTCAAAGGTGCCTTGCTGGGTTATAACCCTGTCTCTTACAATTAAATTTCCTTCACACGCACACAAGCGAAGAAAACCAAAAGCTTCAGACGCCCTGGGTGAAAACCTCTGAACCAACATCACCTAAGTTCTCATTTTCATGCAGAGATATCTTGTCAAGCCTGTGATTTTATCTAAAAGTAAGATCCCCTCCAGCTGCCCGCATACAAAGGGGGATTCTCCACAAAGAACACGCCTTCTCAAAAGAGGGTGGCCACATAGTGTTTCCCCAAATGAAGTCCTCAGGACCCACACACATGCTGAATTGTGCTTTCCTAAATCAAAGCCATGGTCTGAGGTCCCAGCAGCTATCAATACAACATCCATTTAAGAACCAGCCAGAGGAAAGCAGAGTGAGCACACAGCTCTCTCCTTCAAAGCTAAAGAGTGTCTTTAGCCCTGGACTTCACAGCAGCAAGTTTATGAAGAGCTCAGCAAACAGTACATCCCAAGGGTCACATCTTAGTTACAACTCACTATTTTAAAGAGAGTACTAGGGTATCCATTGCTTTACCATCTTGAGATGCCAAGCAATGACTTCATACATCAGCCAAGGAGTGGTTTTACTTACATGCAATAAAAAGAGAGTAAATCCAAGCACTGGCTCTTTATCCCTGAATTCAGAAAATTCATAATAGTCTGAGGCCAAGGTTGAGGATTCCACTGAAAGCGGCCACAGCTCGGGCGGCTCTGGCTACACAGGACGACCATTAGAAGCTGACCAGCGGGTAAGGCTCTTTCGAAAGAAGAGGAAGTGTCATCTCTACTTCCCCAATTTCATTGTTCTTCCCTCTTGTCATTTAATGAACCCTTCCTCAATTCTGAAACCCAGGACACGGTTCATGCAAATCAGTCATGTCTCATCTGTCTGGCTCCACTGATCATTAAACACTACTCGGTGTGTTCATTTCCAGGACACATGTGTGAAACATTGCACGGTTTGGCTTTGCTGTTTCGGAGGCAAAGATGTTTATTTGCAGGCATGGAGGGCGAGGTCATCTGCAGGCATGGAGGGTGGGGTCATCTGCAGGCATGGTCATCTGCAGGCAAGGTCACCTGCAGAACTGTTCCCGGTGTGTTTAGTTGAAGTGCTGCTTTTTCTATCATCAGTCTTTTTTGGCTCAATGTTCTTGCACATTTCCCTTCTTTCTCCTCTCTTAATGGTTCATATTACTTACAAATAGAGGGTACAGATAAATTTGTAAAAAAGTATCTTAGGATAAGAACAAGTCTTAGCCTGCCATTCTTTTGTAGCATACTGAATAGACTAACTGCAAAACTTTTCCTTCACACACTAGAAAAGGAAAATGACAGGGAAAAGTTATAGATTTGAATGCATCACCCATAAATTCCAGTCCTCTCACTTCTCCTTTTCCTAGGCATGACTATACAAGGCCTAGGACAGTACTAAGAACACACAGGCCCCTACAGACTAATAAATTCCACTACCATAGTCAAAGATGCCTTGGTGGGTTATAACCCTGTCTCTTACAATTAAATTTCCACATACACAAGCAAAGAAAACCAAAAGCTTCAGATGCCCTGGGTGAAAACCTCTGAACCAACATCACCTAAGTTCTCATTTTCATACAGAGATATCTTGTCAAGCCTGTGATTTTATCTAAAAGTAAGATCCCCTCCAGCTGCCTGCATACAAAGGGGGATTCTCCACAAAGAACACGCCTTCTCAAGATCATGTTAAGATCATGTACATGAAGTAAAAATACCTGGTTACTAGTAATATTTGAGGTCCTAATTTTAAAAGGTATATACCATGTGGTATTTCTGAAAGGGCGTTTTGGAATTTATTCTTTGTTACTAGTGGGTGAAGCTTAATGCAACATTGCTGTATTGGTCCATTCAGGGTTTTGTTTTGGGGGGAAGCAGTTTCCTTTATATCTTGCTGGGGAAAGAACACAATCTCATTATATTTATACTCCACTTTCAAAGAAAAGGAATCAAATCATTAGAAATAGGCTCCTGACCATGCCGTTTCCCAAGATGTGGCCGCTAGATCGTTAGCACGTGTATTCGCTATCTATCACTACGTAACAGAAGACCCCAGGACTTAGAGGCTGAAAACAGCAAACACCTATTACCTCTTAGTCGCTGAGTGTCAGGAATCTGGGCCCAGCTTAGCTGGGTTCTCCAGCTAAGGTCTCCCCCGAGGTTACAGCCGAGGTGCCAGCGGAGACTGTAATCATCTCAAGGCCCGGCTGGGAAAGGAAATTCCTCCAAGCTCACCCACGTAGTCATTGGCAGGATTCAGTTTCTCAAGGGCTACGGGACCGAGGGCCTCAGTGCAACGCTAGCTGTTGCCTGGAAGCCACTCTCTGTCCCTCACCCCGTGGGTCTCCCCTCGGGCAGCTCACAACCTGGCGTCTGGCCTCATCAGAGCAAATAAGCGAGAGTGAAAGAGCATGAGAGCGAGGAGTCCGGTTCCTGGTTAAACTCCCACGTGTCATCTTTCAGGCCTGATCATAGGTGATCGCGAAGGCTTTCACCCTGGCAGGTCTCACAGGGACACTGCCCTCCCCGCAGCTGACTTGGTGACAGCGGGGCACGGCAGCATCTGAGGGGAGCTGTGGTCAAGGTCTCGGCCCTCCCTGGTCGGTCTTGCTCTTTTGCATATTTATATTCCAGAGTCATTTTATCTGAGACCTTGGACCAAGGTCCTCTTCTGGTGTCTCCGCTGAGGCCTCCTTATAAAGGGAGGTGTGGGAACCCCCGTTACTCAGCCAGGACTAGTCTATTCCCGGCCCCCTCTCACACACGTACACACACCGCAGGGGCCATCACACCGCTGGAGCCTTTTATTTGGGGTTCCCTCGCCAGTGAGAAGACCCCCACCTCAGTCCTGACTCCCGACAATGCACCTTTCCCTGGGGAAAAAGGGACGGGGGAGTCGGCCCTTCCTCCAGCTATAGACTTGCCTGTGCCCTCACAGTCAGTGATCTTTCATTGTCGCCTTATGGCTTTAATCCGCTACTCCACCACCTGACAGCTCAGCTCTCCCTTGCCCAGCTCAGTTGACCTCCTGACAGCAAGAGAGGGTAAGCAAGAGAGAAGTCACAGTCTTTTGTAACCTACTCTCAGAAGTGATAGCCTAACACTTTTGCCACATTCTGTTTGTTAGAAGTGAGTTACTTGGTCCAGTCTACGCTCCGGAGGAGAGGACTCTTTCTAAAGTGTGCATTCCGGGAGGTGGGGGTCACAGCGGGTTATCCTACAGGTTTATTTAAATAAAGTATATAAAATTTTATCCAAACCGAAGCTGTCCCTGTCCATTCAAATATGGAGAAGAAGGAAGACTCAGCTAAGGGTGAAATCAGCAATACAGTCGCAGCACTAAGGGGAAATCTGAGCCTTCCATCCCAGCGCTAAACTGGCCTGCAGCCCACTCTAGTCATGACCAAGATCACACTGCTCAGACCTGAAAGCCTAATGATCCTCGTCATTCCATCTCTAAGAAACAAAGTGACACACAAGCAAAAACCTAAATGACGCCATAAAACTAGCCTAGAATCTGGAAGGTGGCCGAAGCAATTTCAGTAAAAAGAATACCTTTTCACCTAACCACAGGAATGAGAAAAACCTCAAAGCAAGCCCAGAGCTGGACTCTTCTATAAGCTTATACAGGTTTATATAGTCACCTTAATCATTTACCCCATGAGGATCAGAAGTCCCCACGACCTGGCCTTTCTCCTCTTAATGGTCAATGAATCTGCTCCTTCCTAAGGATGACAAGGCAGAGCTTTATGGCATGGGGTTCCCCCAACCCTACCAAGTACAAAAGCAGATCACTCCTTCCGTCTTCCTTTCTAAGCAGGAGCTGCTTAGACCAGGGCAAAGAGAAGGTCTGTTTCCTGGCCCACAACCGCTGGGGATAAGGAGAAAAGGGTCATTCTGGGTGGAGAAGTAAATAATTCTAAGATCTAAATTGACTTTAGATCTTCCTAATTTGAAGAGGTACTGATAAGAGGTGTCAGAAACCAGTGGCACTTGACTTGCAGTTTAACTGGCAATAGATTAAGGGCAACATTTTCAAAAGCAAAGTGGAAACCCTCTGTAAGGCATGGTTTACATCTCTGCTTTTTCAGAAGTTTTTGAATTTATAGATTAAGCATGACATCCCCCCTACCTCGCAATCCAAATGTCAATAAAAACTGTGTTAAAAATAACTAACTGTTGAGGGAGCAAAGAAAGAGAATGTATAACAAAGTTGCTATCTTGTCAAAGCTTTGCCTTCGGGGATTAAATAATAGTTTGAAAACTAGTTCAGTCTCTGGTCTCAGACATCTCTGATTTCTTTATGTTAGTTTCATGAGAAGATAAAAATTAAATCAAATCTGTGGAGGAGTGACAGGATTATAAGATGCTATACATTTTGACCAGGGATAAAATGAAAGTTCTCCCAGTGGCTTCTTGTTTGTAGAAATTTCTCTTTCTGGGCAGTTCTGCCTCATCTTATCCCTGTGTTGAGTTGTCCTCCAGTGGTTTGCGTTAGGTAGCCCCCAAAAGTAATAGATGATATGAAAAGTATTTAGTGACATCAGTAGCAGGGCCTCGTTTCTCATCAGGCTTTTAGATGCCATCTTCAAAGACATCCTCAAAGGGCACATAATTTACAATTGTAGGGCTAGAATTGGAACCACTTAAATTCTCTGAGCATAGTCACCTGATTTATAGAAGTGGAATCCTCTTCAAGTCCCTCCACTTCAAGATGGGCTGATCACAGATTTTTTTTCCCCTTTCCCTCCCTCCCAAGACTTCATTAAAATGATAGGAAAAGTATAAAAAGTATATAAACTGACAATAGCAAAAGTAAAAATGGAGGAAGAGCATTAGAGCTTGAGAGATCTCAACAGATTTCTGGAAGATGGGATGACAGAGGAGGGGTAAGAGATGAAGGAGGGCAGGGTAATCACAGCATCCCACCCATAAGAAGGAACTATGGGAGAAATGGACCGCCTGTGATGAGGAATCCCTGAGCAAATCAGGACTCAAAAAGCCAAGAGAAGCTTGAAAATCTAAATAAGTGAGGGGGCTGAAAATTGGAAGATTCACTGAAAGTCTGTAAGAACCTAGCCTTCCTCCCATACCCCTCTGTCAAACATCTCTACCAGCCCAGCCTTTACACAGCAAACACCCACAATCCTGCAGGCAGCCGTTTCACCCCACCCTGAGCAATATTACAGAGGATTCTTTTCTAAAAAGTTTGAAATTATACAGGGAATACAGGCAATGTATGTGCATACGGGTACTTCAGAGTGAGAACTCCACATTCTGGTATGACGGTGTCACTCAGCACGTGCTGGGGCATGACATCATCTCCTTTTTGGGTAACCACGAAATGTAGAAAAGGGGGGAAAACAACCTTCTAATCAGTGTCCTTACAGATATTTACGAAGATATTGTATCCATAAAAAAAAGAACAGGGTGCTAAGAAAGATAAATAATCTGAGAACAAGAAAGACCCCTTGGATATTATAAATATGATGGTCAAATAAAGATTTTAATGGAAGCTTGGATGATAATTTCAAGTAAATCTTTCAGGAAATGTTACTCAGTGACCTCATCAAAGAAATAACATGACAGATTTCCGTTAAGTGAGGTTCAAGAGTATTTGGATTAAAAAGTCTCACTGAGTACCCAGGAGAAAGAATTTCAAGTTATGGTCAAATTCCCAAACACCAAAGACAAAGAGAAAATCCTAAAATCTCCCAAATAGAGAAAACAAGTCACTTCCACAGAAGCAAGAAACTGAAAGTTTCCAGATTTCTCTGAAAGTAGAATTGAGGGTTAGAAGGCAAGTGAGCAAAACCTCCCCAGTTCTGCAGGACCTTGATTTCACACTGGAGTACAACATTCATTCATTCAGCAAACATCTTGGAGCACCATTCCAGGCCCTGGGGATACAGCAGAGAGTGAACAATAAGGCAAACCCTGCCCTCAGGAGACTTCTGTTCTTGCTGCAGTCAGGATGGTGCGCTCTCTATACAAAATAAGCCACAGCTAATGTGTTAGGTAGTAATAAGTGCTAAGGAGGAAAAACAATAAAGCAGGGTAAGAAATACACAGAGTATAAGGAGACAATTAGGCTAAAATTCAGATGAGGTATCCAGGGAAGGACTCATAAAGAAGGTGACCCCAGAGAAAATATCTGAAAGAAGTGGAGTGAGCCAGCAGACATCAGAGGAAAGAGGGTGACCAGGAGACGCATCAGCAAATGCAAAAGTCCGGAGGCTCCAGAGCCTGACTGGTAGGGTAGAAAAACAGCAAGGAGGCCGGTCTGGCCAGAGCAGAGGAGAAGCATTCAGGAAGGTAAAGGGAAGCCATACAGAGTTACGGTTGGGTCACATGGGGTCATAAAACGTGGGTTTTGGCTCTGACCACCTAAACCAGGAGTTGCCAAGCTTTTTCTGGAAAGGGTTAGATAGTAAATATTTAAATAATAAGTAGTCACAGATCATCTATTCACCTCTGCGGTTGCAATCTGAAAACAGCCATAGACAATAAGTCAGTGAATGAACAAGACTGTGTTCCAATAAAACTTTATTTATGGTCACCAGAATTTGAATTGTGTATGACTTTTGTGCGTCACAAACTATTCTTCTTCTTCTGATTTTTTTTCATCCATTTAAAAATGTCAAAACTATCTTAACTTATGAGCTGTACAGAAAACAGTCAGCAGCTAGATTTGGCCCGTGGGCAGTAGCTCGTTGATCCTGAACTAAGCTATCAATGAAGTATGAAGACAGAACATGCCTATTTTCAGACACAAAAGAGCTGACGCAGAAAGATGACCTCCCACACACGCTGTCTTAGGAATTTACTTGCAAAAAAGGGGGTAAACCAGATAATGGAGGAGGTAGAATCCAGGAAAGAGAAGACCCAGCTTACGAATGGAGTGAAAAGGTGCAATAAAGCTGCTGGCATAGACAGCAATGCAGCAGACTGAAGCATGAGGGGAAATGGCTCCAAAAGCAAAGTTTGGGGGAGAAACATGGGATCACAGAGTGTGGTACTAACTTTGAAAATATGGAGTAAGCTAAGGGTCAGTAGAGAATTAAAAAAGTAAATTGAAGGACTTCCTGGCAGTCCAGTGGTTAAGACTTCGCCTTCCACTGCAGGGGGTGTGGGTTCGATCCCTGGTCAAGGAGCTAAGACCCCACATGCCTTGTGGCCAAAAAAACTGAAACATAAAACAGAAGCAATATTGTAACAAATTCAATAAAGACTTTGAAAATGGTCCACGTCAAAAAAAAAAAATCTTAAAAAAAAACAAATTGAAAAAGTAGTTACAATATCCCAAAATAAAAAAAAAATAACAGTAAAAGAACTAAAACTCAATTACTCTATATTACTTGGTGGTAAAGTAAGTAATACTTATATAGGCATGACAATGCAATACTCACAACTGATTTCCAACTTTAAGAGTCAAGGTATAGAGAAAATATAAAATTAGAAAAGACTGTGAATAAGCCTTGACAATATAAAAGTTAAAATATGCTGCGCTATCCATCGACAGACGAATGGATGAAGAAGATGTGATACATACATACAATGGAATATTACTCAGCCATAAAAAGGAATGAAATTGAGACGTGGATGGACCTAGAGACTGTCATACAGAGTGAAGTAAGTCAGAAAGAGAAAAACAAATATCATATATTAACGCATATATGTGGAATCTAGAAAAATGGTACAGATGAACCGGTTTGCAAGGCAGAAATAGAGACACAGATGTAGAGAACAAACGTATGGACACCAACGGGGGAAAGTGGGGGTGGGGTGGTGGTGGTGGGATGAATTGGGAGATTGGGATTGACGTGTATACACTAATATGTATAAAATGGATGACTAATAAGAACCTGCTGTAAAATAAATTAATTAATTTAATTAAATTTTAAAAAAATATGCTGGGCTGTAAAACACGATAGCCACTAACCATTGAAATTTAAATGTTAGTTAATTAAGGTGAAATGAAATTTAAAACTTCAGTTCCTCGGTCACACTAGCTGCATTTCAAGTGCTCAAGACCACTTGTGTCCAGTGGCTACCATATTGGACATGGAACATCTCTACTAATGCAGAAATTTCCATTGGAGAGCACTGGAGAAGTGGGGAAGTGGATGGTGCTGGGGTGGGGAGGCACAGTTTGAGGTGCTAACTGACAACGTGAGCAGTCAGGAGATGCTGTATAGGCAAGAAACGAAGTGTAAGCATACTGTTCAGAAAGTCAGCCAAGTAACCAACAGAAGCACTAAAAATAGAAATTTAATTATAATGGGAGGAGGAAAGAGATAATGAGGCTATTTATTCTCAAGTGAGCCAAACTCTCGTTGCTTGTTCTCTGAGGTCAGTAGATAATGTCTGAAATTGACAAAACAAGAAGACCATGAATACAGTGTAAAGAAATCACAAGAAGGATTCAAAACAGAAGAGCTAAGTGGAAAGCCTGTGATCAGGTTGGAGGGAAGAAGGTTGCAGCAGCGCGAAGATGCTTTTCCCGTAGCTCCCCTTGCCTGGATCACCCCAGCTGCCCCAGCTGTCTGTCCTTCAAGGTGCAGCCCATGAGTCACTTCCTCGGGAAAGCGTTCCCCATCCTTCAGACTGAGCTATTTCCTCCTCTTTGCTCTCACAGTATTATCTACAAAAATCTCGAATTCTATTTTATTATGATTATGTTATGTGACATGTGCCTTCTCAAGTCCCTGTCCTTAGAAAGACCCTGAACTTGGTTTAATGCTCTAATATCACCCTTTCAAAATTCCTAATAATCCATGGACAAGGGTTCCCCTATTTTCATTTTGAACCGGGACCTGCAAATTATGCAGCTGTCCTGCTTGGAAGTTTCGCTGCTAGCTGGATGGTCAGCTCTTTGAAAGCTGGGATGGATTGTTTTTTAAATTTGTATCCCCATAAACTAGTATAGCGACCGCGGTAAATCACCGTTTGCCTAACTGATACTTACGTACATTTTACTTGTGAGGGCTATCATTTTACACTCTAAGATCCAAAAACATAATCCATCTTTCAGGAAAACTATGATTTGTGCTATGCCAGGAGTCACCCGAACACCAGCCATAAAGCATCTCTGACTCTTTCTCTGAAGCCTGAAATGCCATAATTACAGTTTTATTCCTTTCTTTTTAAGCCGTTTCCTTCTCTTGCACTGTCAGTCCCTCTGCGAGAGGCAGCCTTTAAGTTTCACTAATGAACCATAATCAACGTGAGCTTGTCAGATCCCTTCAGTTCAGACAGAATCGACCCCATCCCAGAAGCAGGCGAATCATTTCAAGCTCACGCTTCAAACACAACACACAGCTGCGTTACTGATTTGGGACGGTACTGGTAAAACATATATACAAACAACTCAGCTTCCTGAGCCTCAGCCATTGCAAATCAGTGAAGTGAAAATGTTAGTTATACATGAAAGTACATCAATACTCAAGTTTTTTTTTTAAAAAAAAGAATATACATATGTCCAAAACATACGACATCCTCTCTAATTTTTGCCTGACCTGAAGCATCTTTTCAATATTTTCCACTAATCAGTATAATAACCTTCACCTTACTTACTATTTATTACTATTATTAATATTAAATACTATTCAATGTATTTATGGAATATGTTTCTTGAGTGCTAGAACCTGAAGGTTCTGAAGCTTGGGCAGGAGGAGAGCTCAGAGACTTAGGAGGAAAAGGAGGACAGGAGACAGAATAGCACTGGGGCCAGATAGAAGGACTATGGAAGGTCAGAGACGGAGGAAAAGAATCTGGTTGGATCTCCCTGAGCCAGCTTCGCACAGGACACAGCATATTCTCTGATCCTTGAGGCACAGATGAAGTATCAACAGGGGAGATGGGGCAGGGGATGACCATCTATGCAGAGAGAGAACGTTCAGGAGATTGGCAAGTTGACGACCAGCTTGGTGGTTCTCACTGAGCTGGCACAGCCCCCTAAGGGACATTTTGGAGATTTATAAGGGCTTTTGTTTGTTACAGGGATTGAGAGTTGTTTCTGGCATTGAGTTGGGCTGGGGGTGGGTTTCATGGCAAGAGTTTGATGCTGCTCAAAACCAAAGCGAAGCCTCATAACAAAGAATTATCCTATGTCCCACCCAACTTCGTGTCCTGCCAGATACTCATAAATATGAGTAGTATACAAGTTTTACCTTCCTGAGTCTAGAAGCAAAGAA
The DNA here is from genome assembly GCF_965194825.1 of Balaenoptera physalus. Classification (NCBI taxonomy): domain Eukaryota; kingdom Metazoa; phylum Chordata; class Mammalia; order Artiodactyla; family Balaenopteridae; genus Balaenoptera; species Balaenoptera physalus. Next base: position 12,704,578 of record NC_138888.1, on the reverse strand, counting down.
TTTTTTGCATGGCTTTAATACACATTAAAATATCATTACTTCCAAATTTATCTTGTAAATTTGTTTTGTTTGGAACTTTATGAAGAACCATTCACCATTTCAAAAAACCAAAATAGCACTGGAAGGCCTGCTTATGGAATCAGTCTCATATCCACCTGTATTAGTAGCTGCGACATTCACAGTGTTTTGACATATGTATGTGAATATGGTTAGTTAGGTATTCTTCAAAAGCTAAATATCCTTTTAAAGTATCAACAGTATTTAGTTGAGTATCACCTTACTTAACTAAATCAAAACTTATTCCTTATAAATTGGAGCAAGGGTCTGACTATTTCTTTTGTTTTCCTAGTATGATCATGTCTGAGCATTTATATATTAAAATACATATTATTTTATTGTAAACCACTTTTATCTCTTCCTCATATCTCATTTAGGACATGAAGAATTAATAAGAGCTTATTGTGTGCCAGACATATCCTATGAGCTGTACAGATGACTCTCTCGATCCTCACAATAACTCCTTGAGACAGGTATTCTTACCCCCATCTCAGAGATGAGAAACTAAGGCACAGAGAGGTCAAGGAAGTTGCCCAAGGTACCATGGCAGAGCCCGGTTTCAAACCTGGGCAAGCTGGCTCCAGGCCTCATGCCCTTAGCCAAATTACTGTACTGCATTATATTGAGGTTTTTTTCTTTAAGTTTAAATGTAAGTAGGGTTTTTAAAGTTTATAAGTAGGTTATATTATTTGTGAATCTCATTTCGAGATAGTAAAGAGGGCATTTCAATATATATTTTATCAAGAAAAGGGAAGCATGGAGTGGATAAGGATGAGAATCATTGGCATAGCTGAGAAATGAAGCTGATGGGGGGGAGGAGTAACAAGAAATAAAGGTGAAAGGATGTCTGAGGCTGGGACTAAGGCACATCTCACCTGCCAAGCCAAGGAGTGTGGAATGAGTTGTATAGAAGGATCCCAGACCCCTTGAATAAAAAGCATCCTGGATATAATGTAGTTTCCTAACATTCTATCATTTTTCTTTGCAGAAATCTTCTCCTTGTTAAAAGAAGCAAGATTTCCAAAGACAGGGATTTTTTTAAAAACCGTAAACCCCAAGGTACAATGTCTGGCACATGATGGTCAAGTAATGTTTGTTAAGTTAATTAAAATTTCCAGTATTACAGACTAGAATGTAAAAGCTTGGTGCTTGGCTTCTCTCTGTCTCTCTCTGTCTCTCTGTCTCTCTCTCTCTCTCTTTCCTCTCCATCCTTCAGTCACTTGCTTAATTAGGAAAATCAATAGCTCCAACCTGATACCTTTGGGTCTTCCTCTTAACAAGCAAAGATCCCCATATTAGGCTCACCAATGGGTTATTTTATCAGTTTAAGAAACCCCTATGCCTAAGAATTACAAAGTTTAAAGTAACCATTCCCTGTTTCAGTAAATGAGTTAGTGACTGGGGCAATTTTAGCCTGGATTGTTTCTTAATAGCAACCTGCTGACAAATCCCATGGAGTCTGCAATGCTGTTGGTTGAGAACCTTGTTTTACCATCTCTGAATCAAGCCTTAATCAATAATATTAGGAAGACCACGCCCAGGTGGGACACAACATCTCAGCCGCACTTACCTCACTCCGTCTTGAGGACAGGACTAAACCAACATTCTGTAGGTAAGGCCAGGGCCCACCCAAGGCAGGTGAGCCCCCAGCCAGACTGTAGCTGGTTAACGAAGCAGGCCTTTGGCAAGTGAAGGTCTCATCTCTCAGCCACAAAGGCTTCTCCCAAAGTACTCCTCCTAGCACTCTTGAGCGCTCTTTCCCCATCTCCTACATTTCCAGCCATGCCTGTATCCATGGCCCTCGCCCAGGCAGAGGCTCAGCTCCACTGGATCTTACATGCCTGCCATCTATGGGCATCACCCATCAGTAGACACTCCGGAGCCTGAAAAGATGGATCATGGTGGAGGCAAAATAAGAGACTCTCACAGAATAGATGATCAAAGAATTGGACACACAAGTAATGGGGTAGTTGCTGGAAATATTTTTAAATATATATCTGCAGTAAGATTTCTAGTATACATTACAGTAAGTCCCCTACATACGAACATTCAAGTTGCGAACTTTCAAAGATGCGAACGTGTAGTCCATCAACGTCAGGCGTGAGTGAAATTGCAGCTTGCCGTCCGTCTCCTATTGCTGGCGATCCTTCAGCTCTACCATCTCCCACCTCCTCTCCCTCCTCCAGTCAGTAACTCTTCTGGCCTGTTCACTCGATGCCAGCCCCTGTATGCCAGCTGTTGTACTGTACTACTGTACTTTTCAAGGCACTGTACTGTAAGATTTAAAATGTTTTCTTTATTTTTTGTGTTTGTTTTTTATGTATTATTTGTGTGAAAAATATTATAAACCTATTACAGTATAGTACTATATAGCCGTTTGTGTTAGTTGGGTACCTAGGCTAACTTAACTGGATTTACAAACGCGATCTTAGAACAGAACTCATTTGTATGTAGGGGACTTACTATATTTGTTGAATTTTCAAGATGTTACTAGCAACTAGAGTCAGTAAAGAATGAAGACAGAAGTGTTGTAGAACAAGGATTCATCTACAAGTAAGAACTGATAGCTTCTTCAACATCTACAGGTCCAGAAATTCATGGTACTATAAATTGAAGTACTTCTATGATCATAATTCCCTCTACACTATAAATTCCTATAAGCCAGGGCCAGTATCTTGTTCACTGATGAACCTCACAGAGGTCAGCACATAGTAGGCACTCCATGAATATTTGTTGAGAAAGTGAAGGAAAGATGGAAGAAGTAGAGAAACAATGTAAGTGGATGTGCCGGTTTCCCACTGCACTTGTAACAAATCACCACAAATCTGGTGACTTAAAGCATCACAGATCTATCGTCTTATGGTTTTGAAGGTCAAAATTTCAAAATGGGCTGTCAGGGCTGTATTCCTTCAGAGAATCTAAGGGAGAACGACTTCTTTGCTTTTCCAACCTCTAAAGGCTACCTGAATTGCTTGGCCCATTGCCCCACATCACTCCAATCTCCGCTTCTGTTGTCACATCACCTTCTCTTACTCTGACCTTCCTACCTCCCTCTTATAAGGACCCTGTGATTGCACCAGACCCACTAGGATAATCCAAAATAATCTCTCAATCTCAAGATCTTTAATCACATCTGCAATGTCCCTTTGCCATGTGAAATGACAGATTCTGGAGATTAGCACATGGACATAATTGGGGGACCATTATTCAGCCTACCAACAGTCTACTGGGGTAGACTTTTTCCTTCACTTAATTCCAATCATTTATAATACACACTGCTTGTGTATTCTGTAAGTGGCTAGATCTCACTTAGAATGTGAGCTATTATAATTTCCTTCCAAGCCCTAGCTCAGTTAATGAAACTAACTAAGCCAAAGCAGGAGAGACATTAGGTTTTTTCCAGACCCCTATCTACCCTCATGAGTAAATCACCAAATTTTATCACTTTAACTTTCTTCCAACCCTACCTGCAACCTCACTCCACCTGCAGGTCTCATCCTCAGCAGAACTGCAATACTTTTCCGGCCAATCCCCTCACCTCCAATAGATCTCACCAATCATCCTCCGTGATTCCGAGTAATCCCTCAAACACACAGATCTGTCACTCCTCAGGAGCTGCACATAACCCCTCAAGAAATATTTGCTGAAACATAACTGGTGATAATTGATATTGATTTGAAAAAAAAAATTCTTTGAAAAGCAGATCCTATAATCTAGGATCTGCTGCTTCCTTATTATTTTGATTAGATTTCACATATTTCAGTTTTGTAAGGAAGCCCATTACTGGTCCATTAGTTCATGTGTAACTCACACGAGTGGATACCGCATGTTTATAGCATTAGATTTCCATGATTCAGAAGATAAATCACAGGAGTTTGTGATTGATTCCTTCGGCAGGTCTACACTGATCACTGCCACCCAGTGGCAAATGCTGTCATTGGAATGAGGGAACCCAGACAGCACCCTCTCATTCTTCCCATTAAGCCTTAGACGCGTAAGGAAGGCCATGAAATATATCTCAGACCTTCACTGGCCCAGTGATGAGCTGAGACTTAGAATAGCAATTTGCGGGATTTTTATATCACAACAGGAAAGAAGAGGTAAAAATTCTTGTGAGCGTCACCATAGAAATCAGTTATTTTTTCCTTCTACTTTCCACGTTCAACCTTGCAAAACACAATAATACATCATTTACTTGACATTAAAGGGAATACGACAATCTGGAAGGTTATTTTCAAGGTAACTCAAGCTTATGTCTTTAAGGATTAGAACTTATTTTTACAATTTAACCATCTATAATTAAACTTCCCTGTGATAGAAGTTAGAACTGCATCATCTGCCTGTTTCTCTTGGTGCAGCCGTGAAAGGCCAGTCGTTGCCTAGAGGGTTGGCTCCTGCTGTGTCACATTGTAAATTCACTGCTGTCCAGGGTCGGGCCCATTCTTGAGGGCACAGAAACTCCACTTTGTCCCTGCCTTGGGGTTTCCTGGACACAAGGATGCTGATTTACCCTAACCTAGTCACACACAAAAACCTGAAAGCAGATTTATGTATGCATTTGAGATAACAAATGCAGCACATTATACTTTGACATTAACCTGATTACTCTCTTCAGTACCTATAACAGGAGTTGGAGTCAAGGGCAGGAGGAAAGAGGTGGGGGAGACATAGATGCCCCCTAAGAGAGAGAAGCAGGGAGCTGGGTTCCGATGGCATTTCTGCTCCCATTCTAGCTCCTGTAGCTTAGCAACGTGCTCCCCTTTTCCTGAGATAAATTACATGACTCTCTGTTCCTTGAGAACAAAAGAATGAGCTAAAAATACTATTAAACCTGAAAGTCATTAAGGATGACGTTTTGATTTGCTTTTTTGTTTGTTTTTGAGTCTGGAGCATTTGATTGTTTTTTATCATTGTTTAAAGTTTTGCTATTCATTTCTATTTCTGTTACAAAATATAATAATAGAACGTAAGGTGTATAATTTATGCTTTGTAAAATAGATTTGCGTATTCTTATTATCCAAGTATATGACTGATTACTGTATTTGTTCAATGAACACCTTTTTTAAAAAATGTCAGTTCTCTGTATTGTAAATAATTTACATCTATTAATTCAACTTTCAAATGATATCGCTGCTCTTTATTTATTTAGTTTTTTAAAGATTTATTTATTCATTTTATATTTTAGTATTGCTGCGTTGGGTCTTTGTTGCTGCACATGGGCTTTCTCTAGTTGCGGCGAGCGGGAGCTACTCTTCATTGCAGTGTGTGGGCTTCACATCGCGGTGGCTTCTCTTGCTGCAGAGCACGGGCTCTAGGCGCGTGGGCTTCAGTAGTTGTGGCTCGTGGGCTCTAGAGCGCACGCTCAGTAGTTGTGGCGCACGGGCTTAGTTGCTCTGCGGCATGTGGGATCTTCCCGGACCAGGGCTTGAACCCGTGTCCCCTGCATTGGCAGGTGGATTGTTAACCACTGCGCCACCAGGGAAGTCCCTATCCCTGCTCTTTAAATCCTTATTTACTTTGTCTACTTGATCTGTCAAAGACTGAGGGAGGTTTGTTAACGTCTATGACATTTGGGTATTTGTCAATTTCTCCTTATGTTTCCAGTGGGAATTGTTTTATATGTTTTACATTCATGTACTTGGGCTTATACAGGTTTTTGACTGCTACATCTTCCTTGTAGATTGTATCTTTTATCTAAAATGACACTCTATCTTATCTAATGCTTCTGCCTTGAAATTTATCTTATCTGAAATTAATATTGCCACTACCTGTTTTCTTTTGTCTGCATGACTAATCTTTGCCCATCTTTTTTTTTCTTACACCTCTAAGTAATTTCATTTTTGGTGTTTTTTGTTGTTTGTAGTATATTGTTTGGTACTTTGTAGAAACATATTTTAAGACTTTGTATCTGCTTGTGTTTCTCCAAACTGCTATATCTGCTCCTCTGTCAGCTTGTTTTATGCTTTCTGCTCATTTGTGTTTCACTGATGCTGCAGGGTCCAGGGCTAGAGCACATGACTAAGCCTAAGCCAATCAGAGACTTCCTTGTGATCTGAGCTGGTCCAATCAGCCCGATTCCAGCATTTGTACAGGATCTCTTGGGCAGAGAATCTCTTTCATGTTGAACTTCAACTTGTCAAGAGGTGAGATTACAGCTGCTATGGCCATCTTGCTGGACTGAGAATGGAGCCAACACAATAGAAAAAATAGGTGAAAGATAGAAAGAAGCAAGAGTCCCGAAGGCTTTGTTCAAACACCCAAATTCAGCTATACTTGAAAAGTATACCTCTAGGCCCAGCACTGTCCAACAGAATTTCCTGCAAAGATAGAAATGTTTCATGATTTGCACTGTCCAATATGGCAGCCACTAGAGACACCATGACTACTGAAATGTGACTGGTGCAACCAAGGAGTTGATAAAGACGGTGCATTATTAACAGATGGGAAAATGCAAATAAAGAAGAAGCATCTCGGGAGTTCCCTGGTGGCCTAGTGGTTAGAATTCTGGGCTTCCACTGCCGTGGCTGTGTTTCAATCCCTGGTCCAGAAACAGAGATTCCACAAGCTGTGTGGCCAAAGAAAGAAGACGAAGAAGAAGCATCTCAACTAAATTCACAGAATTAGTGGCAGAGCCAAACTAGTAGCCAGGTCTCCTAGAATCTATTCCTGTGCTCTGAATATATGAGCTGAGATTTGCAGTCATTAATTAACGAGGCAGTAATGAGGAACTAAAAAATAAGATCTGTATTTCATGTGTGGATTTCTGACTATCTCTTTTTTGTTTTTCATTGGTTGTAGTCACTGGCATCAAATCTAAACAACAGTCTTTGGAGCTACTAATTATGATGAATAGAAACTAATTGGTCTTATTATGTTTTCACCCATAAAATTGGTGTGCCAAGTGTTTCTTAGGATATGTTTAGGGATCCTGTTCAGAAAACTTTAAATAATTCTGATTCCATATTCTAACTCCTAGTTTACATCAAATACTTCTGACATTTAAAATTACAGGATGGAAAATGTGATTCTTGAAAAAAATAGTTCTGGAATAGCCTCTCTAAGCTACTTGGAAGTATCTGATGCTAGGGCTGCTAATAGTGTACTAAAGGGCCCTAGTATCAGAATCACCACGTGGTTCATTTTCCCTTTTCTGCAGGCACTGTCCATTATCTTTTGCCTTTTGCCTTTCTCTTGTTTGGGTCTATTTAGAGATTTTAAAAATATTTATAATAATATTGTGGTATATTTAGATTATAATTCTTGGTAAAATGCCAGCCCTCAGTTTTGTTTGAGACAGAGCTAGTAACTCAGGACATTTCTGAAGCCCAAATTATTCACCTATGACCTCTCAATGATTATGCTGTTACTGCCTCAAATATGTCCTAAATGGGTGCCCAAGCAGCCAGGAAATCTAGGTAGCCGCAAAACTTGAAACGAGCTAAAATATAGCTGAGTTTGCCTTTTTTTTTTTGACGTGGCATTTCAGATTTAAATTTTTGCAGACCCAAGTAAAGTGGAGAAGATTTTCACATGTTGATAATAATCGGGGGAAAAAATTGAACGTCAGAGCCAAACCAGTAAGATTTAGGGCCAAGGCTGCACCAGCCAGACAGCAGAGAAGCAGGAGAAATCCCAAAGAGACCGGACTCTGGAAAGGCTATTTTCCCCTACAAGTTGAGCAAAAGAACAGCCAGGACCTAACGTCATTCAACTCTCAAGTTAATTGTCAGCAATTTCTATAATGAAATCTCCCGTAGAAAAGTTCCTCCGTGTATCATCAACATCCTTGCTATGGGATGGATCTAACCCTGTTTTCCTACAGAGCTGCCTGTGGCTCTAAGCTCCGCATTTCAAGGAGAAAAGAATTCCAGAGCACCTTCCTGAAGGCTCACTGCTCTTAGCCTTGCATGACCCCTGGGCTGTGCTGCTCTGACATCCTTCCAGAGAGCAAAAAGGGAGGGAGAAGGAACCAGACGCATGGTTAAGCTCATAAGACACACCCCAAGCATCACCACTGAGCAAGAGACTGAACTGCTCCCACCAAAGGCTGTGCGAGCTCCCCAGATCTGTGAGGCCAACAGCAAACGGCCCGCCTGCAGGGTGGTCCAAGCATCTCTCACTGGAATCCTCATGTCTCGCTCCTGACGGGAGTTTACAAAGAGCCCTTGCAGGCACTGGGAGAAGGAAAACAAAGCCTGAAAACCCTGGCTCTGTTTGAAAGACTGAGTCCAAACTAAGATTATAACTGAAAGGCCATGACTGGCAGCAAAATGCATTTAGGGATAAGTTAACATGAAGCTGAATGTGGAATTCGAGATCACATCCGTCAGCTTCACCTCAGTTTTTGAAATTAAGAGTATGGGGGGCAGGAAATGTTATTGGGATCATTTTTGACCCAGAGAAAGAGAAAGAAGAAGGCTGGGGAGAAATGGTGTCAGAGATTAATTAACTTATTAGCAGTGACAGCATTTTGCAAATAAACTTAAAATTTTATATTAGGATAATATAGGTGGCTTTATTGTATGATTGTCCTTATCAAAAATTAAGAAACACATCCAAATATTGCAATCTTATATACAGATAGTTCACACTTTGCATAGTTCCAATATGCATGAATTTCAGTTACTATGGTTTAAACAACACCAGACATCCAATAACGTGGTGCAAATGGCAGTTACCGATGTTTATTAACTGTGAGCAATTGCATAAAGTATAAACTTCGCTGCTAGCCTTTCAGTCCCCTAATCACTACGTAAATAGCAGGTGCACATCAAGATCAGTGTACAAAAATGGACAAACATGTAATAGCAAAAAGTGCAGCAAAGAAATAAAAAGTAATAACGCTGGAAGTCAATTTCCAACCAAATGTAAATGGGTTAGGGCCAAAGAAGGCAAGCAACTCTTCTTGATAAAGTCTTTTACAAAGAAATAAAATGCTTTCAGTCTCAATCGTTCTAACATTTGAAATTACCAGGTACTAAATATATATATCAGTTTTACTATTGTTTCATTTCCCTATACATTTATAACTGACAGAAAGGGAGCGTTTGATGTTTTGACAAAAAAGTTTAAAAGTCACAGAAGAATTGTAACTTCGCCCGTTGATTGTTAAGATCACTTTGCAAGGTGTCGGTTTGCACGATCGTTACTCATGGTCCTGCACTACTGTGCAAAGCAAGAACTGTCTACTCTATTTTAAACAGGAACATAAATTCCGCTTTTTGCTCAAGACACTGATATGTACGCTCTTGATGAGAATTCCCAAGGCGACATCACCTCCTGCCTACCTTGCCTTGCCATGTGTCCCCCCCGAAAAGAGAAAATAAGTGGTCACCACCCTTCCTCCAGGTTAACATACACACTATTAAACTGAAAATCCGTGCTCTTTTTCAGGGATCATCATTCTTATTTCACATATAAAGAAAACTATCTCAGTAACCACCCCCTTGGTGATTATCTGCAACTCAAAGACAGATTTCTAAACGCTTCGGTGCTCCCCACGCAAGCATCTTTCCCCATAAAAAGCTGAGTGTACCTGGAGTGCAGTTGTCATCTTCATGCCAGGTTTCAGCCTCAAAACAAGGGAGATGCAGGAGTTTCTCCCCTCAGTCTAGTCTCACATATTACATTTTGCACATATTCTACTTCTACCCTGAATTACCAGCTACGCACTAGAAAGCCTCCTTCTCTGGCAGCCCTGATATTCACAGAGTCATTGCCCCTCTAGAATGCCTGCCCCGCCCCCCAGTGTCTGAGTGCCTAACTCAGTGACCTGTCTGTTTATGTTTATAGCCTTAGTCTCTGCCACAGCCTATCAAATAGTAGGTGCTCAGTAAAATCAGTTTTGAATAAATGAATGAAGGACTGAATCCTCAAGTCTCACCTCAGACAACACCTCCTTTAAGAAGCCTTCCCCTCCTCCACCATGTGGACCTTGGACCAGGCCCCTCACCTCTGCAGCTCATACTTCCCTATCTTTGTTCTTTTGAAAGTAAGTTGCAATCATTGCCCTTCTTTAAAGAAAACAAACCTCTCCTGTGTCCTCAGTATCTCAGATAAAGTTCAAACTCCTTCGCTGACGTTCTTCGGTTATTCCATTCTTTCACTCAACAAGGATATATTAATCGTTGGGTGTGTTACGAACAGGTTAAGGGCACTCTTCTCAGAGTCAGCTGTTTGCACTAGCTGACAGATACACAAACAGATCATTAGGGCACAATGCAGGGAGTGCGGTGGCAGAGATGCGCACAGGGTATTTTAAAAGCAGAGGGGAGGGGCACTTAATCCATCTTGAGAATGAATGGGAAAGAAAGGTTTTCTCCTGAGAAGGCAATTACTTGTACTCTCTTAAGGATGTGAAAGAATCCACCCACCAAAGAAAGGTGAAGAGGAAAGGGGGCGAGGCATACTTTGTTTTCATAAACTTAATATATCAGGATACTTAATACACCAGGAGATGACACCCGAGCAGCAGAGAGAGCACCTCATCGCTTCGCTTGGGAGCACTCCATCATGTGGATGCACTGTAGCTTGTTCAACCAGCCCTCTGCTGATGGGCATTAATGACATTTCTACTTCTGTTATCTGCTATCATAAGTAATGCTGCAATGAATGGTGCGGTGTCTATTTGCTGCTTTTCGTGTTTTTACCCGTTGTAACTTTGGAATCAATTCTTAGAAGTGCGATTGCTGGGCTTCCCTGGTGGCTCAGTGGTTAAGAATCCGCCTGCCAATGCAGGAGACACGCGTTCGAGCCCTGGTCCGGGAAGATCCCACATGCCACAGAGCAACTAAGCCCGTGCGCCACAACTACTGAGCCTTCGAGCCACAACTACTGAAGCCCGTGAGCCTAGAGCCCGTGCTCCGCAACAAGAGAAGCCACCGCAATGAGAGGCCCGCGCACCGCAACAAAGAGTAGTCCCCGCTCGCCGCAACTAGAGAAAGCCCACACGCTGCAATGAAGACCCAACACAGCCATAAATAAATAAATAAATAAGTTTAAAAAAAAAAAAGAAGTGAGATTGCTGGACCAAAGGGTGAATGCAGGTGTAATTATGCTCAATATTGCCAAATAAACCCATGGAGGTTGTGTCATGTTGCATTCTCATTAGCAATGTATGAGACCAAAAGGCGAGTCATAGAAAGATTTTTTTTAAAGGTGATGTAAAAATTCTGGTCTCAGAACTGTACTCTAGCAGCCTCCATGGGAAAGGGCAGAGTCGAAAACTGCGAAGCACTGGGAAGTCAGAGCTGTGGAGGCTGAGTCAGAAAATCAGAAGGTTTATTTAAATGGACAACAAGGTGCAAAAGAAAAAACAAGGCTCTGACTACCCTTCGTCTTGCAACAGAACAAAACACATACCCAGCCTGCCCTGAAAACCATGCGGAAGTGAAAACCTAGCTATCAAGTGAGAGCTAGTGGAAGGAATTAATAGACATTACCCATTATTATTAATCCAACGTTCCTCTGTTCCCCAACGCCATTTTTCTATCAAGTAAATCTCACAACTACAAACGTTTTCTGTCCCAGAAGTTTTCAAGATCTTCACCCTCGATGAGGGAGCCCTCTCATCCTCATCCCCTCTCCTCCCAGACCCTGGAGTCCTCATTTTCCTTGGAAGGGACCTAGTCAGGGCAGCAGCACTTTAAAGCTTGGCAATTTGAACTGCATGGCTGGACTCCTATACCTGATCTCACTCTACTGAACTCCTAAATCTATCTTCTGGGTTCTTGGTTTGTGGGGACAGGTAAGGAAGGGAGACTGTGTTGTTTTATTTATTCATTTTCCTATATTTGGTTTAAATAAAAATGCTACATATATATGTGCAAACTCTATGTAACTAATGATGCAAATACAAACACAACCCATGCTGCAATTTAAGAACTAGACTATCACAATATCCTTGAAGTTACCTGTGTGTTCTTGCTTGATCCTATCTGTCTCCTTTCTTTCCTTCTTGCCTCTGCCAAAGAGGATGTGTGTTTGCATTTGCTGAGAGTTAGGTGACTACTGGGCCACCTTTGCCTCCTATGAGTCCTATTGGTGAGACTTTGTATTATTTGGACAAGGCTTAGGCTCCACCTCTCAGGACTGATGTAAGAGTTTGCCCTCAGGAACACTTTCGTGTCCCTCCTCGTCATTCTGAGCTCACTGGTAGAGGTCCCGTGCATTTACAAATCCAGCAATGCCTTATAAAATATCTTCACGGTGATGAATGCAAGATTTATTTGTAGTGTAGCAGGAGGGTTCTTCATAGTAGCTAGTAGACCAAACTACTATGAGTAGAAGTCTGTGGTTTCATAATTCTAGCCTCTGGTCTTGCGATAGTATCACCCTTCCTTGCTATACTATAAGGAAGGATTACAACAAATCCTATTTCAAATGCTACTACCCCTTAAGAGTTTTATTATCTACAACAGTTTCAAATAGTTGGTAGTGGTTACCTGAAATTCTGTCTTGAAGGACTTGAGATTTTTTTTCTAAACTCTTCAGGAATGCATGCTCAATTTCTACTGTGAGTAGGCATGCGATGAGTGACAGCCTAACAAGAATTTAGCTTTGACAGCCCTAGTTCCAACCTCTGCATTTTTCAGATGAATGTATATTTCTTGGTATTTCACTCTTCAGGGATTAGTCCTTGATTACCTAGATCTACCTTCAGAGCCCTGCTTGTTAATAAGACTGTAGGAATTTAAAAAACAAACATCTTCTCTCCCTACCCCATTTCTTATCTCATCCTTCACTCATTCAAGTGAGTGCTGTAACTCATGTACTGCTTACAAAGTGGCCTCCTCAGACTCAAAGTCTTTGCATTGCCTTGATTTTTAAAATCCTGGTAAAAAGTATGCAACCAAAAAACACTTCTATCTGAACTTGTGCCTCATCTCGGGTCCTATTCTGATCATTCTTCATGACTAATTCTAATTCCTAGTTAGTAATCACCACTTGGTATCTGTTATCTGTTGCTGTGTAACAAATCCTGTAAAATTGAACAGTTTGGAAAAGCAATAAACATTTATTTTCTGACCCCGTTTATGTTAGTCAGAAATTGGGGGATGGTCAGCTGAGGGACTCCAGATTTCATATGGGGTTACTGTCAGGGTGTTGGCTGGGGCTGCCGTCATCTGAAGACTTGACTGATCAGAGGAGCCACCTCCAAGGTGGCTCACTCACATGCGGGCGAGTCAGTGCTAAGTGCTGCAAGGAAACTCACTTTCTCAGCACGTGGTCCTCTCCATAAAAGGACTGCTTGAGTGTCCTCACAACATGGCTGAGTGTCCTCACAACATGGCAGCTGGCTTCCCTCAGGATGAGCGATCCAAGAGAGAACAAGGTGGAAGTCTCCACATCTCCCATGACCTACCTCAAAAGTCACATGCTGTCCTTTCCACAGTATCACAATTCGTATCACAAGTCCTCTCTATTCAGTGTGGGAGGGAATTACACAGGGGGTTGAACACTTGGTAATGGAGATCATTGGAGGTCTTCCTTAGGCTGTCTACTAAGCCTGGCAAATATTTTTCCTTTGAAAGGGATATAAAGCCAAAGATCCCCAAAGCCTGAAGCTTGATAGTTTGTAAGCTACTCCAATATGCTGAATAAAGAGCAGACAGTGAACTTTTACATTTCCTGTGCAGAAGATGATTTCACATTTTTGCAAGAAATCTCCTGTCTTTGGGGCTTATCACCTACATCTTTCTTGAGATTCCAAAAATGAAGTTACATTTCATGACTAAAGATCAAGAAGCAGCCAAGCTGATAGAAACAATGGGGTATGGCAGAAAGTTGTTATTGGAAGGTTCCTAAGTATGCCTCTCGAGAGTTTTTTGGGTTAGTTATTTTTCCACAGAATAATAAGCTCCATTTAATGGGAAAACATCTTGCCCTTCTACTCCGGACAGTAAGTGTCATCTTAATGAATAATGGCAGACTCCATTTTTTTTGTTTTGGCAGAATAATGGCAGACTCCATTTTTTTGTTTTGCTTTGCTTTCAGGAATGCTTGATATGGTAGCACCTGCAGAGTTTCTGGAAATTCCTTACAATCTTCTAAGGAGGTGGGAAGTCATAAGTCTAATTATAAAACCATGGTAGCCTTGTCACTGCTAGGTTAGCAAGCCAGAAAGCTGACAGTTCAACAAAGCAGTGGTTATAAAATATTTATATATAACTTTAATTGCCAAACCTCTGAAGAACTGGTGGATCTTTCCACAAGGCGCATCAACATCACAAAGTAATATCTTCTAAGCCCCCTCTTCCTCCTAAATAATCAAATTCAGGAGATGTTTATGAGAGAATCAACCACCAGAATGTGCCAGACATTTTTCTAGACTTCCAGGAGACAATAAGAAAGCTAAGATCCTGCCCTTCGGCAATTGGTGCATCCCTGCTCAGTGCCGGAAACTTCTCTGACCTCGTGGTGGGTTTTCATCATGTCCTCTCCCCATTATCAACTTGCAGGAAGACACAGAATCCGGTGATACAGGAATTCAAGGAGGAAGCCTCTGTCTTACTCTTTTCCTTCTTCATCCCCCCCACTCCCCTCAGTTTTCCTGGGAACAGCACACCGGGAGAGGGCAGCCATCTGGCTCTAGGAATGATCTTCCCTCCAAATTTTAGATGTTTGGAATCTCCTTCTGTTTAAATCTTCCCCAAATCTACTCAACACGGATTGTGAACCTGCCCAGGCATTACTTTCAGATTTTAGACTTTTCATCCTGTCAGCGTCGTGGATTTATGATATAATAGCATCCAGAAGCAAATCTCAGCCCCTGGTGATGTACACAGGAGGGGTGGGTCCAGGGCTTCCCCAAAGCCTTGACTGCAAGGAACACTGCCCAAGTGACAGAGAATGACAACCTTCCAAGGAAAGGAGAGTAGGAGTGCCAAAAGCAATGGCTTTTTCAAATAGACTCTTTAGAGCTTACATACATCCTAGAAACTTTCTTCTTTTCTAGAGGAAGAAAAAGTAATCCTACCCCATCCAAACTAAAGACTTACTCAAACGCATAATCCTATTTATATGCATCAACTTCCTTTTTCTTATCTATCAGAATCCTATGAAAAGAAAAAGGCACAATGCAAAAGCAGCTAGGTTTATGGAGTAGAGCCCTGAGTCTATTCCATCTTGAAATACCTAAATTTCTTAAAGACAACATCTTCCTTTTTTGAGACATAATCGACATATACCCTTATATTAGTTTCAGGCGTACAACGTAATGAGTCGGTATTTGTATGTGTTTTGAAATCATCACCACAGTAAGCCTAGTTAACACTCATCACCACACATACATACAACATTTTTTTTTCTCAAGAACATTTTTTTGTCTCAAGGACTTTTAAGATCTACTTTCTTAGCAACTTTTAAATATGCAACATGGTATTATTAACTGCAGCCGCCATGATGTATATTACATCCCAGGACTTATTTATCTTGTAATTGGAAATTTGTGCCTTTTGACTCCCTTCACCCCTTTTGCTCACCCCCCACCTTTCACCTCTAGCAACCACCAATCAGTTCTTTGCATTTATGAGCTTGGGTTTTGTTTTTGTTTTTGTTTTTTGAAGATTCCACATATAAGTGAGATCATGCAGTATTTGCCAAAGACATCTTTCTACATTACAGATTAGCAATCCTAAAACCTTCCATTTAAAAGTAATTTCAAAGCACGTATGGATTACCTAAATGCAAAGATTCATACGAAATTATTAGCATTCTGTCCCTCCTGTGTCCCTCCTCCCTAACAAAGAGCATGTGTTTCTGACACCATCCTTCCACCTGTCCATCCCCAGGATCAAAAAAGGTAACAGCCATCCCCCGAAATCCAAAGGCAAGTTCCCCCTGTAGAGTGCTTCACTTTTGAAATCGGACTAAGTCCGACTGAATTATTAAAAATGTATTTACCCCTGTAGAATTGCCCTGTGAGTGTACCAAATGCTTTCTGTTTGTTCCATCAGAGCTACCCTTCACGCCCTCAAACCCCCCTTGTTTTGGGCCAAGGACACTGGCCTCCATGGACTACCCCATCAACGGGGCTCTTCAGCCCTCTGGCTTCTGGTTGGGTCCTGCCAATTGGCGGGTACTCACAGAAGGAGAGAAAGGTCAGAACGCATATTCCCTCCTCTCTCTCTCTCTCTCTTCCTCCCTCCCGTCCTCCCTCTCCCTTCCCACCCACCTCCTCTGCATTACCGGTGATCTTCTACCAAAGATCATGGCTCCTGAAGGGCATCCCCTCCCCTCTCCAACTGCCACATTCTCCCTGGGTTCCCTGGACCTTTCCCTCCCTTAACCATCCCTCCTTCTTGCTGATCCTGGGGTGCTTCACCACCCCTTGTGGAATCTCTGCCTCTACTGACACTTTTGTAAACAACCCGTTCAGGAGACTCTCATTAGGGTCCCCTTTGAGGGTGCCATCTGTTTCCTTCAATGACCATGACCAGTACTGTGCGTGACTGGCTTTTTTAGCCTTCGTATCAGTATATCAAGTATTCCACTCTTTTCCAAATGAAAGCAAATTAGAAAAGAATAAGCCAACCACAGGGTGCACAACTTTACATAACTAACAAAACAATTTAGGCATTGCTGCAAAGAAAATTAAAGAAAGCTGTTTCACTGTGTGCATTATTTAATCAAGGCAATAGGAAAGGAATGTTAAGAAAAGCAGGAATGTTTGTCAAGTTCAGGGTCCCTGATACCATAGATTGCTGCCTGTTGCAGCCACGTGAGTAATTCACAATGGACGTGAACATGCACATGCAACAATTTTTCCACTTTTAATGAAACATAAGAAACTGGCAAGCCTTAGAAGTTAGAAACATATGTATTTAATTATTTTGTTAGGCTTTAATAAGAAAGGTTTTCTATAATCAAATGTATTGTACATTATTTTTTAACATTTGAAATAATAGCTTATGAATAAAATTGGTCAAAGACTTAATAGTTGAATTTTTACTGGAGATTTGATTCCTTCTGTCTTCAAAATAGGTTTAAATTAGCTTTTCAAAATAACCAGCTAATTTCCTGGATGTAAGGAAGAGCAAGGGGTTCTCAGAATTGAAAAGCAGCCTCTATTCTCTTTTGTACAGAAAAACAAACACTCAGGAACACAGAATTGAATTAATCATAATTTAGTCTTTGATTCTTTATACATCATCATTACCATCATTGGTCCATGCTTGCCCTTCTTTTACTTTTTAAATTTCATTTAAAAAATAATAAATGAATATCTACAGACCCACTATCCTAACCAAGGACTGGAATATTCCCGATTAATCACAAATCCAACTCACCCGGCTTCCCGGGTCCACTGTCCAGGGCAGATCAGCATAGGGCATCTCCTTGACCACCGACCATGCAGCCGGGCCAACCTCCTGCATATCCAGCTCCTCCTGCCTTTTGTGGACTCAGGTGAAAAGCTACACTGCACAGCATGGGCGCTGGCATTTTGAGCAGCCATCAGAGATGCTAGGTGACATGAAAAAGTACAGGGACTTTAACTTCTCACAGGCTGCTCTGACCTGGAAGATAAATCTCCCCTTCAGCTCCCTCCTTAGAGCTCCCAGAGGACCCCCACTGAGTGGAACACCATTGCCCAGAGACCCACTCAGTGTCTTCCTGGCTCATCTGAGAAGTGACAGTGGATGAGACCATGCATCTCTTTGTGTCTTAGTCTTCTCAGGATGCTGTAACAAAGTCCCACAGACTGGGTGGCTTAAACAGCAGAAATTTATTGTCTCACAGTTCTGGAAACTAGAAGTCTGAGATCAGGGTGTCAGCAGGGTTGTTTTTTACTGAGGTCTCTCTCCTTGGCTTGTAGATGGCCGTCTTCTCCCTGTGTCTTCACATGGTCCTTTCTCTGTGCACACACATGTCTGTGTCCAAATTCCCTCTTATAAGGACACCATACTGAATTAAGGCCCATCCTAAAGACCTCATTACTTCTCTGAAGATCTTATCTCCAAATATGGTTACATTCTGAGATACTGGGGTTAGGACTTCAACACATGAATTTGTGGGGGACACAGTTCAGCCCATAACACCATGTACCACTTCACATCTTCTTCTGCTTCACGTCCCTTTTTTTCTCATTCTAGTTGCCCTGAGTTTTAACTTGCAGATAAAGCATCAATACTTTTATCCTTGACTCCGGTGAGAATTGGTCAAATACAAGAATCCATTACGTACATCCACCTGTGGATTCCTCCCTTTCTTACGCTCTTGCCACTCCACCGGTAATCAACATCCTGAACTGGGTGTTTTCATCCCCTTTCTTTTCTCTTTTCACTTATATGTTGTGTCTAAATAATATTTTCTTCAGTTTTACCTGTTTTAGAATGTTATAAAGAGTGTTACACTATATGCTGCATTCTGGCACTTACTCTTTCTGCTCAACATTACGTTAATAAAACCCATCTCTTTGATGTGCACAGCTATAATTCATTCATTTTTCACTGGCTGCAGATTATTCCATTTTAAGAAAAAACCATAGTATAAACATTATTTTGCTGATGGACATTAGGTTGTGTTGTGCAAACAAAGGCAGATGGCCAAGCAGCACAAACAAGGCTTTTAGAGACCATGTGCTGGGGACCCTCCGAAAAGGCAGCAGAAGGAGTGCGGGTCCTGTTGTCCGTTTCATCGAGGGCAGTAGATGGAAGGTCGACAGAGCCCAATCTCAGACTCTGGGACAGAGTCACTAGACCTGTGGGGATTTCAAGCTGCATCATTAAGGAAGCAGCAGGCCCTCCCCTGGCATGATGAGGGGTCGTGATTGCAGCTGAGTGACACTGCCAACCAGCAGCAGGATTTGCTTCTTTAGCACCCATGGTCGGGAACAACCAGCCCCTTCCTCCCCTGGTAGCACCAGGAAAGTAGGTTCTAAGCCTTGCATTTGATCAGATTTTATTGCCCTAAATGATGGGTCATAGCCAGTTTCCATGGAGCTCTGCAGGAGCCCAACTCCTTTACTGGGATAACAGCTTATAGGGTATCAGTCTTTGACATGTTAGCATTTACATCTCAGGTAGTTACCATTTTATTCTCCAGAATATATTCCCAGGAGTGAAACTGCTGGGTCATATGGTATGAATATTCAGTGCTAATTTAATCTCACACCAGACAATGCATGTGAGGTCCCACTGATCCTCTGAGTACATCCTCCTAGTATTTTTCAGTTACTTCATTTCTGGTGATCAATTAGGTATGGAAGAATACCTCCCTGTGGTTTTGATTTCGATTTGCCTGATGACTAATGAGTAGCTTTTCATGTGCATAATGACCATTTGTGGTTTTTTGTGTGAAATGCTTTTTGCTCATTTTTGTACTGATTTATCTTTCTCTAACCAATTTGTAAGGATTATTTATATATTCTTGATGATTATCTTTAAGATGTGTTATCCTCCCTCAATTTGTAGCCTTCCTTTTATTTTCTTTACAGTGTGTTCTGATGAATGGTTCTTAGCTTTAATGTAATTGAATTTATCAATCATCTTTTTAGTTGGCCTTTCTATTGTCTTGGTTAAGAAATTCTTCCCTATTCCAATATCATAAAAATATGTAAACCTCAAAATGAAGCATGAACCAAGATAAGTCATAATGGAAATTAAAAATTAGTTGGAATTGAACGATAATGAAAACACTACATACCAAACCTTGTGAAATATAGCAAAAGTAATGATTTGGGGGAAATTTATAGCCTTAAGTGTCAATATTAGACAAGAAAAATTATATATTAATGAACTAAGTATCCGACTTAGAGAACATGGCAGAGACCATTAGCCCTCACCAATATCCCTTTCCCAACCTCCCTTGCAGTTAAGGTGGCCATGATCGTCATTTCTAGGCCAAGTTGGTTAACTACTCAGTTTCACTTTCTCATATCTCACACCCCAATCTACCAGATGGATAATGCCAGGGTAAGCTTGAAGCCCCAAGTGGGAGAAACCAGAAATAGGAGTGTGGCCTGTGTTCCTGAGTCACTGGTTGGAGCAGGGCCATCGTAGAGTGTTGTCCATCCTGGAACACCCACAGTGGACTTTGCATGTGGAAAATGTAAACTCTTAGTGTGTTAAGTCGCTGAGATACTGGGGTTGTTACAGCATGAGCCTAAAACAAGAAGTTAAAAAAAAAAAAAAAAAAAAGAATAACCCCAAAGGAAATAAAGGAAGGAGAAAATGAAAGAGCAAAGATCAACGAAATGGAAAACAAAGAAGCAGCAGACTGAACAGAGGAACAGCTGTTCTTTCCTGAGCCTTAGAAAAGCCATCAGGTAACTGCCCAACTCTGGTCTTCGTCTCCTTGTCAAATGTGTTTTCATCTCTCCACACTCTTCCAAAGAACACATTGAGAGCCCACATATATAAAGCTGAATGGGCTGGATTATTTGTTTCTTATTCTTTCTATTGCCAAATAAATGTGCTGTATTTTCTCAATGCAGGAAGCAAAAAGGTTGGAGATGGACTGAGCATGGAGAGCAAATCTGGGGAACAGGGGTGACTGGGGTTTGAGCGGCATCAGGAAAACACAAAGGCAAGAGAGCAGAGCAAGAGGCCAAAAGTCAGAGACTGAAGGTGAAAAAGGGCAAGAGGAAGAAAAACAAGCAGAGCAGGAAGCAGGGTTTCCTGGAGCGCTCAGGGCAAGGGCTCCCCTGCAATGAGAAAAGACACAAACAGAATAGGTATTGTCATTTGAGTGCACCAAGTATTTTCCATTGCCAAGAAGAGGATCCAATCCTATTTCCCACATTTTCAGCTAATTCTACAAGAGTGCTTTTGATAAAAGTACAATACATAGCTGTATTTATTGGGAAATGCAGCCCCACAGAGACCCAGTAATCAACATCATTAACTTCAATTTGCAGTTTACTTAATCATCTGATATTTCTTCCTTTTAATCTTTTTATTGGTTGTTGAACTACAGCCTAGTTGAATGTCTCCTGCTACTTGTCATCTTTTTGGAGAGTCGGATTCCTGGGGGAGCAGAATTTCTGCTTGTTTTCATACATCAACAAAGTAGAATTCCACAGACTCAGGTGAGCCCAATGTAGCCTCAAGCAAAGGACATTATTTTAAAACTAGACTTTTATATCTCACACAGTATCAGCAGCGTTGCTTGTTGTCTCTAAAACACAGCGACAATATTCTCGGTAGTTCCTTCACTTGGATGAAGGTTCTTAATAATATTTCACGGTCTAGTCAACAGCTTTAGTATTTATACACTTGGTTTTCTCAGGTCCAAACTACTTCTCCTCCAGCCAAACGTCATACAACTGGAATTGTCCTCCACCTTGCTTAACTTTATAGGAACGTCCTTTTGCCAGTACGCCCCACTATTAATTTTCCTATGGCTAATTTAAAACTGCCTGTATGATTCTTAAATGACTCCTCTGTAGACTTTGGAAAGTGCTTACATTCTCAGCAGTTACTGTAATCCTGTAACCAAAGAAGCTATGGTTGACAGCCAAGGTTTATTCTTCCTATAAATATGATTGAGTTCTGACACCTGGTATAATGTTTTTCTTTAGCATGTGAGCCAATGCAATGAAATTCTATATGTAGTTGTCTGCAAAAAAAAACCTTAATATAAAATCTTTTTTTCTCACATAAAACTTGAATAATTTTTTTCAAGTTTTTTCTGACTGCAAGGTCATTAATTTTACCATCTAGTTACTTCAATAATATTGACTCTCCCTACCATGTGAGTTATACAGACCCTGCTTTAGAAAGGTTCATAATCCAAGCTGGAGAGCCAAACATCTAACAAGATGAGTCAGTGCTATAGAAAAACAGCAGAGACTAATGAATTCTGTCCAGAGGAAGGTCAAGGAGGGTCTCATAGGGATGACCTTGGAAGTCCTGTTGGTGACTGGATCTAGAAGGATGAGTCCATCCTCTGGTTCTGGTTAGCCCAGAACTCAGGGCTAAGTCAGGGGCCTAAGGAAGAGCATTAGCTAAAATTAACTAGTTGTTAGTTAATTTAGTTAATTAAAACTAACACACAAACCAAATCTTACACCTTGATAATTTGTATTTTATGTTGTCTAAAGAGTATAATTCAATTAACTTCCTTGAATACCCTCTAAGGGGGGGTTCAATGACATTCCTTCCTTGAGGAGAAATCTGAAAAAAAGCAGTAGCACTTCCAAGTAAAATACAGTATTCTAAACAAGATTGGCTTAAATATTTTTCCACTTATTAAATTGTCATAAGAGCTAAAAGGAGAAGCAAATATTGAAAGGTCTAGGTTAATTTCTTTTCTTCTCCAAAAATCAGGTTCTAGGGTTTTTGTTCTGGTTTTTTTTTGTTTTGTGGGCTTTTTTCTTTTGTTTTTTTAATTGCTCATCTGAGCTAAATACCCATGGCCAACCCTTATTTATCCTTGGCATTGCCATGAGCATTAAAATGTAAAAATGCCACTCTAGTCATTCACCCATGATTGTCTTCCCTTTTTCCTAGGAATTAAACAGATTATTTCCTAGGAAATAAACAGATAAGTAGGATCAAATTTGAGGGTCTTCTTTGGGTGTTCAGTGGAGTTGGGGAGGGAGCGCCACAGAGGCAAACAGTTATTACAAAATATAACTGTGACACACGGCACAGAAGAGAATTGAGTTTTGCTAGAAAGTGAAAAGAAGAAACAAATATGATCTCTGTCCTTGGGGCATTTGTAATCTACTAGGTTGAATCACACTGACTGCTGACTATGTAGGTTTTTATTTTAATACGGCCAAATATTCACAAATTCATACGGTTCTGCTAAACAGATGAGAAAGACAAACACAAAAGCTCAAGCAGGGAAGGGCGCTGCTGTGTCTGTATTAGCTAAGCATCTCTTGGTCTGTGTGCTCACAGTCTGGCTGATACACGGCACGTGTCCAGATGGTTGAAAGTCAGCAAAACTCAGTAAACCAAATGAAAGCCGAGCCTAACCACCATCTTCTAGTTCCCTTTGTCCGTCTCATAGAATCTCTTTCCCTTTTTCTCCCTGGACCTACCAAAGCATTAGTTGGGAGCGGCATCAGAGGACAATCCTTTTCAGCTTCTGCAAAGGCAACACAATCTATTCGTTTTATATGTATGAAAGAGTTCCTTTTCATGAGAATTTCCAACACAGAAACCATTCTACATGATCCCTTTTTTTTCTAATCATATTGAAACAGGAGGGAAGGGGGCAGGGCACAACCTCTGAAAGAATGACATAGCCCGAGGACATGACATAAACGGATTAGAACCAAATGGGTCCAAGATGGTGGACAAGTCAACTTCCACTAGACCTTGAGCCTCAGTATACATTCATTGGAACACATCAGCAAGCTAAATGACACACCCACAGGCGCAGTGACAGTTCTAAGGCAACTATAAGGATCAAAAAGTGGGCAGTGGCCCCATTCCTGGAAATCCCCGCCCCTTCCTGAAATAGCTGGAATACTCCTCCCACTCATTAGCCTATGAAATTACTCACCCCTATAAAAACTGACAACCCCATACCTTGGTGCCTTTCTCACCTTCTGGGATGGCCCACACTCAGTCTGCGGAGTGTGTTTCTCTCTAGATAAATCCACTTCTTGCCTATCACTTTGTGTCTCACTGAATTCTTTCTGCAGTGAGACATCAAGAACCTGAGCTTCACTAAGCCCTGAAACCAGGTGTGTGATCTCAGTTGGAAGACCATGGGTTTTGGCTGGGTTCAAGTCCCAATCTGAGGTGCACAGTTTCAATATGAAACACAGAAATAAATTTGGGGGTACCACTTCAAACCAGGGATGGGAGGCAAAAGTCATTCAGCCAACTAGGAGATGGAGAAGTGCTCAGATTTCCTTTGTTTTCATACATTATTCTGTTGAAAGTTGGGGGGATTAAAGAGGGAAAATATGCTGCTGATAAATCAAGCCAATATTAAAATAATACTCTTATCATTCTGAGTGTGTCCAATCATAGACTTTTATCATTTTTTGGGTTCTGACTCGGCCAAAACTTCTGAGTAACTGAGATTTGTACCAGTACAGGCCACATTTCCAGGCTATGGACTACACAGCCGCCTTCTGACAGTGTGGCCGTGGCATTATCTTGCTGGTTATGGACGAAAGCCTATTGGCCACCTCTGAATGTCTTATTTACTAAACGTTAAGATGGAGCAAACACTGCTACTAGAGCGTTCCAGCAAGAGTCAACATCTCCTAAGTGCTGGGTGCTGGACTATCCTAAAGGCCTTACAAACATTGTCTCATTTAATCCCCATAAGCCTATGAATGAGATTCTGTTATTATCCCCATTTCATAGGCAACCGGGGAGCAGAGAGATAAGTAACTTGTTTCAAGTCACAGAGCTTGTGAGAGAACTGGATTATCTAACTTCAAAAGCTGAGCCCTCGACTGCTTCTAACTACTGCTTCTACTACTGGATGCATTTCCAAAAGGCAAAGACTTCTAAATTAGTACTAATCCCTGAAATCCATTCTTATCCTGACAGGGCCTCAGCTGGAATGACAGAGAGGTATATATGAGTAAGAAAAGAGAACCCCACACCCACGAAATTAAAAGGATAATTTCATACTTCAGGCACAATATTACTTCATATTGAACTTCATTTCTAAAGTCTTTTCTCTTTAAGATAAATCAAAATGTTCAGACTAAGATATGTCAAAATGCTGAAGGATTATCTTAAAATCCAGTATTTGTCACCCTAAGAACAAAGTTAAATGGGAAATCGTTTTTAATGGGTCTAGTCAATGGAAGAACAAGGAAGAAATGGGTTTTTTCCCTAATGTTCTCTCCGTTTAAATCATTCCTTCACAGACATTTGAGTGTGTACAATGCTCCAGGCGAGGAGAGAGAAAATGATGAGAATATCAACATCCCTGGACTTGAGGGGTGATGTAGCCCTTCTTCTTTTTAAAATACCTTTGAGGTTTATTTCTTAATTTTCTCCTACAGCTTCAGTTTCACAACTTTTCAGAGAAGCAGGAAGCTTGGGAAAGGAGAGCATGTGTAATATTCAGCTGCAAGCATAACACGAAGGCCCGGGCTGGGAACTGTCTTCCTCTGCGCAGCAACTCCAGGGCCGTCAGATCCAGGAGAAACATTGGAAAGGTCAGCTTCGTGTTCTCTTTAATCCAGTTTTTAATCAATAGATTTTTAAGTACTCACCTTCCAGGTGATTAGCAAGAATATATCAAAAAAATACACAAGCAGGGTAACTCCAAAGGTGAATAAAATCAAATGTCATTGGCCAACCCAAAAAGTGGCCCTACCAAAAGGAGATTTTTCATTTTCAAGGTGCCCACCTTCCATATAATCTCCAAGGAAGTAGCAGGCAGAAGTCTCATCCCAAAGGAAATGAAGCAGTGATTCTCTTCATAAGAGTGGGAGCAAACACGGTTATGAAGACAGTTGCACTGAGGTCAGAAGGAGATGGGAGAATTTGATTAAAGCCAGTCACTGGGAAAATAACATGAGTATAGATATAGACCCTAAGAAGGATATGACAGGTACACTTTCTATAACCTTGTCTATTGCACTGACAATTATGCTCTCACTGGGCATTCTATTTTGACTTTCCAGTATATTCATAACATATTACAAAAAGTCATTTTAAACAATTCATTTGAATGATGCTCAGTTTTAAAATATGAGCTTGAAAAAACACACACACCTACTCAAATGCCCTGCTAAGATGCTGTGTCTTCAATAATCTTGAATTACCTGCACCTCCTGGCTATTGGTTTCATTACTCTGACAGCTGAAATAACATGTTCATGGCTTGCGTGAGTCTTGGATGTTTGGGGTTAGGAAAAGAATGGGCAGGTTATGCATGTGTTTTCTAAATTAACTCGAGTTCTGCGTTTGTCTACAACGCTACAAGGTTCAATCGCATGGATGGCACCTGGGGCGGCGGCGGGGTGTTGGGGGAGCAGACACACTCAGAAGGTTCTACTTGACTGGGTGCTATTGTCATGAGAAGCCAGGTGTCACCCCTTGTAATGTAATCAAATAATTTAATCTTTTAAGACAGATTTGATGAATCCATTCTACCTTGAAAGAGATAAATTGGTACATAAAGCAGCCACATAGCACAGGGAGATCAGCTCTGTGCTTTGTGACCACCTAGAGGGGTGGGATAGGGAGGGTGGGAGGGAGAGTCAAGAGGGAGGGGATATGGGGGGATATATGTATATGTATAGCTGATTCACTTTGTTATAAAGCAAAAACTAACACACCATTGTAGAGCAATTATACTCCAATGAAGATGTTAAAAAAAAATTGGTACATAAAGGACAAAAAGTAAAAAAAAGAGTGGGAGCAAAATGTAACCCACTTCTCTGTAAGGAGTAACCACAGATGCAATAGGTGGAAACATCCAAATTAGGCCTGCATGGCCATCCCATTTATGCCTCTGGTGGCAAAAAAGCAACATACTTGTGTCAAAGACATTTACTTACACCAGCTCTTTGGGGGATGAAAAGTTAAGAGTAAATACCTCTTAGAGTTTTCTGAGGGCTAATAAACTGAAACTTGGGAATACTGATGGTCTTTGGGCCAGAGGAGGCAACAACTGCTTGACTTTCAGGTGGAAAAACAAAAATGAAAACAACCCTCACAAAACAGATTCTCAAACTTCCGGTGTGGTGGGGAGAGAACTGAGGAGACAGGAGTAGAGACAGAAAATGGACAAATATATAACATGAAGACTGGAACTCTACTCAAAGATGAAACAGGATTTCTTTTAAATCACTTGTTCTCAAAGGGATGGTACTGCCCCCTAGATGTGGTTTTGGAACTGTAAGGGCTTTTGAGGTGCTAATGATAGGACGGCCATTACCTGCATTCAACAGATGGAACACAGATGCTACACAAGTTCTACAGGTTAGACCCCTCCCAGCAAGAAACTGTCCCCCATCAGCACAACTATCAATTGCCCGACCAAATATTCATGTAGATGGAAAGCCAGTTTAGAACTATCTGAGTTTAGTTAAAAATTATAATCTAATTTTGTTTTATATATAAACATACAGGGAATCTCTAGCCCAGTTTTAATATGCATTGGATTTTTCAGGAATGCAATTATTCTATAAACTGAGGGAAAGTGTACAGCAGAGTGATGATGAACAAGGTTGCCAGAGCTAGACTGCTTTGATTTTAATCCCAGCTCTGCCCTTATCAGCCCTGTACCCGCATATGTAAAACGAGAATAACAGTGGCACCCGCCTCATAAAGTTGTTAGGTAAGTATTTAGAACAATGCCAGGCACCCAGTATACACTATATGGATGTAACTGTTATAGAATTCTGTTTTGTCTAGAACCTTATCAAGAATTGGCCACATTTTAAGAAAAGGGAACTCTCGTACAGTGTTGATGGGAATATAAATTGGTGCAGCCACTGTGGAAAACAGTATGGAGGTTTCTCAAAAAACTAAGAATTAGAGCTACCATATGGCCCAGCAATTCCACTCCTGCATATACATCCAAAAAAACCATAAACACTAATTCAAAAAGATACAAGCACCCCAATGTTCATAGCAGCATTATTTACAATTGTCAAGGTATAAAAGCAACCTAAGTGTCCATCAACAGATGAATGGACAAAGAAGATGTGTAATACATATACATATATAATGGAATACTATTCAGCCATAAAAAGGAATGACATTTTGCTATTTGTGGCCACATGGATGGACTTGGAGGGCTTTATGCTAAGTGAAATAAGTCAGAGAAAGACAAATACTGTATGATATCATGTATATGTGGAATCTAAAAGAATACAACAAACCAGTGAATAAAACAAAAAAGAAGCAGACTCACAGATATAGAGAAGAAACTAGTAGTTATCAGTGGGGAGAGGGAAAGGAGAAGGGACAGGATAGGGGTAGGGGGAAAAAAGATTATGGGATTATATGAAATCATGTGTGTGAAACTTTTAAAAATTGTAAAGCACTATAGAATTTAAAGAATTGTTCGTTCAATTAAAAAAAAAAAAAAAAGAATTGGCCACATTTTAGAAAATTGCATTGCTGACGTCAATCCCATTTCTGGTGTTGAGTTGCCAGCACAGCAGGCCTGTGTAGCTGCCACAGGCATGGTGATTTCATATACAGATACAAGTATGTGCTTTGTTACATTATTTCATACATCTTGTAATATAATCATGCTAGAGCATTTACATATTAAAATAATGATTTCATTACAAAATATTTATATATGTATATTTGTTTAGATTCAGTTAGGACATTATATTGATGGGGATGTATAGAGGTCAGTTATACTACCTATTAATTTCATTTTGGAACAGCAAATGGGGATGATGCTTTTATGTATGAAAAGAAGGTTTTATCATCCATGAATTTCATTTGATGATTGTAGTGATATTATAAAATATTTACTATAAAAAAAGGGTTAGGTTGAGTTGGGTCTGGTAGTAATCAAAAATAACTGTTTTAAAGGATCATGTCAAAAAGTGTCATTCTACATCTTCATATGTTCACACATGTCTACCATTAAACCTGGATTATTACTGAGGCAAGCAGTTTCCATTAATTTCTAAGAAATTAGTATTAAACTATTAATTATATATGTCAACAGTAAAGATACATAGAAACTTCTTTAAGCAGCAATCTATTTCTCAAACACATTTCAGGAGAAAATCCCAAATAAAAATAAAAATGAAGCTGTGGTGGCAGACTGAAGGTAGAAAACCTAGAAACTTCTGTGGCCTCCCCTTCGGACTTCAGGGAACAGTCTGAAAAACGCTGATTGGGCACAGGTATTGTACTTGAGTTGGGCACTGAAAATTCATTTGAGGATGGTCATTTGATCACAAAGGACATTTACTCCACAGAAAAGGGGCTGATCTCCATCTAAGACCTCCAAAACCACTAAACTCATTACTCAGGGGATCTGAGAGTGAAAGGAAGAGGTGCCACTCCATTTTCTGGGCCACGCTAACAGTCAAAGGGCGAGGGCTGGCTCTCCCCCTTTTCCAAAGTCCCTCCTAGTCATCAGTGCCCTGTTACCAGACTTCCCCGCCCCTGCTCTGCCCTTATACTGTATTGTCAAGCACCCAATGAATCACGCATTCCAAGCCTCTTCTTTCCTCCACTGGCCAAACCCCTTTTCATCCCCCATGAAACCACTATATCTTCACTGCAGTTCCCTTGGGGGTTGGTTGACAGGAAAACAGCCCGACTGAATTCATTCACACTAATATGCGAGTGGTTGCCAGCTCCCTTAACCCCACTAGAGGCTTTTTTTTTTTTTTAATTTTTTGGCCACACTGTGCAGCATGTGGGATCTTTGTTCCCCGACCAGGGATTGAACTTGCACCCCCTGCACTGGAAGCGTGGAGTCTTAACCACTGGACCGCCAGGGAAGTCCCACCAGAGGCATTTTAAAACGAAGATGTTTAACTCCAAGGAATCTCCAATTTCAGGCAGTTCAGCAAAGTAGACAATTCAAGGGGTGAGGGGAAAATATTTTTGAATAGGAGATACCAGCTTTGCCCAGGGATATAGTTCAGAAAATTCCCCGAATGTAATTTTACTTTACACACGCTCCCTCAACGCCCCCATTTCTAATCCATAAAATCCTAAAATGGTTGGGAGGGTTTATTTTGTTTTTTTAACAATAGTGCCCACAGTGGCAACAGCCAAGGTGGTCACTGGTAAACCTGAAAACACCTTGAACACTTTTTTCGTTAGCTTCATGTAGGACACAAAACAGAAATATATCAATTACATGTGACTAAGAGTAAGAAAAATATACAACTATATTTAAAACACTTAAATTAACAAGATAGTACTTTTCCATTCTAGCAAAATATCATACATTCAGTTTAAACAAGAGTTAATATCCAGACACACTTTTCCAAAATACCTGATGCTAGTTGAAAATGAGTGACCGTGAGATTTTCCAAGAGATTTCTAATTAGCAAAATGTGTACAATTTTGAAAAACTGTCCATTCTTTTCTAGAAGATAGTCATTGAACAGGTCAAAATGCAAACTGATGTCTCTCTCATAAACCTAAGTATGGTTGCTTCATTTTTCTCAATGATACTTTGGCTGTCAGCAAATCTTATAGCTTCTTTTCCCTTAAAGACAATAATATACAACACCCTTCACAAATAACCATACACTTCTTTGTGTGTAGTAAGCCCTATCTAAACATTTTCACGTGTTTCTGTATTAATTAACTTACACTGAGACTGTTATGAAAAGGGCATTAACTAAGTGTAACTGGCCTACACTCAAATCTCTGCTCTGAAAGAGCATCAGATGCTTCCCACGTGTTATTTCAAAGTCAAAGCTGCTACATTTACACGTATAGTATGTAGCTTGAAAAATCAAAACAAAACTGTTTTCTCCACTGGCTTTTTCAGGTGAAGAAGTTGGACCAAAACCCAACACATCTGTGTGACAGTGGCCACCAACTGCAGTCCCACCCCCCTAAAAAGAACAATGGCCCAGTTCCTCATAACGACCATAACATTCCTGGCCAAGGCTCTGGTTTAGAGAGTGTGTCTCCGTGTCCTGACTCTTAAGGAAGCAAAAAGAAAGCGGACTCTCCCCATTTCTCTCCTTTGGCCTCCATAAGCCAGCGTCTAAGATTCTCTGGATTTGTTCCCATCCAATGACTTCAAAATTCCAAGTGCAGTATACAACTTTCCAAAAAAAGAAAAAAGAAAACCCACGAAATTGCATAAGGTTGCTGCATAATACTGTGGATGAAAATCAGAACAAGTTGCTGACTGAGGAAGCAAGGCACTTGGTAGCAGGAGAAGGGAGGGTCCCGGGAATGCAGGGCTCAGTGAGTCAACAGTTTCAGGCGAGTAAACCAGCTGACCAGCAGGGACGGTTCTGGAGAAGAGGACTTGGCTGCCGAGGAGCTGGCTTTCTTTTTGGTCCCTTCCTCCGAGAATGGAATCGTGGCGCTGCTGTGGAGATCTGAACTGATGTAGCACCTGCTGCCTCGGATGTAGTCTGCACCTCGGACCAGCTGCCTCTCGGTCGCGGGCCTTGAGAAACGGTATGTGGGGGATGACCTTTCTTCGATGATCGGAGAGATCCGCTCATTACTGAAATACCGGCAAAGGCCGTCCTCACCTGTTTTCAGACAAAGCCCACAAGTAGTCCGTTAAAATACCCATCCTCTGCACGGCGCTGCCTCTGAAGGTGGCAGCACACCCTGCCCTCCTCCCAGGGATGGGCTACCAGGCCCCCCAGGCGGCCAGGCCCACACCACTGGGTGTTGAGAAAGCAGAAACGGAAGAGGTAGGCGCACACTTCAGGCTGCTTTTCCATCTGAGAGGTAACACGGGGGCAGAGCAGAATCAGAGAGCCCCCACTTTTTAATCAGTGTAGAATTTTCATAATTTCACTTGAAATCAAAAAACCAAAGAGAGAAAATCTTATAATTCTATCACTCCTTCCACATCTGTCCTTGCTCAATGCCTGCAGCCCAGAGCACGTGCCCCTGGAACGGTGGTACTTATTCCCGAACATCCCTAAGGAGCATTTAGGAGGTGGGATGCCTTTGGTTATCACTCTGAATGCAGGGCAGGCACTCTTCACCTTTAATGGATGGGGTTCAAAGATTTTAATGCTCTGCAAGGCTTGGGACATTTCTGGAGAAGGAAGAATGACCCCACCCTAAAAGTCAGTAGACCCCCTGGGATGGGGAGCAGGGGAGTAAGAAACTGAATAGAAACATAAAATGCAGGGCACCCTGGCAACATGTAGCATTCTTTTGACCCAGAAATTCCACTTTTAAAAACGTATGAAGAACTACGTACAAGATGCTTATCGAAGCAATATTAACAATTGGGGGGGAAAACACAGATAACCTAAATGCTCAACCGTAGCAGACTGAATAAAGAGGTGCTATTGCCATAAGATGGATTACTAATGCGGCTATTACCAAAAATACACCTGTTAACGTTCCCCTTTCATAGTATTACTGAATATCTATCTATTCCATTTTGCGCATTTTTCTAAGCGTATAATACATAAATATAGGAACAACTAGAAGATACATGAAACATTCAGTGATTATTTCTAGGTTGGGGAAGCAGATTACAGATTAGTTTTCTCGTACCTTCTAGAGGTTTTCCAACAATTTGTTTTGTTTCTGTAATCAAAGGGGAAAAGTTACGTTAAAAAGTGCCCATTGTCAAAAAGCCACATTTTGTAGGAGTCTATTTATATGAAATGCCTTGAAAAAGTAAATCCAGAGACAGAACGTAGATTTTCAGGGCTTCCCTGGTGGCGCAGTGGTTAAGAATCCGCCTGCCAATGCAGGGGACACGGGTTCAATCCCTGGTCCGGGAAGATCCCACATGCCGCGGAGCAAGTAAGCCCGTGCGCCACAACGACTGAGCCTGCGCTCTAGAGCCCACGAGCCACAACTACTGAGCCCACGTGCCACAACTACCGCGTGCCTAGAGCCTGCTCTCCACAACAAGAGAAGCCACCAAAATGAGAAGCCCGGGCACCGCAACCAAGAGTAGCCCCTGCTCGCCACAACTAGAGAAAGCCCGCGCGCAGCAACGAAGACCCAACGCAGCCAAAAATAAATAAATAAATAAATTTATTTAAAAAAAAAAAAAAAAGAAAGTAGATTTTTGGTTGCCAGGAGCTGAAGGAGGAGGGAATGAGGAATGACTGCTTACAGGGGTTTCTTGTTGAAGTGACAGAATATTCTGGAATTAGCACAACTCTATGAATATACTAAAAACCACTGAATCGTACATTTTAACAGGGTAAGCTTTATGGTATGCGAGTTGTCTCTCAAAAAAGCTATTATTTTTTTTAATTGCCCATTATGCAGGTACCTGTCTTTCTAAAATGATAACACCAAAAAAATGTGGAAGGTGGGATGGAGGTCAAGTATCTTTCCATTTTCCCGACCTCACACTCCCCACCCATATACCCCATATCTCAACCTTAAAGGAAATAAAAGTCTACATCAGGGACTTCAAATGCTAAAAAGAATGGCAAAGAAGATGTGGACATTTCTAAATCTAAACAAAGAACTGCCCTGCCCCCTGCTGTCTGCTCCACAGATTTTCGTGTCAACTAAGGGTATCTTGGACCTTAGAAGGCAACTTCTCCCTTTTCCCATTTAGTGTAATCCAGGTGATTCGGGTACTTAGGTCACAAACTTTACCAAGTCGCAGGGAAATGTCAGGGGTTGATCACTTTGGAAGTTAGGCCTCCAGAACTTTTCTCTTCTTCCTTTTACAATCTAAGGCCTACTGTTCTCTAACTTTTCACCAGCTCTTTGTTTCAGCACCGCAAAAGCAATGTTACGATGCCCTGACAATCGAATGTAATCTGGCCAAAAATAAGACTATTTATAAACATTTTCCTCAAAAGACAAGTGTTATCACCTGTAACTTTGATTACAGGGTAAATTAAACACAAGTTTCTTTTCCAATAGTAGTTACTCTCTAACACAAGAAGGATTGGGGAGAAAAACACCCATGTCTGTTGGTCAAAAATCAAACAGATTCCAATAATAATAGTCATAAAATTGATGATGAGATTGTTTAACGAATAGTGTATTTCTATGTGTTTAGAAATTGGACCATCAGTGTCTACAGCCTTTTTAAAGCACACAGTACTATTTAGGAGATTTACAATCACTACCTAGGAATATATAATTCTGCCATTCTACACATAGATAGGACCTTAGAGGCCTTCAGCACCCCGTGATTTTGCAGATGAGAAGATGATTTTATGGTCATTAGAGCACAAAAGGGATGAAACGAGGGCCTGGGCTTTGGACTCCAGGTTTGGTGCTTTTCAGTTTGCTTAGATTAAACTTACTTTTCCTCCCATGACTTCGAGGTCTAGCAAAAGGGTCCACAATCCCCATCCAGCTCGCGTCCGCAGGCATGGACAAAGGCCGGGGCTTGCCTTCAGAAGGAGGGGAATGAAAACGGAAAAGTTGACAGAGTTTTTGGACTTTAGAGAATCCTTCCCTTTATTTAGAACTAGACCCTCCCCCACCCTGACATCACACTCACTTCAGCATAAGCAAAATAACATAGTTTAAAAATAAGAAAAGTATTTTAAAGCACTGTATTTCCACAGCAAACCATTAGGACAGAGGCATGCTGAGCTTGCGTCTGTGGGTCCACAGAGCAAAGCAGCTCCAAGTTAAAATGCAGGCACTGAAAGTTGAAACTGTAACATGATCTCACCCCGCTGGGCTTGGATGCCAGGCAGTGTAATGACTCAACAAGCCTTCGCTTTTAGAAAGATGAACAAAGGTCTCATACTTAGAATTTCATTGAGGTTTATGTTTTCCTTGGATTACCCTTCAAGTCTGCCGAATTCATCCAACAGTTCCAAATAAGGAAGGGGGAGGGGAAGAGAAACAAAACAAACACTCAGCAACGCACCATAGGATGGTGTTTTCTCTCTCATTTTTGTGGGCAGAATATTGGTTTCCACGGAATACCCAGGCAACTGATCAGAATCAGCGATGGTAAATCTCCGTCTCCGGCTTTCCTGGTCCAGGAAGGAATTGGGGGACTCAGAACCCTTCGGACCAGGCTGCGGCTGTTTACATTTACTGAATCCGTAAACGGAACTCCCATTCTCTTCCCTGCAAGATAGAGGGCAATAATTAAGTTGCTTACGAAGATCCTCTCACACTAAAGAATTATAGGATACATTCTCCTTCTAGCACACAGAAGAAAACAAATCCTCCTTTTCCTCTGGAGGAAAAAGCAACACTTTTTCAATCACAGTTGCTTCTCAAATACATAGAGATCCTATTAAATAAGAGTAAATACCTACTAAATAAGAGAAAATGAGATTTTTTTTTCATATATGTTTAAGGGATACACATATATCTTGAAAAGCTAGCTCTGGTTTTCCTGTACATCTATCCTAGAGTTGAATCTCCTCCTTACTACAGACACCACAAGTGAAGGTATGATCTATTGAACCTTTTTTCTCATGCCAAGAGTAGTATCTTTGCCAAGATCCAGCAAAGAAGACACTTGATGTGTGATGGCAGTTGTTAGATTTGAAAATAATGTCAAAAATTACAAAGGGGCCTTTAGAGTGGCCAATGGAAAGTGTCTATTTTCTGAACAAAGTACAGAAACCAGCAAAAATTGGACCACTGCTTGCAACTTCATTCTTTCTAAATGTCAGCTTATAAAAAAACTTAAAATTAATTTTAGTTGAGCCCAGATTACCAGCTAGTTAAATTTTTGGCACTGAGTAAATTCCATTAGGGGCTCATTGCAAAACTACTAGATAAACCCAGAATCCACTGAGTTCAATAACAGTCTAAGGCTCAGCCTTGCCTATTGGTATTCCCAGTGAGCCTGCTGTCTGCATACCCTTCCCCAGCATGAATCTATCTTCTTCTATACTTTTAAACCTGGCATATAACTTCCCCATTCACAAAGCTTTCATGACTCACCACTTGTTCTCTGTGACCATTTGCACAGTTCATTCTAATAAAATATCCTTCAGTGACTTCCCTGGTGGTCCAGTGGTGAAGAACCCACCTTCCAATGCAGGGGATGCGGGTTCGACCCCTGGTCAGGGAACTAAGATCTCACATGCCGTGGGGCAACTAAGCCCTCGCGCCGCAACTACTGAGCTCGTGCGCCTCGACTAGAGAGGCTGCGGGCTGCAAACTACAGAGCCCACATGCTCTGGAGCCTGTGTGCCACAACTAGAGAGAGAAAACCCACACGCCACAACTAGAGAGAAGCCCGCGTTGTAACGAAAGATCCCGCATGCTTCAACGAAGATCCCGCGTGCCACAAGATCCACTAAGACCCGACACAGCCAAAAAATAAATAAATAATAAATTTTTAAAAAATAAAATAAAATATCCTTCATTAATGGTGTGCATGTGCCCATGTGTCTCCCCTGATAGAATCAAAGCGCCAGCTCCCTTTCACCTTTACTATGTACATACCCTTCTTCTTACCACAGCTCCTGTGACCCCTCACTGAGACCCAGACAAGAATATTCTGGATTAGGGGAGTCGAGGCCATCCTCCCTACAGCTTCTGATAGAACAGTCCACACACTGGTCTGTTCTATCAGTGAAACCCTCTGTTCTCTATATGCAAAAGCAACAACTCCTTGTAGTTTTAAACACAATTTAAATCTCGCGACCACAGGACTCTGGTCTGTGAATACAGGGAAGAGCCTGGTCTACGGGTTGGTAGCAACCAGAAAGCCCCTGATCGCTGCAGCCACTGCTCTACATGCCATAATAACTGCTGGGCAAACCAAGACTCAAGGAAGAGGAAAATGACATTAATTTTTCTTTGTGCCCAGGAAAGAAACACACCAGAAGCAAAGAGCTCAGCTTAAAACAAAAACAAACAAATGAAAAACTCCACCCTGAAGTGAAACATCACTGTAAGTTCAGTCCAAACTGTGTCTTATGAAATATTACAGCATGATTACGTATTTCTCAATTTATTCTTGAACAGTTGACTAAGATATTGGCAGTTCTCTGGGGGCAAGAACTACATCTGTTTTGCATAAGGCCCAACTCTCAGTAAATGTATGTTTAATAAATGAGCCAGATTCTCTACTTTTACCAGCATATGTAAATATGTAAGATGATATAAATAAGCCTATATTTTCATACCTTAATCATCCCCTATATAACATCTAGCATGACCGTCCTCCTTTTACCGTAAACATTTAAGATAGACATTAAGAAAGTAACGATCCTGAAGAATTTATAATAGACACACACACATAAGCACACACGGCCATGCAAATACAGCCCATCCACACCTATTTTCACATTTTTTAAGTCCTACGAAAAACACATCCCTCTCAGCAAAATAAAACTGTAACTTTAATCAACCTCACAGAAATATTTATTATCTTCCGCCCCAGAGACGAATTTACCGTGTAGTTAATGAAACTTCAGCTTCAGGGACCCCCAAACAGCTCGTTCCGATGCCCAGTGAAGAATTAAAACAATGCAATCCCCGAGAGCACATGCTTTAATCAACCCCCTCCCCATCATACTGGCTGGCTTCAAGGCCCATAAAACTAGATCTGTTCCTACACTTCCCCCTAAAGGATCACACTTCCCCTACCCCTGGTTTTATTGAGATATAATCGACATATAACACTGTATTCATTTCACAGGTACAACGTAATGATTTACGTACGTACGGCAAAACAATCATCACACGTGGTTACTAATTCTTTCCTGTGATGAGCACTTTTAAGATCTACTCTCTCCGCAACTTTGAAAAATACACGACATTGTTAACAACAGTCACCACGCCGTACACTACACCCCCAGGACTTTGCCTGTAACTGGAAGTCTGTCCTTTTCGACCCCCTTCACCCATTCCCCAACGCCCACACCCAGGGCGATACTTTTTGACGGTGGATTCAAGACTCATCCCCAACACACTGGAATGTCAGCCGCGTCTCCTCTCGAGATACCCGTGGTCTTCCCACCACCGCTAGCACCTCCACGCAAGGAGACGTGCACACCACAGAAGTGGGCACCGACATACCGGGGGGAGTAGGGAACGGTCGGCGGAGGAGGAATATAAAGATCCACGATGGCTGGCTTCTCCTTCTTCAGTGACGCGTCCATCGTGCTGTCCGGGGACTGAGTGGTCGTGGGCGGAGGCGAGGTCTGAAAGGGAGGCAGTGTAAAAGCGGGGACGTTACCTCGGAGATCGTTCTCCCCAAAACCAGCCCCAGCCCCTGGGTAAACAGCGGCCCAGGTCATTTGCGTGTCTGCAACATCCAATGCGTACTCTGCTTTGAGACACTCAAAATGTACCGAGAGTTTTTTTGTTTTTTTTTTTAAAGTATGGTTGATTGACAATGTTGTGTTAGTTTCAGGTGTACAGCAAAGTGATACAGTTGTACGTGTGTGTGTGTGTATATATATATATATATATTCTTTTTCAGATGCTTTTCTATTGAAGGTTATTATAAGGTATTGAAAATAGTTCCCTGTGCTATACGGTAGGACCTTTTTATTTTATATATAGTAGTGTGTATCTGTTAATCCCAAACTCCTAATGTATCTCTCCCTCCCTCCCCACTTTGGTAACCGTAAGTTTTCTGTCTGTGAGTTTGTTTCAGTTTTGTAAATAAGTCCATTTGTATCATTTTTTTAGATTCCACGTATGAGTGATACCATATGGTATTTGTCTCTGTCTGACTTACTTCACTTAGTATGATAATCTCTAGGTACATCCATGTTGCTGCAAATGGCATTATTTCACTCTTTTTTATGGCTGAGTGGTATTCCATTGTATATATAAACCATTTACCAAGAGTTCTGAAAGCCTAGGTGCATAGTGAAAGAAAGGCAGAGGCCCAGGAGCCAGGTGCCAGGCAGGTTGGAATTCCAGCTCTGAGCAAATCACTTAAACTCCCAAGCCTCAGTTTCCTCCTCTGAAAAACAGCCATACTGACAGTGCCTCTGACATAGGGCTGCAGTGAGGACAGAATGAGTTCGTTCACACTAATCACTAACAATGTTGCCACTCACTAGGAGTATGGCCTCGGAATTCGGACTGCCTGGGTGCAATCTTGGTTATACCTCTGATTAGGTGTGTATCTTCCAGGCAAATCACTCAACTTCTCTGTGCCTCTTCTATAGAATGGGAATAACCAGGGACAAAGACAGTTGCAACACAGGGTAGCCGTGAGAATTAGGTAACGTAATACGTGTAACGGGCTTAGCACAGGGCTCGTCGCATAGTAAGTACACAACCTTATACTGTCTAATTTAGCATTATACACATAGACACATACACACAAGTTAATTTTTTAAATTTAAAATCCACACAGCTTTTAAAAAATATTTTTAAATCTTGTGTGAGACCTTCAATCCTATCTCTTCTACAGTCTAACAGCAATGATTGGCCTTTTCCGGTTGGTAAAGGAACAGCAAGAAAATGAGTCAAGGCACGAAGACGTTGGGTGAAGGCCAGTGGGAGGCAGCACGTGAGGACCGTGCTAGACCCCGGGGAGTAATAAAAGGACACCTATGCCCTATCTAGCCCAGGTGGTGATGGATGGAAGACCCCGTATCTCCTGGAAGTGAGAGTGGGAATGGGAGTCTGAGGGTTGGGAGGTCAGGAGTAGGCGGTGCTCACAGAGAGACAGCCCCATTTTGGGGAGAGATGCCGAGACACAGGGAAACAGTCTCCCAGAGCAAACACCACAGTCTGTCAACTCTCCGAACTATGTAATTGATCCACAACTCATTCTGACAATCTTGGACAATGTCTGAAAACATGGGGCCAGGACCCAGGCCCTCAACAAATAGAAACAGAAGAAAATTGGAGCATTTCCATAGAACAGGCATTTTCCAAAAACTCCAACACTGATGGTTACTTCTAAATCAATAACCCTTGTTCACCAGGATTGTGGCCTAAAAACAGAGCGATGAACAGCTTTTCAGTGACAACACGAATGATGTTGACAAGAACTAAAGATGCTCCCTCCCAGCAGAGGTGGGCACCCAAGCATACAGATCCCTGAAGAATGACACACAGGGCAACAGCCAGGGTGGGGGCTGAGAAACTGTATGGAGTACTGGTCTACCAGAGTTCATGTTCTGAAAATATCCTGGACACATCACCAGGATGCTTAATAGCTAAGCTGTACAACGGCCTCTGCATTTTGATGGTTTTCCCTCCCTGGGTCGGAAGCAAAGCTAGGTGTCTCACGCCTCACCTTCACCTCTTCCCCCAAATTGCACAGTTAGTGGAACTGGGCAGGAAGGTAGACAAAACCAGAGAAAAAGGAAGCATGCCCCTTCTTAAGTGAATTTCCATAGGTCAAGGAACTAACTCTAGCCTATACTTAGATATAATTTTCACTTCCCTTCTGAACACATCCACCTGCATTTTCCTGTCACTTCAAACTCAGTGATGCCCAGAAGACCTATCATCTCCCAGATGGCTCTTTCCTGACTTTCTAGTTTTTGTCGCTGGTGTTACCACCCAGGTTCACTGCCACATTTCACATCTGCTTCTTCCTTGCCTTGCCTACCTTCCTCACCCCTACGCCAAAACCTTTGCTGGCAACATGAATAATTAGAGGAGTGAGATTTAGAAATACTAAATACTTATCTGAGGTCCCACAGCTAAGATGTGGCAGAGGTGGGATTTGAACTCAAGGAGTTCAACTCCGGGGCCCCTTCCCGTCCACTATGCTGTGTTGCTTTGTGAGTCCTCCTGATGCTTCTTCCAAATGGCCTCCTGCATTAGTCTTTCACTAGAATTGCCCCGTCCCAGCCTCGCCCAGAACCACATCACCCATCACCTAGACATGTAACACCTCCCAACTAGTGTTTCTTGTGTTTAAGTAGTATCATGGGCTAAACTGTGTCCCCCAAGCCCCCAGTAGTTCAGAATGTGACTGTACTTTGGAGATAGGATTTTTAAAGACACGTTTAATTTAAAATGAGATCATGTGGGAATTCCCTGGCAGTTCAGTGTTTAAGACTCCGCACTTTCACTGCAGGGGGCGCAGGTTTGATCCCTGGGTCAGGCAACTAAGATCCCACATGCCGCATAGCACGCATCCCCACCAAAAAAATTAAATAAATAAAAATTAAAAATTAAAAAAATAACACGAGGTCATATGGGTGGGCCTTAATCCAGTATGACTGGTGTCCCTATAAGAAGAGGAGATCAGGACACAGACACACAGAGGAAAGACCACGTGAAGACACAGGGAGAAGACGGTCATCTGCAAGCCAAGGAAAGAGACCTTGGAAGAAGCCAACCCTGATCTGAGACTTCTAGCCTCCAGACTTTTGAAGGAATAAATTTTTGTTTCGGTCACCCCGTCGTTGGTACTTCGTTACAGTGGCCCTAGCAAACTGATGCAAATATTAGTGTAAAAATCAACTGTCAACCTGTTGACAAAAAATACCTGTGAGATGAAGTCCATACTCCTTAGCCTGGGACTCTATACTCACCCACTCAGCTCAGCCCACTGGTCCAGCTTTCTCTCCACCCTCTGCCCCAAAGAGTCTGCTCTACTTATTCTTGCAGGAGCGCTGTGGTGTCTACCCAGAGCCCTTGGTCAGTCAGTGAACCCAGCTGCTGTGAGTGTCTGTTGCTAAAAGCTCACGGCTGCCCCCTTCTCTGGAAGACTGCCCTCAGCAGACAGCTGCCACCCCTGAGTACAGCTACCAGGGCCCATGCTGTGTGGTTACACCTGGGTAACAGGCCAAGACTGGACTCTACCTGAGACAGCATCTGCTGGCTTCCCCTCCTTATTCTGCCTCCCTCCCTCCCAGACAAGTTTTACCTGAAGCACAGGCACTGAATCACTTTCACAAGAATGTCTGCTACACACTCTGCTTCTAGGAAACCTTGTCTGGGCACCGCCCTTCCCTGATAGCAGCACATCCTCGGTTGGCGGGCGTGTGTCTAAAGAACAGCATTCCTCTCCTCCACCAAACAGCCTCGCATCCGCCTCCCAAATCCCACCTAGTTTTCCAGGCTCCAAAGGGCTCCCACCTCCTCAGGAGGAGGCTTCTTCACCTACCTGCCCATAGCCGCCGCCCCTTCTTCAGAACCTAACATTCACGCCCCTGCACCGAGGAGCTGACAGAGTTGCCGTGTGGCAAGCTCTGCATCAACTATCAGTGAAGACCTCTTCGACGTTACGTAACACACTCTGAGAATTCCGGAACTATTGAAAGCTGGTGCCCCTTATACTGAGCGATGCAAACAGAAGCAGCTGGGGTGTGATTGATATGTTCCATTATTATTTAAAAAGCGAACTTAATTATGTGCCCCTTCCTGGCTCCACCCTCCACATCCTGGTCTTTATTTTTATGTGTCTCCACACCCCTAAGGTACACACACAGGCATATTTCCCGTGCTCTATGCATCACGAAGTGTCCAAATTGATGGCTTGACACCACTGCTGTTCCTTCCACTTGAAGATGTACAATAAAATCACAGACAGTTACATATAAATGGCAAATCTCAATCTTATAAAAGGGCACTAAAAGGTGATTGCTTTTCATTCATGATTTAGGAATTAAACACTAAGAACCGATGACATAAGGAAGAGGTTGGTCAGGGTGCATGGTCCAGCCAGGTGTAGGCAGTAAGGAGTGCACTGTTTGTAGAGAATTTCAATAATAAAACTCACTAAAGACCGGTCTGCTTTTTATTATCACCCAAGACTGCCAAATCTAAACAACGGAGTGATACAGCTCCCAGCTGGGTGGCTTGTTCTCACAGCCCACACCCCTGCCTTTTCAAACCATTGCTGAGGACTCAACCCCATGCGGTGTCTCTAAGATCAGTGGTCAAACTGGATTCCTTTATGTGAGCACGTGTCTGAAACAAGAGAGGAAAAGGACCAGAAGGAACTTTCTGTAGTGCTGGCAGCCACTCGCCACCAAGTGGCTACCAAGCACTGAAATGTAGCCGCTGAGACCGAGGAACTGAAGCTTTCATTCTGATGGTTGAAATAGACACTAGTGGCTGCCATACTGTTCAATGCAGATCCAGCATGGCTATTTTCATGTAAGTAAGATTACAGGATAATTATCCCTACACAAACTCCTGGAACCAATCAAAGCGTAGTCTTTCTTTTTGGAGACAAATCAGATATTGGACACTGTTCTTGCGCCGATGCCAAAGGAAAGATTTCAACCAGTGACAGTACCTGGACCAGAGGCGGCTTCCATCGTAGGTTTTTCAGGGGGGCGGGAGTGAAGTTGAAGGAACTCGTGGGCCGCTTCTTAAGCAGTAACACAACTCCTGTAGGATTCTCTCTCAACTTTCTCACCAGATTTTTCAGCTGCCATCCCACCTTCAAAGAAAGAAAATGAGGAGAGGGCACTTGCTCATGAATAACGAAAACTCAAACCTATGAATTTATCTCAAGGAAATCAGCTATGAGCAAATAGGTAGACACAAATCTGTTCATCCTAGCACTGCTTAAA
The DNA here is from genome assembly GCF_965194825.1 of Balaenoptera physalus. Taxonomy (NCBI): domain Eukaryota; kingdom Metazoa; phylum Chordata; class Mammalia; order Artiodactyla; family Balaenopteridae; genus Balaenoptera; species Balaenoptera physalus. The sequence continues at coordinate 12,661,573 of NC_138888.1, read as the reverse complement.
ATTATGGAAAATTGGATATAAATTGCAAATTTTTTAAATGCATGCAAAACGGTTTAAAAGTTCTAGAGGGGAATATGAAGTCGGAAGTCTCAATGAACAAACTCACCACAGTTTGCTGATTAACCTGAATGACTTCATCACCGGCATGAATCTTCTGAGATCTGTCTGCAGGAGACTATTAGAAACAAACAGAGAGAGACCTGTCATATTTTTTAAACCTTCTACTTCTTTCTGCTTCTATTTCTTCTCCCTTCTTTTTTCTACAGAAAACGAGCAATGGAAATATAATCTTCTCAGGAAACGTTACACGGTGTACTTGAGTTCCCTCAAAGTACACAGCCTGTAGAACTTGGCATGTGGGTACTGGTGTTCTCTCTTTTATTAGCAGTTTGTTATAACAGATAATCTGTCAGCTGGAACAGCCAAGGTTCATCTAACCTATCGTGAAGAGTGGGACGCACTGTCCACATAATGGGCTGATCAAAGCCATTGGTTCATCTAAAATGAAACTTACCTCTATCCCTATCAAAATTAATCTCGTAAAAGCCGACCAACTGCTTAACGTGGACCAACTGCTTAATGTGTAAAGATCATCAGTGTACCTCTGTCATACCGTTTCCTTTTAAGCAATTATTAAAACTAAATCTTACTTTTACTTAAACTTGTTTTACATGTTATCATAATGCTATTAACATAGAAAGATAGTGACAATAGAAAATATTTCTTTAGAGAAAATTTAAATTTTTTTGCATTTTCAGGTGGAATTCTAAGTGAATGTGTTGTCACAGTATCAAAACAAAGTCCAGGCTTTGTTGCCCTCAAATAATGGTTTGCTACAAATTTGCAAATATTGATACAAATATATATACATCCACATATGTGTGTACAGACAGATAAACGGATGTAACCTATTTGTCAAATATTTTCCCATAGTTTCTGGTTCACTGAATCAAACTAAACTCTTTATGTTTAAGATATTTCAGATGATTTTTAAAAATGGTTAAAAAAAATTCTGCCAACAACCTTTCCCTAAGCCTAAGATATCATTAGGTTTATTTTATGGAGTTTTGAGAACACTGAGATTCAGTGTTAAATAACTTACTATGTGTCCAGTGTTATGGACACATAGTAAGTGAAAGATGCAGAATATAATTTTATGCTTATTATGTGGTTTTTAAAATTAAAGTAGTACCTTAAAATTTTTCCCCTGACAAGTTATAATTATATGTTGAAGTGATTATTTCATCTTAAAAGGAATCTGTGCCATAATTTCATCTCAAATTTTTTTCTCTCACTAATATATTTTTCAGACTTAAATATTTTGGCATTTAGTTGTACATGAAATTTGAAAAATATTTTAGCATAAGAGTAATGTCTAATCCTTCCTAGAAGTATAAGTTTATTATTATTATTATTATTATTATTATTATTTAATTGCAAAAACAACAAATGCATGGAATAAAATAAAGCAGAACTATGTAAAAAAAAAAGATATTTCATATGATCAAAAGAGAAAGAAAGGATCAAACTTTGATTTCAAATTATAATCAAATGTTATCTAAGCCAGAGTGTTTTATTTTGTGACTTATATAGCTGACTGAATCTTCAATTTACAACCATCCTTTAAAAATAGCACCTTTGAACACAGTGATGGGTACAGCAACTAAACTCAAGACACCCTTGCTGAATTTTCTCACTCAGCTGTTGTGATAGGCTCAACAAAGAAATGAGCATGTTAAAAAAAAAAAAAGAGAGAGAGAAAAAAAGAAAGAAAATGAGCAAGTAGTGTTAAACTGTAGAAACAGTCTCTTTGATTTACCTAGGGCCAACGTAAAGCATAGGTAACTATTACAGTTATTTTTGAAAGCATTTAACCTGCTACCATAACAACCAGCAATATCTCACCTGAGAGACTAGCATCGTGGGTACCACAGGGAGATGGCTTGTCTCAAATCTCTTTCTATTGAAGCACTTCTTAAACAAACGAATGAATCAAAGCTCCTTTTTGCCCCTGGTGTCAGATGCCTAACCCATGGTTACAGATCAACTTTAGTAAGTCTGATGGTCATCAGTCCAGTCCAATTAATCTTCCTGGGCTGGGGATTCATCTAAGGTACGCTTCACTTTCTAAAAGATGGCCCTGAGGCCAGGAAGTCCCTGTTTATAGATATGCAATCTAAAAAACAAGCCCCGGTGTCCTGAACTGACTTCCCTTCTTACGGATCCTCTCCCATTCATTTCTCAAATATCCTACCAAGTGATTAAGAGTTGTGCTTGGCAGAACACTGGTAAAGAGAGAGCCTGATAACCAAAATTCTCCCTAGGGCAGTAGCTCTTGCCTATCTTCACCATGTGCCGGACTATTGAAAAATGATGCTTGTTCTGGTTTGCTGCAGAAGAGTGATGACCTGGAGAAGAGTGCATCCATTCTTCAGAGGCTCACCTACTTCCCAACTCATGTTGGGGGTGGGGAATAGGAGTACGGACGAGGTCCTATCAAGACTTCTGCCAAGGTCTTGAACAACATCAAAAAAGGAGATAGAGAATCACTAGATCCTGTTAGTCTCACCTTGGAATGATCCTGGCTGCTCAGGTAACCTCCAAAAAAAACCCAAAAAAGTGGACAGGAGGCCTGAGATGACCTTCTGGCATTGCTTCAGCCTGGAGTCCAAGATAGAGGGAATGCAATTTGGGAATTCTGTCCACTATCACCCCCCAACACTAGACTTGCATTAAAACATTCTGACTTAGGGTCGCTTAAGTCATAGTGACCTTAAGTGATAGCCAGAAAGCTGTCCTGGAGCTGGCATTTTTCTACTGTCATTTAAGTGTAAAATGTCCAGCATTAAGTGTAAAATATCCAGCTCAAGCCCTTGAGAAGTGGACTCTTACCTAACTTCCCACTTTTCATCGACAAGAATTAGAAAGTATCTGGCATATTCCAGACACACAATGAACACAAGGTGATTGACTGAAAGAATGAGGGACATTTCCAAGTGGATTACACGTTTTCCCTTTTTTGATCTTTAACAAGATGGAAACCACCTCTCTCTAGGACGACTTGTTTACCATCCTGTACGGAAGCTCTAGGATCGACCACATCCAGGGAAACCCTGAATCTCTCACCCAGTCCCATGATCTGGTAGGAATTCTATAGAATGTATCATTTGACATTTCATTTGATTCAAAGGCAGTTTTGTTTAGTTATCTCATCCTTAAAGGTGGCGGCGGAGGGCAGAGGGGGGCGGTGAGGGAGAGGGGTAGACAGTGAAAGGAAGAAATCTGTGCGCCTTCTGGTAATAATATTATAGTGTTTTACATGTTCTTCCGAGATTGAAATTGATTCAAAGACCCGACTGAGTCTGGAACTGCACAGGTCTGGTTATTAATGCAATCACCAAATTGCTAGACACAAAACTTTAACTCTCTTAAAAACTGAAACGACATTCACCATTCTTCTGAATCTATCCAACCCCCCCACAAATGTACTGAGTGGTACATGAGTATGTTCTCATTGTGGTTCAGCTAAAATATATAAAGTCTCTGATAAGGATAAGGGAGCAGCATTTGTTGTGATTTTTTTTTTCTTTTGCACCATCCCCAGCCTATAAGAACGTCCTGTGCCATTATTGCCTATTAGGTGATGTGGTATAAAAATTCCCAGTGGTCTCGGTGTATTCTCAGTGGAGCTCAACAAAGAATGCTTAAAGACACTACCATCTTCTATTCATTCATCTCCCAGAACTGCACAATTAATTTATAACTCATTGACTGCCTTAAGCGATGCCATTTTTTTCTAATTACAAAAATCAAGTGTGTGTCACAAACCCTCATCAAAGATCGTGCTATTTTATTTTATCAACAGACCTAGCAGCTGAAGCTCAAACTCCAATACATATTTCCACCAGATTAGAAAAGTAGTTGCCAAGTCTCTTGTTTCTTGAATTACTTCCTCTTGTCTTAATTGATTAAATAGTAATTAATTCCATAGACACATGCTTCTTTTCCACAGATGCAGGGAAGCTTTTCAGACATTTCTAGCTTCATATCAATGTCGTTCAAAAGCTAGCCATACTGTAGGTTGCATAAAGAAAGTATTCAATTAGCTCTACTTTTCACAAATTCAAAATGTTTGAGAGGCTAAAGAAAAACCTTTCATGTAGCAGAATTTTCAAAAGGAAGATAACAGGGTACAAAGTCCCTTTCAGTAGAAGCAGCCCTGCTTTTTCTAGTCAAAGGATTAGGGGGGAGAAAAACTAAATTTCAATATCATGCAAATATTATGAAATACAGCTCTATAAAAAGAATCTTTGTCATGCAAAAATCCCAAAATAGCCACTCTGGTGACACATACAAATTCCATTTTTAAAAAACTATATTTTACACATATGGTCACCAATTCCAGCTCTTATAAGAGGGATTCTCAACAACAAAGAGATTGTTGTTTTTTGTATTTATGGGTTAACGTTTTCAGGGTGCAAAAATAATAATAATAAACGCAAGGGTGGCGGTGAAAACTGGGCAAGGTGTGTGAACGAGAGCAATAAAGGACAACGTAAATATTACACTGACGACAGCTGGATAAGCTGCATGCTACCACAGAAATAAACAAGACAGGCACCGTCGCTCCCACTACAGATAATACAACAGCACACAGCATGCACACATTTAAATGAAAAGTATAGGGACTCTGTCAAATCTGTTTGACCATACAATGGTTTTACATTTAATGGATAAGCACTTACATTTTCTGTGGTTCCAGTAATCACGTGCAGTCCATCATAGGTTGATTTGATGTACATGCCCTAGAGTGAGTCAGACATATTAACTCATTACTCCAACATTTAGAAATAGAGCCGCAAGTGAGACGTAAACTTATAAAACATTAAAGGCAGTCCCTTCAGAACACCACTCATTTTTCAGTCTCCTGAAACACTGCAAGACAAGACCCACAGAGCAGGAAGGGGAACTAACCAAGGCGAAATACTGGTGAAAGAAATCAGAAACAAGATCTCTTTGATATTATAATTTGTGTACCAGGCACACAGAATTTTGGTCTAACTCTGGGGACTCAGAAAGAATGTTCTCAGACCTGTTGAATGAATGAGGCAGTTCAAACAAGGCCGGTCCTCTCCCGACCACTTCTCTGTGTAGTGACACAATATATTCAGTTAATTTGGTCTCAGCAGTCCCTGCACGGTAACTTATTCAAGCCACTAACAACCAGACCAGGATGTATGAGCAAAGACTGTTAAGTAACACAACATAGGAAATAAATTAGAAACAGGCACTCCTGCATTTTAAGGGGGGCGTAAAGATTAATACACTCCTTCCTCAAAGGCCCCGATAGGCAAACTCAGAGGTGAATGCCTAGCATGGAGGAAACACCTCTGTAGTTTGACACAGCATGTATAAAAAAGAAGGTTTATTAAACTTTGATAAGATGGGGAAAGAGCAAAAGCAAACAGAGCAAAGAGTAGTTGCTCACCCTGGTACCAATATTGTATTGATAATAACACAGATTCCCCTCGGAAGTCATTTTGACCGTGAACTTGCCCTGTTCAGCAACCTACTGCACTCTGCAATGAGCATCTCATCCAATGCTAACACCTGAACCGCTCTGCCTGTCCTCTCCTTTCCCATCACTTTCATCGGCGGAGTAACTGGCTTCCCCCTCCACACAGCACTCCTCTTCCCAGAGCTTTGCTTGTATAACTTTACCTTCTGAAATGGCAACTCCATTTCTGCCCACGCGAGGCAGTTCTCCGCTTCAGTATGTGAATAAACCCACCTCCAGGAACTCTTCTGTGTGTACTCCATTATAAGCCATCATTTACTCTGAAGCCAAGCAGTCTCAGTATGAACATTTCTCCTTACCAAGAATGTGGGCTTGTCAACATTTGGTTGATTTTTGTTTTCCTGTCTGAGAGCAGAGACTGCCCTGATATCTTCCCACAGCTACCTACACACTAGGCACTCCCCTTCCCCCTCCCCCTCCCCCTCCTCCTCTTCATCAATACCAGCCACAGTAGCTGCAGCCACCAATTACTGCACACATACTATTCGTCCAGCATCTGGCACTCAGCATGCATCATCTAATTTAATACATTCAGCAACCCTCTGAGGGTTATTATCATTATTATTATTCACTTTTGACAGATGAGGAAATTGACACATAAAGAGGTAAAGTCACTTGACCGCTGGGATTTAAACCACACTCTCTGACTCAAAGCCTCTAAGCTCATCAATGGGCCTCACCGGTTTCCACACTTAAATTTCAGCAGATTAACCATATTGGCTGCATGCTAGGTATCTGGAGATGTAGGTACCTAGGTGCTGATCTAGGAATCTACCTGTATGTATTCTCAGGGCCTTTTATTACAGAGCTCATATATTACTTCTAAGGCATTTCTGAACTTTTTTTTAAGAATCATTTCTTTCAGCCAGTCTCTTCTCAGCCTAAGTGGTAACAGAGACTTCAAAGCAGATGTTGTTTTGTACCCAGAGACCATCTTTCCTTTGTGGAAATGTTTTCTATCTCCTTGCATTGCTAAGACCTAAAAATAAAACTGTTAAGACAATTCCTTCGAGATATGAATATATAGTTTTAAAACACTATTTATTTTTATACTTTGAAAACATAAAACTTATCAACACTTCAAGATGGCAAATTCCTAACTACATAATGGAAGACAGTCTAATTGAATTCTACTATTCAGAAGTCTAGTGAAAGCAATAAGGAATTTAAGAAACACACACACACATACACACCAACTTTAATAAATGATGATGTTATTTGAAAATAAACAAGTGTTGTCAGAATTCTTACCAAGCCTTCCCCGGGTTTAATGTTTGGTAAGTGAACTTCTTCCAGACATGCACACTGGCTCATAACAGGATCCGTGGTAGATCGGATTGTTTTATCACAGATGCCATTTAAAACCTTGACCTAGAGTTGGAGAGGCAAACAGGGAAGGTTCAATCATTAACCAAGTTTATCTCCGGCTGAATTTTTTTTTAAATGCACTTCACCTATCATCTTTAGCTCTGGTTGTGATAGTACTGTGATAATACTGCTCAGTGAACACATGGCACTTGGGTTCCGTATTTGCAATGTGTGGGAATAGTGCCACTATTTCAGCTTTGCTTAAAAAGTGCACCTTTTATATTAACTCGTTTACAACCACTGAAGCGCACAGGCTGGGCAGAAAACCCCTTTCAGCAGTTAAAGAGTCCTGTATTCCCCAGCCATCTGTGTGGTTTTTTAGGGATTGCTCACATTCTCCGCATACCAAATACGGACAAGGTAAAAAAATATATACTTTTGCCTGCACCTTTTTTTTAATAGATTTTATATTTTAAACAGTTTTAATTTTAGAGAAAAACTGAGCAGAAATTTGAGTTCTATATACTTCCTTCCCTACCCCAACACAGTTTCCAACACAGTTATATTATTATAACAGTTAATAATAACAAGATTTTATTAACATCTTGCATTAGTGTGGTACATGCATTACAACTGATCAACCAATAGTGTTACATTATTGTTAACTAAGGTCTGTAGTTTACATCAGGGTTCACCCTTTGTGGTGTACAGTTCTATGGGTTTTCACAAATGCATAATGTCATATATTCACCATCACAGTATCACAGAGAAGAGTTTCACTACCCTAAAAATCCCCTCTGCTCCACCTACTTGTCTGTCCCCGCTCCCCCACTATGAAGCCCTGGCAATCACCCATCTTCTCACTGTCTCTATAGCTTTGTCTTTTCCAGAATCCTACATAGTTGGAATCATACGGTATGTAGCCTTTTCAGATTGGCTTCTTTCACTTAGTCATATGCATTTAAGATTCCTCCATATCTTTTCATGGCTTGATAGCTCATTTCTTTTTATTGCTGAATAACATTCCATTGGCTGGATGTACCAGTTTGTTTACCAGTCACCTACAGGACATCTTGGCTACTTCCAAGTTTTGGCAGTTAGGATTAAAGCTGCTCTAACATTCTGTGAAGGTTCTTGTGATATAAGCTTCTTTCATTTGGGTAAATACCTAGGTGTACAACTGCTGGATCGTAGGGTAAGAGTATGTTTAGTTTTATAAAAAAACTGCCACAGGGTCTTCCAGTGTGGCTGTACCATTTTGCATTCCTATCAGCAATGAACGAGAGTTCCTATTGCTCCGCATTTGGTGCTGTCATGTGTTGGATTATAGTTATCCTAATAGGTGTATAGTGGTACCTTGTTGTTACTTTAATTTGCAATTCCTTAACGAAACATGATGTTGAACATCTTTTCATATACTTATCTGCCAGCTGTATATCTTTTTCCATGAGGTGTCTGTTTGGATCTTTTGTCCACTTTTTAATTAGGTTGTTTGTTTTCTTATTATTGAGTTTTAAGAATTCTCTGTGTATTTTGGCTACAAGTCCTTTATCTGATATGTGTTTCAGAAAACAGTTTCTCCCAGCCCATGGCTTGTCTTTTCATTCTCAGTGCATTGATGGAGCAGTGTTTTTCATTTTAATGCAGTCTACCTTATCCATTTTTCTCTCATGGATCACGTTTTTCGTGTTGTATCTAAAAACTCATCGCCAAACCCGAGGTCACCAAGATTTTCTCCTGTTACTTCTAGGCATTTTATAGTTTTGCATTTTACATTTAGGTCTCTGATCTTTTTAGTGATGGCTCACATTCTCTGAACGCCAAACACTGACCGGGTACAACTGTAGAGACGTGAGGATCTCTATTAAGCGGTCCCCGTGTAGAAATCACAGTGGCTACATGTGGTTACTTCTCCCGATCAGATTCATCTAACCTTTGAAAATGAAACAACTAAAGAAATCAGGAGATTCTGAAGAGTGATTTTTTTTTTCCCCCCAAGGGGGAGAATCCAAGAAGTGACACTTTTTACATTCCTCCAATGTGTTTAGCCTCCCTATTTATGGAAAATATATTTATAGCAGTTTCATTGCTAAATTCCTCAACATCAGTAGGAGGAAGGCCTTATCAAAAGAGCACAGGCTGGCTTATGTCAAAAGGAGGAAGCGATGATGAATAGTTACAGAATGCTCTTTAAACAGTCACAGTACATCTCCCTTCTATCATGAGGTTTTTGCCAAGATTTTTTTTTTAAACAAAATGGTCCTAAAGTGAAATCTGCACAACAGTTTAACCCTGATTAACAGGCTAGTTAGTAATTTAAGTATAATTGTACCCTGATGAAGGGTTCAGAGCAGGGAAAAAAAAAGTAAAGCAGAGACCCCAATATATCCAATTTAAGCACAGGAATTTTCACAGGAGTTGGTCTTATTGTTAAATAACTTTTATTCTTCCTTTTCCACCTAAATTAATAGACTCATATCCCAAAAGCCGATATTTCGAAGCATATCCTGAAATAATTAGCCACAGTACATTTACTTTAATTCACGTGATTCCCACTGTTTTGGGAAAAGGAATTTTACTGTAACTTTTAGAAGGTATACTTACTACAGCCAAAACTTTATCTTCCATTTCTGCTACAAGGCAATCCTAAAGGAAGAAAGAAGAAAATGAAAACTATAAGAGCTAAAAACTTTCAGAAACAGTTGGCTTAGCTCACTAGATATTTCCTGGGGTCCAAGGAGGTCCCTGACACACTTCCCACCCTGCAGCCTGAGCAGTCCTGGACCATCTGGAGGAGAGACCTGGATGAGAGAAAAGGGCAGAGCAGGAAAGGAGCTGACATTTGACTCCTCCTAAGATTTCAATCTCTCCTGACCCAGGATGCTAATCATCCAAGGAACCCATCTGACCAATTATTTGATCAGAAAGCCTACAAAAATCACCAGAGCTGAAAATCCACCTACTATCCAGACTGTACAGAGAGTAGGAAGCCAGAAGTCAGAGTCGAAGAAAGTTGACAATGACTCTCAAATGTGACCCCAGGCTGAGCTAGCACTGGGCCAACAAGCCTGGAGTCTTTAGCTCTGGGCCTGCCCATAAGAACAGCTTTCAAATAAGGGCTTGAGTAAACTTAGCCACAGAGTTTATTTTAAGCACCAGTGAGATTAAATCAGATATTTCGGTCCTTAATAGATGAAAAGCGTTCAACAAAACGTTCATTAACACACTGCCAGAAAAGTGGTCTTGAGGTATGCTATTGATGACATCAAAGAATGGGCTGGAATGCAAAGCATTGTTTACTCAGCTTAAGAACAAAAGACTCAGAACCTTATGAACCCAGTTAGCTGATTATAGGAATAACCATTGTCCTGTGGAAAAGCAGCCAAAGTGAAACTGCCAACGTGAAACTCTCAGTTAACCTTCTGAAGCGTACCTACAGCAGATTTCAATCAACATGGCAGAGTGCATGCAGAAAAAGAGGGAGATCAACGAGATTCTTGACAGTTTATTTGGCACCATTCAGTAAATCCCAAACTGGGGCACCCTAAGGAAAATGCGAATTATGTTATGTACAGGAAGGATACTGATCAACTCTGTTGGATTTATCAGACAAAGATGTTCACTTCAATCAAAATGTCATTTTAGGTCATTTTTTACTGCCACTGGGGGTAGGGGTAAAAATGTATGATATTCTACCCTATGTGATTTTATAATCAGATTTTAGGCGCCTTCTTCTTAAAAGGTTTTTAAATTTTCTCTACTAGGTAAAAATGTGGGAAATAATAGTCACTCTACTGCTACCAAAATTCACACAGACTCTCAGGAAAAGAGCAGCCTAGTGAGAAAACACTTAAAAAAAGGAAATTTAGGAATGTAGTTTTGCACGTGTGAATGTGATATAAATTCAAACTCCAGGAGCAACTGCTGTAAAATATGAATGATTACCGTTCAAAAATGTGCTTTTCGGCCTCCATCCTGTGCATGGAACTAAACCATCAACTACCGTGACGGCCCCTCCCCTACTCACACCATCTGAAGGACGGAATTCTCAAAGAAATGTCAACTTTAGCAAAACAGAATACTTACACGGTCTCGTGCTAGAAATAAAACTAATGATTTGTGTTTATGATTTTTCACTACACATCCCAAATGATACGAGGGCTGTCATCCTCAGGAGGTAATCACCCACAGGCAGAGAGCTCCTGGCCAAACACCAGGGCCCAAGCATCAAGGTGCACGTGTGACCTCATGGTCCCTCCAACTTGATTCCCTGACGGATCCGAGGAGCCACCAAGAAAATGGGCTCCTGTGGTGACGGAGCCAGTGGGCGAGGAGCACGCCTGTCTCCACGAACTGTCCAAGGCAGCGTGTGAAAGCGCCGCTTTTTACCTTCCGCCCCCGTGAACGTGGGTTCCCACACCCATTCCTACCGGGAGGAAGCAGCTGCAGGCCTGACTTCATGCTATTTGGCATGAAGGCAACAGAATGGAAAAAAGAAGTACTGGAACCAAGTCAGCCCTTCATGATCCCGACAGCAGGCCTGAGCTGTGTCACATTCTTTGGTCACCTGGGCCAGCAGACTCAGGCCAATCAACCTGGCAGAGACCCAGCCAGGGCAGCTAGCAGCTGCCCCTTCTCTGCCGCTCTTCCTTATTCTACTCTCTTGCTAACTGAGGAGCCCTGGGAGATGGGTTTAACCTCTCCATAGCTCAGTTTCCTTCTCTGTAAAGTGAGGATGATAAAACCTGTCTCAGAGAGCTGTTGAGAATTAAACGTGATGACACACGTCAGGCAGATACTCCATACCTGAGACCCAACCAGCTCCCAATGAATGGTCTCCTGACCTGCCCTCCTCTGCTGGGTGGCATGCTTTCTTTCCATTCAGTTTTTCTGGGCTCTCTACTGCTCAGCATTTCTTCCTACGCTGGAACCCAGCATCTGCCACTGCCATGTTGTCTCCTGCCAGTTTTCATGCCCTCGCAACTTCAGGAGGACAGATGAAGGAAAGAGATCAGAATCCCTTCCCACCAGGAGACTTCACCTGAAATTATAGCCTGAAAACTGGATGGAAGGTCTATCCATGGACTCGGCGTGGGACGTAAATGAATCGCTTTGCTATACACCTGAAACTAACACAACATGGTGAATTAACTGTACTTCAACTAAAAAAAGGAAAGAAAAAAGTTAATTAGCATAAAGAAGAAGAAGAGTGCCATTTCCTTAATGGGGGAAGAAAACAACAACTGTTTATCCTTCTAATCTGGAGAGGTACACACTGTCATCAGAGGGAAGGATGCAGAGAAAGTAACAAGAAAGAGGAGGGGAAAGTGGCAGTATGTGGAACAGAGAAAGAAGAAAAGGGACAAACAAATGCCTGTCTTCACACACAGGGACACGGAGAGTACAGACTCTAGGAGAACACGTTCCTTGTCACCAGAAATAAAGAGACACAGCTTTTATTCCTTCAATTCCCCAGGGAAAAAAAAGCAATAAATGGAAAAGGCAGGTTTCTTCCTAAAGAGTCAAAAGATATTTTGCCAAGAAGTTTGGAGAAAAACTGCACTTCCCGCAGTTGTGAGAGGGTGTGAAACCCCTGGCAAATTCAGCCTTGCTGCTGCCACGACACCGCACGTGGAAAAAGACATTCCACTCATCCTTCAACTGTGCACACAAATTTTACTACTTGCCAAAGCAACTACGTTCTCCAATTACTACAGAAAACACACATCCGTCAAAAGCTAAACATGTTTTTCAATCTAAGTTCATAAAATGACATTCCCATATATATTTACACATTGCCAGTCTTAATCCTTAAAAATTGTTCAAGTTTAAATAAACTAAAAAGTACCAGAAATCCCAACATATTTGTTAACTTTGTCTTCTTCTTAAGCCATCAAGTTCGGCTCCAGAAAAGCAGTACCAGAAAAGATTTTTATATTTCCTACTATAGGCTATTATTTCTTAAGTAGGCACTGTGCTATACATATATCTTATTTAATCTTCATAATCTTTTGAGGTAGGTATTACTATTTTTTAAATATTCTATACTACTTCTCTAGGTCTAATTTTGCATGAATAAGTAAATGCGGTCACATATATACTTTTTGTAAGTGAATAAGTGTTTTCTGTTCTTTGGCTTGCCTCCTACATTCTCTCCCCACTTTTCTCCCAGCCAAAGTAAACCCAACTTTTCTTCCAGCCAAAGTAAACCCAACTTTTCTTCCAAACTGCCCACTGTATTTATATATTCCTTTGTATATAGGTTTTCAGATGTATTGTGTATTATAAATACATATATACATACATTTAAAAATTTTTTGGCCACCATTTGTCTTCCTCTTACACTTTTTTTCCCTTTTTTCTTACTCCACAATAACTTGTAGAAATTCCAGCAAATTATCTGGTAAGGTAATTGTTAGTATTCCCATTTTACAGATAAGAAAATTGAGACTCATAAGTTCGAAGTGACTTGTCCAATGTCCCAGGGCTAAGTAATGGTAGAGGTAGGATTCGAACTCATAGCTGTCTGTCTCTGAAGCATATGCTCAATAAGCACCAAAGGGAAAACAAAAACAAAAAGTAAACACAAACAGAAACAACACCTGTTGTGTCCCTTAAGTTTGGGTTAAATTTTTCCTGATAAGCAACAAATTCTCAACAGTTTATTTGTCAAAAGCATTATCTCATTCGTTTAAACACACATTTAAAAAGTACCATGAATCATGGGCCAGGCATCGTGCGGCCCCAGTAAACAGGGGTAAGTGTGATGAGGATGCCCAGTGGGCACCCTTCTGAGCGGGATCTGTACCCCTGGGCAGCCTCTACCGCAAATGCCAGGACTTGGTGGCTACATGATGAATGCACCGTGATTGGTGTCAGACTGTTTCTGTCAAAATTATTTTATGCGCCATAAAAACGAGCTGAAACTCAGAGCCACTTTACTGCTCTGAGCGTTTTCCGAAGAACATGGCCTCAAAACCATAACGATGAAGTCCCACGTGCCTCAAGTTCAAGGGCTGCTCAGGACTGGACCTTAAACAACAGCCAAACTTCACTCTTCATGTTCCGGGAACAGACAGAAAGCACATAGCTTTTCAGAACTGCATCTATTTTATGGCATGGTTAGAACTGAGGAAAGGATGTTCTTTACTTTTTGCCAAATCAGCAGGGGAAACAAATGTGCAATCACAGAATTTTCAAACCTAGTGAGGTGTGAAAAAAGAACAAGTTCTTCCTTATATTTTATGGCCTCAACTCAATTCAAAAATAATTTTACAACAGTCTGCTACATGCCAGTTAATATCTTCCTGGTCTTCACTAAGATGCGAAGGTCTGGCAAATGAGTTGTGTGTGAAACTGACGTGTCACTTCCAAACCAGAACATCTGTCAGTGTGAGAATCACCGAGGTTCTCTGTCCCTCTGCCCCAGAGACAAACAACATAAGATACTGGTTGTTCTGTCAGCCTACAACCTGAAGTGAGGCGAGCTGAAGCAGATCCCTCAGCTGACCCATTTGGATGTAGATAATCCAGGAATAAATTGCTGAGGTTTGGGGGCTGTTTGTTACTGAATCACCACCAAGCTCCTCCTGACTGGTAAACCTAACCACCAGAGGTCAAAATGAAAAGAAAATTAACAAGCTGATACAGTAACATACGCAGAACAAAGATTATGGTGAAATGTAGTTACTCCAGAATTCCTATTTAAAAAAAAATTAAGTGCTCTAACATTTTAGAGAAAGTACAGGGCTATTAGCTCAATTATTTTAAAGCAAAAGAAGGTAATCTCTGATGTAAAGGTCACTGGTCATTTTTCACAGAAACTATCTGTAAATTCATCTAACTTAAAGCCCTTCATCTCTCCCCAGCTCTGATGGGGGGAGAAAGGGGGAGAAAGAAAGAATGGTACTTCATACCTGCATGTAAACCCTTTGAAGAAAAGGAAAAGGGAAAAAAAACTTTTAGAAAACACCAGTGATGTACTGACCTTCTGGACTGTAGTGGTCAGATCCAAGCAAAGCTGAATGATTTTGTTCTTCGTTACTGAGAAATCAGTGATCCCTGTAAATGGAGCCCTAGAAAGCAACGAAAATTCTCTTTAAAAAAAAAAAAAGTGGAGAGGATGAACCCACTGGGATCCCACACTGTGCGTTAACAAGCACAGCTACACAACAAGCTGGTTTAAATTGTTATGTAACTGTTGCCTCTCAAGTAACACACAAAATAGGAATCTGAAGAGAACAGAGACAGAGAAGTTCTAGATAAAAACACATCCAAAAACGAGCCAAGAGAATGAACATCCCTTCAAAAGTCAACTGACAGCCTTCATACCAACAAATAATCAGTAATGTTTAACCTCAGTGAAACTCAACTTTAACTCTTCTCTAAGCTGAGGTTAATTTGTTCCTGCTATTCACCTCAGGAACTTCCAAAGGGACCCTAAAATGGACCACTGACCCCAAACTCCTGGACAGGTCCAATGGCAAGGGCAAGAAAGGGATAAAGGTTCCTCTTCCTCAGGCAAAATACCGACTTCTATGCATCTCAGACCCTCCTTTTACGGGACAGTAAAGTACACCCATCACTTACCGGTCCAGCCAGGCTAACAAGGCCTTGGCAGCGCCTATGAGCTCCACCACAGAAGTCAGGAACTCATTGGGGGGCTTGTGGGAGGTGTGCCCATCATAGGCTGGACTTTTTCTCCGGCTGCTTATGTAATTCTGTAAATTGTGGGAAGATGCTCGCAGTTTCAGAACCAAGTTCTTCATATTGTCGGTTTCAAGGCCATAATTCTGGAAAACAAAATCAAAGGGAAAAATTCAAAACAATCAACAATGTCCAAACTCTCGTAATAACCAAAAACCCACTGGGTTACCTGAATAACTCCTACGTCAGCCACAAAACCCTACATGATTTGCTCACAGTGCTGATCTCACCCACGTGGGCCACACCAGCCTTCCCTCTGTTCGTCTTGCCTCAGGGACTTTGTTCTCGCTAGTTTCTCTTCCCGAAATTCTCCTCCCACAAAGGTTGGCATGGACAGCTCTTTCCTATCACATCCTAATTAGCCCAAATGTCCCCTCCTCTTCAAGGCTTCCAGGACCATCTGGAGCAGTTTCTCAACCTGGGCCCTAGTGACATTTAAAGCCTAATAATTGTTTGTTTGGGTTGGGGGGTGGGATTCCTGTAGATGGTAGAATGTTTAGCTGGCCTCTACTCATTAGATATCAGTGGCATCCGGTCCCCAGCTGTGACAAACAAAAATGTCTCCAGACACTGCCAAGTACCTCCTGAGGTCACTCTCTAGCCATCACCTCTGTCATTTCTGAACCACCTTGGTCACTGCTGTCTTTCTAAGTCGGATGCAAGCTCTGCGAGAGCTGGGCTCTGTGTGTATTACTCATGACTGCATTTCCAGGAGAGCAGACGTAAAGCAGTCATTGAATGGAGGAATTTCCATCAGATAAAAGTCACACAGAAACAGAACAGCACTGACTAAACATCAATTCACCTGGAAGGTCATTTCCATCTTGTGAGCTTCTAACCTCCGTTCTTTCCGAACAACGTTTGACTTACCTGGGTGCTTTTAAAAATTCCGTTTCACGTGACAATATTGCCCTAGACTACTCTCTTCCAGATAAAGAACAAATCCCAAGTAACAACAAGAAACGACATGTAAATCTGACATGACTTTGGGGGGAGGGTGAATTTCAGTATTCAATTGCATGTACACATCCTAAATTGGTGTTTCATCATTTTTTAAGAAAAAAGTGAAAATATTTTTGGGGTATATTAAACTGTGTCAATAGCATCCCAAAGCAAGAATGTGGTATCATTTAAAAATTGGTTATAATATATGGCCAACACTATTGAACACTTTATGCCAGAAACCGGGCTTACTGCTCGGCAAATATTATCTCAGGTGAAACAGCGTATGAGGGTGGAAGTGATATTATCTCTATTTTGCAGGTGAGAAAACTGAGGCACAGAGACATTCAATAAATTCTCCAAAGTCACACAGCTAATCGGTGGGAGTCGGGGGGGATTCTAACCAAGGCAGTCTGCATCGAGGGTACAAGCTTTGGATCACGATGCTGTATATGCCCCCTTCCACACTCCCTGTCCAAGAACGGGCAAAGCGATGAGACAGAAACCAGGATGGGCGCTGGACAAGAAAAAGGAGAAGTGGCCGGTCATCCTGGATCTAGCACAAACTAGCAAACTGTTTAACCCCCCTAAATTCTATCCTGACCTGCTCCATCCCCTCTGATGTGTTAGAAGCTTCTTTCAGCCAGCTTCAGCCAACCTGGACCTCACTCTTGTCCCCACTGCATCTAGCCTGTCCCTTGGTCCCTCCTCTGTTACAGCCCCATCTCTAATGCCTCAGGGAGGGGTGAGAAATGTCCCCAGATCAAGATACATAAAGCATAAATAAACCAGGGAGTCTGTGAGAACTTTTTTCTTTTGGCAAGTTGAACAATGGTAAGTAGCAACAGTAACAACAAAAGACAATACCCTGAATGAAAACATTTCAAACTTTAATTAGATTTTATGCGAAGTTTAAATTTATGTGGCATGTTGCTTCTCAGAAAATAAAAAATATTTTTAAAAAAATTTATATAGAAAAGAGTTAAGAACAATTATAAAGAAAAAAAAACTCTTCAGATGCATTAACTGAAATTGTCTTTGCGAGCTTTAAAAAAAAATGTAAATTTCAGAACAAAAATGAGTCTTCTGTATTAACAGTGATGTTCCATCTAAATTTGATATTCATTCTTTTTTTTTTTTTTTCCACTGTCATTTTCTGGAGACCAAAATATGGCATTGTCCTTCAGTAGAGAAGACAAAAATAAAAAGATGGATTTTCACCACGGCTTTTTTTTTTTTTTTTTTTTTCACCACGGCTTTTTAAATCAGAGAATCAAAGACTCAAAACTGAGTGGATGGGGGCTTCCCTGGTGGCGCAGTGGTTGAGAATCTGCCTGCCAATGCAGGGGACACGGGTTCGAGCCCTGGTCTGGGAAGATCCCACATGCCGCGGAGCAACTAGGCCCGTGAGCCACAACTACTGAGCCTGCGCATCTGGAGCCTGTGCTCTGCAACGGGAGAGGCCGCGATAGTGAGAGGCCCGCGCACCGCGATGAAGAGTGGCCCCCACTTGCCGCAACTAGAGAAAGCCCTCGCACAGAAATGAAGATCCAACACAGCCATAAATAAATTAACTAATTAATAAATAAATTATTTAAAAAAAAAAAAAACTGAGTGGATGAAGAGCCACATGACACAGCTTGTTTTGAAGCACTTGTGACTATGATTAAAGGGAAGCGTCCCCTTATTCAGTTAATTAGTCAGCCTGCCGACTCATAACAAGAGTTCTGAACAAAAAGCAGGAAACTCAGCTTTCCATAGCCAATGACACCATGAATTACTCGGAACTTTTATTACTGTAGACAACATTTATTTCTTGAACTCAAAGACGATTAAATTCATCTTAGTGTTACAGGAAATTTTAAACCTCAATCTTCTACAAACCTACCACTTTTAATATTAAAATAAAGGAGGAATGTAGCTTGTTAACTGGTTCTTTTCATTTCTATTCAGTTTCTCTGATTCTTTTTTTTTTCCCCCCAAAAAACAAATCACGGGACTACAAGGATAGACAGATGTAGCTATAATAGATAATAATTTTATGTTTTCAGGTACTTCAGAGATTTTAATCAGCTTTATTAAGGTATACTTTATGATGCATAAAACTCACTAATTTTAAGTGCACGACATAATCAATTTTAACAAATGTATACAGTCACATAAGCACCATCACAATACAGAACATTTGCATCACCCCCAAAACATCCCTCATACCCCTGCATAGTCACTTTCCCCAACCCCCAGGCCCTGGCAACCTCTGATCTTCTTTCTGTCACTGTAGTTTTGCTTTTTCTACATAGATTATAATTTTTAAAAGCAGTAAAGAAGGAACAAAGAAAGGAAGGAAAATTCCACCCCCTTCCACCCCATTCCACAATAAGAAGAGAACAAGAAACTGATTATATTAGCTCCAAAGAACCTCTACTATAGAAACATAATCAGGAAAGGATTATTGACTTAAGTGTCCCTCAATGAAAGACAGTAAATGAATAATTTCTCAGACCAGATTTGATTATTTTCACTAATCTTTTCCCCAGTATCTGTCTCCTTCAGAAATTGCTAATTTAAGATAAGGTATCAAGACAGTACAAACTAAGAAATGAAACGAATCTCCAAAAATCTAGACACGTACTAGAAACCTTCCACTGAGATCTCACTTCATTAGAAGTTAGCCATCAGGGGTCATTTCCTGGTCTGGCTAGAGAAACGACACATGAGACAGGAGAAAAGGAAAGAGGCAGATTCTCGCTCTTCTGGTGTCATAAATTGTACACATTTTAGCTAAGGACAAACCTTACACAACTTCTCCGCCACTTTCTTTCCCCATTCCTACTAGCTCTGTCTGTGATCTAACATACATGGTGATTAAGGAGTTTCACAGTCACACAGTCAAATCCATTTTACTGACTTGGGTCAATTAAGTTTCAACCTAAGAAGTATACTTCACAGTTTAATAAGTTCATAAGCAAGATCAAGTTAAATACAAATTGCTAGCATAGACTCCTCTTCCTGCACTATCTCTTCCCATAACAAAAAGGATAACGGTTTTTAACTGTTGCCATGGCTGGGTAAACGATAAACAGTGAGTCATCTCAGGGGTACACGACTGCACAGAAGCGCCCAGGGCAGGTAGATACATTACAGGTATTTCACTTAAGCACACAGGTAGGTGGTATCACTTCATACGTGCATGGATTCCAATTTTGTTCACTTTCTCAGCCTACCTCAACCTTAAAAACAAATCTGCCCCTGCCTTGGTCTTTAGGAAACTAGGGTTTGGTTGATCTGGCAACGAAAATGGGTTTTACAATTATACATTTTTACTCTCAATCCCACCCTAGAGACAAATGCTGTCCAACAGAACTTTCTGCAATGATGAAAATGTTCTCTATCTGTACTATCCAAATATGGTAGCCACTGGCCACAAGTAGCTACTGAGCACTTGAAATGTAGCTCTGTGACTAAGGAACTGAATTTTATTACTTCACTTTAATTAATTTTAATTTAAATAGTCACATGTGGCTAATAGCTACTGGAAAAAGCAGCTCAACAGCCCGTCCCAGTCACCCTCTGCCCCAGATACAGGGAGAAAAATTGGGCTCCGACTCTGAACTCAATCCTGGGAAGTGGTCCTGGTTTGCCTCAGAAAACAAGTCACTCTCCTAAGCCACTCCAGCCAGCCAAGGTCAATGTTCACAAAAGGGAGTTTTTCTCCTTGCTCCCTATCCAGAACCAGCTCTTTGTGGTCCATCTGCTCATCGGTTTTGGAACCTTAATCAATAGCTATTCCCTATTTTAGGTTCCTAAAGATCCTATCGGCACTTTTCTTTCCAAAACTTTGCAGTGGTTTTTGTTTTTTCCTCCCCCTCTCTTACTTCTAATTCTACTCATTTCCTGTCCATCATAAAATCAACATCCACTAAACTGTTTACATAAAAATGTCTTCCATAATACCAGGGACAACAGCAAACACATATTAACTGTCCAGGGGATGGACTGTTCAAGGCAAAAAATTACCACCTATTTATATACACAAAGATCTATATGGTGTGAATGGGTTAAACACAGTATAATCAACAGATACGTTACCATAAGAATATTTTAAAAGGAGATTATAGCAAGGCTAAAGATATTTCAGTGAAATGCTCTAAAACCCTCCCCAACCCAGAAAAGGCACATTCATTTAAGA
This sequence comes from Balaenoptera physalus, assembly GCF_965194825.1. Taxonomy (NCBI): domain Eukaryota; kingdom Metazoa; phylum Chordata; class Mammalia; order Artiodactyla; family Balaenopteridae; genus Balaenoptera; species Balaenoptera physalus. The sequence goes on along the minus strand of NC_138888.1, from coordinate 12,640,850 downwards.
ACCCTCTGTGACCCTCGCGTCAAATGCATTCACTGGCACGCTGCTACATGAAACATGTCCAGAATGAGTCTGAGGTCAAAACTTTGTCTACAAAGGAAATTAGAAGGAAATTGTAAGAGATAAAACACAGCTTTAGGTTCTGGCATCTGTCCAGCTCTGTTCACTTTAGTCTAATATTTTAAGAGGTAGGGAAGGGGGGAAAGCGGGGAGGCAGCTGTTATGTTAATTATCCCACTTGAGGCCCACAACATGCCCCCAGTCCATCCTGCCTGCTCTCCTCCCACACTGTGGATTTCAAAGTTATTGACCTGCCCTCCAAGTCCTACCACAAAGTGAAAGAGGCGATCTGAAAGAGCAGAAAGGTCCAAAAAGTAGCGTTCCCAGAAAGGACAAGACTAAACTCAAACATGTCTTACTGTATGAAAAACATACAGCTTTAATAATAAACAGGACTCAGGTATCTTCCGGGCAGTGCAAAACACTTACAGGTTGGTACACAGCCACATCTAGGGGAGCAACACCGTACAAACGGGGAAAACACACACCACCATCTCCCTGGAGGTCACAGAGCCAGGAGTGTGCAGCAAAGCCTGCATTAAAACGCAAAAGCCTGGGGGTTTCCCTGGTGGCGCAGTGGTTGAGAGTCTGCCTGCCAATGCAGGGGACACGGGTTTGAGCCCTGGTCTGGGAAGATCCCACATGCCGTGGAGCAACTGGGCCCGTGAGCCACAACTACTGAGCCTGCGCATCTGGAGTCTGTACTCCGCAACAGGAGAGGCCGCGATAGTGAGAGGCCCGCGCACCGCGATGAAGAGTGGCCCCCGCTTGCCACAACTAGAGAAAGCTCTCGCACAGAAACGAAGACCCAACACAGCCATAAATAAATAAATAAATAAATAAATAAAAAACCGTTTAAAAAAAAAAAAAATGCAAAAGCCTGCTTCCCAGACCAGCTCTCCCATCACTTGGCCACAGCACCTTCCTGGTGGCAGCTCATTTATCAACCACAAGTAATTTCCCCATTACTTTCCTAAACAAGAGCAGCACATCTCAGAGCAGAAGACGAGGCTCTATCCACTTTAAGAAGAAGAACACGCACAATGCAGCAAGTGTTAAAGAATCAATGGAACGCAGACCAGCAATGGCAAAATCATCGGGAGCACAATTTTTCCCACCATTCTCAGTGATATGATTGTATAGACCCCTTGCTCAGGTTCACAGCATAACTAAACCAGCCTGAATGCTGCCGAGTTTGCCCAAATCCTGACAGTTAAGGAAACAGCATCCTTCGCATGGCATCACAGCAGCCTGACAAGGATCCCACCCTATGCCAACCAATTTATAAACACAGTACCCTTGGAGGTGGTTTCAACCCACACCTAAAAGAGCTACGACCCACACGGCCACAGATGCAATGAAGAGTCGGAACCTGGCAGGATCTAACTCACTCACGTTCAAGCCAAAACTCAGTCAGCTGCAAAATGTAACTAAGTTCACATTTTTTCCCATCTAGCTGCCATTTCACAGGTTGATTATTCCAAGCATCAGTATCAGTTATTGAAATATCACAAATATCTGTGAAACATAAAAATGCTTTTTATAGTAACAAAAACAGACATGAAAATCAGAACCCATTTGTCATCTCAATATAGAAGAGGACATGTTCATTCAGGACCATCTTCATCTTTTTATTCTTTTTAAAAGATAAGAAAATAAGATGAATACAGAAATTTTTTCCGTAAAAGGCCAACTTTTTCTGTACAGGCCAAGAGAGCAAATATTTTAGGACTTGAAGGGCCACATGGTCCCTGTTAACCACTACCCAACTCTGCCACGGTAGCACAAAAGCAGCCACAGATAACACTTAAATGAACGGGCAGGGTTGCGTTCCAATAAAACTTTATTTACAAAAATAGCGGGCCAGATTTAACTTGTAGGTCATCGCTTGCCAACTCTACCTAGCAAATGATTTCTTTTCTTCCCTTCTGATATTATCTTCAGCTCATGCTCTACTTCCATGGATCATTAAGAAAATGATGATAAGCTAAAGCGCAAAACTGTGGCGATTTAGAAGATGAAATTCTTAAAAACATCATGGCGGTACAGATCACCTTTTCCTGAACTAACCAGTGCACAGAGAAGGTCGACAGCCTCCAACACAAGTTCCTGGTGTCCAATTCGTGTGACACCCAGCTCCTCAAGATCCTGATGGGAAATCTGCAGCAGCTGCTCTCCATTTATCTTCTCCCGTTCAAACTTGTGGACATACTGCTGCAGGCAATCATCTAACCCTACCAAAAAAAAAGCAAAAGGGTCCATTATTGTCATTTTTGTTCCTTTACTCAAAAAAATGCCCACATTTAAATCAACCTCAGGAATTGCCAATTATGCTCCACTATTTGATTGTCTATACAATGTGTATCCCACCTGAAGGACATCTTTCAAGTGTGTCCTCATCTTCTTAAGCAGATTTTAAATCTAATGCACAGCTTATTTGTACAGCAGAAAGTAACACAACATTGTAAAGCAATTATACTGCAACAAAAAAAAGGTTAAAATGGTCAATTTTATGTGCTGTATCTTTTACCACCTTAAAAAAAATAAATAATTAAAAATGTTTTATTTTTAAAAATGCAAAAAAAGAAATTTCAAATGGATCCTACACAATTTTGACAGTTACCGTCCCATTCCCTTTCAGCTAAAAGAATAAACACTAACCCCTGCTGACTTGAAATGCTAGTTATCTGTGCTAGACATATGTTTGTCTGTTTGCTAAGCAGTCTTCCTCTGGAACACCATCCCTCTCCCAGCCCATGTGATCCCAGTGGACTTTCCAATCAAGATGCTTTGCCACAGTGATTGGCCACACTATTCTATCCATCAGCCAGTTATAGGTTCAGGGATGACCATGTGACTCAAGCAGAACCAATCAAAATCTTCCCTGATATTTGATATATGAACATAGGAAGACAAAGTCCCCTTCTTCCTTTCCAATTAGAAGTCATAAAGGTACAAACTTGGGGATGTTGGCAGTCATTTTTCTGATCAGTTTTACAAAATAAATCTATTCAAGACAAAGAAGATGTCCCAGTAATATCCAACATGTCCCTGGATCTAACCCTACTTAAAGATTTCTAACCCCAGCATTTTTTACTTAAATCAAAATAAATTCCCTTGTTAGCTTAAGCTTATCTGTGTTGAGTTTCTGTCCCTTAAAACTGAAAGAGTTCTAATGAATACAAGATCTAGAGGAGTAGGTACCAGCAGTGGTACGAGAGAAAGACAATGTTAAATGGGTTAGTTCATGGGAATTTTTCCAGGTCAAATACTATTGCCAACAGTGTTGTATTTTAATGTTCTTATATAATGATTAAAATAGGTAACCCTAAAAGAACTTGGGATTCTTTACTCCTGTGTAGAGAACTCTGGTCAACACGTTAATGGTTTTACTGGAAAATCTTATACTAAATTAGTTGATCTATTTAAGCCTAAAAATAAAAGCCACCTTAGTGTTTTAAAAGGTAGATTTATATAAATTCAATCCCAACACAAAGGATGAAAACTCAATTTAACTAGAATAAAGTATGTGGAAGGCATGTTGCTGTCCCCTTCCCACCCAAACACACAAGCACACACACACACTTCATTTAACTCTCACGAAAGCTCTCTATGTGGGTACTCTGAACCAGGAAAAGTAGACGTAGGTCCGGCACTTACTTTTGGCAATACTAAAGTCCATGCATCTCAAAATCTGATATCCTAGGCTAAACGATATCTCTGCCCCACTTTTTTGAAAGTTTTGAAAGTGGCAAAAGCTTTCACCTCCTGATAAGATGTAGAAAGAGGAACAATGTCCTGATAACCATCTGGGACTATCAAATAAATACAGGAAGAGGAGGTTAAGAAAAAATTAATTTTATGAAAACTAGTCAGAACCAACCCATCCTCCCTGAAGTGACATCTGTCTAGCAGAGGGGATCTGTCACACAGCAGCAAGGTTGGGGACACTGATATAAACCCAGCTCTACTTTGATGGCCTCGAGCCACAAGTGGCCTCCATGGCATGTGAGTTGAGCAGGCAGTGGAGGCCACACAAGTCAGCAGGTATGGAGTGTCATGCCACTGGGGTGGCCAGGGGCAGCTGCACAGAATCCAGCTGCAGTAGTCAACAGTGACAAGGGCCAAAAGCCGAGGAGAGCCTCCTTACAACTTTATTCCCATTTCATAGATGACTAAATTAGGGCTCGTGTAAGTTGCATAACTTGTCCACAGTCACATAGCTGGTAAGATGCCAAGAGAAGGATTTTGTCAGCTATTTTTCTTCAGCTCAATACAGAAGAAAAGAGCTCAAATTCAAATCAAGGTTTGTTGACACAAGCCCTGATCCTTTTGCCTTCTACCCTGCAAACATGAGATTATAAAAATTCCTCTCCAAACACCTTCCTAAATCAGCAGTAAGGTCTAATTACAAAACAGTTATTATTAAAATAGAATCATGGAAACCTAGAGGTACTTAAAAGATACTTCACATTTTACTGAATCCAAAAAATTAGGAAAGTATGGACAAAAGACTAATTACTATGAATTTTGCCCTAAATGACTTAGCCAGTTTTAAGCCAGATCAAACCAATATCCTACAATCTCCCCTCCTTCAGAAGGTTCTCTTCCTTTGCCTACTTTTAAGCTTTAAAAGGAATTTTGGTTTTAACTTGTCATAAAAATTTAAGACAACTATATTGTACATTTCAACCCTGTCATGGCTGAATTGATCTTCCTAAGATTCATATGTTGAAGTTCTAATCAACAATATAATACCTCAGAACACCACTGTATTTGGAGGTAGTGTCTTTAAAGAGGTGATTAAGTTAAATGAGGTCATATGGATGAGCCCAAACCCAATATGACTGAGTCCTTATAAGAAGAGGAGACACACATATACAGAGAAGAACATGTAAAGACACAGGGAGAAGAAGGTATCTACAAGCCAAGGAGAGAGGCCTCAGGAGAAACCATCTCTGCTAACACTGTGATCTCAGACTTCTAGCCTCCAGAATTTCAAGAAAATAAATTCCTGTTGTTTCAGCCACCCAGTCTGTGGTACTTTGTTATGACAGCCCTAACAAACCAACACAAACCTAATAACACTTTATTTCATGTTCATCCACATGTGATAAACTCTTTCCTAAAATAAACAGGGCCCAATGACCAAAAGAATTGCAATTCATGTTTACGGTGCCAAGCAAGTTCTTTGCTCAAAATACGAGAACAAAACCGACTCATATTAGCTGTCATGTGCAGAATAAACCAGTCCATTAAGTGTAAAGTGAAGGAACCATGCACTATGGATGTTCATACAATTTCACCCCTGAATAATAAGTAGAAACAAAGATGAGGCCAGATTTCTCTTTTAACTAACTATGAAAAGTTTCACTGAAGAAACAGGATTTCAGAAATGGCTTCAGTGCATTAAGGAAATATTTCAGACACAGAGAATAAGGTTGAGATGAGAGGTGTGATGAAGTTTCTGGATAGGACAAGAGGGAACTGAACAAAACAGCAGAACATTTGCCTGAGAAAGGGCAAGAATCTCCTTGAGGATTCTGAGGAATATAAATGGTCTGACCTCAACTAATTGGAAGATCCCTGAGATATAGGAGAATTACCAAGTAGAAACACCATGTTGCTACCTACCCAAATACAGAATCTAGAGCGGCTTAAAGACTTTCCCCTATGGAAGCAGCCTAAATGCCCGTCAACAGATGAACGGATAAAGAAGATGTGATACACATATACAATGGCATATTACTCAGCCATAAAAAAGAATGAATTAATGCCATTTGCGGCAACATGGATGGACCTTGAGATTATCATACTAAGCAAAGTAAGTCAGACAAAGACAAATATCATATGATATCACTTATATATGGAATCTAAAAAAATGAGACAAGAACTTTGAAACAAACTCACAGACAAAGAAAACAAATTTATGGTTACCAAAGGGGAATGGGTGGGGAGAGATAAATTAGGAGCCTGAGATTAGCAGATAAACACTACTATATATAAAATAGATAAGCAACAAAGGCCTACTGTATAGTACAGGGAACTATATTCAATATCTTGTAATAACCTATAATGGAAAAGACTCTGGAGAGGAACAGAAATACATATATATATATGTATATATAACTGAATTACTTTGCTAAACACCTGAAACACAACACTGTAAATCAACTATACTTCAATAAAAAATTTTAAAAATAAAAAGAATTTCCCCTCAAGGGACACATCTATTGAATATGCTAAGTTTTAAATAGTATTGTCTCCAGTTTTATTATTCCAATACAAGATGGCGTATTGTTCAGTTATCCTATTGTTTAGAATACAATTACACATTTATGAACAGCCAAATCAAACTATTACGCAGTCCCACGAAGGAGGGGAAAATGCCCAATTTCAAATAAACTGGTTTTAGAATTTGTAATACACAGTACACTTTAACCTATTTGTCAAGTGTATCTATTTACCAGTTCTTTGCTTCAAGGAACTTATAGAAAGTCTAGCAGTGCTGAGAGAAACACAGAATTAATAAAATTAGATTAAACACATTCCATTTACACAAATTAAACACATAATTCAATGTGAAAAGAATCAGGAAGGCAAAGGAGAGGGAGTTCCCACAGAATGGAAGCAGCAGGGAGAGACAGCCAGACTTCCTCCCCTCTTCCCAAACCTGTAAATAACCCTAAAATTTCAGAGAAATCCCAAAGGCAAAAAGGAGAAAAAAAAAAGAGATATCTTACGATTTTTAAAAACACTATTTTATAATTTATATCAGAAAGCAACAGGGCAGTGGTTAAGAGCCTGAGTTCCAATCTCAATCCTACTTCTTGCTAACTGGGTACCTGGGGCAAGTTACCCAGTTGGCTCATTTGTAAAACAGAGATAATAACACTACCTACTACACAGATCTGTGATGAAAATTAAGTGTTAATAGTTATAAAGAGCTTAGAACACTATGAAGCAAATAATTACATATTTCGTTCGATTAAAAAAGTGATTTATTCAGGTCGTCAGTCCCCTCAGTGTTCAGAGCAAAAGTTGCTAGAGAGACACACAAACTCGCAAATGCTTAGGCAGCCCCCTCTGGAACAGCATAAATTGGAGATAAAATAAAATCTCAACAGCCCTTGTTATTAGCTTCCCCAGAATATATTTCCAAATTTGGTAGCTTACCATTATCATTGATCCCACCTAAAAATGTTTTAGAATATATATTGGAATACAAGCACCATGAAAGTGGAGTCTTCATTTTTATTCATTGCTATTCCCCAGCATCTAGAACATTGCTGGTGCACAATGTTTGTGAAATAAATAACTGAATGCATAAGAAAGACAAAGAACTTCATGTAAGTATTAATGTCATACCAACGCACAAGTCACCTGATTTTATTTTCCCATGCAAGTGAGTAACTAAAAATAACAGAACTACTGATTGTGATATCAGGGTATTTGTTGCAAGTTTCAATGTTTCAAGATTAAAGGAGGTCATTTCTACACTGGGAAATATTATAAACAAAATGAAACCCCAAAGCAAAACTCCAATCTTTGACAAGATACTTGCCCTGTACTAAGGATTAGTTTTTATTAACTAATTAATCTCTCCAAAATGTGGAAAGGATTGTGTACATGAACATTAAGACATGAGAGTAAATGCCCCAGTGCAAAAACTCTAGAGCTATTCCCTTCTAATTTTCTGTACAAGACTGAAATCAGATTGTTGACTAGATCAGCCTCTGTCCTGGCAGGTGCGGCCCATTAGAAAGATGTCCTAAAGCTATGCTCTCAGCCTATAGTTTCAAGTCAGCAAAACCTCTAATTCCACAATGACAGTGAGCCCAGAGTTGTTCTGACAGCCCTTCACATCAACTACTTTGATCATTAAAGTATTTTTAACCACAGGATTTTGTTTTGTTTTGCTATGTTTTAAAGAAAATGTGTTGGTGTCCCGGTTCAAGATGGCGGAGTAGAAGGATGTGCTCTCACTCCCTCTTGCAAGAGCACCAGAATCACAACTAACTGCTGAACAACCATTGACAGGAAGACACTGGAACTCACCAAAAAAGATACCCCACATCCAAAGACAAAGGAGAAGCTGCAAAGAAACAGTAGGAGGGGCGCAATCACAATAAAATCAAATCCCATAACCGCTGGGTGGGTGAATCACAAACTGGAGAACAATTATACCACAGAGGTCCACCCACTGCAGTGAAGGTTCTGAGCCCCACAGCAGGCTTCCCAACCTGGGGGTCTGGCAACAGGAGGAGGAATTCCCAGAGAATCAGACTTTGGAGGCTAGTGGGATTTGATTGCAGGACTTCAACAGGACTTGGGGAAAAACAGACTCCACTCTTGGAGGGCACACACAAAGTAATGTACTCATCAGGACCCGGGGGAAAGAGCAGTGACCCCATAGGAGACTGAACCAGACATACCTGCTAGTGTTGGAGGGTCTCCTGCAGAGGCAAGGGGTGGCTGTGGCTCACCATGGGGACAAGGACACTGGCAGCAGAAGTTCTGGGAAGTACTCCTTGGCATGGGCCCTCCCAGAGTCTGCCATTATCCCCACCAAAGAGCCAGGTAGACTCCAGTGCTGGGTTGCCTCAGGCCAAACAACCAACAGGGAGGGAACCCAGCCCCACCCATCAGCAGACAAGTGGATTAAAGTTTTACTGAGCTCTGCCCACCAGAGCAACACCCAGCTCTACCCACCACCAGTCCCTCCCATCAGGAAGCTTGCACAAGACTCTTAGATAGCCTCATCCTCTAGAGGGCAGACAGCAGAAGCAAGAAGAACTACAATCCTGCAGCCTGTGGAACGAAAACCACATTCACAGAAAGATAGACAAAATGAAAAGGCAGAGGGCTATGGACCAGAAGAAGGAACAAGATAAAACCCCAGAAAAACAATTAAAGGAAGTGGAGATAGGCAACCTTCCGGTAAAAAGAATTCAGAATAATGATAGTGAAGATGATCCAGGACCTCAGAAAAAGAATGGAGGCAAAGATCGAGAAGATGCAAGAAATGCTTAACAAAGGCCTAGAAGAATTAAAGAACAAACACCTAGAAGAATTAAAGAACAAACAAACAGAGATAAACAACACAGTAACTGAAATGAAAAATACACTAGAAGGAATCAATAGCAGAATAACTGAGGCAGAAGAACTGATAAGTGACCTGGAAGACAGAATGGTGGAATTCACTGCCATGGAACAGAATAAAGAAAAAAGAATGAAAAGAAATGAAGACAGCCTAAGAGACCTCTGGGACAACATTAAATGCACCAACATTCACATTATAGCAGTCCCAGAAGGAGAAGAGAGAGAGAAAGGACCCAAGAAAATACTTGAAGATATTACAGTCGAAAACTTCCCTAACATGGGAAAGGAAATAGCCACCCAAGTCCAGGAAGCGCAGAGAGTCCCAGGCAGGATAAACCCAAGGAGAAACACGCCGAGACACATAATAATCAAATTGACAAAATCAAAGACAAAGAAAAATTATTAAAAGCAACAAGGGAAAAATGACAAATAACATACAAGGGAACTCCCATAAGATTAACAGCTGATTGCTCAGCAGAAATTATACAAGCCAGAGGGAGTGGCATGATATATTTAAAGTGATGAAGGGGAAGAACCTACAACCAAGATTACTCTACCCGGCAAGGACCTCATTCAGATTCGATGGAGAAATCAAAAGCTTTACAGACAAGCAAAAGCTAAGAGAATTCAGCACCACCAAACCAGCTCTACAACAAATGCTAAAGGAACTTCTCTAAGTGGGACACACAAGAGAAGAAAAGGACCCACAAAAACAAACCCAAAACAATTAAGAAAATCGTCATAGGAACATACATATCGATAATTACCTTAAGCGTGAATGGATTAAATGCTCCAACAAAAAGACACAGGCTTGCTGAATGGATACAAAAACAAGACCCATATATATGCTGTGTACAAGAGACCCACTTCAGACCTAGGAACACATACAGACTGAAAGTGAGGGGATGGAAAAAGATATTCCATGCAAATGGAAATAAAAAGAAAGCTGGAGTAGCAATACTCATAGCAGATAAAATAGACTTTAAAATAAAGAATGTTACAAGAGACAAGGAAGGACGCTACATAATGATCAAGGGATCAATCCAAGAAGATATAACAATAATAAATATTTATGCACCCAACATAGGAGCACTTCAATACATAAGGCAACTGCTAACAGCTATAAAAGAGTAACACAATAATAGTGGGGGACTTTAACACCTCACTTACACCAATGGACAGATCATCCAAACAGAAAATTAATAAGGAAACACAAGCTTTATATAACACAACAGACCAGATAGATTTAAATGATATTTATAGGACATTCCATCCAAACACAGATTACACTTTCTTCTCAAATGTGCACAGAACATGCTCCAGGATAGATCACATCTTGGGTCACAAATCAAGCCTCAGTAAATTTAAGAAAATTGAAATCATATCAAGCATCTTTTCTGACCACAACACTATGAGATTAGAAATCAATTACAGGGAAAAAAACGTAAAGAACACATACACATGGAGGTTAAACAATACGTTACTAAATAACCAAGAGATCACTGAAGAAATCAAAGAGGAAATCAAAAAATACCTAAAGACAAATGACAATGAAAACACGACGATCCAAAACCTATGGGATGCAGCAAAAGCAGTTCTAAAAGGGAAGTTTATAGTTATACAAGCCTACCTAAAGAAACAAGAAAAATCTCAAGTAAACAATCTAACCTTACACCTAAAGAAACTAGAGAAAGAAGAACAAACAAAACCCAAAGTTAGCAGAAGGAAAGAAATCATAAAGATCAGAGTGGAAATAAATGAAATAGAAACAAAGAAAACAATAGCAAAGATCAATAAAACTAAAAGCTGGTTCCTTGAGAAGATAAACAAAATTGATAAACCATTAGCCAGACCCATCAAGAAAAAGACGGAGAGGACTCAAATCAATAAAATTAGAAATGAAAGAGGAGAAGTTACAACAGACACTGCAGAAATACAAAGCATCCTAAGAGACTACTACAAGCAACTCTATGCCAATAAAATGGACAACCTGGAAGAAATGGACAAATTCTTAGAAAGGTATAACCTTCCAAGACTGAACCAGGAATAATTAGAAAATATGAACAGACCAATCACAAGTAATGAAATTGAAACTGTGATTAAAAATCTTCCAACAAACAAAAGTCCAGGACCAGAGGGCTTCACAGGTGAATTTTATCAAACATTTAGAGAAGCGCTAACACCTATCCTTCTCAAACTCTTCCAAAAAATTGCAGAGGAAGGAACACTCCCAAATACATTCTATACGGCCACCGTCACCATGATACCAAAACCAGACAAAGATACTACAAAAAAAGAAAATTACAGACCAATATCACTGATGAATATGGATGCAAAAATCCTCAACAAAATACTAGCAAACAGAATCCAACAACACATTAAAAGAATCATACGCCATGATCAAGTGGTATTTATCCCAGGGATGCAAGGATTCTTCAATATACGCAAATCAATCAATGTGATACACCATATTAAGAAATTGAAGAATAAAAACCATATGATCATCTCAATAGATGCAGAAAAAGCTTTTGACAAAATTCAACACCCATTTATGATCAAAACTCTGCAGAAAGTGGGCATAAAGGGAACCTACCTCAACATAATAAAGGCCATATACGACAAACCCACAGCAAACATCAATCTCAATGGTGAAAAACTGAAAGCACATCCTGTAAGATCAGGAACAAGAGAAGGATGTCCACTCTCACCACTATTATTCAACATAGTTTTGGAAGTCCTAGCCATGGCAATCGGAGAAGAAAAAGGAATAAAAGGAACACAAATTGGAAAAGAAGAAGTAAAACTGTCACTGTTTGCAGATGACATGATACTATACATAGAGAATCCTAAAGATGCCACCAGAAAACTACTAGAGCTAATCAATGAATCTGGTAAAGTTGCAGGATACAAAATTAATGCACAGAAATCTTTTGCATTCCTATATGCTAATGATGAAAAATCTGAAAGAGAAATTAAGGAAACACTCCCATTTACCATTGCAACAAAAAGAATAAAATACCTAGGAATAAACCTACCTAGGGAGACAAAAGACCTGTATGCAGAAAACTGTAAGACACTGATGAAAGAAATTAAAGATGATACCAAACAGACCAATCACAAGCACTGAAATTGAAACTATGATTAAAAATCTTCCAACAAACAAAAGCCCAGGACCAGATGGCTTCACAGGCGAATTCTATCAAACATTTAGAGAAGCGCTAACACCTATCCTTCTCAAACTCTTCCAAAATATTGCAGAGGGAGGAACACTCCCCAACTCATTGTACGAGGCCACCATCACCCTGATACCAAAACCAGACAAAGATGTCACAAAGAAAGAAAACTACAGGCCAATATCACTGATGAACATAGATGCAAAAATCCTCAACAAAATACTAGCAAACAGCATCCAACAACACATTAAGAGGATCATACACCATGATCAAGTGGGGTTTATTCCAGGAATGCAAGGATTCTTCAATATACGCAAATCAATCAACGTGATACATCATATTAACAAATTGAAGGAGAAAAACCATATGATCATCTCAATAGATGCAGAGAAAACTTTCGACAAAATTCAACACCCATTTATGATAAAAGCCCTGCAGAGAGTAGGCATAGAGGGAACTTTCCTCAACATAATAAAGGCCATATATGACAAACCCACAGCCAACATTGTCCTCAATGGTGAAAAACTGAAACCATTTCCACTAAGATCAGGAACAAGACAAGGTTGCCCACTCTCACCACTATTATTCAACATAGTTTTGGAAGTGTTAGCCACAGCAATCAGAGAAGAAAAAGAAATAAAAGGAATCCAAATCGGAAAAGAAGTAAAGCTGTCACTGTTTGCAGATGACATGATACTATACAATAGAGAATCCTAAAGATGCCACCAGAAAACTACTAGAGCTAATCAATGAATTTGGTAAAGTAGCAGGATACAAAATTAATGCACAGAAATCTCTTATACACTTCCTATACACTAATGATGAAAAATCTGAAAGTGAAATTAAGAAAACACTCCCGTTTACCATTGCAACAAAAAGAACAAAATATCTAGGAATAAACCTACCTAAGGAGATAAAAGACCTGTATGCAGAAAATTATAAGACACTGATGAAAGAAATTAAAGATGATACAAATAGATGGAGAGATATACCATGTTCTTGAATTGGAAGAATCAACATTGTGAAAATGACTCTACTACCCAAAGCAATCTACAGATTCAATGCAATCCCTATCAAACTACCAATGGCATTTTTCACAGAACTAGAACAAAAAATTTCACAATTTGTATGGAAACACAAAAGACCCCGAATAGCCAAAGCAATCTTGAGAAAGAAAAATGGAGCTGGAGGAATCAGGCTCCCTGACTTCAGACTATATTACAAAGCTACAGTAATCAAGACAGTTTGGTACTGGCACAAAAACAGAAACATAGATCAATGGAACAGGATAGGAAGCCCAGAGATAAACCCACGCACATATGGTCACCTTATCTTTGATAAAGGAGGCAAGCATATATAGTGGAGAACAGACAGCCTCTTCAATAAGTGGTGCTGGGAAAACTGGACAGGTACATGTAAAAGTATGAAATTAGAACACTCCCTGACACCATACACAAAAATAAACTCAAAATGGATTAAAGACCTAAATGTAAGGCCAGACACTATAAAACTCTTAGAGGAAAACAAAGGCAGAACACTCTATGACATAAATCACAGCAAGATCCTTTTTGACCCAGCTCCTAGAGAAATGGAAATAAAAACACAAATAAACAAATGGGACCTAATGAAACTTAAAAGCTTTTGCACAACAAAGGAAACCATAAACAAGACCAAAAGACAACCCTCAGAATGGGAGAAAATATTTGCAAACGAATCAACGGACAAAGGATTAATCTCCAAAATATATAAACAGCTCATGCAGCTCAATATTAAAAAAACAAACAATCCAGTCCAAAAATGGGCAGAAGACCTAAATAGACATTTCTCCAAAGAAGACATACAGGTGGCCAACAAGCACATGAAAAGCTGCTCAACATCACTAATTATTAGAGAAATGCAAATCAAAACTACAATGAGGTATCACCTCACACCAGTTAGAATGGGCATCATCAGAAAATCTACAAACAATAAATGCTGGAGAGGGTGTGCAGAAAACGGAACCCTCTTGCACTGTTGGTGGGAATGTAAATTGATACAGCCACTATGGAGAACAGTATGGAGGTTCCTTAAAAAACTAAAAATAGAACTACCATACGACCCAGCAATCCCACTACTGGGCATATACCCTGAGAAAACCATAATTCAAAAAGACACATGCACCCCAATGTTCATTGCAGCACTATTTACAGTAGCCAGGTCATGGAAGCAACCTAAATGCCCATCGACAGATGAATGGATAAAGAAGATGTGGTACATATATACAATGGAATATTACTCAGCCATAAAAAGGAACAAAATTGGGTCATTTGTAGAGACATGGATGAATCTAGAGACTGTCATACAGAGTGAAGTAAGTCAGAAAGAGAAAAACAAATACCGTATATTAACGCATATATGTGGAACCTAGAAAAATGGTACCGATGAACCAGTTTGCAGGGCAGAAATTGAGACACAGATGTAGAGAAAAAACGTATGGACACCAAGGAGGGAAAGCGGTGGGGGGTGGGGGTGGGGGTGTGATGAATTGGGAGATTGGGATTGACATGTATATACCGATGTGGATAAAATGGATGACTAATAAGAACCTGCTGTATAAAAAAATAAATAAAATAAAATTCAAAAAAAAATAAAGTAAATGTGTTGATTCGGAAATCAACACACGTAGGTCCCCTAAAAGGGCCACCAAGTGACAGATGATGCAAACAGGGTTTGGGTATACTGTATTCTTCGACTAGGAGAATCAATCACAGGTCACACAATTCAATTTAATTCAACAACAGTATGGAGCAATGACCACGTACAAGTCACTGTACTGGGGAGGAACCTCCAATGCAAAGGAGATGAAGACTTAGGAGGAAGTCAGTTCTTGATGATCTGAACCAAAGGGAAGGAAGCAAGGCTTGGGTGGAACATTTACATCTAATTACAATATTCTCGGAATTCCCAACACTTCTAAAAACAATAAATGGTAAGGACCTGACATCAAAAGTCCTCCGCCTTCTCAACTTACTGACACTCCTGATTCAATGTATTATAACGTCTCCCTAAAATTCAGAAGGGTAGTCTACTGTTCGGACCTCCAAGTACCTTTTTGTGAAGTGAGATATACCCAACTCTATCGTAGAATGACTTTCTTTGTCACCTCGTTTTGTTGAAGTCTGTAGGCCTTAATTTTAAAACTAGCTGATAGGGGACTTCCCTGGTGATCCAGTGGCTAAGACTCTGCCTTCCCAATGTAGGGGACCCAGGTTCGATCCCTGGTCAGGGAACTAGATCCCACATGCCACAACTAAGAGTTCACATGCCGCAATGAAAAGATCCTGCGTGCAGAAACGAAGATCCCATGTACTGCAACTAAGACCCGGCGCAGCCAAATAAATAAATAAATATTTTTTAAAAAAACAAAAACAAAAAACTATCTGATAAAACTGGTTTAAGTATAGCAGTATGAATTCAGGCAATAACACCATGTTTGAAACACAGGGTGTACTGAGTTTTAGCTCCATAATGTTAAAGGATTGAGGAATTCTTTTTGCCTGTTCAGACGGGCCCCTGACCCACTGGCCTTTCCTAATGAGTCAAAACTACAATCAGTGTCTCTAGGAAGAACGGTGAAGGGGAGAGTCTGTTACCGACCAGGGTTCTTGGCCTCCTTAATCAATAGAAATTGATCAGAGGCCAGACAAAAAATTCAGGCAAGGCTTTATTGGGGCCCCTGCTGCAGCAAGGGGAGCAAAAACAAGTAACAGGTTCCCTTGCTCACTCCCGGAGGTGGGGCGAGCTGGTTCCTTATATAGGGTGAGGGTAGGGGCGGGTCCAGAGGGATGGGCTGGAGGGGGGCCTTAGGTGGTCTGCCCACCCCTTTGGCGGGGTTGAGTGCAGGGGGCATGCGCTGTACCCTGCTTTTGCTCCCGGCTCTTCAGAAGCAGCTGTTGGGTTTTTGGTCTTTTTGTATCTTGTCCAGAATTTGCCCCAGCTGCGCATGCACGCAGTTATTTTTAGTCCCTTGTAGCTTCTTTGTATTCTGTTGCCCGAGGAGACGTGTGTCCAGGTGCAGGCACTTAAGCAAAGGGTCCCAGGTCCCAGCCTGTCTCAGCCCCAGCGGCAGCCTGAGACAAAAGGACATAGCCAGCTGTGCCGCTGCCTTTGCACCTGCTGAGACCCCTGATGGAAGCACAGTTCCTCCCTCTGGATGTGGAAGGACCCAATTTCCTCCCAAGCCATCCTCTTTCTCCCCTGTCAGAATATCCTGTGTGCGCTCTGAGGGGAGGAAACTGCAGCCCTGACCTCCCTTCTTTGGCTCAGGGATCCGCCACCGATCTCAAAAGGGCAAGGAACAGCAAGAAAAGCAACATGAACTGCTCACTGAAGGTAACACAAGCCCAAGCTAACTATCAAGCACGGTGAATTGATGTTTCTAGTCAAATGATGACCAGATCTAAGAGAACTACTAGAAATATGGTGTCACATCTAATGATGTAACATTCTAATGTTAATGAAGAATCACACATTACACATATATTTGCCTTGTGATTTTTTAAAAATATTTCTTACCCTTTGGAAGAAATTCTTATGTTAGGTTTTATAATATGCACTATAGTCCAGTAGAATGTGTGTATTACTTAGAGATAAATGTCTATGTACTGTCAGTGTGTGCCTGCAAATTATTTACTTATGGAAAAGCACGATCAAAAATCTGAAGGCTACAGAGCTATACAGTGACACGTTCCAAATTCTGCTCTCTAATCTAAAACTCAACACAACTCAAGCCTAAACTCATCTTTCTCATCAAGCCTGCCTCTCCCTCATTTTCCTTATTTTGGTCAATGGCCCCAAGGCGTACAGAGTTATCCAGCCAGAAAGTGGAAGCCATCCGCCTCCTCCTCCAGATCCTTCATCCCCAGGACTTCAAGTCTTCAGGTTTTTGAGTTCTCTCCATCTTAATGTTGAGTATCCCTCCACTAGATCTCCTCCATCTTGTCTTACTGTCACAGCTGCCCAGGTTTCTACAATCATCCAGAAACTGGTTACCATGCTCAGTCCCTTCTTCCTCTTAGTTCAACCTCCATAATCCCACCTGAACAAAACCATCCCCTCCTTGACAGAGCAAAATCTGTGAGCTTAGCTGGGCATTCCAAGCCCTTGAGGACCTGTTGTCTGCCAAACGCCTCTACAATCCCACTTTTCTATAACATTCATCTTTCTGGTGAGGATGTAAAAAAACGCCCATTTCGCTGAGTTTCTCCAAAAGGAACAAAGGTGTAACTCACAGATCGGCAAATACAGCGCATGGGTGAAATCTGGCCCACCGCCCGGTTTTGGAGGTAAAGTTTTATGGGAACACAGCCACGCTCTTTTGTTTACATATTGTCTCTGGCTGCTTTCGAGATACAATAACAGAAATCAGTAACTGAGACAGAGACCAAATGCCCACAAGGCCTAAAATACTTACTATCTGGCCTTCTAGAGAAAAGGCGTGCAAAGCCTTGGTATAACTAACAGCAGCAAGGAGTACAGAGCGATGGTACATCTGCCAACTGGAAAAACAGACTGCACTGGGAATGAAGTGAATCTGATTGTTTCTTTTCTTTTGATATTTTTGAAAGAATCATTTAATATAATTACACTGAATTAAAAAGCAGAGAAAATGTTATCTCCTTCCCTCCCTCCCCAGAAAAATCCTGAACATGTTTTAGGAGACTGCTGACAACTTTTTATCCACTTTATATATAATAAAACTCACCAGTTTTCAGTGTACCAGTCGATGAGTTTTGACTAATACATACAGCCATGTAACCACACCACAATCATGATGTGAACATTGCTGTCACCCCTAACAGTTCCCTTGTGCCCTCTTGCTGTGTCAGTTCTTTCCCTACGGCCCTTGGCAGCCAATAACCTGCTTTCTAATGAAGGGAACCTGATTTCTTAGTCTGGCTTTAGTCCATGTCCTGCCATGCACAACACTGGCTAAACCACTTACTTCCGGTTCTTGGGTCCCTCGAGTGAACTAACAGGCTTCCTTTAAAACTGACACCCACATACACTACTGCTCGCTGCTCTGATTTTCTCAGTCATCCTGCTAGGCTTCTGGTTAAATATAATTTGAACAAAGGGGCCAACAGCTAAATTCATTGCCTGAAAAGCAGGTTAAAAGAACTCTCAGCACTTTTCAGATCTAAAAGTCTACACTTCTCTACTTAGTATGTTACCTGTACTTACAGTGGCAGAGTATGAAGAAGGAAATAAACTGCCCAGAAACTTAAATCCCAAACCTCCTCAGAGACAAAAACAATTAGCAAATGAATGAACTTGGTCCTGAGAAAAACTCTGTCAGGTCTTCTGCCCTGATTAGAGCTGTGAGCATGTGAAGTCGTTGCTGAGGCCTCCCGCTGCCTTCAAAGCAGAAGCTGCGTGAAATCCAAACACAACCACAGATCCAGCCGCGAGGACCCTGGAAGCCCAATTAAGAACCAACAAAGCCTCTTCACTATGTTTATGGAATGGAGCAACTGATTTTAAGGAGGAGGAACACGCGGCTGTCCATTTGGGGTGGGGAGGAAGGTACCAAGCTGAAAGAACTGAAATGCTGAAGACAAAATAAAAGTCTGTGCTTTTAAACATTTGGGCAAAGATGGTCCACACATCATGCAAGAGCTGCAAAAGAATGCAGCAACAAATCCATGGCTTCAAGTTCTTACAAGAAGCAACAAAAAAACAGTACTTTGTTTCTAAAGCAAACTCAACTTTCTCGCTAGTTACCAGTGTCTTCTAAGACTTACCTCACTCAGAAGACATCAGAAGGTGTAACCAAAAAACAGCTACCCTTTGGGTTTTACTACATAAGTAGAGGATTTATTACTGAAACAAAACTTGGAAATAGCAAATATGTCCATGCCAGGACAATTTAAGGAAGTGAAAATAGGAGTTCAAGGATTCAAGCTACCCAGAAAACAAGTCAGACGGACTGCTCTCATTTGAGGTTTCTGAACTGGGAAGGAATGCATCCCAGCTGAAGATTTTAACCAGGAAAGCCTGGCTTCCAAGTTGAAGGTCTGGCAAACCCACCTGCCACCCACCCCCAGCCCTCCACCCACCCAGACTCTGCACAACTTCTGATGCTGTGAAAGGGACCCAGCCTGCCATGCCCCCAGCATCCTGAGTCCAGCCACGAAGGGGAGAAGTGCCCAGAGAGGGAACAGAGGACAGGACAGAACTTAGTGTTGTCTGAAATCATCTTTTGGATGATCTTTAGACACTGCTCTAAATCACTGGGGGAAAAAAACTGACATGCAAGTCACAATCAACCGAAGAACTGATGGTCTAAAGACCAGAATTCAGACTATAATGACAGCCCTGAATGCTCAGCATTGAGCTCCTCTTCCCTTACCCCCACCCCCAAAAAGTATCATGAACTTGAAAGATAACACCAAGGGCAGGGAAGAAATTGAACAGTGACGTAGATGTCTGAGGTTGTATGTGTGTGTATGCGTGTGTTTGCGTAGACGTCCATATATGTACATATCATAGTTGTTATTCAACAAAAACTGCAAACCAAGTTTTCAGATTCTAAAAAACAAAAACAAAATTGTGAAGATGAACACAGAGCATGCCACAATACTCTGGGAAAAGAAATGTGTACTTTCCAAGGCTGGTTGTTGTAATTCAGTAACCAAACCATTGTATGCAATTCTGGAACACCTGGACCAAGCGGGGAGGGGGGCAACATGTGAAAGAGGAGAAAAGAATGTCCTTCACCCAGTAAATTGTACTCTCCACCACCCCCAGCACAGTTTATTTTCCCAAAACTATAAATTAGATTTGGTCTAAAAACCAAACATTGGCTACAAGTATTGTCACTGGCATGCCTACCCTGAACCAAAGGAAGAATTAACTAGTTCCCTGGACACGCAGCAAGTTTAAGTTCATAGAACTGCAGACGATCAACTCAGAGCGTGGACCAGGCGGTGGCCATGGCAACAAACCTGGAAGCTTCGCCCATTGCTTGGGTGTCATTACTGCCCAGGGGCAAGTTCCATCTTGAGATGAACGTACAATGCATCAATCACCTCCAATTCACCTGGGTCCATCAACATTTCCATGGGAAAACTGCAGTCTATTCAACCATCTACCAACACTGCACAGTCCAAACAGCTGGGCTGCATAGGAAACTGAACTCCTGCGTTGCTAGGGGGCTGCAGGGTTTACAGGGCACCTGCCCGTGCGATGATGTCTCACTGATCCCTGCGAGGAGCCGGGGGAGGATGCTGGCCAGGTCATTACTATCTCTACTTTACTGATGAGGAAACCCAAATGCAGAGCGTGCCTTCCCTGGGACATCATGGCCCTAAAAGGCAGAGCTAAGGCAGAGCCCAAACATCAACGGGGCACCCAAATCCTTGTGGGGTCTGAGGTCGTCAATGAAGAAATGGATGGAAAGTGACTTAATTAAGTACATGAATTTACAGACTATGCTTCAGGTACCATGCTGAGTACTGCAGAAATGGTATAAGATGCAGTAACTGAAGATCAAAGCATCCTGAACAAAACAAGGGAAGGAGCTTATATTAAGCCCATTTTACAGGCCAGGAGAGTACCTATGACCATGGAGGTAGAGCGTTTGGGAGCAAGGCCTCTGGAGCCAGACTGCCTGGATTCAGTTCTGCTACTTCCCGGCTGTGTGACCTCATACAAGTAACTTAACCTCTCTGTGCCTCAGTTTTTTCACCCACAAAATGAAGCTAAGAGTACCTACACCTCATGGGGTTATCTGGATGAGTAAAGGTGTTAAAATTTGTAAGTAAGTTAATATTCTTAAAGCACTCACAGATATTAGTGATAGGTACATAGTAAGTGCTAGTTAAGTGTTTGTGAAAATACAAATTTTTAAATTAAAAAAAAAAGAAATGAAACTGGGGCTCACGGACCTGTCGAATAACTGGCCTAAGTCACACAACCAACAAGACACAGAGTCAGGATTTAAAACCATTTCTGAGCATTGTGAAAGGACAGCACAGAAGCCTGTACGGGATTGGGAGACATGCAGGTTTGATGCAAGAAGCTGACATTATCCAGCAGCTGATGCCTTTTACTTGGTGAGGTCACAGGAGAAGGGGCAGAAGGAGATGCTCACATACCAGGAGGGTAGAGAAAGGCCCTCACAGCTGCTATATTGGGGACAGCTGCCTAGAACAATGAAGCAGGTTTGTCAGGCAGCAGTAGACTTTTTTTATTTTTTAATAACAGCTTTATTGAAATATAATGTACCTACCCTACAAGTCACCTATATAGAGTGTACAATTCAATGAGTTCTGGTATATTCACGCAACCATAACCACAACCGATTTTATTTTCAACACCCCACCCCTCCAAAAAAAACCCCTGGGCCCATAAATCAGGCACTGCCCATGTCACCCACCCCACCGCCTACCACTGGGCCATCACTAATCTATTTTCTGTCTCTTTGGGTTTGCCTGGCTATTTCACATAATGGATTCTGCACATTGCACATAAATCGAGTCATACAATATACGGTCTTGGGTGATGGGAGTCTTTCACATAGATTAACGTTCTGAAGACTCATTAAAACCTTCTCCACACACAGTTTAAATGTTACTCCCTTGCTCCAAGCCCTGTGGGATAAAAATCCACAGCCAGCAAAGTCCGGGCTAGTCTGTCCGGGTCCTGCCCGCCTCTCCAACTTTGCCTCCTGCCACATTCTCCCCAGACCACCACGTTGGACACTGAGGATATCTGGCCCTTTCTGCCTCAAGGCCTGTCACTGTGATGCTCCTTTAACCTAGAACGTTCGTGCCTTCTCACCCCTCAGTCTCAACTCAAATATCACATCGCAGGGACGCCTCCAGTGGAGCCCAGTATGCAAAGGAGCCCCAAAATCGCTGTTCTTCCCTGTGTGTCCCGTTTGCTTCCTTCACAGGACTTAGCAAGCCTGTGAGTATTTATTTGTTCATTACCCTACATTTGCCTCTCTCCCTCTCTAAAATATGGGGCTGGGGCCATGCCTGTGTTGATGACTCAGCCTTATGCCTCATGCATTGCCTGGCACAATGAGACGCTCAGATATTGGCTGGATAAAAGAGAGAAAAGAAAAGAAATCCTGGTTGAGGCTGAAGATCCCAACTCCGACAGGGGTGAATTGTTGAGGTTGTAGGACCCCCTCACCTGTCACATTCCTCTTAGTGACCCTGTCCGGCTCTCACCTTCTTATCTTTCTTTCATGAACCCCCTGAGACCAGAGCTGCAGATATTCCTGATGGGAAAATCGATAGAGAAGGTCCTAGCCCTTGCAGCTTATGGTGTGGCAGGGGAAGAATCTTCTAGGTTCTTCAACACAAATTCCCCACAAGTTTACCATAATTGTGGCTTGAGAGGATGTCCAGTCTGGTTTCCTGAGTGATTAAAGTGAAGCTTTCTCCTCGTTCTCCAGAAAATCCCATTTTTACTGCACTCTGGGGAAACATGAAATGCCTCATGTCCTATGCTACTGAGTGACATTGATCTCATAGGTCCTCATCTTGCAAAGTCGCCTTTATGTTGTGCAGGGGGAAGACCATGTAGGCCTGTGGCTCTAACTCTTAGGAGCTATGTGACCTCGAGCAGAGCATGTCCCCTGTTCTCCAATGTGTAAAGGCAGGGGCTGGAAAGTTGACCCCATGGCCAACCAGCACTGCATTTCTACAACTCTGTAATCTTTTTTGTTTTTTGTTTTTGGCCACACCACACAGCTTGCAGGATCTTAGTTCCCCAACCAGGGATCAAACCTAGGCCCACGGTAGTAAAAGTGCCAAGCCCTAACCATTGGACCTCCAGGGAATTTCCATACGGCTCTATAATCTTCGGTCACTGCCTTCTTCTTCCCATCTTCAAATTAATAGGATACCACCATCATCCAACCCCCTATTAACAGAAAGGGCAAGGGCTCAAATACCAAAGCCAGCTCCCATCCACAGAGCAGGTAGTTGGCACTATTTGTACGCAGTAACGGACACGAGGAAAAAATAGTACTTTTGAGGTTAATACCTTATAAGATCATGCAGGCCCAGAATGAGGGCAGAATTCAAGAGTATACTTCTTGTTTTTGAATTGTACATAATTTAAAGACTGGCCCTCTGTTGGCTCAGCAAGCACTGACTAAGGATGCGGTGCAACTAGCCTCCCTGGATCCACTCCCTCCTCACGAAGCAGGGCAGGCAGCGCCCGCTCTGCCTCCCTCCAACGAGGGACCAGACGATGGCTACAGAGCTTTCTGAGATACACAAAAGGAAAAAATCTACACGTGGAAACATTCACACTGACATACAGTACAAATTATAGATTTTAAGAGAACATTAAAGAAAGTCAAGGGCCAGGGCTCCCCTGGTGGCGCAGTGGTTAAGAATCCACCTGCCAATGCAGGGGACACTGGTTCGAGCCCTGGTCCGGGAAGATCCCACATGCCGTGGAGCAACTAAGCCCGTGCGCCACAACGACTGAGCCTCCGCTCTAGAGCCCGCGAGCCACAGCTACTGAGCCCACGTGCCACAACTACTGAGCCTGCGCTCTAGAGCCCGTGAGCCACAGCTACTGAGCCCGCACATCGCAACTACTGAAGCCCGCGTGCCTAGAGCCCGTGCTCCGCAACAAGAGAAGCCACCGCAATGAGAAGCCCGCACGCCGCAAAGAAGAGTAGCCCCTGCTCGCCTCAAGCAGAGAAAGCCGGCGCGCAGCGACAAAGACCTAACGCAGCCTAAATAAATAAATAAATAAATTTATTAAAAGAAAAAAAAGAAAGTCAAGGGCCAGAATGAACCATAAAGCCTAAGCTCCCAGGATCCTCTCAGGTGTGGCATCAGGATACGGGAGGAAATGTAGGTGAAAACCCTACAAGAGGTCTGTATTCGGTGAATAAACAGAGGAGTTTCGATCTTAAGACCTGCAAAATTGATGGCTTCAAACAAATTCTAAAACCTTTAATGCAAAATAAAATAGGGTTGATTTATCTCACCAAATACTATGGCTGAGAAGATATCAAGTTTTCTGTGATATAAAATTAAGAAGAAGAAAGTTCTTAGAATTGGGAAAAATAAATATATAAAATTACACACAGTTAAATGTCACTTACCACATGGCAGGCACCTTGCCAAAATTTAATATATATAAACCATTTAATCCTCCCCGTGTCCCCAAGATTGGGTACGATAAGTGTTCCACTTCGGAGCTGATGAGCTGAGGCACAGAGAGGGGAGGTGACTTGCCCAAGGCCACACAGAGCCAGGCTGAGAGCCAGGGAGCTGGCGCCAGGGTCTCTGCTCTTCACCGCCATCTAGTGCCTCTCCATCCTCCAATGCAGAAGATTCACAGACACCCTTTTAAATGATCTAAAGAAAGTACAGTGTTATATACCAGGAAATTATTCAAGTCATTTAAGCTGACTTAGTTTACTGTCTGTGACTACCATCAGAAATTTTAATGGTAATGTAAATATAAATGGCTCTCCCACCTACATGGGTCGATGAGAAAATTAAGGAACTTGGGACACCAACGCCTACAGGCTTGTTGTTGATAACATCTTGAGTTGCTGTCCCAAGTTTCTTAACAACACTCTAAAATACGGGTGAGATGGATTCTATTTTTTTTCTAGGAAATCTGAATTGAATTCTTTTCTAGTTCTTTCACTTTTGAAGGTGACTCTAGAAACTGGCCTTTTAGGCCAGCAGTGACCATAAGAGGGTGGTGATACACCAATAAAAATGACTGCCTTTAAGGGATTAAATATCTGCAGAATTCATAAAATTCTCTACATACCTCTATTTCCCAGAGTAATTTTTCAAAAACTTGAATTTAGAAAAAGGCAAGCTATCTCTTTCCAGGATCAAATAAAAATAGGGATGATTACGGGGTATACTCAAGTTTTCCGTATGCCATTAGCATCCCAGGAAAAGACAAAGGCAGAGAGACAGAATACTACAAAAAAAAAAGAGAAAGAGAAAATGAGAAGTAGCTGTCAGTGCAGGTCAACACCAACCTGTATATCCTGAGGGCTACAGAAAAAAAAAAAAAAAAAGACATGCACCCTAGCGTTCATAGCAGCATTATTTACAATAGCCAGGACATGGAAGCAACCTAAGCGTCCATCAACAGATGAATGGATAAAGAAGATGTGGTACATGTATACAATGGAATAGTACTCAGCCATAGAAAAGAATGAAAAAATGCCATCTGCAACAACATGGACGGACCAAGAGATTATCATACTAAGTGAAGTAAGTCAGATAGAGGAAGACAAATATCATATGATTTCACTTACATGTGGAATCTAAAAAAGTGATACAAATGAACTTATTTACAAAACAGAAATAGATTCACAGACACAGAAAACAAACCTATGGTTACCAAAGGGGAGAGGCGGGCGGGCGGGATAAATTAGGAGTGTGGGATTGGCAGATAAACACTACCATATATAAAATAGATAATAAGGATCTACTGTATAGCACAGGGAACTTCATTCAGTATCTTGTAATAACCTACAATGGAAAAGAATCTGAAAAAGAACAGAGGGAGATATATATATGTATAACTGAATCACTTTGCTGCACACCTGAAACTAACACAACGTTGTAAATCAACTATACTTCAATTAAAAAAAAAAAATCAGCCAAGTAAACCACAGGAGAAAAAAAAAAGAAAGAAAAGAAAAAAACCCCTGTGTGTGGTACGCTTTCTAAGCTGAGAATAGCTCAGTTCACTGGGCTCCTGTACTGATTTGCATCCATGATACACACAAAAACAAAAAGAAGCACCTGCCCTCCAGAAGCACACGCAAGCATGAGCAAGGATGCTGCAAAAACTGGGAAATACCGTAAAACTGGAAGGTTCTGCCACAGTCTGGGACCCAGGCTCCTCTCTCAGGGAAAGAATGGAGAACTCCCTGGGAGAAACCTTTGCTGGGGAGGGATGGGACTGGGGGAGGGGGGCAGAGATGCCCTGAGCTGTTGTCCGCCACTTGTATTTTTTTACAAGGGGAAGAAAATGTGGAAAGTTGCTCTATGAAAAGAGTTAACTGCAGAGAGAACAAACAGTATAGGGAGGTATGGGAAAGCAAGGAGGGAGGCGAAGCTTTGAGGAAGAGGAATTGCAGATTCGACAGCGGCTCTGTTTCCACTGAGAGCCCCAGAGAGCCTTGACCATCATCACCGAGACCGGTTCTTAAGGGAGATGACAGCTACTGAAATCCTTTGCATGGAACCTCCTACCCCATCGTCCCCAAATGCCACCGCAGTCACCACCACCCACCTCCCACCCCGAAACTCACTGTATTTGACTCAAATCACCTCTATCCTTTCATCGGCCTGTTTCTTATTTTAGAAAGCATGGCACTACCAACAAAACAAAAGCTTTCTGCTTGGAAGTTCTGAAAGAATGACATTTTCCCCAGAACAAGAATTCATTCCATCGGAGCCAACTCAGATCTATTTATTTAGCATCAAATAGACACTGGCCCACAGCACTTGTGTGTGTAGGGTTTGCAAATGCCTTCAGGGAGTCTCATGAAATATATGGTCAACAGGTGGTCCTGAGGAGGGTCAACAACTGGAGATGCCATCTTCTTCTCATGGTCATCCCAGCAACTGTTTAGTCACCAAGCAAAAACCCCAGGTCAGATTCCTAAGAAGGAATCACTCAAAGTGATTTCACAAAAGGCTTATGCCTGATAGGAAAACCACGCCTTTAGAATGATATTTTTCTACTGAAAAAGAAGTACTTAATTTGAAATTTATTTTTATAAGTGTTTATTTACTTATACTATGTATAATACAACATGTGTGTATATCTGTAGATACATACACACACATGCTATATTATATATATATACAGGTATATACACGTACACACACACATACATACATACACACTGCCAAAAAGTAGAAAATGACAGATGTGTATACAGAAGAAGACCAGAACAATGGTTTAAATTCAGGTCTCAGAATTCGATTCCTAGAAGGAGCATTAGAAACGCTGGGGCTATGCAGAACACTAGATGTTCATCTTTCTAGAAAAATCTTCTGCCGGATCTTTGCCTGGCTGACTTTTCTCAGGTCCTTCTGGTGTCAACTCAAATGTCACCTTTCAGAGAGGTGCTCCCTGACCATCCAATCTAAAAAAGTCCTTCGACATACCCCAGTCACTTCTGCCATACCACCTTCTTATTTTCTTCTTAAGACATCACCCTTTGAAAGTACCTTGCTTTATTAGGCTAATGGTCTCCAGCTGGGCTCCTCCCGCTAAACCATCTGCACCATAAAATTTAGGGTCCTCGTCTAGCCTGGCTCCAGCTCCGAGAACAGATTCTTACCCCTACGAGGCACTCGGTAAGTAACCGTCAAATGAATGAAGAATGAACGGATCCACACGTTCCAGACAAAACAACAGGAGGGCGTGAGGAAAGAACGAAAACACAGCAAGCGTGGAGTCAGGCAACCTGGCTTAAAGTCCAGCTTGACTTCTGACTTTCCTATGTGTCTAGGGCCAGTTACTTAACTTTCAGACTTTAGTTTCCCTAGCTTTAAACTAAGATAACATGAAGTATTGTGTTTGAGAGTGCTTTGTAAATTATGAAGTATTCTATTATTGCTGTTTAAGACATCTTGAGTCAATATTTATAGTGGCATCAATGAAAAGGTTCATGAGAATACATCCTTAAATAAGTGAGTTAATCTGGCAAGAGTGAACTTTCTCATCTTCAACCCCATTTTGCAACTGTGACCTTGGCCTGCTACCTCTCAAGTGTGTGACAAGTTGTTTACAAATTATAGCAGAAAGTATAGCACAAAGAACTGGTTCAAGGCCCTACTCTACCACCCAACTTCTTTAGTCTCATCTCCCCCTATTACATATGAGTAATATATGTATTCATACATCCATATATATATATTCAGTTAGGTATATATATGTATATACACATACATATGAATAGCCCACAGATCTCAGAGTACTACTGTGAAGATGGAAATGTAATGTTACACTTTGCACAGCATGTTAGAACTTACCCATGTTGGTCTGTGTTAGGACTCTGGCTCCAAAGGCCACGTGGGCACCACTGGGAAAAGCATAATCCTAATAACAGAGGGGCAATGTCATTCTACTGGCAGCAGTAGTAGTCAACACCGCCACATAAAGCCTTCATATGGACAGCTACACTTTTTTATGCTGCCCAATTTTATTATTAAGATACAATTCACGTACCATAAATTCTATGGTATTAGGAATTATATCCTAATTTAAAAAGTGTACAATTCAGTGATTTTTAGTATATTTAATAGCTTGTCCCTCAACCTTGTGAGGATACAAAGAAAAGTCTGCAGCTCAGAAGAGGACCCTCACCCAACCATGCCGGCACCTTGAACTTGGACGTATGGCCTCCAGAACTGTGAGAAATAAATTTCAGCTGTTTATTAAAAAAAAAAAAAAAAAAAAAAAAAGGTTGTGTGACCACCATCTAATTTGAGAACATTTCCATCACCCAAAAAAGAAACCCCATACCCACTGGCAACCACTCTCCCTTCCCTCTCCACCCAAACCTTGCAGCCACTAATCTACATTCTACCTCTATTGATATGCCTGTTCTGGACATTTCCTATAAATGGAACGCTACAAGATGTAACCTTTTGTGTCTGGCTTATTTCACTTAGCATAATGTTTCCAAGGTTTATCCATGTTGCAGCATGCATCAATACTTCATTCCTTTTTATGGCTGAATAATATCTGTATGGATGGATACAGATATGGATGGATACACTCTACATTTCAATCCATTCATCAGTTGATGGACGTATGGGTTGTTTCTACTTCTTGGCCATTATGAAGAACGCTGCAATAGGCATTCGGGTACACGTGTTTACCTGAACATAGGTTTTCAATTCTCTTGAGTATACACCTAGGAGTGGAATTGTTGGGTCATAAGGTAACTCTATGTTTTAACTTTGTGAGGAACTGTCAAACTGTTTCCCAAAGAAATTGCACCATTTTTCATTCCTACTCTCAATTTATGAGAGTTCCAACTTCTCCATATCCTCACCAACACTTACTATTATCCATCTTTTTGATTAGAGCCACAGTGAGGGTAACATAATATTTTATTGTGTTATCAGATTTTAACATCCAAATTTTTATAGGCCCTCAGAACCAGAATACAAATGCCAGATGGCAGGAAAAAAGTCCAGATTACACCAAGGCAGTGTTCCCAAACTTCAGTCATTCAAGAACCACCTTAATGATTTTGTCAACTCTGAGTGCCATTTCTACTATTGTGTACTTTATTTTTTTAAAAATCAATTCATTTTTAACATCATTTTTGAAAAAGTCTGTAAATCACTGCTATAAATTAGTATCACTTGCCATAAACAGAAAGTATCATAAACATAAGTATAATGAAAACAAAGCAAAGTTATTAACGTCCTAGGGCCTGCTTCTTGATGTCAAAAGGGAAATCACAAGTGACAGGTGTTGAAGAAAGGCTAGCTACAAACACAGTCTTCCCTTGACCTAGGCAGGCAGTGTAAAATCATCTCTAATACTATCATGGGCTCCTCACTTTGGAAAACTCTGCTGTAATGTTTCAGGAAATACCTTTCCTGAAAGAGGTCAGAAAATGGGTTCCACTGAGACGATTATACTAAGGGAGGCGGCAGGGAGGGGTTTAAAGGACTGTTCCTTAACAGCTGTCATATTTTGGTAGCCCGTTACACTTGGCTAAAGGGTGTCCCTTCTTTGTGTTAACAAACTGCATTCAAATTTCCAAAAAGTTGGCCCATACTCTAGCTGCAAGCACCTGGCTCTCCAAGTTCCAACAAAAAACAACTTACAGAGCAAATATACATAATACAAATTAAAATAAAGAGCACCTGCCCTTGAGCAGACAAGCCCAGACAACACGACCCGTAACGTGACGAAGTGCCTGGATGAGCCTGGCTGACAGCATTGGCCCCGAGTGTAATAAAAACACAACACCTTATTGTGCTCAAGTACATTCAGCCGCCCTCTCCCAGCCCGACACACACACTATTTACGCACAAGTGAGATAAAAACAGTCAGTGACAGCATATTTAGGCACCTCCAGGTTTGAAAACTAATTACCATCTGTCATCATCCAAGCTTCACAGAACACTAAATCTTACATTAAGAGAAAAAGAGTGAGTATTAAATCTGAAGGTTTCCCTTGCCTCCTTCCTTGGGCGCTCGTACTTAGCCCTCAGATCTCAGCTCAAACATCCCTTTCACTGGGAATATTTCCCTGGCCTTCAACACTAAACCCCCTTAGCATGTATCTCCTAGCACCTTTGCTTTCCCCTCATAACACATCCCGCTTTATAATGTAATATTTGCATGGCTGGTGTCTATCTCCCCAGCAGGACAAGCTCTGTGAAGACGAAAACCAGGTTGGTTTTGTCCATCGTCATACCCTCGACAGCTAGGACGGTTCTTGGCACAAAGTAGGTATTCAAGAATCATCTGTTGAACTAATGAGTCCAAAGGATGTCAAAATTTTGTTACACAGTGTAAAACTTGGCTATGTTTATAAGGACCACCAAGAGTACATTTCAACAAGACCAAAGGGCACAGGGCAAGGGTTCTTCAACTTAAGAGTTTCCTGCTACTGGACCTCAATCCAGTCCTTTCCATACAGTAGAAGCCTCCCTTTCTTCCATGTAACTTCCAAACAACGAAGTTAGGACTTGAGTCTGTCAATGAGCCTTTATGGGGGCCTGCTGGTCTGTCGGTGGAGGAGGAGTTGGTGACAAGGGAGGGAAAAAAAGGCAAGAAAACTAAAATTAACTGAGTGCTTACAATGTGTCACATACTCCTTCTTTACTCCACACAAAGAAAACCCTTTTTTATCACCATAATACAACGGCGACTTGTAAAATGTAGTAACATGCTCAAAGTCACACAGTTAATAAATGGTCAAAAAGAAGCAAGTGTCTGGTTCTTTGTGAGCTGAAGAAGTTATACAAGTGCCAGATAGATGATGTGAGTTGAGATAGGCCTAAAAGAACAGACAAAAGTGAGCTGAAAGAGGCAGAGGAGGGCATAATTCAACTGCTTACAAGAGCTGATGTTTATGGACACTTTTTCATGTGCCGGGCACAGGACTAAAACATTTGACACACATTATTACATCATTGATTCTTCATATAAACTTTATCAGGTGGTGTTACTATTATCCCCATTTTGTAGAGGAAATCTGTGGCTTCAGAGAAGTGACCCAACCAAGGTGAAATAGTGGGTAAACGTCTGAGATACGAACCCAGGTTGTATGAGTTCATATTAGACCACCGACCCCTTCCTGAACCTCCCGCCATGATGCTGGGAGAGAACGGCGTGAACTAGGGCCCAGAGAAGGAATGAGGAAATTATGCAGAGAACGCATTCAGTGGTGTCTACGGTATGTCAGGACAAGACACGGAACTTGGTGAGCAGTGATAAATCACGTGGCCCCTGCTCTCTAGGAGTTTATATGAATGGAAGACAATGAAGACACAGGTCTTAAGAGTGTAGGCTCTGAGGACTTCCCTGGTGGACCAGGGGTTAGGACTCCGAGCTTCCACTGCAGGGGGCGCAGGTTCGATCCCCAGTCGGGGAACTAAGATCCCACATGCCACCTGGTGCAGCAAAAAACAAACAAAAAAAAGAGTGAACCCAGACAGCCTGGGTTCAAACACTGATTAACTGTGCAACGTTGGGGGCTGAAATAAAGAAAATAGTCTAATATAAATAAAGTCCTTAACACATACCTGGCACACAAGCAGCATAAATAAATGTGTCTGTTATTACTCTAAGAACTAATGAAAAGCAAGGTTAGATGGAAAAAGTACGGCCAAATCAAAAGATTATGGAAGGACAGAGGTGTTCAGTGGTATCTAAAGAATGTGCAAGCTGGACAGGGCTGACCAAAGTCAGAAAGCTGCTGAGCAATCCATTGATGACATGATGTGAGCCCCCCGGAGACGGAGACGATAACATCGCAAGAGAAAGAAACAGACAGGATCAGATGACAGACTAGAAATGTCACATGAAAGGCAAAAATTAACCAAAGACGACACCAAGGGTTTGAGCTGGGTTAACTGTAAGAATTCAAACTCTGACCAGATAGAAACAGCAACAGGGAAGGGCAAGCAATTAAGATCCGAAAAGGGAGAGGAGAAGCGTAGGAAGAAGATGAGGTAACGCATTTCCTCCTGCACCTGCTGAGTTGAACTGTACCTCTAATTGAGTCAGTGAGTGGACACAGCCTGTGGGCATCAGGAGGCCACAGCTCAAGGCCCTGAGGAAGGGCTGGCCCAAGGAAACTACCAATGACCGAGCACACGCTATGTTTATATAGTGCATGGTCAGATATAACTCTCATGTATTCTTCCGAGGAGTCCACAGATCGGTCTTACCATCTCCCTTCCTTTTAGGAGGAAGTTGATGTAACAGGGACTAAGAAAGCTGCTGAGGATGACACAACTAGAAAGTGGTGGAACTGGTCTTGAGACCAGTTCATCCAACTCCAGCACCCATTGTCTTCCCACCGGGAGGCTCAGAGAGAGAAGTCTTCTTTTTGGGAAGAGAGCAGAACAGAGTTATAACACACACCTGGCCTTTCGGCACCACCCTCCCCCCCATCCCAGGCAGTCTTCTCCTCTTGGCCAGCCTTCTCTCCCCTTCTGTAATTCAGCAATTGTACTCATTCGTCAAGATCCAACAGTAACCCTCCCACACTCCAGGCGGTTTTCACGAACCACCCTCCTCCCCACGTGGACGTGATCACCTACCCCAACTCCGGTAGCCCTTGCTGTCCACCCCGCTCTCCTGGCGTGTGAGGACAAGCTTTAACTTGTCTATGCTGATCTGGCCACGACGTGCCACCCCACGGATGGACGCGGTTGATTCTGCTACTGGGCCTTCCCCGGGGCTGCTCCCTTCCCCTCGGCTCCGTCTGGGTTGTCTGTTTTCTCAGTCAAAGGTCAACCTTCTGGAGAAAGGACTCTTGTTCGGCCCTGGACTTTCTAGGGGTGTACTACGCTGCTGCATCCCCTGACAAAATCCAAGTACTGTAGTTGTTTCTCTTCCACTACTTCCTCTTTAATTTAGTTTAAATTTAAACTAGGGTTTAAATTTCTAGGAAGAAGGCACTCCCTGTGTTGTTTACAGCGCCTTACATATGATAGATGCCCAGTAAGTAATCAAAGATGATAACAAACAACCTTTAGTACAGGAACACCTCCAGTGACCCCACCTCATACACCTTGGACCCAAAGGGAAGAGAGGAGGCCTCTGGGCACACACTAGAAGAGGCTTGGGGATTTTTCTTTCGCTTCGCAAACCCAGCATCGTTGACAGCAGAAGGGGTGATATTATAATCTTTTTTTTTTTTTCAGATACGGATAGTTTAATGTTAGGAAGACTTGAAAAATATAAAATGAGTCCTCTTTCTTTGAAATGTTAAAGATATAATAAAGCCTGTGCAATAAAATCCATTCACTTGACTTACACAGGCCTTCTCAGCCTCCCCCAAGGCCTATTTCCTCTCATTTTACAAAGTGAGTAAGCTATCTTGTTTCCCAGGCTTCAAGAGACAAGTTGAGTAAATTCAAGACAGGCACACGTGGGTATGCTGCTAGAAGCACCCACTACCTAAAAACCAAGGGCAGTAATGTTGAAAACATGGCATTCTGGGGTCACTTGGCAAGACACTCACAAGTGCCAATACATTATCACATACTTCAATCATTGTGCAAAATTCTTTCTTTCCCAAGAAAGGAATGTTGAATTCACTCTGCTTATGAGCACAAGAAAGTATAAAATTTTAGAAAGATTTCCATCCAAAATTGAAGAGAAAAATTTTAAATATCCAGGTCTTAAAGTGATGAAGTTCAGTTACCAGGAAAAGTTCTATATGGGGAACAGTTCATTCCCTCATCAAGCCCAGTCAACAGGATGATACATCATATCAATTCTCTCAAAAGAACTGCTGAATGTCCACTTTCTTATCTTTTTTACTTTTAACTTTCCAGACAACCTAACTGCACGACCCAAACAGCTCTGAGGTCAGCCATTTTGAAACTATTAAACTTATTTTTACATAAAGAATCCATTTTATATCAAAGCATTCAATGCATTGCAAAGAAAGACAATTCATTAAGATTTCTCAAATCTATCATGGAAGTATCAATAAATGAAGAAAATGATTATCACGTATGACATCGTGACATCTACTAGAATGCCTGGGCAGCTACTGGGTTTGTAGAATAGGGAAAAAAAATTCTCGGAGCTTCTCTGTAATGTTTAGCAAAGTTTCCAAACATCTGCCATAAAATGAGATTGATACTGGCTATTGATAATTAACCAGGTCGGCAAAGCTGGGCACCATCCAAGGTAGCCAAGGAGTAAGATCAGTAACCTCCTTCCTTCTCTTGCCCTCCGTATGCACCAAAGAGCTCCCTTCCTAAGACCTGTCATCGGCTCTGTGTGACATTCACATTGCTCTTCCTAACACCCCAATGTACTCATGTGACCCCACCTCCACTCCCACCCCTATTTAGTATCGTCAATGGTTCCCCAGCACTCAGAGGATGAAGCCAAACTCTGTAACATCACTGATGCCAGGCACCGGGGACATAGCCATCCACTCAGAAGAAAGTCCCTGCTCTCCTGGGGTCTTCATTCTAACAATGGGGCACCGGCAATAAACTCACAAGCCTAAAACAGGTCAGGGTAAGTGCTAGGAAGAAGGCTAAAGCAGGGAAAGGAAATAAGAATGATACTAGTCAGAGAAGGCCTCTCACATGAGGGGAGCAAAGTCCTGAAGGCGACAGCATGACCCTACGACCTGCAGACGCCTCCGGAAGTTGGCCCTGGGCTTCCTGGCCACGCTCCTCCCCTGCTTTCTCCCTCCTGCATGCGACTACTGGGGCCTCCCTGGGCTGGGATTCCTTCTCCCAACACCCTGCTGCTTCATAGATTTGAGCCTCTGCATTTGCTCTTCTTCTGCCTGCAATGCCTACCACACTCCTATCTGACCCGGCAAATTCCTCCTGATCTTTCGAGATTCACTTGAAGCTTCTCTTCCTTTATGAGGCCGTCTCTGGACACCAGCCACCCAGCTCCTCCCACCCCAGCAAAGTTCATCACCCCCTCCTTCCTGCCATCTGGACCAGGTATTTTGACTCATGTCTCTGGCTCCTGAGTAAAAGGGAGCTACTTAAAGGCCAGAGGGTGACACTCATCCCTGTATCCCCAGCACCTGGTCCTTCAAGACAGCTGTACCTTAAGGACTCAGGTAATGAATGAAAGAAATGTATGTCCTCTTTTTACAATTCCGTCTTTGAAAAGATCTGCCCGTGGGGAAAACATAAACCCATGAATGCCCTTTTATTTAAAACTCTCTTTGTAAAACTGACTTGTATTTTTCCCGAAAGCTGCACGTTTTAAAAGTCTTTTTGGGTTTTTCGTCCCATAAAATGATCTTGACACCTAGCCATGCGTCATGGCACATGAAGCAGCTCTAACTCTGCAGTTGGAAAAACATTACACTGTGAAGGAAGAGCCCCTATCTGCCAAGACACTTTACAAGGACTGCCAACGATGCAGTGAGAATGTGGTGTTGGACCCAATGAAAGCAGCTAATCCTCTCTTTTATAGCCTGGGATCCTTCTCACAAAACTTTCTTTTTTAGGAGGATAAATTGTTCAAAAATGGGGAGGAACACACACTCTTTTTTTTTTTTTTTTTTTTTGGTTCTTCTTTTTGTACAATTAAACTCCGGACCTTTAATGACTCGGCCTACACCTTCCCCATCCTCACGGTACCCAAGCAGTTGAGGAGAAGGAAAAAAAAAAAGAAAGAGAGCAGGACACAAGACCTATGGGTCTTGATAAAGAAGACAAATTCAAGGTAAAAAACTCTTCGTTCAGTGAAAATTCCTCTACCCTATTTTAGTTTCCATTTGGTTTTTAGGGTTGGGCAAATCAAAGTTTTAGAAAGGAGAGCCTCCTGCTTCAGGGTAAGGATGCTGGATTCAGAGCCAGATCTCACGAGGACCAGCCTAAGCCACACGGCCAGCTGTACCGCTCAAGCCCCGAGTGGAGCTCTGCAACTGAAGACCCTTTAAAAATAACAAAGGAAAACAACTCAGCGGCTCCATCCCAACTCAAGCACAAAAGAAAAAGGGGAAGAAATCGTTTCCATATTTCACATAAACACAGATCTTACTGTGGCGGTGAGGAATGCATGAGTCAAACCAGGGCTGACAGCGATCACCACACAAATTGAGCCCCCTGCTAAAGATTAATACGGAGATGTACAACCCACAGCTACAGCAGTGACCATCCCTATTGTGAAAAGTTTGTGTTTACGTAATTCAAAATGGCTTTTCAAAAATTGAAGTGTCCTTTTCTGTGGAATTCTAACTTCTTCAGTCTAGAGCAAGCACCTGGAAGAGACTTCCAAATGTAAAACTTGTGCCAAAGTAATTTGAGATTTTGTACATGCAACTCACTGTAACTCTATAGTGTTGGTTCCCCCAGCCCCCAGACCCCTTCACACTGTGGCTAAAACTAGTTCTGCCCTTGAACCGATCTGGGGTTTACCGCACTGCAGAGGTCAGGGTGTGGGAGGGACGGAGGCAAACCGATGGCAGAATGGCTGCAACTCCAGAAGGGTAATTTTTGGAGAAGTCAACTTTCTTTTTGTTGACTGTCAACAAAAGAAAGTTATCCCTGGTGAATGAGAACCAAGCACCAGAATTTCGGGACAGGGAATACGAAAGAAAAAGAAAGAAATCGCCCAAGCACCATTTCCTAGGCCTTTCTGTAGTCCCTAACATGGGCTGGGCACTCACTCCCAGGGTCTGATTAATTCTCAGAAGGACCACATGATGGATTAGGAGCCCCGCTTGGCAGATGAGGAAGCAAGCTCTGAAGGGCTTAATGTGTAAGGTTATCCCACCAGAGAAAGCACTGGAGTGAGAACTCCGCCCCAGGCTGGCTCCACCTTCTCCCTACAGCAGGTGACAGCATGTGAAGCTCCCTTCCGGCAGTGTGTCCTCCCCAGGCAAGTAATGCTCTCAAGTGGGGGAGGGTCTCAAGAGCAGGATGGATACAGGGAAACAGAGCTGCTTACCTGACTGGTCCTCTGTGTGATCAAACTGGCTGATGTTTAAGTGATGCTTAAGTGAAGGAAGGCAGTGGGTGAAAAAAAAAAAAACAAATGTGTGAGCCTGTCCCTATTAGCCACGGTGACATGACACCACGGACCTGGAAAGAGCAATTTCACAGCCAACAGAAGAAATACCACGTTCCCAACCTCTTAATCTCCCACAAACCCCAACTTCCTTGAAAACCAGATCAAAATAGTTCACTGCGCGTGTGCCATTTTATCTAGAGATTACGATTTCTTTATAAAGCCACGACATGGCCACACATCGTCGAGAAATTTGAAGGTCATTTTGATGCTTATTTGATAACAGTTCGTTCCGGTAAAAGATCTGAGGAACTTTCCCATGAAAGTCTATCTCTCCTCTAGAATGTCCCTCTTTAAGGCAGCAACTGGCCACGTGAAATATAAGAGACCCGATGCCTTCAAGAGAAGAGATGAGGAAAATAGGCACCCATTGCCATGTGTCCTCTATAATTACATCAGCTTTTTGGATTTTGTGATTTTATACATGCCTGCGTTGTTATTTTTAAAAGAGGCCTGATGACCAGATTCTGGCCACTTTCAAAGCACTGGAGAAAAAGAATGACAGCAGGTGGTTGGCAAATTGTCAAGCCAAGAAGGCGTCTTCCCCTTTTGTCTAAACAACGTGTACCGAGGTCGTAACGACGGCATTCCAACAGCTCCTGGGACAACTGCTGTTGCGCTCTGGGGAGCTGCCACAAATGCCCGTGGTCTGTTTGGGGCTGGCAAGCTCAAATGTACAATTTTAGCAAGATGTCACCAACCGCTTCCCGTGTCAGCAGCCCATGAATGTATCAAAACAACGACCTGTCCCGTTTCCCCTTCCAAAGGGTGTTGTTCCCCCTCATCAATTCCGGGTCCCACTTCTCTGGGTTAAAATTCAAAGTCCGCTTGTCCTTTGGGTCAACTTCTCTTAAACAAGCTTTGCAGGTTTATGAAGCAAGCTTCGGAGAAAGATTCAAGTCCCACATTCTCCTGATGCCTTAGTCGGAGATCTCAAAGATTATATATCAGGCCACCTCTCACTTTAATATGATTATGGCAAGAAAAGACTAAAGGTGTGCTTGAAGCAGAGCCGGTGTCACAGTAATAAACTCTCAGAGCAAGAGATCAGTTCTCTCTTGTCAGGCTGATCCAAGATATTTTGCCAGGTGCCAGCCAGTCTGCCGTAAAACATCCTGAATCCTTGTTCGGCACCCATGTGGGTAAACCATCACACCCTCCTGTTCCTAAGAGGCACCCATATTTCCATACAGCCATTCCTACATTACTGACAAAGTTAATTAAGTTTGATTGTATAAAAAATTACTTCTGCAATGGTTGAGGATTATCTAAATAGAGTGATGTGGGAAGACCCTTAAGACAGTATGAAACGTAAAAAGAAACTTTGGATCGGATTCAAGTTACATGTGAATCCATTTATGTAAATGAAAATAAGTATACATTAATCTGTATAAACATGTATGCAAATGTCCAGGAAGGATTCTGGAAGGTGCTCACACTCAACTCTGAAAAAAGTGAAGGGTTTAGCAGGAAATTCGGTTTTTTTTTAAATTATCTATCTATTTTTTTTTAATTATCTACTCTAGATAACTTTCTTGTAATACTTTACAGGAAAGTATTTCTCTATGATTGGACAAATAAAAATAAAATCTGCAGGCAACAGAAAGACAATGGGGGGGAGAGGTAAATATATGAAAACAAACCACATTCCACAGCTCCCAGTGTTTAATCAGAGAGGACTTTCCATTAATATTCTCGTGATTACCACGTTGCTCCATGAGGCTGCATTTCTGGCTGCCACGTTAGGAGCAGCTGTTTCCTATCATTCATTATCTGTTTCCTCCAAGGCCGTGAAAACTGAAAGGCAGTTGTGTCTGGTTCCAGAAGCTGAACATGTAAACCTGCATCCACCCCTTCACCCCAATGGCACCATGGAGGACGGGCAGGAAGGCTCCGGACAGAACCTGTTGCCTTTATATTTCTGAGTCCAAAGCAAAGCACTATTCCTAAACTTTCTTCCCTGATCACACCTGAGTCACAGAGCCTCCAGGCACCTGGCAGTCCACACTCGTCACCGCCTCTCCACGTCATACCTATTCAAAGACATTTCATGTTCTTTAGCCCGAAAGAAAACACAGGATCACTGATGAACTTTCAACACCTCTCTCCATTCTGAAACAGGTTGGAGCAGGTGAACGATGTGAGTACAACCTATAGGCATCTGCAGGGGGCCATGATCCTACCACCAAGTTCACCCTCCAGCACTGCCAATGGACTGGTTTTTAGTTTCCCAAATCTATTCACCTAGAGGAATCCATCTTCAACCCCAATCTGGCTGGCAAATTCCCCTTTATCCTTGAAAACCCTCTGCAAACTTCCCCCTAAACTACATGCACACACACACACACACATAATGCATTCTATGCTCCTCTGAACGGCTCCTAGACCTGTAAACATGTCCATCATCGAATGCACCACACAGTATGGTATCATAATCAGTGTTGCCACCTACCTCCCTGCTAGACGGAAA
Organism: Balaenoptera physalus; assembly: GCF_965194825.1. NCBI lineage: Eukaryota > Metazoa > Chordata > Mammalia > Artiodactyla > Balaenopteridae > Balaenoptera > Balaenoptera physalus. Next base: position 12,600,767 of record NC_138888.1, on the reverse strand, counting down.
GCGCCTCCCCACTGGACCCCCATAAGCCAACACTGAGTCTGCATCACAGACGGTTAACCAGGCTCACTGCCCTGGACGGCAGTACAGACAGGCAAGCGATGCCCCACACTACTGCTGGTGGGTGGGACCTACAAGGCCATAAGTTTTATAGGATTTGGAGGTAGAGGGCAATTCGGGTAAGGTTGGGAAAATAGTATAATCAGAAACATCCGGAACTGCGAGTCCGGAGAATTCCATTCTAGTCTGGGTCCTGCCATTACATCTTAGCCATGGAACTCTCTGGGCCACAGTTTCTTTAGCGTTAAGCTGAAACAATTTATTCACTCCAAAGAACACGTATTTGGACTGCGTGACCTACGGCTATCACCAACCCTCAAGATTAGATAGTTAGCGATGGGAAAAAAACATGGAAATCAGAGTGTTGGAACCACAGCCCTAGGGAAAATGCCCTTTCCTTTCCCAATAGAAGTCAAGAAACACCCCAATTTTCCCAATACACAGGCCGTCTTCCAGTTCACAGACCGAAACAAGATGAACATCTTAGCATTTCCAAACACGTAATAGTCCTTCACTAGAAAGATCCTCCTGGTCTCCCTTATCTCAAACCTAATATGATTTTCCCCTACACCTTCCTCCAAACAAAATGAAGAAAAAATATGAAAATAAAAATAAATCGCTAATATCTTAATTGCGGCAAAGTCCTCTGTTGCAATTTTAAGCAGCAAAGGACACTGACCGTGAACCCTGGGTCTTCAAGGCTTGTAAACGGATGGTAATGTAGCCACCCAGGCCTGGGGGCTGCTCCCGGCCTCACTGCTTCAGGCCCCTGCACGGGGGATTCGTAGCTTGAGTCGTCACCCCCGCTTTCCTCGAGAGCAAAACTGCAGCCGATTAACACAGATTTTCACTCTCTCTTTACGGGATTTTCGGTGGATTTTTTTTTCAACTTTTTTTTTTTTTTTTAATTTATGGCTGTGTTGGGTCTTCGTTTCTGTGCGAGGGCTTTCTCTAGTTGTGGCAAGCGGGGGCCACTCTTCATCGCAGTGCGCAGGCCTCTCACTAGCACGGCCTCTCTTGTTGCGGAGCACAGGCTCCAGACGCGCAGGCTCAGCAGTTGTGGCTCACGGGCCCAGTTGCTCCACGGCATGTGGGATCTTCCCAGACCAGGGCTCGAACCCATGCCCCCTCCATCGGCAGGCAGATTCTCAACCGCTGCACCACCAGGGAAGCCCTTTTTTCAACTTTTGAATTCAGTGTACACTGTATAGCACAGGAAACTATACTCATTATTCTGTAATAACCTATAAGGGAAAAGAATCTGAAAAAGAATATAGATAGATAGATAGATAGATAGATAGATAGATAGATAGATAAAAAACTGAATCTCTTTGCTGTACACCTGAAACTAACACGACACTGTAAATCAACTATACTTCAATTTTAAAAATAAATAATCTTTTTTAAAAATTCAGTGTATAAGCTAAAAATGGATAGCGTCTAAAATATGCTGCGCATTAATTCATTAACAATGGATTGCATCTCCCTACACAGAGTTCTGAAGCTGTAATGGGGGAGGGAGGGGGGAGTAGTATAGGTAGCTTACAAACACATATTTTTAAAGCAATAATAAATAGAAACTAATTAAGCAAATATATTAAGTTGGAAACTGATCTAGAAGAAATCATGTGACAGTTTCTCAAGGGGGAAAAGGGCCTTCTCTGGCTAATAGAGATTAATCTAGTTTTAAGACAATTTGTCTACATTCAACACTGCTGAAATCCTGTTCCGGAAGCAGGTACACATGGACTAAAATATAAAAATACTTATACCCTCAGCTCAAGGACGTCTTACAAAAAGTACTCCATCTATAGATAAGCAAGTCAGGTAAACTCTGAAGCTCTTTCTTTCACTCCCTATGCCTCCCAGAGAAACATCAGGGATGAGTCTTGCCCGTAAGCCCGGGTCTGCTCTAGCACTAACAGCAAGCTCCACATCACTCCAGGTGCCTACCTGCAAAGGTGCCTCTTTGAGACCTGTGGGGACCATTCTGTCTCCCTTTGCACGTGTAACCCTAAATAAAAGTCCTTTGAGAAGTTTGCAACTTTCTGCGGTTTTGAAACTGAGGGTATCAACTCTGGTGACTAAAGAACAGAAGTAATCACCATTCTGACAGCTATTCCCACAGTGCTTACAGGAGCACATCTTACGAAATAACTTCTTGGCTCCCAAGAAGAAATCGGGCTGGTTTCCTTAATTGGACTTGGTGAGACAGACTGCCTTCCATCGGGGGCTAATGGGCCAGTTGATCACAGAAGACGATTACTCAGAGGAACATACACTACACCAGGGACACACCCAGAGATCACCGTCACACCCACCGGTTATCAAATGCCACAGCAAGGCAGGAAATGGAATAAGCCGGGGACATCAATTGTGATAAAACAGGAAATACAGACTTGAAGGGCCTGACTTTGGCGACAGCCTTCCCTCTGACTTTCAGTGACTGTATTCTACAGATTACTATTAGCAGCTGTCAAGCCTCAGAACACTACATTAGCGGAATAACCAGGGAGAGAAATTTAAGAAATCATCCATATCTTGCAATTTAAGAGGTATAATTGGCACCTCCCCTTTTTAACGCCATGTGATGTCGACACACTCCGCAAAGGGTATGTGATCCAATCTTTCTCTTCACCATTCTTCTCACTGAGTTGTAACTTACCATCTGTAAAAGGCAGCGTATGTGTTCACTTCGAAACTATTCTGTCAGAAATGTGAAAAATCTTCCCCAGGATATCCCTGTAATGTATGCAACAAAACAACGGCTAGAGTTTTTTTCAGCACTTACTATATGCTATACAGTTTATTTTACCATTTATTGTGGTAAATGCTTCACCTGCGTTATCTCACTGAATCCTCAACATAAACCCTCAAAGTTTAGTAACGGCATGACCCCAAATTTAAAAATAAGCTAGTTGACTAAGCAATGCATAGAAATTGGCCAACATCACACATCTAGTAAGTGATTGGTAAAGGATCCAAATGTAAGCAGCCAGCCCTGGTCTTAACCACCATGTACTACTGTAGCAGCCACAGATGTTTTTAGAATGAGGAATGGCCCAAACACAAACAGACAAATTTAGACAACCGTAACAGACAGAAAACAGAGAGACTATGAATGGATACATGAATACCTTTTCTCTCCAGGCAAAATCCTTAAGAGTAAAACAGTTATTCCTCTATTGCAGGCAATTAACTACAGGCATCCAAAGTAGACACATTCCATTGAGAGCCATGATTTTTAAAAACTAATTCCAACTTTGTTAGGGAGACTCCCAGGTTTTACCTTCTCCCCCATCAAGTGTTGACCAAAGGCCTTTATTGCACGAGCCCTAATTTGGGCAGATAAACAGACACCATCCCTGACCACCTCAAGTGCAAATGTTAATCCTGTCACTGGGCTTTGGAATGAAAATGTTTGTTTGGTTTTTTTTAAAGAGGAAAAGAATGTTAACTGCATGGAACAAAAAAAAACAAAACAAAACAACTCTACTCCTTACATCTCACTGCAACAATATGTTACTTTCATTATATTGTACCTTTGGATCTATAAAAAGCAAACAAAACCAACAATTATAATAAAAAGATCTATCATATGAAGTCTGCTTTTATAAGAAAAAATCTTATAATGTTTTTAGAACATTATAGTCATTATAGTTACCACCAAGGATGAAAATTACCTACCTTAACCCACAAAACTGTTTTTAGATCTTCTGGTGACAATTTAGTCATTATAAGCGACTGATTTCACTACACGTATCACTTCCAGAAAGTCCACCACAACCACATTTAATAAGATCGCTTCCTCTTACCTCCTCAACGGTCTCCCTGAATTCCTACGGTTGCTTCTAGGCATTTATACTTTTCTTTTTTTGTTGTTATTAGTTAGTCTTAAATGTTTCTTTTCTCCCTGATTCATTAGAACATGATTTTAGGAGATGCAATTTCTACAGCTGAGCTGGAACATTACATATTATCTAACATTAAGTTAGTTTTCAAATCAGAAAATAGGAAAAAGGTACCAATATGCATGCTACCGTCATAAGATATTTTTTTAATTTTTATTTTGTATTGGAGTAGAGTTGATTAACAATGTTGTGTTAGTTTTAGGTGTACAGCAAAGTGGATTCAATTATACATATGCAAGTATCTATTCTTTTTCAAATTCTTTTCCCATTTAGGTTATTACAGAATATTGAGCAGAGTTCCTATGCTATACAGTAGTTAATAAAATACTTTTGCAATGTCCATTCTAGGGCTTTTTTAAAAAAGATGAGGGAGAAACAGAAACACCCTCAGTGATGCAAGAAGAAGTTACCAAACAGAATTTCAAATTGCTAAAATATACAGAGAAAGGTGTTAAATTGATTAAAGTAATAGCTATAAATATCCTCCAAGGGATCACATACTCAGAAATCATGGGGAAGGAGCGAGGCGGAAATAGAAGCAGAAAAACTGGTTGGTTTTCTTAAGTGGTAACTACTAAAAAGTAAAAATTTACCTTGTTAAATTATTTTTAAAACCACATTCCCCTGAACTGTCACTGTGGACGGCTGAAGATGGAAGCTTTCCCAGAACTGAGTATATGTTTAACCCTGGGAATGATGTGGCAACGGCAACCGCCCACAACAATCTGGGAGACAATGCAGAGCAAGAGAAAGCGCAGCCACACCCTGCAGAGGTGGGTCCTTGTTTTTTTTTTCATCCTATCATAATCCAGCCCCATTAGTTTTAAGTATAATCTGTGTGTTCTTCCAGAGTTCAAGACCTCAGAAATGAACACCCATGCGGCTGCTTCTGGATCTGGTAGAGCCAATATGATTCCTCTGGGCCTGGGTCTGAAATGCTCAGAGTATATATTTTTAAGACTTCGGTACACCATGCACCAAGCTAAAAGTGGAAATGGGAGTAGGGGGCAGTGTTTCTTACATGCTCCAGCATCCTTCTGGGGTGGCAAGAGTGGGGAGACTTCCAAACACTTGGATTGGGACTTCCCTGGTGGTCCAGTGATTAAAACTCTGGGCATCCACTGCAGGGGGTGGGGCACAGGTTCGACCCCTGATGGGGGAGCTAAGAGCCCACACGCAGGTGTGGCCAAAAAAACAAACAAATGCTTGCATGCTATTTCTGACCACTTCTAGAGCATACATTCCTACAAATGCTCTGCTATTGCTTTGGCTCAACCACTAGAGTGAAGAATCTGAACATATAAAGGCTACATTATATGCGGAGCTAGGAGCGATGGTTAATCACTGATCAGTCACGGGCAGCAGACTGCAGGTGCTAACACACAGGACACCCACAGCTCCAGGTGTGACCTGCAGGCCACACCCCCTCAGCCCTCACTTCCCACAGCAGCCTCCTCTGCAGACTCCTTTCCTCTCCGGTCCTCACCGCCTTCTCCCTCTCCCACCCGCACTGCCTGGCAGCCCAAACTCCTATCTCTTTTTTCACTCTAGTCAATGTTTTAGTAGTTCCTCCTTTTTTCAATGAAGAGGTTTTATGTTTCCTTATGCTATAAAAGTCCAGTCAATTTCACACTTCACAGATCAAAGGAAATAAATACCCAGGAAGTCAAGTTAAGTTTTGCACAGAGCCTTTAACTGGTTTTTCTCCTTGAGATTCAGGGGCTTCCCCTACAGTAGAAGGACCAGTTCACCCCAGGTCTAAAACCCAGTAGACTGCCATGTTCCTTAAGAGAAAAGCAAGTCCCTCCCTAATAGAATCCTGAATCAAATAACATTTAGGAGCCCGAAAAAATTCATACACATATGTGTATAGTTCTATATATGTGTGTGAGGATAGATAAATAGATATAGATATTTATATATGTATTACATACGTATAAACACACACACACACACACACGCACACACACACGCACTTCCTCCACAAAGAAAGGCCAAAGACATGAAGTCCTCCACTGGCCTCCACCTACTAAGAGGAATAACAGGACCTTGGTGATATAGCCCACCTCCCCACACACCACCCCTCCAGGTTCACCTCTCTCCACCCCACCTCAGGACAGAGCCAGCACAATCAAGTTCTTTCAGTTGTGAGTAAATGCCTTATCTCTCTTGCCTCCCAGTTTTCTCCCAAATCTTTTCTTTCCCCTCCTCTAGGCCTGACTACCCCTGCTCATCCTACAGGTCTGGATTTGGACGTGGCTTCCTCCAAGAAGCCCTCCGTGCTGTGCCTGTTCAAACTCTGAGTGAATTAGTTTTCTGCTGACATACCTGTGGGCTTGTCTGTGTTCTCCACTCAATGGAAGGTGCCAAAGACAGGGACCCTGTCCACTTCACTGTACCTAGTAGAGACATTACACATGATAGGTGCTCTATATATGTTTGATGACTTATATTTAAAGTTAGTTAATCTCTATTTGCACCAATTTTCCTGCTAACAAATGGCTTCCACCTCTGGGCTGTACTAGACATTATTTATACAAAATTTCAAGGCATTCAGAATATTTCAGATAAATCCTACAATATATGAAGGTAAATCAAAAGCAACAAGGTATTCTTCCAAGGTTTTGGGTCCGTCCATAACAAATCTTTTCTACCTAAATGGTTAAACTATGGAATAATAAAGAACCCAGGTAGAGAGGCATTTACTCTCATTTCCAAAAAAAAAAACCTGTGGGAAAACTTGGAGTAGAGAGAGAGTTTCTGTGGAATAACTCTTCTCTACAGAAGCCAGTAGTACATAGTCATTCAATGAATGAATAGCTCTGTTAGTATTAAAGTAAGAGACTGCATAATCTATGGTGTTCTGTTACCCAGTTCAGGGAGGGCGGAACATGTCCCAATTCATCAAACATCTACTTTACCAAACAGTCATCTATTCCAAAACATGGTTACAGATTTTAAAGAATTCAAATAAAATGCATTCCGTGCTTAAGTCATACTAAGACTGTGCTGTGTTCATTCAGGAAGATGCTTTAACACAGCGTGATCTCTCGGGACGTCGATGCCTCTTCTCCCATTTGCCCTTGAATTTACTCAGACGTTTGCACCCATCGACCCACCAAAACTAACTTTCAAGTTCAATGTCCTCCACACACTAAATACACTGGTCAATTCTCAGTCTCTTGCACCCATCAACCCACCAAAACTAACTTTCAAGTTTAATGTCCTCCATACACTAAATACACTGGTCAATTCTCAGTCTCCCCTTATTAGCCCACCAGCAGTACCGGGCCCAGTTGACCACTCTTTCCTTCTGGGAGCACTTTCCTCACTGGCCCCAGGACACCACCCTTCCTGAGATTTCCTGTACTTACTGGCAGCAACTTGCTGGTTGCTCAACCCCCAGACTTGTAAGGGTGGGAATGCCCTAGATCTCTTCTCTCCCCTTGTCTCCCTCTGCCCACTCATTGGGTGATATCATCCAGTCTCAGAGATTTAATACCATGTATATACCCCAATGGCCACCAAATTTCTATCTAGTCCCAAACTCCCCCATTAATGCAGACACACATCTCTACTTCACTTGGCGAACTAACCAGCACAGATGTTTCGAACCCAAATATTCCCTTCACCGTCTCCTCCCACACTCTTCCAGCTCTCTGCGGACAGCAACTCTAAACTTCCAATTCCCCAGACCAAAGACGCCACGGGTATCCTCTCACACCACCACCCGATCTCTGGGTAAATCCCACTGGCCTTTCGGAACACCCAGAACATGGTCGCCTCTCGTGATGGTGACCACAGCTGTCACCTGGTCCAAGCGTCATCTTTCAGATGGTTATTGCCCCAGTATCTTAACTGGCTCCCTGATTCCACCCTTGTTAACTTCTGTCTACCCAACACAGCAACCACTGTAATCTTAAAATGTAAATCTGATACCACTCCTTGGCTCCAAAGCCTCCAATGCCTCCCCAAACACCAAATTAAAGCCAAAACATACATAACGGTCTCTAAGGCTCTGCACCATCTGGCCTCCCCCTCCTCTGATCTCATCTCCTGCTGCTCTGCTCTCGGCTCCCTCTGTTCCAGCCACGCTGGCCTCCCTGCTCCCTCCAAGTGTCAGGCTCTGGCCTGTCTCAGGCCATTTGCACTTACTGTTCCCTCTGCCAAGGACATCCCTCCGCCTGTTAGCCGAGGGCCCACTGAAAGCTTTCCCCCAGCCATCCCGGTTAACACTGCATCCCCGCTTCCCTCCTGCATCCACCTATGGCCCTTGCCTGCAACATGTACCACACTCATGTGCTACGAGTTTTACTTACTGTGTGTCAACCCCCACTAGAATGTCAGATCCGGGAAGACAGGAACTACTTACCGTCTCTTCTAGTCACTGCTGTATCCTCAGCTCTCTCGGAACAGCTCCTGGTACAGGGTCAGCACTCAATAAGCACTGCTGAATGAATGCGTGGTGACTAGCTACTTTCATCAGACTTAGTGGAAGTGTCAGTTAACAGGGCACTCTAGTTAGCAGACGAAAAGTTAAATGCAAAGAGTTAGTTCTATTTCTCCTAATGTGACCTGGTGCACTACTTCATCCAAAACTTCGTTTCCCGAATTAACGTGAAAGACAAGCGCATCATTTCAGAATACCAGGTTGTGCAGTTAGTATTACTTTAAAAATCATAGACGAGAAACGAGCAAAAAAAAATTTTCTTTTTTTGGCCGCGCCGTGCGGCATGCAAGATTTTAGTTCCCCAACCAGGGACTGAACCCGTGCCCCCCTGCAGCGGAAGCGAGGAGTCTTACCCACTGGACCGCCAAGGAAGTCCCAGAAATGAGCAAATTTTAATGGAAACGTCAGCTGTGCAGAATACCGGGGAGATGTTATAAGAAAAATCATCTACTGTTTTATAGCTGATCCTATTAAGTAAAGAATCTGTTCATTTTACCTGAAACTCACAGAAGAAATCACATCTACTTCTAAGGGTTGGATGGGCCAATGACGAACAAGAAAACGGGCCCCATCATGCCTATGAAGGACGGACCTGCCACCCCCTTGAGCGGCACGCCCTGGAAGAGCCCTCCACACCCTTGGCTCTCTCCCAGCCGGTACGCCCCAAAGAAGGCACTGATCTCAGGGAACCGGCTCCCCGTCCCACACAGCAAGTGCAGCCAGAACTGCTGATCTCACTAAGCACTGGACAAGACTGCAGGGATTACTCTACGATGCATTTAGCATTTATCAGCACTGACTTTATATCTCCATTGACAAGCTTCCTGCAGGACCCTAATCTTCTCTACTTCACTAGGTGTTCTATGCCTTAGACGGCGATGTACAGAAATAATTCAGGGTGCCATATTCATGTATATTGCATCATTTCACACTCAAGTTGGAGGACCTAAATTTCAGCTAACACTCTCCTATTTTAACACATTCCATGTGCCAAGCTGCATGATATTTCCACCTCATTAAAACATGAGACAATCAGAGTGCTGCAGTGAGAGAGGGCACTGAGTTTTCTGAAGTATTTGAATCATGCAAGATGCTGGTAGCATGCAAGATGTCTCCTCTACAAACTAGAACGGCTTTTGAGGTTGCTACCCGTAAGGTGTGCTCACTCTCGAACCTGCAAAGCAGCTCTTCCCGGAATTCAGCACACTTCAATGGTACTGCCATGCTAAGGCACTGAGGCACAAAGCGTGGACATGAAAGTCCCCTTCTCTCCACTCTCACATGCAGACCCTGCCAAGGCTTCTGGAACACTCGTGGGCGGTGCTTCTCTCGGCAGCCCTGCCCCCTCTCTCTCTCTCTCAAGGCCCCTGCTCTTACTCAGGCCTCTTCAACTCTCTCCAAGAGACCACCCCAAACGCCTCCCAGAGCTGGTCTCTCAGATTCCAATCACTCCTGCCTGCAAAGCCCTCCCTACATCCCACAGTTCTGCCAGCAACACGCCTCCTTTCAAACCCCTCTATCATTTCTCCATTATCCACTGAATTAAGTACAAACTTCCTAAAAGTCAGTGGCTCTCAAACTGCGGTCCACAGAACACCTGAAAAAGATTCACGGGCTGCCTGCTAAGCACCCAGCAACCAGGGCGTCACCTATGCCCACACCTACGGCAGCAGGCTCTGGGGAGTTAGGGCCGGGAATCATTTGACCCTTATTAGTGAGTGACTCTCAGGCCCACTAAAATCTAAGTGCCAACACCCTACGTCTTGCATTCAAGCATCATGGCTGGACACATCTGGCTGTGCTGGATTAACACATATCAAACCAACCCATAAGACTAAAAACGAAATTTTTTAAAAGACGGGCTAGCAGTTGGAAGGTAAGAGAGAGCCGCTAAGGCTGCCAAACTTAAGGGTTCAAGATCCTGGAGAGAAAGACAGGAAAGTGAGTCCCACATTCTCTCCCATGAGGCCCTTCATGGCCTTTCTGAATCCCCAGCAGCCTAAGGATGAGGCCAAGCAGAAAGGAGCCCTGGCTCTGAATATAGTAGGAAAATCATCTGATTACCCTAGAATGTACAAACAAGAGAACAATAACCGTCTCTAATTCCATCATCCATAGAGAACCAATGCTGGTATTGTAATATATTTCCTTCTAGTCTTTGTACATATATATTCACACAATCTCGGAAATTTAACTTAGGCAAAACTAGAACTTGAAAACATTGACTATCCAAAAGTGCATAATCCCTATTAAGTATATTTTTAAATCCCTCTTCTTCCATTTCCAGTCACCCTATCAAATATTAAAGAGAGAAAAAATATAGATACAGTATTCCCTACAATTATTTTTATCGAGTGGTAAAATTACAGGTTAAATTCAAGTAGAGCAATTCAGACCATACTGTTAATAACATCAGTGCTCTCCTCTTGCCCTCAAAACTTACTATCAGGACGAACTTACGTCGGTGCCTACCCAAGAGCAGCCAGGTAAGGTCAGGTTCTAGAATCAAACGTTTCTTGACTCAAACCCCATCTACTGTGTACACAACCTCAGAGGGGTCAGGGCCTGGCCTCCTTAACTCTGAAATGAAGACGATAAAAGTGCTGCCGTCAAACAAGTATTGTGAGGACTAAACGAGATAATTCATGAAAAGCGATAGCAAGGGCCGAGCACGTAAGAAATCTCAGTAAATGTCACCTGCTAACTGCTGCCTCCCTCACCAAGGCGTGTGCTTCTTCATGACAGGCTTTGCTTACATCTAATTCATCTTTTTGCTCCTAGCATGAAGCGGAGGAACTGGTACTAAAAAGGAAATCTATATATCTTTTCATTTTAAGTTTTTAAAGGGAATAAATGGTTGAAAGAAACACCTCATGAAGGTTTAACAAAATATCATCCATAATGAAAATACGTGTGTGTGTATATATGTAAATATAGTCTGTATACTTATATGTGTGTATGTGTATATAGACACACATATGAACTGTTCACTTACAAAACAAGCTGAAAAGTTAAAACATTCTGAAATTTTTTTTTAAGTTATTGGTTTATTTATTTATCTATTTATTTATTTATTTTTGGCTGCGTTGGGTCTTCATTGCTGCGCGCAGGCTTTCTCTAGTTGCGTGAGCGGGAGCTACTCTTCATTGTGGTGCGCGGGCTTCTCACTGCGATGGCTTCTCTTGTTGCGGAGCATGGGCTCTAGGCGCACAGGCTTCAGTAGTTGTGGCACGTGGGCTCAGTAGTTGTGGCTCACGGGCTTAGTTGCTCTGCAGCATGTGGGATCTTCCAGGGCCAGGGCTCGGACCCGTGTCTCCTGCATTGGCAGGAGGATTCTTAACCACTGCGCCACCAGAGAAGCCCAACATTCTGAGATTTTTATTGAGAAGTTTTGCAGATTGTATCCTGGGTTCAGTACCACTCCAGTTTAAGTACTAAAACTAGTGCTTTTCCTGTTTGTTTTGTCTCCCAATTCAGAGCACCAGGAAGATAGAAAGACCTTGAGTAAACTGATAACTTACTATTTCAAACAGGACCCCACAAGCCAGCACGGAAGTTAGGAGCACATACCTTATTTCCAAGGTATATGCTTTATCTTATACATAGAATCTTTCTGTACAAACAGAAACAGTTCCTGTCAGGGACCAGTACCACACAGCCAGTGAGTGGCAAAGTAAACTCACTCAGAAGAAGCCAAATTCTTGCTTTTACACTGAAGAGTAACTACTCAATGGCCTGCTGGGTTCATCAAGGCATCGGTATTTCTGGCTTAACAATACCTGTAAGGAGTTACATGTTACAATTTTAGAAATAAGGTAATTAGTTAAGTAGCAAAATGAAATTATAGGTTAACAAACAGATTTACTAAATAATTAATGAGTTGCTCTACGGCTACTTGTATTCACATATTATACGTCTGTTTCTCACTAAGACAAACCTGACCACAGCTGTCCACAGAGGGAATCAACACACCAGCCCACAGATATGTTATGCTTGGCCTATACCAAAAAAAAACTGTTGACAGATTTCTAAAAACTGGAAAATGTCACAAAGAAATACAGACACCCAACTTCATTTGAAAACAACAAGAACAACAACAAAGAAGCATAAGATTCTAGAAACTGTAGGTCCACAGTCAGCAGAAACTGAGCAGCCCATGTATCTTTGGGTTTGCCACAGTCTCCACCACTCCCTACTGTCTCAGTTGCCCCTACATTTCAATTTCTGACATTGCCTCCTGGCCCCTGTAGGCGTCTAAGTTTGCAACTCTTGTTGCAAGTCTCAGGGCCATTCCCGGTCCTCAGTGTTCACTTCTGTAGCAGCTTTTTTATTTTGGACTCTCTTGGCCTTTGTCGACTGCGTAGGGGGCGGGGGGTGGGGAGGCGGAGGGGGGGCAGAATGGGGAACTCTCAAACTCCATCTGCACTGATTCGATGTCCATGAACTAAAACAAAAGAGCTTTTCACCTTGGACTGCAGCATATTTGCCACTCTGAGTATTTCTGTCTTCTGCTTTTTCTTCCTCTCATTTCCCTTTGCATCTGCATGCATTGTTCAAAGCCAAAACCTGAGTGCTACGTGAAAGAGAACAACTATCCACTCTCCCTCAAACGGAATGGGGGACAGGGTGTCACATTCTACTCTTCTGTGAGAGCGAGGCCTGGAAATTCCACACAAAACCTAAACAGGTCCCTTCAGACCGTGAAACATTCCCCTCATTCTGTCTTCCTGGGGCTGAACACTCACAGAGGTACACAGCAAAAGGGTCCCCTGGGCCTGGGGTGGCGCAGCTGTCTAGGAGCTCATGGGGACACAGGCTTTAACTCTTCCCTGCCCACTCTGTGAGAAGGACACTTACAGACCTCAGTGCATTAATGCACCTACGGAAATATGCAACAACTGTCCCTACTAGAAAAGTTCTCCTTCCTACTCAATCACTATGTATTAGCTGAAAACCAACTGCAGACAAGAATTATGACGGATGGTCTGACATACATTATTTATTTTTCTAGGCTCCACACGAGTGGTATAGACTGGTGGTCCTCAAATTTTAGCCAGCACTGGAATCACTGAGGGACCACAGCTTCCTGCATCCCACCCCCAGAGTTTCTTATTCTGTGAGTCTGGGATGGGGCCTGAGAATTTACATGTCTAAGCTCTAATGTTGAAAAAGGAAGGTCCATGGATAAACAACAAGGTCCTACTGTATAGCACAAGGAACTATATTCAATATCCTGTGATAAACTATAATGGAAAAGAATATGAAAAAGAATATATCAATGTATATGTATAACTGAGTCACTCTGTGTACAGCAGAAATTAAACACAACATTGTAAATCAACTATACTTCAATAAAATTTTTTACAAAACTGACAATTAAAACAGGATCTAGGTTTTAAATGTGTATATTTGTTTAAAACAAAGTAGATTACACTTTGCAAACACTAAAAAAAAAAAAATAGAGGAAGTTCAGGAACAACGGTGACAAGATGTTGAGCCACATATATGTGGCTGGGAAAGGGTTTCTTGAAAATCTCAGTTTAAAAACATCAGGAGTCAGGGACAATTGTCATAGATTTACAGGTGCTCATTAAGTATCCCGATTAGATGACGCCAAATAAGAAGAACAAAGAGTTTCTCCACCTCCAAAAAGAGTCTTTCTTTACAGATCAGTTTTAAATGAGATTCTTCCACTTGGCCTAGGGGGTGCTTGTAACCAAACCACTTCATACCATCTGTCTTTAGATGTCTTACTCACAAGCAGTATTTGTGTTTTTTATTTAACACTTATTACCAACAATTTCAGGCTTTAGTGTAGACAGCCATTTTCATAAACGCTACTCACAGCTCTGTCATCGGCTCATGGTTAGTTTAAGACTCCAGTTGGAATCCATGTTAAGATGGTGCCTCGTGAAATCCGTTCCACTCTACACATTAAGCTAGTTTTCCTGTTTCAAAGGTCATATTCCAGGTAGACTTTTGACTTGATTCTCCCTAAGACACGGTAATATAAAATTACCCTGAGAACATGAAAATCTGTTCAGTTAACACAGGTTAAAGTTAGAAACACATAAACACACACAGACACACACACTCATGTACACACATCCACTCCTAAACCCAAAAGCACTGAATTTCCCTTCTGCTGCAAATCTCTGAAAATAGGAAATAGAGTGTTTCTTTTCACTGAAAGGTTTTCCTCAGGAAAGCATGATTCAGGTGATCATAATCACTGCCTTTTCTGGTTGATGACACAGGGGTTTTTCCTCTAAAAGTCTGGAAGATACTCTCCCTATAGGGGGTGACATGAGGTGTGTGTTGTAAAGTTTCTAGGTTATTCTAATATAAACCTACCAACCATCGATTCTCTCCCACTCACTCCTACCCTGTTGATAAGCGATGCATCGAGTGTTTAAAAAAAAAAAAAAAAAATGTGTTCAACTCCTACCTGTTGAAATTTCTCAAAATACCATCTGTTCAATCAAGAAATGATGACTCTATTTTCCAAAGTAAAATTAGGACAGTCTATCAGCAGAGCGAAGTATTTTAAATTAGATCTATTGACCAGTTCCTTTGACTCAACTATTTTTCGTTTTCATAAAAAGACTTTCTAATTTTGACAACTACTGATCTGCATTCTAAGGAACTGTTTTGCTCTAGTAAACACAACTGCATCTGCCCTTCTGATCCCAGGTTAAAAACTGTTCCATCAGCCATCTGATGTCAAAGAAAACAAACTAGGCTAAGTCCACTTTCACAAAAACCCTATTCATAGATGAATAAACAGCTTCAGAAACTGGAGCTCCCTGCAAAATGTGCCAGAAGAGAACAATGATGTAAACAAAGTATGTGAACGCAGAAAGACAGATTGTGCTCTCCCTTTTAAATGACAAGAGAGTAATCAGGATGAGGGAAGGGCAGGGAGAGCTCTTAACCCTGGCAGAGAAAGAAAAAAATGAATCTACACCCCAAGTTCAAATATAATTTTTAAATTATCTGGATGTGAAGCTGTCAGTGAACCAACTCTACCTAGAACTTGGCTTCACAAATGCTAGAACCACCAATACCTTTGTGCAAGACACCATCATCTCCAGAATACTGCAATGCCTTCCATCTGGGCTCCCTAAACTCATTTCTGCCCCCAAGAACCCAAATCAGATCATGTCACTCCCCTGCTTTTCATGATGGGAAAATGTTGCAAATGCCTGTCCAAGACTTATGAGACCCTCCATGATCTGACAGCTGTGTCTCTCACCCCACCCACCACAACCCCACCGTCCTTGCTCCTCATGACGCCACTGCGCTTCCTTTCCTCAAACACTTCAAGCTCATTTGCACCTCAGGGCCTTTGCACTGGCTGTGCCTTCTGCCTACAATGCTCTTCCCCCTAATTTTCCAATGGCTGGTTCCTTCTTGTCATTCATACCCAAGTGTCATCTTCTCAGAGAGGCTTCCCCAATGACACCATCCCAAGAAGTCTCCCACCCGGTCACTCTCCCTCACCTCTCTGCTTTACTTTCTTCTTAGCACTTATCACTAGCGAATATTTTCTTGTTCATCTGCTTTGTTGTGGTGGTGGTTTTGGTATTGTTGTTTGTCATCCCCACATCTACCATGTTAAAGGAGGGACCAAGCTGGAACCCTGCACCTAGAACACAGCTGGATTTCCAGCACCTGGAACAATACCTGAACTTAGTAGGTCCTCAGTAATCACTTGTTGAATGAATGAAACTCTCTCATTACTACAGGGTGGAATTTGTCACCGAGGAAAGTGTTCCTCCGAAGCTGTCTCCAAGAGAACTACTACTAAACCTTTCCATGGCGCCACCTTCCTCCAGGACATACGAGGTCCTCAAAGAAAGTGAGGGAAAAGTGTCCAAGGAAACAACGAGGAGAAGACAAAAAATAGAGTTAATTTAACTCACCACCTATCCACCAATACAGAGAAGGATGGAATTGTCGTAAATTATTAGTAAACATGCGAAAGGTGACTATCAGCCACAACAGCATTAAATATTTAAGCAACAATAATCCAATTATACTACATATTAACTTGGAGTTATTATGAATTAATCAATAATGAGTTTGTGAACATTTATATGCCATACATTATGCAAAATGCTTTCCCTACGTTACCTCTTTTAATTCTAACAAAAACACTGTGAGTTAATTATCAGTCACATTTCACAAATAAGAAGCCTAAGGCAGGCTTGGGGAAGTTAAGATACTTTACTAAGTTTTCAAATCGGTTAGTATCAAATACAGAATCTGTTGTGAAGCAACTACACTGCAATAAAAATTTTTTTAAAAAAATACAGACTCTGAATCCAGCTCATTTTATTGCAAAGCCTGTGTGTTGTTCACCATGCCCAATCTCTCCCTCAGCAGTTAAAATGAAAACGCTGTGAAGAATCCAAGGCAAGGGCTTCCCTGGTGGTGCAGTGGTTGAGAATCCGCCTGCTAATGCAGGGGACGCGGGTTCGAGCCCTGGTCTGGGAAGATCCCACATGCCGCGGAGCAGCTAGGCCCGTGAGCCACAACTACTGCGCCTGCGCGTCTGGAGCCTGTGCTCTGCAACAAGAGGCCGCGATGGTGAGAGGCCC
The DNA here is from genome assembly GCF_965194825.1 of Balaenoptera physalus. Classification (NCBI taxonomy): domain Eukaryota; kingdom Metazoa; phylum Chordata; class Mammalia; order Artiodactyla; family Balaenopteridae; genus Balaenoptera; species Balaenoptera physalus. Next base: position 12,583,746 of record NC_138888.1, on the reverse strand, counting down.
GCGCACCGCAATGAAGAGTGGTCCCCGCTTGCCGCAACTAGAGAAAGCCCTCGCACAGAAACGAAGACCCAACACAGCCAAAAATAAATAAATAAATAAATAAATAAAAATAAAATATATATTATCTATCAAACAAGGTACAAAAAAAAAAAAAAAAGAAAAGAATCAAAGGCAAGCAGGAAATGAAGCCATAAAAATCGTTTAAGAAAGTTAAATGGATGGATGGATAGATGTGATTCCACCAAATAGAAATGTTAATTGTACCAGACAAAAAATCTGCCATATGACACTCAAGATAAAATAAAAATTAGATTAAGAGAGTCAAAAAGAGAAATGATTCATTACTGAGTAGCATTCTGAAACAATACAACACAGTCAACAAACTACAATAAAAATAAATAACTGGCAGTAAGTGTCTCAAATGCTAAAAGGTCAGGTTCAGAATATGTAGGGCCCTGCTTAAGCTGTGTAATTAAAAAAAAGAAAGAAAAAAAAAAAAAAGAAACAGAAAGAAAAGAAATGTATCCCATGAGTGTAAACCCTGAAGGGATAATCAGGGAACACAAAAGTCAAAAGTTCTTTGAAGTTGCCCCTCCCGACACTTGATGAAGAGAGAACGAAAAGCATCACGTTGACCACAGGAGGAACCAGGGGCTGCACAGAACAAGAGAACAGAAGCCTGTGGAGTCTGGTCCCAACTCCTGGCCTTCTGACCTTGGACAACTCACTTCATGTCCGAAAACCTCTATCCTCACTGGGCCTTCACTGTGCTCCTCTCGGGCTTGTGAAAATATCAAATGAGAACAAACATGGAAGAGCTTGTGTAAATAAAACTTGCTTTAAAGCCTAGCTAATGGCTATACCAGTGGTGAAAACACCAGAAACCTCCCAAGATGAAAGCAAAGAGGAAAAGGAGGTGAGAACATAGATGTCCCAGAGCTAGAACACAACAGGCTTGGAATGAACAAACATCGAGGCGGTAACACAGAAACAGCAAGACAGAAAACTGAGGTACCCGCAGCTCTCTGCAATGATGGGAACGCAAAAGGGAAGCACGCAGGTGAGGCCTGAACAAGGAGAGGTCACCTCCCAATCTCCACCGACACAGGACTCAGACACCCGGCCTCGGCACAGCACGTACTTCCAAAATTTGAGAACCGCCCTGAATGACATTCAGTGTCACTTTCCAGCAACAATGAAATCTCCCCCCCAAAATCATCTAAGTTTGGTAAACCCGGTGCAGTCCCAGACTACAGGACCATGTGACTGGCCAAAAGCCCAGCTCATCCTCCAAAGTCCACCTAAGGATCCTGAGAACACACTTCAACCACACAAGCCCACTGACCACCCCATGACTCCCTTCTTCCTACTTCGCTTTAAAAAAAAAAAAAAAAAAGGATTGTTATGAGAACTCTTCAAATCCCAAGAAATATGGAAGACAGCTCAAGGGAAATGTCTCATTTAGTTTACAGAGAATCACCTGTTGTTGTTGCTAGGTGGTGCTTATAAATATATAAATATAAGCACACTCCCTAAGATTGCTTTTCTGTTTTAATTAGTGGCCAAGTCAAGTGTCGTCACCAGGGAACTTAAATAAAATAGGTGGAGCCCATGTCAGATCAGACAGCAGGACCTACCAGCGAAGTGGGAAAACGCGTTTGCAGCGGCTGCTGGAGCAGAGCTTCTCAAGCTGCAATGTGCACATGGATCACCAGAGGATCTTGTTAGAATGCAGACTTAGCATGCTTGTGCTTCTGCATCTCCAGCAAGCTCCCGGGAGATGCGGGTACCACTAGTCATGGACCAGGTGCCACAGAGGGGTCAACGGTCCAAAGCAAGAGCCAGTCCTAACGCCATGCTCACTGGAAGTCCAATGACTATAAGAAAAAAGTTGAGAAAATACAGTTTGAACTTATTTACCCCAAGAGGGCTCAGGATATTGGCAAGAGGCATCTACCACTCAGCTCACCAAGAACCTTCCCCTGATTAGTGATGTTGAGCATCCTTTCATATACTTGTTGGGCATCTGTCTGTCTCGTCACTTTTTATTATTTCTGCTTCTTAGTATTTTTAAAAGAAATTTGCCTAAGAGGAATTAATAGAGTCCTTCGTATACTTGTTCTAATATTTTTAAGTTTGCTCTTATAATTAAGCTTTAGATACACCTAGAATTTACTTTGCACAGAGGATGCAATAGTATTGTTGTGAGTATAAAACGTAAAGAATTTAATAAAATATCAACATAGAAAAAGCAAAAAACAAAAACAAGAACCTTCTTGACCAGCTGCAAGTCCCACCCCGGGTCCTCTGAGTGGTTGACAAATGGCAGGGAAATCTCCATGGCACTGACTGGTGTCCCTGAATGGTAAGAATCAACCTTATGACAGACCACGCGGCTCAGAGAGAGTAATTTATGTCCTGGAGCTGTAGGATAAAAGAGGAGAGGAAGCAATAAAAACAAGCAGTAATGTATTGAGAGCTTACATAAGATCACACAGGCAGAGGTGGTACCGGGATACAAAGCCAGAGACTGATTCCAGAGCCCACACTCTCACCTCTAAGTTCCAGTGCCTGGTACAAGCCACAGGAGCGATGAAGTGATGGAGGAGAGGACAGCATTTAAGAGCGCCACCGCCCATCAGCACGAGACCAGAGACTCCCCGTCTCTGCTTTAGTTTCTTCGCCTTTAATACGGGCTAATAATTGTTCGCACACCTCACCGGGTTTTCTGAGGAGTAAACGAGGGAGTCTAAATAAAGCACTTAGCCCAGTGTCTGATACATAATAAATACTTCAATGAATGTTTTTCTATTATTATGATTAAGAAAAGTCTGTGGCTGGAGTCCAGGAGATAGAACTGGCAAGAAATTGGACTAAAGAAAAGAGTTCTTGACCTATAGCCAAATGGTGGACCTACAACTGCCAAGAGAAACGACCTCCCTTTTCCAGCGACCCTAGAGGCTAAAGGAAGAAGGACAACCTAACTGGAATCAGAACGACAAAAAGAACTGGCCTTTGACCAGCCACGAACAAGATCTCTACCGTTAACAAGGGAACTCCAGCTCCTCTGTGACCAGATAGTGAGGCACTTTAAAACTGCTGACCTGCCACATGTTACAGACACATCAGGAAAAAAGCAGTGCCCACGGCCAGATATAGAAAATGAGCAGATGTCCTGAGCACATGCTCAGACCTCAAACAAGAAAGCTCCCTTTCCTCTTGGTTGTGATGGGGAAACATTAACCACACCGTCAGCACCAGAAGGTGGCCAGAGAGACTTCTGTTCTGGGACTAAAGCTGGTTTTATAGATGTGCTCTCTCAACAACAAACACACTTATTTCGAGACTGTCCGTCGCAGACCGATCAATGACCAAGGGCTGGACGGACGGGGCTGCAGGGACAAACCAGTAACCCTTCCTCCTTGCTGAAGACACTCCAATGGCCTGAAAGCAGGAACACAACTTGGGACGCGGCATTTTACAACGCAACTTCTAATATTTAAATCAAGTTTAGAATGATTTGGCTTTAAGTCAGACTCTTTCCAACTTTTCCCATTGTTACAAGGAACTCCAGATGTGAATTTTTTAATTTAATTCTTTACCATAAAGTTGCAATTAACTGTTTTCAATGAAACATCTTTGTAAATGAAATGAGCATATTAAATATAACAAGAAAAAAAAATCAGGCTTAGAGACAAAGACCTCATAATCAGCTTAGGGTTCTGACCTGAGAAAACTTAACAGGGATGAAAATACAACACTATTTCTAAAACAAGGCGGACCCATGGGCTTGAGGGAAGTGGGAAATTGTGACATGTGTCCTACTTTGAGAGCTGATCTATGAATATCAGGACATGTAAATTACTGTATGTCAGACACTACTGGCTGCCTACCAATATCTATTCTCCCCCTCTTCCTTACTGAATAAACTCCAAATTTTTTTCAAGGCCACAGTGTACGAAACTTTAAAAAAAACTACAGTGACCAGCTTCCCTTGTAGCATGAGGTAGTCACGTGACAGCTGTAGCAACTACGATGTAAGCCAAGTCATTTGATGGAACCTCTAGGAGAGCTCTTTGAAGGGGAGGACTTGGCTACCACCAGTGTTTTGTCTCCTCTGGGTCTCCTTTCTCCAGCCTGGAACAAGAACGTGATCCTGGTGGCGGAGCAGCCATCCTGCACGGAGGTGTTTGGCATAAAGGGTTCAGCCCCCTGCTCAGAATGGCTGAACAGGATGACAGAAGAAGCGTGGAGTCCTGATGGCACCACGGAAACCCCACACAATCCCGAATTCCCTATTTCCAGACTTCTTTTCCAAGGAAAAATCAAAACTCTCATTTGGAGAGTCCACCAAAAACTGGGTTTTCTGTTATATGCAGCTGACCCTATTCTTGCCTGATACACATTGTAAAAGTTCATCTGCTTTGCAAAAGCCTTCACCAAATCATCTAGAAGGCAAGGCGCCATGAAACTATGAATTAATCTGATTAACAAATAACCTTCCTGACATATACGGAATAGGTAGAATAAGACACACATATAGGGAATGACTCTCCTCCAGTAACACATGATCTATAACTCATCACAGGGATCCTGATGGTCTATTCATCCATGTGGTGAAGATGAGAGCATCCTCTGGGGGTGACCCTGGGAAGAACTTCCCAAGAAGATGGAAGGAAATGAAGCCAAACTGTCTGGGGTCAAACGCCGCTCTGTCACTTCGTGGCTGTGTGACACTGGTCAAAGTACTTAACCTTCCTATGCCTCGGTGTCCTCAACTGCAAAATGGAAATGATAGTTCCTACCTCAAAGGGTGTTTACGCATTTAAATGAGCTAACACTTGTACAATGCTTAGACCTGCGCTAACATGCACTGAAGATCTACTAATATCATAACACTGGTGTTGCTAGAGCTAGGGATTAATACAAATAAAAATTATAATAAAATAGTAACAATAATAAAAGCCAGATGAATTACTTCATTCTGTAGACAGCAACCTTTTTCCTAATATATGCATCTGCCTAATAACATCAACATGAGAGCAAGCTACAGGTTGTGGCCGGATTTAGACAGTTTTAAATCTAAGGCTTTCTACAGTGCTCACGATCACCACTGCCACACTCATGCAATGCCAAGAGTGGCAATCTACAAGAAGAGCTGCTTATCAGTAGGATGTATTTATAAAATGGGGGTTAGGCAGGGAGGTTAGCAAAGACAGCTAAAAATAGTCCTATAAGCAAACAAGTTTGCATAAGCCAATAGTTCATTAAAAAGTCGATATTTTCACATCATGACTATGAGAAATATTCAAGTAATGTGTCACCCAATTTGGGAGAATGTAGCCTCTCGTCTAAGAGTTCGCCACACACTTCCTCCTTTTCTCTTCTCTAGATTCTAACACAAAAAGTATCCAGGTCATTCGATGAGGCTGTACTTAAGGGTCCAAAAGGGCACAAGCATTTTATATAAAGTTGCCACGTACTAGCCACAGGTATGTAACCTAATCAGTATCCAACGCGCCAGATACCAAGATACTGAACCACCCATAATTCCTCTTTCAGGTCAGTAGAAAACTTTCCCTGGGTGAAAGCGATCTCAACTAAGTCACAATGTCAAGGCAACAGGATACCAAAAACAGTTTAATCTGCTCTGACTTAAATGCTAAACAAACATAACAGGATGTGAATTTATGCTTCTCCTCTCCCAATCCCAAGAGGGACCAAAAAAAAAAAAGGACACAAATCTTGAGGGTGTGAAGATCTCACTCCATAATCTCCCTGTTTGCCTGTTACCGGTTTTCTGGTTGTACCTTATCAAGTAGGCTGGCAGTGGCTCAGAAAAGCCAGAGTGATAAATTGTAACCCTTTCTTTTACTCAGGAGCAGTACTGTCCAGTACAAATATAATGTGAGCTGCGAAAGTCAGTCGCCTGTGTAATTTTAAATTTTTTAGGAGCCACCTTTCAGAAGGTAAAAATAAATAGGTGAAGTTAATTTTAGGAATAAACTTTATTTACCCCAATATATCAAAATATTATTTCAACATGTAATAAGTACAAAAAACTAGCAATGAGATAGTTTATATGCTGTTTTTCACACGAGTGTGTATTTTACACTTACAGCACATGGCAATGTGGACCAGCCGTATTTCAAGGGCCCAAAAGCCACTTGTGGTCTGGCTACCATTTTGGACAGAGCAGCTCTTGAGGTCAAAAACTGCTGAAGTCATCAGTTTCTTAGTTTGCTTCTATGATGGATACACTGGTAAAATAGATCAACCAACTCAGACTGGGCAAGTCGCTAGACAGGGGACCTAGCAGTATCTTGAATGGGGGAACACACCCCATTTCAAAATAGGATCTGGGTCTTCATAGCTTTTAAGTTTATGTTTCGTATCAAGCAGTGACATTGCTGTTTACACGTTACTCAATGTACAAGTACTTGGTGTTTTCATGTTTGTTTTAAATAAGAGCTCAGGAAATTTTGGTCCCTGGGCAAACCTCTTCTCAGGAGCGATGTATCCTGTCCCTTCTCCCAAAGGAGCAGGAAATGGTCAGACATACCCCGCTGGCACGTGCCATACCTCCCATACATCGGGAACATCCCATTCCACGTGGTCTGCGTGTACTACGCAGGCATGAGAAATGAGATGCAGAGATGACCAGTGTTTGTGATGCCGCAGCCATGGGTGAGACAGTTAGAAAGATGACCTGATCTTACCAGTGTTACCTACCTCTCAGGCTTACTGAAGACCAAGGTTAATAACAGAGAGAGAGCTCTTAGCAAACCGTAACGCGCTATACAATTCTAGTTATTATTATTCTGAAAGAACACCATTCCCCTCACCTGGAAGAGCAGATAGAAGAAAGTAAAAAAAAAAAATAGTAACTTGAAACAGAGAGATGCTGAGTTGGGAGGGGGGTGAGAAGCCCACCAAAACACTGGTTGTTCTTGGAGGGCTTGCTCTCTTGAAAGGGTTCAAAGAGGCTTGAGGAACCTCCGTCACTTTTCCCTCGAAGTCTTGGCAGGTACTTAAAAGTAACCGTGACAGCTCGGAGTCCAAGCTTCCAGCCACCCCTGCTCTACCACCGGCCGCCTGTCCAACCAACCCACTGCTTTCCCTCATCCCAATGACGGCATAACTCAGGGAAAAGGTTCCAAGCAGTCAGACGACTTCTTCCCAGGGTTTAAATATGTCCTAAAAATGCGGCGCCACCGGGGGTACTGGCGCCTTCCCGGAGCGAAAGTCGCCGAGTCCCAGGGAGTCTGGCTCAAGGCTCGTCGCCGGCGCGAATGCCTCAGTGTTGGTTCTTGCGCTGCCCTCCCTCCCTCTCCGACAAAAACAAGGAGGCTCGCCGAGCCGCCGGGGTCTCCCTTTACCTGTCCAACCGCCTCGTCACGCCTGCGAACTGCTCTGGGCAGGCGGCGTTGACGACGTCCGAGGCGAGTCACCCACACAAAGGCGCCTTGTGCCTCTGCGCCCCGGGACAGGCAGCCGGGGCGCCGGGAAGGGCAGGGAGGGCGCCCCCGCGTCCGAGATCCGCACGCCCGGCCCCCCTCCCTCCATTCAGAGGCCACCCCTACCCCGCCCCCGGTTTCAAGATGGGCCTCTCCTCGGCTTGTCACCACTCGCACCCCCGCAAGCAGGCACAAGAGCCAGGGGCGCACAAGCCAGTGGGAAGAAGTTTGCATTGTCACCGCGCTGCGCTCTCAACGCTCCTCGCCTGCAGGAAGGGCTGAGCACCCCCTACCCCAGCTCCCCGCCAGCCGATGCCGGGGCCGGAGATGCCAGGCCCCCCCCAGGCTCGCTCACCTCTAGTCCAGTCCACCACTTGTTTGGGGCTCCACTTGGTCACGGGCTCCATGGTGGATGGCTGGGCACCCAGCGGGGCTGGAGTCGGCGGTGAAGTCCTGCTGCCCGCGCCCGTTGCCCCTTCCCGGGAGGGCGCGCCCCGCGGCTGGTCCCCGCGCCCGAGCGCCCCGTCAAGGCTGCATGGCTGCCGCGGTCAGCGGGACATCCCAGCGCGGCTCAGCCCGGGCGGCGCGGCCCTCTCCCCGGCGCACGGGACAGCGGCGCGGCTCCTCCTCCAGCTGCCACCGTCCAGCTGCAGCTCCTCCTCCTCCTCCCGCGGCCGCCGCGGCCGGGACCCCGGGCACAGCTGCTGCTCCTGGGCGACGGCAGCTGCTGAGACTCGGGGCTGTGAGCCCAGATCCCCCGGCCTCGGCTCCAAGCGGGACTCTCCCGGCCTTGCTGCTCCCCGCCGCCCCTCTGCGCCTCCGGCCGGGACCGCTGCCTCGGGTTCTCGGGCCGCGCGCTCCGCTCCCCCTCCAGCTCCTCCTCTGGGCTGCGAGCTCTCCCGGGTCCCCGCTCCTCGCGCGCCGGCGTCCGGAGTCTTCCCGCCCGCAGGTCCCACCTCCTGCTCCTCCCTGGCTGGCTGCACCGGGGCGGGGAGGAGCGCAGAGCGAGCGCGCTCGGGTTACAAAGTTCCAGCTCCAGCCTGCGCGCTCGGAATAAAAGAAGGGGCGGGGCCGGACACCCAGCGAAACTCGTGAGAGGGGGCGGGGCCGCCCAGCCAGCCGACTCCGGTTACTTTCCCTCTCTCAGCGGGTCTCCGCACACTCGGAGTGGCCCGGGCCGGACTTTCTTTCTCAGGGGGCGGGTTGTAGATACGCGTGCATCCTGCAGAGCCCGTCGGCTTTGGTGAGGCCCGGGTCCTGTTGGTAGCAGTACAGGCCGTCTGGCTGTGAGCAACAGTGCACTAAAAAAAGTAATAATAAAATCAAAACTAAAGTGAGACCTGCACGTTCTGTTCGTTTTAAGTGCTGTGGGTCAATACTGCTATGCGATTAAGCCCTCCTCCTTTTACATTTCTTAAGGGAAAATTATTTTATTTTATTTATATTTTGGATGACATTGTGACAATCTAATTCACTTCTTTTTAAATTTATTTTATTGAAGTATAGTTGATTTACCATGTGTTAACTTCTGTTCTACAGCAAAGTGATTCAGTTATACATATACATATACATTCCTTTTCATATCCTTTCCCATTACGGTTTATCACAGGACACTGAATACAATTCCCTGTGCTATACAGTAGGACCTTGTTTATCCATTCTCTATATAACAGTTTGCATCTGCTAATCCCAAACTCCCAATCCATCCCTCTCCCACCTCCCCTCCCCCTTGGCAACCCGTTCTCTCTGTCTGTAACTCACTTCTCTTTTAATGCTACTGCAATATTTCAACTTCGCAACTAAAATGAATCATACTAAACTGGTAGCTTTTAGCGTTCTATATTGCCATACTGTAATATTCATATTTGCAAAGTGAGCTAATGCTCATTTGAATTAGTCATCAATCGTGAAGGGAAAGTTGTTAGACAGCTCCAAAAAAAAAAGATACTGTGTGCAGTTTCAGCGACTGACAGAAGGGCCCTTTTACTTTCAGGGGCTCAATCTGGGGCCAGAGTTAACCCCGAACTGGGGGAAAATCCTAAATTTGAATACCCACCTCTCCTCCTTCAAGCCTCACTTCACCCCCTCCTCTCCAGCCCCAGTGAGCTCTAGCGCCCACTCACAGATGCTCTGGCACTTAGTGATTCTTACCTTCCATTGCGTTATTTATTTACATCTTCCCCTTGGAGACTGTTAAGCCCTGGGAGGCAGAACTTACCTGATATTATATAGAGCTTTTTCTCCTCTCCCTCTTCCTACCACCTAGCTGGTACCACCTAGCAGGGAGTCAAAGGTGCGGTTGGTATTTATTCATTCATTTAATATATATCTGGATGCCTCCTGTGTGCCAGCCACTTCATTCATGAAATATCTGTTGAATTAGTATGATATGGACTATTTATACAGGTCAACTTGGATGCACATGTTGGAAGGACGGCTAGCAGAAAGCCTAAGCGTCTGTTGCATAGTGTGATGAGCTGGAGTACCCAAGAAGAAGAAACCTACTTTAAAAAGTGAAACATCGGACTCACCTTCCATGCAACTCATCTACAGCAGAGGTGCCACAACAACACAAAGACATGCAGTTATCAAATACAATAATTTTTTGTTGTCGTTTTTTGAGCAAGAGTTGCTGGTTGACCAGGAAACTTGGTAAAGGCAGTGACAAAATTCCAGATGGTGTAGTTGTCCTTCAGAAAAGAAATGACTTTTAAAACTTAATAACGTCAATTGTTCACCATCTTTTCTTTATGGAAGCAAGAAGGGAGCATCTTAACATCTGTCATTGGAGTCACTGGAAAATGTAACCAATCTTACCCACAACTTTAGTTACAGCAATCACTGTATTTTGTATCATCTTTAATGATGATTAGTGTGACCACATAATTTATCTCCAAACCAAGATATTCCTGAATCTGAAAGGGGATTTATCAATACTTACATTGGAATCACATGAATAGATTGAGCCATATGGTCCCTGTAATTATGAAGAAAAAGTCAACTGTTAATGATTTTGCCACAGAATTTTACTTGATATTTTCATGATGTTTTCAAATTCATGTGCATTCATCATTACCAGAGAGTTAAAAGCTAAAATTCTGAGAGTCAAACAAGAGTTTGAAAAATTTCATTGCACTAAGTCAACACACTATCTGTATGTTGATGATAAATGCATCATTGCTGAAGAGGAAGGCCATGCTAAGATCTCCAACCCAGAAGACCAATTAACTATCTAAATGAGTTAGCAGTCTGTTTACACTTCAAGTCCTGAAGGCTAATTACTGCCTAAATAAGGCCTTCTACCTTAATTACAGTTGTTAGCACGTGAAAGTTTGAGGGAGGCCTTCTTGTCTGAAATGCAAACTTGAAGACATCCAGTGTCACTAATGGCAGATAATAAAGGCAGAATCTTAGGTAAATAGCTTTGGAAATTAAAGTGGATACAAAATGATCATTTATGAATGTGCTAATTTTTCTTCTCTGCTAGCTATAATCTTTGCCATCCTATTACATTGTATATGCATGCACATTACCAGACGAAGCCAGGCCATCTTCTTGAGAAGCAGAATTCCTCATGGGCAGCTGATGTTTACCACAATCCCTGACACAGAACAAAGAGCTGAATAAATCCTTTTTTTTTTAATTGAATTGAATTTCTAGAACTGATACTAGAGCCCAGGTTCCCTAGATTTCTCTTTTCAGCACCTTTATTTTTCTGACTTGGGGTCGCACATTTAGGTCATTTATTTATTCTGTACTTGTAAGGCACTAAACTAGGCACAGGGAGGGTTCAGAAACAAATGCCAAGTAGCCTTTGTAGATCAAAGATATCATGTGATTGTCAGAGGGTGGATTTTCTTCTCTGGTCTTTAATCAGAGGAAAGTACCCTGCTAGACCCAGACGGAGAGTTCTAAGGATCAATGTGATATCAACATTTTGAGCCAGTCCATATTTTATTAATTTTTTGAGAACTAGGAATGGAGCATTTTGAATTAGTAGTTATTACCATACTTTGTTTGATAAACACAAAAGGAGCAAAATAAGCAAACTTTTAAACAAATTAATCTGTAAAGACCCAGGCTCCTTCCCCAATTCAAAACAATGTTTTTCAGAATGAGAGAAAAAATGAAAAAAGGGAGCTGCTCCAAATAATCTACTTTATCTCACCATCTATGATCTTTCTCTTGATTATCACTTTTTTCCCATCACATTGCTTTTTGACTCTTTTCAGAACATTCAAAGTTACTTAACATTCTCTGCACATATTGTCTCATGTATGTCTCTTATGCCATCTTTTATCTTGAGAGATCCCAAACAATTCTTCAAAATGCTGCCTGGGAAATATCCTACTTGGTTTGCATTAAGCATTCTTATCTGTGACATTACCTCACTGCAAAGTCATCAGTTAAGTAAATTATCCAGGCTGCTGATGATCTTGTCTTTCATTCAATTCCATTTGGTCTGAATTCTTCACCCCATAGTCATGTAGTTATCTCCCTAAATATGCCGGGTTCCCTATCAGATAATTCAGGTAGGAAAGTCCTCCAACATTTTTTTTGTTTTTTTAAGTCTCACAGGGGCTGCCCTACTTATTCAAATTCTTCTGATCAGTTACATTAATTAAGTCCTCCTAACAGTAGGAAAGCTGATATTTGGCTCTCTTTAACTGAGCCCTATTTGTAACTCAGAGATCAATGTTGATTGGATAAATGTTCAAAAACTTCACCTATTTTAAATCAGACTTGGAGAAGTTGATGACACTTTTCCAGCACAAAAGAGAAGCATTTGACACCGTTAAATCCTCTTTTCCAGGATTTATAGCTGTATTTTTGAAGAGTTGTTATATGAGGCCATACCCAGAAAAGAAGTTGAGCTTCTTTATGTGCAACTGTTAAAGTAGCTAACAGGGGGAGCATGCTATAGACCAAAAAGAAACAATCAATCCTACACATTCCCCCACAGATTTATGCTACCTTTCCTTCCAGCTATCAAGTTGCGGATTGTCCAGAAAGAACCAAATTCCATTTGCACCAGTGGCTCTTACAGTTTCAGTTTAACATTGTGGGGCTCAGCATCTCTCAACCAGTAAATCTAATGCCAAGAGTTTCAGACCCAACGACTTCTGTTTCAAACATACGTTCCATGTTGATAATGACACACAAAAGCTCAGGGTGAAAAAAGATTAATGTTTGTCATGCTAAACCTAAAAATAAAACTATAAATTAGGCCAAGTAAAAATACTTTTTACATTTTTTTAATTGAAGTATAGTTGATTTACAATGTTTCAGGTGTACAGCAAGGTGATTTAGTTATACACACACACATATATATGTATATATGTGTGTGTGTATATATATATGTATATATATATATTTTTTTCTTTTTCAGATTCTTTTCCATTCTAGGCTATTACAAGATTTTGAATATAGTTCCCTGTGCTATACAGTAGGTCCTTATTTTGTATCCATTTTATATATAGTAGTGTGTATCTATTAATCCCAAATTCCTAATTTATGCCTCCCCCCAACCCTGCTTTCCCCTTTGGTAACCATAAGTTTGTTTTCTATGTCTGAGTCTCTTTCTGTTTCGTAAATAAGTTCATTTGTATCATTTTTTAGATTCCACATATAAGTGATATCACATGGTATTTTTCTTTCTGTGTCTGGTTTACTTCACTTAGTATGATAATCTCTAGGTCCGTCCATGTTGCTACAAATGGCATCATTTCATTCTTTTTTATGGCTGTGCAATATTCCATTGTACATATGTACCACATCTTCCTTATCCATTCATCTGTCGATGGACATTTAGGTTGTTTCTGTGTCTTGGCTATTGTAAATAGTGCTGCTTAGAACTTTGGGGTGCATGTATCTTTTCTAATTAGAGCTTTGGTCTTTTCTGGGTATATGCCCAGGAGTGGGATTGCTGGATCATATGGTGATACTATTTTTAGTTTCTTAAGGAACCTCCATATTGCTCTCCATAGTAAACAAAGTACACTTTTAACATTAGAAATAAAAAACAGATTTGAGGGTCATAAACACACTAAGCCACAATTTTACAAAATTCTCTAAAGTGTTAACAAGAAGAATGTAAAAATAATTTGTTTACTATTTTGTACTTTCCTAATTTGACTTTGGCATAACAGAGATATTTTATAATGCCACTTCAGATCAAATAGAAATATTTGACTTCCCTAGTGGTCCAGTGGCTAAGACTCCACGCTCCCAATTCAGGGGAGCCCAGGTTCAATTCTTGATCGGGGAACTAGATCCCACATGCTGCAACTAAGAGTTCGCATGCCACAACTAAAGATTCTGCATGTCACAACAAAGATCCCACATGCCACAACTAAAGACCTGGCACAGCCAAATAAATAAGTAAATATTTAAAAAAGAAAAAGAAATATAAATTCAAGTGCTCCAGGCTGTAATTAAGCAGCTTTAGTGAACTTTGAGTTCAGTCTAAAGGGTGCTTGCTCTTTCATTACACAGTTACAATTGCACACAGAAGAGGAAACTTTCTTCTAGTTGTAACCTATCAAGGGTATTTAAATTCTGCAGCTCCTGCTATTCAACACGCCCACATTTTCACTAAAAGCACGTTTACGCCTCCCATTTGGGATCCTTAGACATGTGAGCCTGTAACAGGAGCCTATTCCTTAATTTTCCACAACTAGTCCCTTGTATTTGGAAATACTGTAATCATTGGGGATGGGGGAACAGTGGAAAGAAAAAGAACATATTAGAAAAGCAGGAAGTATTTCAGTCTACTTCGGCATCAAAAGGGAAAGGATGAAAGTTAATACCAATCAGTGTTTTCCCGGAGGAGGTCAGATGATTCCACAGGATTTTAAGAGCACTCCCAAAGGTCTAATTGAGCAGGAAAACTCACACTTGCTGCCTAAAAGTCAGCAAAATGGTTGTTAAAACCCACAACCAACTAACTCACAAATGCTAGCAACAGTAATTGTTTTACAGTAATCATTTTACGGTGTGCATTCCACTCTGGAACAAAAACTCCCAGATCAAATCTCTTTTTCCATTTGCGTTCCATATAAGTTTTGCTCTGAGTTACAGAGGAATGGGGTTGTATTCGTTCCTTTTCCACGTTGTTTTCCTTCTCCTGGGCTTAGCCCCAGTAAAACAACTGTGGGGTGAGGGTGTGGGGGATTGTAGGAGCTGGAGGAACCTCAGTTCAGGGGTCAACAGAAAGCTCTTCGGTGGTTGAGCTCCTGCTACCTGGGTCCTAGGAAATCCTTGGTGCTGGGAGGAATGAAACAAAGGGGGGACCTGCATCACACCAGGGAGGCAAACCAGCAAGCCTCACCTCTGTCCTGCTCCAAATAATGTCCCCTGTGCATGCCACACGGTCACCAGCCAGGTGGAGCAGGAGATAAGAAGAGGAGAAATACAATGCTGGCCTCACCTGCGAGGACCCAGGCAACATGGTCAAGGAGGCCAAGACCGCCTCCTGTATCACCTCTGCTCCCAGGGCCACCTCCTCCCCCTTTGTGTCCATGTCTTGTGGTTAGATAACTTCATCTCTACTAAGATTCTGGCCTAAGATGGTCCTTTTCTCAGAGAATTCATCTTGAAGGAAAACTCTTTGAGATCCCAGCTGACTTTATGACCCCAATCCTGAAGCGGTCTATAATCAGCCCTGTAACCTTGAGAAAACCAGCTTCTTTGGGCCTATATATTGAGGATTTAGGTCTAAGGAACTCTGAGGATCCATCTAGTTTCAAAATTCCCTCTTCTGGGACTTCCCTGGTGGCACAATGGTTAAGAACCCGCCTGCCAATGCAGGGGACACGGGTTCGATCCCTGGTCCGGGAAGATTCCACATGCCGCGGAGCAACTAAGCCCGTGCTCCACAACTACTGAGCCTGCGCTCTAGAGCCCACGAGCCACAACTACTGAAGCCCGCGTGCCTAGAGCCCGTGCTCTGCAACAAGAGAAGCCACTGCAATGAGAAGCCTGCACACCGCAACGAAGAGTAGCCCCCGTTCGCCCAACTAGAGGAAGCCCATGTGCAGCAATGAAGACCCAACGCAGTCAAAAATAAATAAATAAAATAAATAAATTTATTTTTTAAAAAAATTCTCTTTTCTAATGCTGCAATATCAGTTGTTGAGGGCAGACCGGGGGGGAGGCTGTTTTGCATGAGGGACCTGAGCCCTTCCTTTCTGTCTACTGTAAATCTGCAGGACTCACTATAGTTGTGTAAACTGACTTGCTGATATTGGCTTTGAAAGTAGGATGTGGAATAATAAGAGGAGAAAACAGAGATTCAGTATTCTGTATATTGTTTATAGATTTTAACACAGAGTGGAGATATGCAATTTGTCAGAATGAAGTTGTGCCATTTGTGAGAAGCTATCAATAATGTAACGATAGCAAATCATACTTCGGTTGTCAAACCAAGGGTCTCACTCCTGTCAGTATCAAAACAAAATAAACAAACATATTAAATGCACAGAGAAGTGCTTATTACTATTGCTAGTCATCAGATGCCAACTCTGACTCCTCTTGAGGGTCTGGCTCCCCAAGAAAGAAATGTCACCTGGTGTGAAGGGAGGTGCCCCAATTTCATTTAGGGCCCACACCACTGTCTCACTTCCTGTCCCCTTCACCCTGCCTTCTACCCAGCCCAAGAGGTCTCATAGGCAAACACTATTTGAATTATAATTTCAATGTATTTTTTTTTTTTTTTTTTTTTTTTACAATTCCTATTCTATTTAATTCTGTGGCTCTTGGTCCTTTTTTTTTTTTTCCTACCCCTCAGATGAAAACATATCCACAAAATAACCTCTAATTAAATTACTGTTTTACCAAATGTAAAAATCCAAAATCAGTGGTTCGGTTTTTCCAGAAAAAAATGTACTGGAAGTTTCTAGAACTATCTCTGACCACATCCCTTCACCAAGTAATGATTCACCAAATCATTTCATCTCTCTGGGGTCAGAACCAAACCATCTACAAAGTCTCTCCCAGCTCTGTGTCATCCTAAATTTAACCATTGCAACGCTGCCTAACATTGTTTAAAGATCAACATAAATACTTTTGAGGATTGCCTCCTCCTACCCAAAAGAATTCCCAGATCCAAGCATGGCTTTAATCAGAACTTGATTTCTTTTTTAGTCTTCATTTCACTCTCACTGTGTAAAATTCTATGTCTTTCCGAGACAACAAGCTTCCATCCTTGTCTGTACAACTAGAAATGTCTCAGATATTCAAGACGCTAAACTCCCACCAATGCAGGGGAAGAAAAATACCTCTCCTGCTCCCCCTTTCCTCTTTAACACCTGACTCCATCAACAGCTTCTTCTATTTAAGGCAGGATCTAGGAGTAGGAATAAAATCTCCACATAAATGACAAGGTCTGAAATTTGATCATCTTTTATATGTTCTTTTCTTATTTCTCCTTCTGACAGCACTCGTTTCCATTGTTATTTGTTGTAAAAGTGGGAACAATTCAAAGAATGGTGCTATTTTCAGTTACTAATTAATCCACTAAGAAACTTAAAAGCATTCTTCCCTTCTGAGAAAAGGAGGCCTTATACAGTTGACAAGAGTCCTTTATCTTTAAAGGTCCAAAGGTTAAATCATTGTCAATCTCCAGTAGAGCTGCCGTACTTTTAAAGACTCACTAAAGGCTTCCCATGGAAGACTGCCCAAAGGGGAAGTCCAGTTGTGGAGAAAAGTTAAGTTTGATGAATTCCAAATTTATCATTTCAGTCATTAAGAGATAAGCCCTGGAACTGTCATCATACATGGGCCGCAAAGGGGAGCCTCTCATCTATTCTAGTCAAATATACAAATATTATAGCCAAGTAGCCAAAGAATTATCCTTCACCCACATTTCTCTATATGTTATTTCTATCCTCTGAACAGCCATACACAATCTCTCACCAGCTTTCGAAGCTAAAGTGGAGCTGACCGCAATTTTAAATGGTCATCCCACTGTACAGCATTTATGTGCAGACAGGCTTAAGTGGATTCCACACAGGAACTACGTTTCTGTAGACTTTAGATGCCCCACCAAAAGTAACTTATTTGAGAACCAAAGGGGATTTTATTTTACCCCTGGGCCATGAAATTCCATTCTCCCAGTCACTTAGACAAATCATGTTCAATACAAACATGAAGTAATATAAATAATCTTGAATTCATCAACTAATCCCAGAAATGAAAAAAAAAATCTCAAATATTTTCATCTATGGAACCCTAAACAATGTTGACAGCATTGTAGCAAAGCAACCAAAGCAGGAAGAAAAGAGTAAGAAGAAACTTAAATTTTCAATGATTCTGTGTCCAAAAGTAACACTAAAAAGCAATTTTAAAAAAACAGCTGCAAAAAATGGCATAACAAGGCATTATATACTAACAAACAATGAGTATAAAACAAGGTATAATTCACTGTGAAATATCTCTGAAACATACCATTTAATTTGCTTAATTTGCTCTTAAATGTATCTAAGTAATTAATGGTGTTTTTTTTAGAATGTGCAAATTCTTTGATACCACCCCTTCAGAAGGTAGACTCTAAATTCTCTTCTCCTTGAGTGAGTGACTCTCTTCTAACAGAATATGGCAGAGGTGAAGATAAGTGATTTTGAGACCAAGGCTTACAGGACATGTGGCTTCTGCCTCTTGCTCTTGGATCACCCTCTCGGGGGGAAGCCAGCCTCCATGTCGTGGGCATCCCAAGCAGCCCTGCAGAGAGGTCCAGGTGGGGAGGAGCTGAGGCCTCCTGCCAAAGACCAGCACCAACTTACCAGCCCTGGGAGTCAGCTTCCTTGGAAGGACTCCTTCAACCCCAGTCCACCCTCAGATAACTCCAGCCTTGGCCAGCATCTTGACTCCAACCTCATGAGAGACCCTGGGCTGAACCATTAGCTAGGCCGATCCTGGATCCCTGACTCATGGAAAGTGGGTGAGATAATAGGCATTTATTTAGTAGCTAAATTTGGGGTTAAGCTCTGCAGCACTAGGTAACTAATAGAGAATACTTGAACCATTTTTACATTAAGATTTCTTTCACATAAATATACAGTATGTCACTATCTCAAACATTATTAACTTTTCCATTGTCAAACCCATCTCAATAGAATGTAAGCTACCTAAAAGCAGAAAATTCCTGTTTTCTGCTGTGCATTTACAGTGAAAAACAGTGCATGGCACAGAGTGGGTGCTCAATAAATATTTCTTAAGTGTATGATTCATTTGATGAATTTGTCATAATCTCTATCAGATGAAGAGTGCAGGTTAAAAAAAACGTTTTCAACTACTGTTTCATCAGTAGTAAACGAAATAAAGTTCAGTAAGGGGGCTAAGTGGTAATAATATTTGTAGTAAGGGTGGAATAGCCTTTCTAATGTTAAGATAATTTCCATTAGATAGATATAATATCTGTGAAATTTGTTGACGAAAGGAACAGGCTCAACTGGAGATAAATTCTATAATCTCTCCACGTAGCGTTAACCAACAAATAAGTACGAGAAGAGAATCCAATTTAAAAAAAACAAACAAAAATCAAGATAATAACACACACAAACACACACACACCCCACTCCAGAATCCAGTGTGGGAGAATGGACTAAACATTCTCTAAATCATGTAATTAACTCTATCGATAACTTGAAAATGCTGAGGGACCATAACATGAGTACAATGTGGTAAGTCTTCTCAGAGCCAAAATAAATAGTACAGTGTTCATTTTCAACACTTACAAAGCTGTTGCTTTCCTGTGTTTACTACAGACTCAGATATGTCCATTGGTTTTCTCCATTTCAGTAGCTTTCCTATTTGCATCTAAAGACCCACCTAGTCAATCTAATTATTTTCTACCCATGTCCAACTAAATCTTTCTCTATTACATTACCTCTTTATTAAAGTTGTACAATTCCTCTGTACTCTTCTACGGCAGTCATTGTGTCATTTTATTTTCTTTGTACCCACTGGACATAAAAGAAATGCTTAGTAAATGACTACGCTATATTGTACCATTCAGGTCTAAGACAGCTTTAAAAAGTCTGCGCTTATCTTGTTATCAATTCAACAAGGAGTTGATATCTACCACCAGCCCCTACTGTTCTAGGTGATGTAAATGAAACAAGATTTTTTTAAATTAGATAATCTTTTCTAAAAGGAAATATAACCCACCCCCAAAATGCTACTGTAATAGAAAAGATCATCACACTAGTCTTATGTTAGGCAACTGGGGAAGTTGTATATTAATTAATTCAATTTCCTAGCTGAATTATGTCACAGAAATGGAAACTGTGGAAGTTCAGTGAAATCAGAAATAGATCAACATTTCAGAAGGAGAAAACTTTAATGCCAGGTCTTGTATGGGTTGTCTGAGCTAAAACCAGATTGGCTTACACGTCTTGAAGAAAACAATCTTAGGAAATAAAAAAAGAAAAAGAGAATGAACAGAGAAAAATAATAGCGCACAAGTCAATTAGTTACATAAAAACTGACTAAATAATGGGGTCCTCCTTTAATAGAAAAATGACAATTGATTCTTTATAAATTATTGGTGCCAGGGGAAAGAATTTAAATTGTTGTATGATTTTTTGTGTGGAAGGAGAGAGAGCAGGGGGTAGGTTGAGGGGTGTGTATGTAACTGGAATGGTTCCTAGGATGGGTCCAGTCAGGCAAAACCACATCTCTTCCTTGGTCAGATATTTTGGAAATGTAAATACCAATAAACATCATGAGCCAAGTAGAAACAGCTCTCAAATAATCATAATATTGGAGCATGGAGTCATAATATTAGAGGGAAGGAAAATCATGGTAAAAACAAAATAAGACGATTAAACGCAACATCATAAGTAATCTGACATATACACTCTACTATATATAAAATAGATAACTAATAAGGACCTAATGTATAGCACAGGGAACTCTACTCAATACTCTGTAATGACCTATATGGGAAAAGAATCTAAAAAAGAGTGGATGTACGTATATATATAACCGATTCACTTTGCTACACAGCAGAAACTAACACAACATTGTAAACCAACTATACTCCGATAAAAATGTTCTTTTAAAAAGTAATCTGAACTTGGCCTCCTTGCTTTCCTCCCCCACCCCATGAGTGCTGTCATTCTCACCCTCTCATCGTCCACATCTCCAGGAGGCACTGCTTACCTGCTCACGTGCCAGGCCCTGTGTTGGCTTGGGCATCCAGCAGTCAACTAAACAGACAAAAATCCCTGTATTCTTGGGTCTTTCCTTTAATGTGGAGGAAACAGACAATAAATAAAATACAGAAGGAAAAAAATAACGTCTATATATGGCAATTCAGTGTTAATTTTTTTCACATTAGACACATATCTCGCAATGAAATTTTAAAATAAAGTGGGGAAAGTCTTTGATATTGACCCACATACTTACCCTTTCCACAGAATTATCCTTCCCAAGGAGCTAGGGAACTGAGGCATCTGTGTCCCAGCCGTCCTCAGTCATGGGTTGAGGGCTGCTCCCAGGGGAATGTTAATTCCCTGGCACAGAGCACGCTCCTTTAGCCGAGGGATGTAGATGCTGGCAGTAGGTCATAGACCCAGCTTGCTCTGAAATGGCAAAGCCTGGGGGAAAGGGTAGGGCAGAATTTGGTACAGTTTATAATTATATATGCTACATTATAGAGTACATTGCTCACAGGCACACTACTGACTGAGCCCCTGTGGTCTTCCTCTGTATAGAGGACATGGAGCTAAGAGGACATGGCCACACGGAATCTATGGAATCCCTTCTGGACCACACTCCATGGGATCCCAGAATTCCTGCCTGGTAAGGGTAAATTGTATCCTCCAAATAAAAAATATGTTGGAGTCCTAACCCCCAGTACCTCAGAATGTGATCTCATTTGGAGATTGGGTCTTTATAAAGATAAGTTAAAATGATCTCTTTAGATATTTGTATGTTTGTTTTGTTTGTTGGTTTGTTTGTTTGGCTGTGCCGTGTGGCATGCAGGATCTTAGTTCCCCAACCAGGGGTCAAACCCATGCCCCCTGCAATGGAAGCATGGAGTCTTAACCACTGGACCGCCAGGGAAGTACCAAAATGATGTCATTAGAGTGGACCCTACTCTAATATGACTGGTGCCCTTATTAAAAAAAAAAAAAAAAAAAAAAAGGAAATTTGAGCACAGGGGCAAACATGGGTAAACGGAAGGTGATGTGAAGACACCCAGGGAGGAGATGGCCATCTACAAGCCAAGAGGAGAGGCCTCCCAGCCCTCAGAAGGAACCAATTTTGCCAACATCTTGATTCAGACTTCGGCCTCCAGAACTGTGAGGCAATAAATTTCTGTTGTTGAAACCACCCATTTGTGGTACTTTGTTATAACAGCCCTTAGTTTAGGAAAATAATACTGCCCCAATATACCCAAGTCTGCTGTCAGTGCCCATGCAAATCTCTTCCTCAAGTCCCTCTTCCCAAGTGTGGACAGGCTGCCAGTGTGCCCTCCCAAGTTCTAAGGTGTGGTTACGTGTAGGGGGGTGGAGATGAAGCGTGGGTGTCTGCATGA
The DNA here is from genome assembly GCF_965194825.1 of Balaenoptera physalus. Lineage (NCBI taxonomy): Eukaryota > Metazoa > Chordata > Mammalia > Artiodactyla > Balaenopteridae > Balaenoptera > Balaenoptera physalus. Next base: position 12,561,744 of record NC_138888.1, on the reverse strand, counting down.
TAGCAACATTAGAGTGTAGGTGACGGTGAAACAAAGCCAACCCTGAGAGATTCCTCTAGCACTGTTAGATTTCAGCCATTTCTTTCCAAGGGACCTAACCAGGAAACTGGATTCAGATTCTAATTCTCTTCTCAATATTAATTATGATCTATAATTTAAGAGCAATGGACGAAGGCAAAGACCATAATAGCAGCATTCAGACAAAATAGGATCTGTTATGGGTTGAAATGTGCCCACCCCTCCAAAAAAAATATGTTGAAGTCTTAACCCCTGCTTCCTGTGAATGTGACCTTATTTGGGAATAGGGTCTTTGCAGATGTAATGAAGTTTAAGATGAGGTCATTAGGGTGGGTTCTAATTCAATACAAGTAGTGTCCTTACAAGGTAATCCTTATAAGGTAAGAAGAGCCACAGAGACAGAGTCATATGCCGGGAAGAACATTGTGTAACAATGGAGGTAGAGATTGGAGCAATGCATCTAGAAGCTAAGGAACTCCAAGGATTACTGACAAACATCATAAGCGAGAAGAGGCAAGGAAGGATTCTCCCCTACAGGTTTCAGAGAGAGATCATGGCCCTGCGGACACTTTGATTTCAGACTTCCAGCCTAAGAGGAAAGATAAATTTCTGTTTTAAGCCACCCAGTACTTGGTACTTTGTTACAGGAGCCCTAGGAAACTAACACAAGATCTTTCAAGGGTCATCATTTTACCTATGAGGAAATGGAAAGCCAGTGAAATGAAAAGATTTGCCAAAGATCCCACAGTGCACTAAGACCTTCTGACTCTTTTTCTAGTCCTGCGTGAACATCCTGCCTCCCAATTCAAGCATAGGAATTCATTCATTCACTCACTTCACAAATATTTATTAAGCACCTACCAACTGATAGCCATTAATATAGACAAGGACATACACTGGTCTAGAAAAAGTTTTTTTCCATGCGGTGCTTAGAAGCTACTGGGGAAAACAGATAATGATTAATAATAATAGTAATCATAATAACAATAAAACAATTTCACAAGAATATGTGCAATATAATAATTTAATATTCTGGTAAGGGAAACAAAAAAATAAAAGAATGAAAACAAAAAGCTACAATAATAAAATATTTTCACAAAATGAACAAATTAAAGGCAGAAATTAAGTTCAATATTCTTGTACCCATTTTGCTGAAAAATCAAGTTAGACTATACTGTCATAAATTTACAAAGACTAGACCAGCAGTTCTCAACAGGAGATGAATTTTCACCCCAGAGGACATTTCGCAAGGTCTGGAGATATTTGTGATCGTCGTGGCTAAGGGGGTGCTACTGGCATCTAGCAGGTTGGGCCAGGGAAGCTGCTAAACGTTTGACAATGCCCAGGACAGCCCCTGACAACATAGAATTATCCACTCAAAATGTCAGTGGTGTCCAGGCTGAGAAACTGAACTAGACTGAAATAGAGGCTATTTTCTTAGCTATACTCCTTAAGTTTACCACCGTCTCCTTACTGAAAAGGACCTAAAGATTGATATCTGAACCTACTATAAATCCATAAGAATTTATTTAGGATAGGTCTATAGAAAAATGCATGTATTTCTCATTTCTTACTCAATAAATCTTTCTGTCTTCCTAATAATCTCATAGCTATTATTTTATACAGATATCTGGGCTGGGTGAACTCACAACAATTGCTACCAAGATTCTGGCAAAATTTAATAAACAGCACCCTTTACAGAATGCTGTCTCAACCAGACCCATCTCTGCTAGAGTACACCATGTATTTCACATGTATCAGAGAATGATATTTCTATGTCCTCCACTGCTCATCAAGCCACGTAATCCGCTTCTCATACAAACCTTTACATTACTGAGATAGGAGTGTTTAGATTTGTTATGCACCAAGAATTAGCAGATGAAGCTCAGATACTTGTGAAGTGACCATCAAGGATCAAACCCGAATGATGGGATGGGATGAGTGCAGTAAGTAATCATATGGATGTTAAGTTAAGTAGGAAGCGAGCAATGCATTCAGGGCAGGAACAAACACAGAATCAAAACCAGAGGAGCCGGAACTTAAAAATTTATCCTAGCTAAGAGAATAATCAAGAAATAAGAAGTTTACTAAAAATAGATGATTCCAAATCCAATATAAGAATGACAGGGCAGAATGAAGCACGTTCAAGCATAAAAAGGGCAAAAAGCCAGTTCAGACTGGCTGGCCTAGAGCTAGGGCTTCTGCCGCGGAGTAAAGGAAACACGGACCTATGAGCCAGGCCCAGGTTACGTTTGACCAAGGACATGTGTGAGGCATAAGATGTATGATTATGCACAAACAATATTCGGCAGAAAGATGAAAAGATGCAGTCACAAATTGATAGACTAATCTGGACTTTTTAACAACCTCTCAATGAGCAGATCATGATTGCAATTTCATTGCCATAGTTGTCTAATGAAACTTCAAATCACCCAATAACAGGAAAATTAAAGAATGATTAGTGACTTTCAAAATAAGCCTTTGATTCATAAAGTGATGATAATTATGATTAGCAATAATAAGTAAAACACACACTTCTATGAGCCAAGAACAAGATATTATTTTACCTTCTCATTTAATACTCACAGTAATCTTATGAGGTAGATACTAGCGATAACTTCAATTTACAGGTTAAAAAAAATGGGTAAGAAACAGGTCAAGGGACTTCCCTGGTGGCACAGTGGTTAAGACTCCGCCTGCCAATGCAGGGGACAGGGGTTAGAGCCCTGGTCCGGGAAGATCCCACATGCCACGGAGCAACTAAGCCCGTGTGCCACAACTACTGAGCCTGCGTGCCACAACTACTGAAGCCTGCGTACCTAGAGCCCATGCTCTGCAACAAGAGAAGCCACCTCAACGAAGTCCGCACACCGCAATGAAGAGTAGCCCTCACTCACCTCAACTAGAGAAAGCCTACCTGCAGCAACGAAGACCCAACGCAACCAAAAATAATTTTTAAAAAAGATGTTATTCTAAAAAAAAATTATTTTCATAATAAAACAAAGTTATTTGCCTTTTTTGCAGCAGAGTTTTCCAGAAACTACATGATGTGTGATATTGCAACGGACTGAAGCAGAAACAGATATGAGAATTCAGCTGTCTTCTATTAAAACAGATATTGAAGACATTTGCAAAAATGTAAAACAATGCCATTCTCATAAAATTCTTTTGGTTTGGCATTTTTTTATTAAAAAAATGTTACTTCTGTTAAGATTATTATTGCTATTTTAAATGAATTATAAATAAATATTTTGCAATTTTCTTAGTTTTAATTTCTATTATGGGTAAACATTGGTAGATATACCCCAGAAAAACCCACATAAGAATTCTCTGGGGTTCTTTGATAATTTTTAAGAGTGTAAAAGATCCTAAGACTAAAAAGTTTGAGAACCACTGATCTGGTTATTTACAGACCTGCTGGTACGTTATAAGTAACATAAACCTGTCTCTGATTATAGAAAAATGATCTGAACATGGAATTCAAAAGGCAAGAGTAAAAAGCAAAAGTCCATAAGAGCAACTTCCCCAGCTGCTAAGAGTGGGCCGAGAATATCTTGCCATATAAAAACAACAGATTTTTTTAATCTCATTTAAAAATTAAATGAACCTCTTTTCTTATTTTAAAAGTAGAAAAGAGTAGGATTAGCAGGGAAGCGGTTCAATATTTAATACTTTATGGTAGAATATTTTATAGGTGGCATTAAAACAACAGAACTCAGCTATTCCAAGAGAAAGAAAGCTTCCTAAGATGTCTCATAGAAGCAATATTTGATGCCAGATGTCAGCACAGTTGAACGATTTTTATGGTCCCTTCAAATTCATTATAAACAGAATGTGATAATATGACTAGAATGAAGACTGTAGGAAGCAATTTCCAAAGATAGGATAGCTTTATTTTCAGTTTTTCAAAATTGCAGCTAATAATTCTTGCTGAGATAAAAAAGTAGACCCTCCAAGGGCCCAATTCCCCTTTGTGACAGTTCTCTCTTTTTTTTTTTTATAATTAATTAATTTATTTATTTATTTATTTGGTTGTGCCGGGTCTTAGTTGCAGCTCTCTGGCTCCTTAGTTGTGGCTCACCGGATCCTTAGTTGTGGCATGAGAACTCTTAGTTGCAGCATGCATGTGGGATCTAGTTCCCCGACTAGGGATCAAACCTGGGCCCCCTGCATTGGGAGCGTAGAGTCTTAGCCACTGCACCACCAGGGAAGTCCCTTGTGACAGTTCTTAACTGACTGCACAAAGATGACGGTAAACTGAGGCCAGCCCAAAAAAATGGGGAGTGGGAGACACGAATCTCTCTTCTTGGGACCCCATCTTCCGTTTTCTTTCCCTTCACCTTCACAGCATCTCCTCTGAGTTCCCTGCTTCATGAGTCAGGGTTCTGGCTTGACCACCGGCTAACTATGGAGCGCTCATCTCCGAGCCTCAACTGACTTGTTTAAAAATGGGTATAATTGAAATTTGCTAAGAGAGTAGAACTTAAGTGTTCTCACCAAGGGGAAAAAAAAAAAGATAAATATGTGAGCTGATGGACATGTTCATTAACCAAATAGGGGGAATCCTTTCACAATATATACACGTATCAGATTACCGTGATATACACTTTAAGTATCTTACAATTTTATACGTCAATTATAACTCAATGAAGCTGAAATTTAAAAATTATTTTTTAAATGGGAAGGATAATAATGCCTACCACACAGAGTTACTGGAGTAAAATGAGAACACTCTTTTAAAATTATATAGCTCCGAACACAATAGGCATGGTATAATTATTAACCTACTAAAATTCACATCCATGTAGAATATGCACACTAGGCATGCCCCATACTAGGTGGGGGTGCTAGAGACCCGCTGTGAGTCCTGAAGGGGAGCCAGGTTAGAAGTCTGTGGCTTCGGGTCAGGGTGGGAGGCGAAGCTGAGTGGAGGGTCGACACGGTGCTTGCGACAGGCCCTCGTCTTCCTTCCTTCCTGCCGCGTCTCCTTCAGCACATGTGATCACAATTCAAGGATTCTGGGGAGTCAGTCCTTAATCTCAATGGATCCTTTTATTCCTATATGACTGTCCCTGAACTTCAGCCTCCCATCCCTTTTATGTCGGACTGTTACCTTCTTACTCACCCTTTTACACTGGATTATTATCTTCTTGCTCAGCCGCTGTGGAGTCCACAGCCCTCTGACCTCGCACTCACCCCCCTGGCTCTGGGGGCAGGGAGCACGGTGTACGGACCTCGTTGGTGTGAGTAGTGTGGGAGGATGGAGGAGGCTGGGCGAGGGTCCGAGTGCGCAGGCAGGACACTGGCTTGGGGATACAGGAGGGATGCCACAGAAGGCAAGGGGTCCCAGGTACTCTGTGAGTAAATGCAGTTGGATTTGGCGATGAGGATGACAGAAAGGAATGGTAGGTTTTACAGGGAATATTCTGGACTGATTACAAATACACCCAAGCAAAAAATTAAAAACCTGTGTTTTCTGTAAAAATATAATGATTATTATAGCAATTTATATAAAATGTTGAACACTTCTGCTTAATTACCATGCATCTCTGTGACAATTATGTTTATTACTAGGCATGTGTGAGCTTACCTGTATTGTTTTCTTTGACAACAATAGCACACAGCTGCATCTGGGTGTTCACAGGTCACCATGTGGTATGGTCATCAGTTCCCTGTCCTGAGCAAGACAATAAAGGCCATAAAACACCAGATGAGCCTGCAGGGCCGGCACAGAGGCAGCCATTTGTTAGTGTGCACGTGTGTGTGTGTGTGTGTGTGTGTGTGTTCCTCCTTCTCTGTGTCTTCCATCTCTCCCTTTTATTGATCTGCTTTAGTTTGAAGAGAAAAGTTTGGTGAATCTTGAAGACTTGCCCACAATAACTGCGTCTGGAGTAGTGACTTAAGAGTTCTTTTAATAGCAGCAGCAAACTAAAACATTCAAACAAAAAAGATCCTTGTGTGATTTTTTTAGCTAGAAAAGGATCTGGAGACACCGTCCTGATTTTTCATCCTTTATTCTTTCCCATTGAAATAAATGACTAATTGGCACAAATTAAATTTTATTTCTTTTTGGAGGGTATATGCTGACAAGTGACCGTATTACTTTTTGTAAATCATCTTCCAGGAAGAGAAAAAGCAGTGATGAGAAGGATTTTTCCCCTCATATTTTATTTGACAAGTTAAGAGCCAGGGGAAAATGCAAAAATAAATAAAATCCAGCCCTGATTTCAGAGGCATTACAACATAGTACAAGGGTCAGACAGTCGTGGATACTGTAACTGTGATATAAGGAGATGTTATGGCCTTTTCCCATTTAGCAATGCACTAGGAAACTGCAGAACAAAAAGTTTTATATTTTCATTAAAGTTTAAGTTTAAAAAAAAGAAAAGGAGGGCAAAAAATGCCTATATTACAGTACGTTATCAAAGTCTTCTGAACAGATTTAGCAATAATCAATGATAATTTTTTAAGCAGCACAACCTGTATTAAGATGTTAGTCAGTGAAATGAAATTTTTTTTGTTTTGTTGTGTCTATTTGTCAATTTGCTTTTAGTTTTTTTAAAATTTATTTATTTATTTTATTTTATTTTTGGCTGTGTTGGGTCTTCGTTGCTGCGCGCGGGCTTTCTCTAGTTGCGGTGAGCGGGGGCTACTCTTCATTGCAGTGTGCGGGCTCAGTAGTTGTGGCTCGGAGGCTTTGGAGCACAGGCTCAGTAGTTGTGGCTTATGGGCTTAGTTGCTCTGTGGCATGTGGGATCTTCCTGGACCAGGGCTCGAACCCATGTCCCCTGCATTGGCAGGTGGATTCTTAACCACTGTGCCACCAGGGGAGTCCGGCTTTTAGTTTTTAAATACTAAATTCCTTCCCCAACCACATATTCCCTGATGCCATTTTCAGGTACAGTGGATTCACTTTTATGTGGTATTTAGATCACTGCAAAGATTGATGCAGTACACATGCATTATAAAACTTTTTTGGAAATAATTAGAAAAGCAGATACTCTGAGTAAAGAACAGAAAAAATTAGGTAAAGCAGAAGCTAAGGTTTTTGTGATCAAGTCCAGTACGGACCAGGAACGTAACGTGGGAGTTTATGGAAATGCAAACCTGAGACTCAGAAGGGTTAGACGGGCTAGAGAGATTCAGGCACATTGGCAAGAAGTGATCACGGGCAGAGCTAAGACTGTATAACCTGTGTCCCGGGAAAAGCGAGGATGGGGGTTTGGGAAATTGAGAAATGTTTAACTATATCAGATAGCTTAAGTAGAGTTTTCTCCAAACTTTTCCCATCCCAACTATTCAGGTCTGCACCTCCTGGGATCATACTGGGACCCCAGAGACCAGCATTAACAGCTCTGGAGGGTGAAGCCAGAAGAGGCTCTGAACGTGTGGATGGAGGACCAGAAAGGGGAAAAACTACTCTTAGGATCTATTTTGTTACCGAGTAAAATTAATTTATTTAAGATGTTAGAAAAGGAGGAGAGAAAGAAAGCTTCTAGCTACAGTATATGACAAGAAATGGTCCCTTACTATTAGTGTAACGTGTATAAGATGCCACCAAAAGCATGTTAATTTAGTGTACTCTTTTCTTTTATTAAATGTAAAAATACGAACAAGGGACTTGGTAAAGACTACGTAAATTGTCATCACACAAAGATTGTTACTTAATTGGATCTTCATCTGCTCTGTACAGAATTAGTTTTGCTTTATACAGAAAAGCCACTCTGGGCCTCTCCTATAGAGACGGCAAGCACTGACGTTCCAGTATTAAGAGAATAGTGGTGAAAATGTCTCCACTATTTAAGCTGAAAGCAGAATGTTGATACTTGGCTCTTCGCCAAGTATTAGGACTCTAAAAAAGATACTCACATCCCATATATATATAATACTTTTTTAGGTATGATAGTGACAACAGTAAACCATTAGTTAGACATCCTATGGTTATAGTAATTTTCTTAACAGTAAACAACTTTTACTTCAGCTATTTCCTACAATGCATTTAAAAAAAAAATATGTTGGTAAAAACCCAGCCATGATTTCCTTACAAAAGTTCCTAATGTCAGTCTCCTAAGAATTAGAATGTGCCGCCTCCCAGCTGCCACCCTTTCCTCCCAGGGAGTCTCCTCTCTTTTAAGGATGTCAGCAAGACACGTCTTCTGGGGTTTAAACAGCCAGCTTGGGAGCACGCAAACTAGCACACCTTGCAATGATTCCATTTGCCACCGTGTTCGAAAACATCTGTATAGCATGTTCTGAGAAACTTTGAAAAATGTCCTAACTATCGTTCTCCAACTGTAAGTGATCTTACAACACCTGCAGAAGTTTGGGCTGCTTTTGTGCTGATTAATGTTCCAAATTTGATTGTCATTAGCTAGAGTTGGTAAATCTAAGGATAGAATCTATTGAATCATGGCCCAGTCTCCCATCTCTGTTTTGTTTTCCCATAAGGCATTATGTTTCTGAACTGTGAATTCTTTCATATTTTCTGGAACTCAGGTCTAGGTGGAACTTTAAGTCAAGAAAGGCACAATCTGCTACTATGATCACAACTAACAGAAATAAATTGATCTACAAGTGAGCCCCAGAGTCGAGGCACCTGCCCAAGTTATGATCAGGGGCAGGGGAAAAATATTCTCACTGCATACATTTTAAAGAAGACAAAACAAAGCTATATTTTGGAATACATCCTGTGCTCAATGTACTTATTTTTGTTGTTTTTATTTTTGGCCATGCCACGAAGCATGTGGGATCTTAGTTCCCTGACCAGGGATGGAGCCCAGGACCTTGGCAGTGAACTCATGAAGTCCCAGCCACTGGACTGCCAGGGAATTCCCTTCGTTGTTTTTAAATGAAGTAAATTGGTCGGGCATAAAATTAAATTTTCTCATGATGGCTAAATTGTGTCCACTTGAAATACATACGAATTAATATTTTCATATATAATATATTGGAGAAATAAATTCACTTCAAAATGACTGACTCCTTAATGCTAAAAACTGGGAACAAAGTTTGGCTGATCCATGATTCCTAATGTGTTTGGCTAAGGTGGTGCATTAACTTTAGTGTATTCTCCACAGACCTAGGCCTCTTTCTTGGCTTTTAGGGATCTCTTTCCTACCAGGGTGACACTTCCTTATTATCTTGAGGCCAGGGACCACATCTTATTCATCTACAGAGATGATACCCATATTACATGGTACAAAGTGTTATGCAATCAATTCTTAATAACTTTTTATTAAATGAATTTTCTTTATATCTAATACGTTTTTTAAATGAATTTTCTTTGTTCTTAATAAATTTTTTTGAGGAATTGTCACTCAAAAATTTTATGTGCTGTTACTATCCCATTTCACAGATGAGGAAACTGAGGCTCAAAGAGACTGAGTAATAAAATCAAGGTCCCAAAGGAAGAGTTGGGCCAGCATTCACAGTGAGGCAGGGTAACTCCAGAGGCTTTGCTCTTAATATCTTTACTGTATGCCTATTTCCTACTGGTTTGCTCAATTAAAACTCCATTGAGTACCTGCCATGTGCCAAACTCTGTTCCAAATGTCAGAGACAGAGCAGCAACCAGACAGACCAGGCCTGCACTCTCCTGGAGCTTACACTCTAGGGTGGAGAGTCGTAAAGAATATAGGGAGAAGGGGTAGGGAGAGAGAGAAAGAGGAGTGGAATTGCCCAATCATACAGGAACTCTATGTTTAACCATTTAAGGAAGTGCCAGACTGTTTTCCAAATCAGCTGCACCATTGTGCATCCCATCAATGAAGTACGTGGGTTCCAATTTCTCTACATCTTTGCCAACATTTATTACCCGACTTTTTTAAAAAATAGCCATAATGAACTTCATTTTTAATCTGATGTAATTACTTCTAAAATAAAACCACAGATAATGTCACAAATCACTCAGATTAAGGAAAACAGAAAGTCTTAAATTTCCGAGCCCTAATTAAGTCCAAACACAGGCCGCAGAGCTTCTCCGTGCCGTGTGGGACAACGGTGCCCAGCACTCAGTGTCTGGGACGCCCACCAGCTATTTGGAGGCAAGTTTCCCAGATGGTCTTTAAATGATCAATCAGGCTACTTTTCATCACAAGACCCTTTCTCACACATCTTCCTCCCTGCTGTGTCGGTGAAAAAACAGGTGAACCGCTAACTCTGTTATACAGGCAACAGAAAGCCAACTGAGAAGTATGGGTTCAATTTTCTTTCCTATACATTTGCATTTTACAAGGGTCATATCTCGTTAAGACAAAAGTAGATCACCAGTGCATTAGATCTTTACCAGAAAAAAGAAAGTCACTTCTTTATAAGTGGTTTATATCAGACTTGGGGTTATTTTTAAATTAAAGAAATACAAAATAAATTCTTATATACTGGGGGTATAGTTTTACATCTATAGTGTAATTTTTACCTTTTAAAAGATATGTTCCAACTCTTGGGAATATTTTAAAACCTGGCCTAAAACAGTGTGTAAACAGTGCATCCATTTAGCAATTACATTACACATTGTACAAAATGTAACCATAATATCTAAAACCCCAGCACAGCAATCTCAGCCAACTATATTCCTGCAAGAAAATGTTACATAAAACTGGATTTTTAATAAGAACAAGAACTGACTATACATTTGGACTTTCCCATTTCTCTTTGTTATGATTAAAGAACTGCCAAACTCAATAAAATAACCAAGCATATTTGTACTAAAGGTTAAAAAAGGAGTGAAGTGGGTTTCAAACCACAGCTTCATGCTCTTTCAACTATGAAAGAACATCAATAAAATGTAACTGAAAATTCTTACCTTAAGAATTCTTTAGATGGTAGTTACATAAAATTCTTGTTTCCTGGTTTTTCACTTAGTGCTTTGATCTTATAACTATTTTTCTTGTCGGGAACTCCCACTGACTCCAATTTAAATAAATAAGGTTTGTTTTGAGATCCACTTCTATAGGAAGGCACTAATGAGAAGCCTTTGCTGTACCTAGTATATATAGCACAGTCCTTCCACAATTTTCCTTTGCCAGTTACCTTGACTATCTCTCATTCCTTTTCCAACAACATTTGTGACTTTCGACAGAATACGATATTAAAATCATACTTAAAGTAACTTGTATCTTTCATTTGAAGACCTCTCAAAACTTGGTTTCTCATAAAATAAAACATCTCCCTGCCCATGCTTTCCAAGTGCCATGAATGTATAAACTTCTGTTTGTTGAGAAGGTTAAGAATTTTTCGTGCAGGACCTATAATGGAAAAGAATCTGAAAAACAACATATATATATGTATATGTGTAACAATCACTTTGCTGTACACTTGAAACTAACACAACATTGTAAATTAACTATACTTCAATTTTAAAAATGGTTAAAAAAAGAGAAAAAAGAAAATGACACTGACTTCAGCAGGGCATTGGGGAGCTCTTTGCCTTGATGGAAAAGTCTTCACATCTTGCCTGTGGTGGTGATTACATGCATGAATACATTTGTCCCACCTCACTATTTCCTTAAGATTCATGCATTTCATTGCATGTAAATTACACCTCAATAAAGTTGGTTTTTTTTTTTTTTTTAATTTTTTAAAATTTTATTTATTTATTTATTTATGGCCGCGTTGGGTCTTCGTTTCTGTGCGAGGGCTTTCTCTAGCTGGGGCGAGCGGCGGCCACTCTTCATTGCGGTGCGCGGGCCTCTCACTGTCGCGGCCTCTCTTGTTGCGGAGCACAGGCTCTGGACGCGCAGGCTCAGCAGTTGTGGCTCACGGGCCTAGTCGCTCCGTGGCATGTGGGATCTTCCCAGACCAGGGCTCGAACCCGTGTCCCCTGCATCGGCAGGCAGATTCTCAACCACTGCGCCACCAGGGAAGCCCAATAAAGTTGTTTTTGTCTTAAAGAATTCTTTTGTGCAGGAAAAGACCTTTAAAATGATCTCTAAGCCACTAGTTCTCAAAATATGCTCCTCAGACAACCTACAAACTTGTTAGAAATGCAAATTCTCAGGCCCCACCTAGAGGCACTGAACCAGAAACTTGGGGGCTGGGCCTAGATAACTAGTTTTGAATAAGCCCTCCAGGCGATGCATGGTAAAGTTGGAGAATCACTCATTTACGCCAACACATTTTTTTTTTTTTTTAACAATTGAGGCACCTAAGCCTAAAATCGTAAATGTCAAAATTGGGATTGGATTCAAAATCTCTTGCAGCTTCAAGGTGTGAAACACATCAAGGCAAATTTCACCTGCTTTTTCCCCTTGACCCTGCTTGGTTAGTTCCATTTGGTTCAGAGTCGTGGGTTCCAAAAAGGCTGGACTCAGCAAAGAGAACTCGGTGATAATTGTTTTCAAAATCCTGTCCCAATCCCCCTTATTCCCCCTACCTCCACTTACATGATTTGTTGGAAAGTAAGCAGAGCATTGAATTTGGACACTAGAGTTCAGCCCCAGCTCCGTCTCTACCACTAACAGCTAAATACCTTCAGACAAATCACCTCCTTTCTCTTCTGCCTTCATCTGTATAAAAATAAGAGAGTTGTATTCGATTATATCAGAATTAAAGATTCTCCATACCTCAGAAATTTCATGATTCTCTGACCCTGACTTCTAAACAAATTTTCTCATTTTCACCATGCCAGGTGGAAAAAAATCCATTCCCTGGTGACCAGAAAATCTATATTCCCAATGCTTTTATTTCACACTTTCCCTCCATCCTAAGCCTACATTCTTTAAAAAATAGCTAGCGAGCTAGGGAATTCCCTGGCGGTCCAGCGGTAAGGACTCCGCGCTTTCACTGCCAGGGGCCTGGGGTTCAATGCCTGGTGGGGGAACTCCCACAAGCTGTGCTGTGCAGCCAAAAGCTAATGTGCTGTCATTGTTCAAATGTCAAACTATATCGCGTTGTGATCGTTAAAGCAGAATTTAAAGCATGAATCATAAAACAATCAAGAAAAAGAGACTGACCAAAAGCACTGGATGTTTTAACTTTTCCAAGAGTGGAAATTTAACATGCATAGTTCAGTCTGAATTAATATTTGCATCATTTCCTTCGTGGATTTGATCACAGTCCAAAACAGCAAGAAAATTTTAAAAATACTTAAAGCAAATAGTGTTATAATATAGGTTAAATCATTGGTAATTAGCAAAGTCAACAGCTTTTCAGTTTGCTCACGTGGTGACGTCTGTTTACAGACATTGTATTCAATACATAGATGCCACTATACAGCTACGCAAAACAACTTACAACTTCAGTTAAACTAAAGAGGAATAGTCCAGAAAGTGGAACCACCTGGACTGCCAAAAAGAGTCACGGCACCAGTGGAGGGGGCTAGATGGTCCAAGGACTGCACTTACATTGACTTCTGATCATATTTTCAAGCCAAGCATCTGTACAGGATACCCACATCTGAAGTGTTGATGTATTTCTTAGACTTAATATCAAGGAGATAACATCATTAATAAACCCCATGCAGTGTCTTTCCATATCTTCTCATGACTCTCCTAATAATTGCCATTTAACAGGAAAAGGTCACTTTCCAAGAAAAGTCAAAGAGAGCTGCATGGGTGAAGATCTTTTTCTTACCCATCAGCAACAGATACTGCTTCCTAACTTAAACACAAGTCTAAAGCCATAAATTTATTCTGGATTTTTAATTTCTCTGTAAGAAAGCTTTTCTAAGGATAAGACCCTTAACAGTTAGATACCAAAATAAAGATGTTGCAAACTTCCAAATTAAATTTGAAAGTATGTGAGAAAAAGGAAGAGAAGGAAAAATAACAGTACTTCAGGAAATTTCACAGGTTGTTTCATTAAAACAAGCAATGGCAATTTATAGAAAAAAAATTGTGAAATCAGTATCACAAAGGATTAAATTAACTTCTTTTATTAATAGCTACATGAAAATACTTGTACATTTTATTTATTATATAAAGAAAACAAGACATACAAAAGAAGTTTAATTCATCTAATGACTTCAAAGATAGTGGACGTTAAAAAAATAAAAGCACAATATTTTAATGGCAATATTACTTGTATTTGTTGAGCAAGGAAAACTACTTGCAAAGAAAAATAGCACAAATTTTAAGTAATTTTTTAGGATAGGAGGATTATATGCATATTATATGCTTTCAAAATATGTTTTTAGGGAATTTTCTGGCAGTCCGGTGGTTAGGACTTGGCGCTTTCACTGCCAAGGGCCCAGGTTCGATCCCTGGTCGGGGAACTAGGATCCCACAAGCTGCATGGTGCAGCCAAAAATAATATATACGTATATATGTTTTTAAATGGAAAAAAGAGAATGAGCTGGGTATTTAAATCCATCAAAATATACCCTCATTGGATGTTGTGCCATATAAATTGTGTATCAAAACATTGTACATCAATGCCTATTCCTCAATCTCTTACTGGATGTAACCAAATCCCATAGCTCTGAGTAAAGGAACCCCACATACGGATTGGACCTAGAAGGAAACTGACATAGCCACCATCACCATCACGAATGCCATCCTTTCCAAGGTAAGGTCCTTTTTCAAGGTAAGAGTCTACAGGCTGGACCAGACTCAGGTCAAGGTGGGCGATGGGTAGGGAGCCCCCCTCCCAAGCATATACCAGGACAGTTCTCTTGGGTACTGTTTTCCTGTCAAGTCTTATCATTGTAATATGACTTCTGTTGTTCTTGGGCACAGTACAAAGAGACTTCAGTTTTGGATAAAACCGTTTGCTTAAAAAAATACTTCGGGGGTGGGGGGGAATATCACTGAACTACAGAGTAACAAAAACCTTAGAAGTCTTAGGAGTTCCCAACCCCCCTCAACCTCCCCCCAGGCAGCTTTCTAAATGTTATCACTCTCTTCCTGGCCCCATCCTGCTCCTACCCCCAGGCCCTTGCTCTCAGAGAAGCTCCTCAAGTAGTTCTCCAAGACAATACAGCTCATAAGGTAAGAATCCCTTCAGCTCCCTCTGCCTCTATTTCAAAGTCTTTCTCTCTCTCCCCATGTGTACAGCCTACTGGCTACCTACCTGCTATGGTGCCAGGCATTACGCCAGGCCCTTAGCACGTGTGAGCCAATTTAATCCCAAGGATAATGCTCTGCTTTACAAAAAAGGCTCAGAGAGGTTCAGGAATTCATCAGAGTTTCTTCATTTATGTGTTCCTCCTCTGTGTCTAAAAAGAAGCAACCCAGAGTTGATAACACTGTGTTGCATAATTGAAATTTGCTGAGAGTAAATGTTCTCACCAGAAAGAAAAAAAAAAAGTAAATATGTGAGGTGATG
The DNA here is from genome assembly GCF_965194825.1 of Balaenoptera physalus. Taxonomy (NCBI): domain Eukaryota; kingdom Metazoa; phylum Chordata; class Mammalia; order Artiodactyla; family Balaenopteridae; genus Balaenoptera; species Balaenoptera physalus. The sequence continues at coordinate 12,546,465 of NC_138888.1, read as the reverse complement.
GATGTAAGTCCCTGGAGGGGATGGGGGAGAATCTTCACGATGTATACATATATCAAATCAGCACGTTGTACACTTTACGTACCTTACAATTGTATTTGTCAATTATGCCTCAAAAAACTGGGAAAACATTAAAAAAAAATAAGATAAAATAAAACGGGGACTTCCCTGGTTGTCCAGTGGTTAAGAATCCGCCGGACGCTGGTTCAATCCCTGGTCAGGGAACTAAGATCCCACATGCCGTGGGGAAACTAAGCCCGTGCGCGGCAACTACGGAGCCCGAGCGCTCTAGAGCCCGTGAGCCACAACTAGAGAGCCCTTGCACCCCAAGTACTGAGCCCGCGTGCTCTGGAGCCTGAGTGCCTCAACAAAGAGCCGTGCGCCACAACGAAGGACCCCGCATGCCGCAACAAAGATCCCATGTGCCGCAATTAAGACCCGACGCAGCCAAATAAATAAATATTAAAAAAATAAAAGATAAAACGAAGCATCCCTATCAAATCTTACACACACACGCACACACACAACTGTGCACACACGCCCGTGCACACACACCCGTGCCTCTCACCTCTTCTGGGGAGCTTATCAATTGCTCCATCCTCCTGCGACTTCCCTTTTTTCTAATCCAGTCTTTCCGTTAACCCCTGGGATGATCAACTTTATGTGCCAGCTTGACTGGACTGAGGGATGCCCAGATAGCTGGTATTTCTGGGCCCGTCTGTGAGGCTGTTTCTCCATCAGCGTTTGAACCTGAGTGACGAGTCAAGAGCTCCCCATGCCCAGTGAGGGCGGCACCATCAGTCTCTTGGGGGCCCGCCTGGAACGGGAAAGCGGAAGCAAGGGCCAGTCCTCACTCTTTTCTTCTGGAGCGGGACGTCCATCCTCTGCTGCCCTGGCACATCAGCACTGCTGGTTCTCCAGCCTTCGGACTCCCGGCCTTAAACCAGCAGGCCCCTGGTTCTCAGGCCTGTGGGTTGGGACTGAACCACACCACCGACTTTCCTGGGTCTCCGGATGGCATTACGTTCCAAAAATGTTCTACGTGCCACCACTTGGCAACATCCTCGGTGCCAAACTCCTAGGCCTGGTCCAGGCCCAGCACTCCGGCCTCACCCACCACCCAGGCCTCCTGACGGTCCTCCCTGCCGTGTCTCTTGTCCCAACAGACTCTCTCCGGTAATAGCCAAGGTGCCTCAAGAGAAAACATCAAGCCCCCGTTTAAAACCTCCAGTAGTTTCCCATAGCGTTTAAAACACAAAAGCCGAACGCTTCGCCCTGCGCGAGCTGACGCTGCTTGGGATTCCAGCCTCCCCTCCTGCAGCCGCGCAGCCCTGGGCGGTCCCTCCCCCCCCCCCCCCCGCTCATCCCCACCCCCTCCCCGCCCCCGACGGCTCACCTGGGTGACCGGGCGCTGCCCCTCCCCTCACTCAGGTCTCAGCGTCCCCGCCAGGGGTCCCGGCCTCTGCACAAGGGCCCCTCCCTCGCTTCACCCGCCTTGTAAGTTGTTTATAACATTTGCCACCGTCTGAAAATGTTTATGTACGTTCAGATTTATGTCTGTCTCCCCGACTAGATTGGGGCCCCTGAGGACAGCGTTTTAGTCACTGTTTCGCACGCCCTCCTGCAATAACAGTGTCTGACACAGACGAGCTATTCCGTAAATATTTGCTGAAAGAACATATTGAATCCATTGGCTTATTCCTCTCAGTTTACACACATTGTCTTGTTACTCTCCCTAAAACACTCTTCTTCCCAATATGCAGTCCAGGGAGCCCCATTGCCTTCCTGCATTTCATCCCAAATTGCCTTGAAAGAGTCTCCGCCTCTTCAGCCCCACCTCAGCTGCTGCAGCTTTACCTCTAATCCCATCACTTTATTAAAACTACATACACTGTGCCTTCCTGGTGGCAAAATCCAGTGGCCTCTTCCAAATTCACATGCTGCCAATAACTTGGCAGCTTTTGTCTTTTCATCTTTGTATCTCCAGAGCCTAATAATTCCACACCGGGCCCAGGATGAGTGCTTAATTGCTGTCGAATGAATTAATAATTAATTCACTAATTTGACCCAGATTATCACAGATGCTTTCCTGAAACTCTCTCTCCTTTGCCTTCCACGACATTGTCTAGCTTTTTCCCAGTTGGCCACTTTACGAACAATATTCTTCTTTCTCAGTCTGTTTCACTGGCCTTTTCCTCTGCCATCTGTACATGTCCTTCTTAATATTCACCAAAGGAGACCTTATCCAGCCCCATAGCGTCACATATCACTCATCTATTGAAGACTCTCCAATCTGTACCTCCTGCCCCAATCTCTTGCTTAAGCTCCAAGTAGATACCCCCAACTTCCAAAATACATCTTGATGTTGATCTTGCCTAATTACATCAAGTTAAACTTGTCCGAAATGCTGTCGTAATCACATTCCCCGTTCCCAATCCACTCCGGTCTCATGTGTGTTTGCAGTAGCCTCGTGCAATCAGTCGCCCAAAACTGGAGCCTTAAAACATTGCCCCCTGTTCTCTACCGACTTTGCAAAACATTTGAAGCAGGAGAAAGGGGGGAAACGGGAAAGGGGAAGTGAGCATTTTATATTCTACTTTATTCTACACTTCTTCGAGTTTACAAATAACAGCAGTGAGTGGGATGTTTCACACATTCCAACGGACACGCGCAGGACAATGTGATTTCTTTAGGTTGGTCTTCTTCATAAGTCTACTTAATAGAAAAACAAACGAAGGTAAGTTCACATCTGTTAAAAGCGTAGCTCAGTCTAGTAGTTGAAATAGCACACGTAGGGAATGCCAAGTCTCTCTGGAAAAATGCTTAAGAAGCTTGCTCATCTTCTGTGTCCTTCTTGAAGTGTTTATGGGTGTACAGGAACAGAAATATGGGGGTGGATGTGTCTGAGGTTTGGGGGAGAGGCTACGGCTCTCAGACCACACAGAGTCATCCAGCGTTCCTCGGCATCCTAGGTGTTTGTGGGACCTGCAATCGGGTCCTCTGGGCTTGGTCAGGACCAGAAGGGCCCCGTGGATGCCCCCCACCTCACCTGGGCTCCGGCCGGCTCTCTTCCCTGACCCAAGTGCCCTGGGCTCCGAGCCCTGCCGCAGGTCGCCTCGCCATGCCTCAACAGGCCCCAGGCTGACTTAGCTTCGTGGTCACACAGAAACTGAGGCTGAACCTCAGAAAGTATCCACGCTGCTGTATTTTTCCAAGGCCGCACCCCAGGGTGGCTGTGGCGATACCTCCCCAACTTGCCCTCCATGTAACCCACTGGTTTAACGGGTCCCCACCCTCTCAGAGACTCAGGACTGATGTCTGGCTCTCCTCCCTCTCCTTCCTCTTCGTACAAACACTCTCGGTCTCCCTTCGCCTCCCCACCCTCCCCAGGGCCAGAAAACAAACAGGTGGACTTTTCTTGCACTTCGCCACAATCCTGTCCTTCTCTTTCTGACTTCATCTACGGTTGAGGGCAGGAGTCTCTCCTCTACACTGCAGGAAAATTCTGTAAGCTCTCCTCTCCAAGCTTAGTTGTGGGTATGCTAAAAAAGGAATTAGAAGAATTTGGAAAATATTTTCTCAAGATAGCCTGGCAAGTCTGTTATAAATTAAAGCTGATGAAGTGAACTTAATCAAGCAGGCTAAAGGAATTTTGATTGATCCTAAAGGTAACATGAAGAGCCACTGACTTATAAACATGATTGTATTTTCTTTCAAATGGTCCCTTTGGCTGCAGTGTAGAGAGTGGATTAGATGCTAGGTCTTCCCTGATTTTGCACCCATGACACTCATGGAAAATGTTAATATTGTAAGACACCGTGAGGGAACAGAAAGAGGTGGCCCCAGGCCCTTCCACGTGGGCTGAGGGGATGAACACACCTGGAGTGCATTCATGGTTATGCATTGATAAAGTGGGAAGTACAAGTTTGGAAGGCAGGAAGCCAGTTAAAAGGCAATTGCCATATGATCTAGCAATCCCACTCCTGGGCATATATCCTGAGAAAACTCTAGTTCGAAAAGATACACGCACCTCTATGTTCATAGCAGCACTGTTTACAATAGCCAAGACGTGGAAGCAACCTAAGTGTCCATCAACAGACAGATGAATGGATAAAGAAGATGTGGTACACGTATACAAGGGAATATTACTCAGCCATAAAAAAGAATGAAATAGTGCCATTTGCAGCAACATGGATGGACCTAGAGATTATCATACTAAGTGAAGGAAGTCAGACAGAAAGACAAATACCATATGACATCAAATATGTGGAATCTAAAAAAGTGATACAAATGAACTCATTAATAAAACGGAAACAGACTCACAGACATGGAAAACAAACTTACGGTTACCAAAAGGGAAAGCCGGGGAGGGATAAATTAGGAGTTTGGGATTAGCAGATACAAACTACTATATATAAAATATTAGATAAACAAGGTGCTACTGTAAATTACAGAGAGCTACATTCAATATCTTGTAATAAACTGTAATGCAAAAGAATCTGAAAAAGAATACATGTATATATTATATATACATACTTCAATTTTTTAAAAAAAGGCAATTGCAACAATTCATGCAAGAGATAATTGTCTAAGGTTTAGGACAGTTCTCAAAGTAAAACAAACAGGAAATTTAATACTCTCATAAGTGGATGAAAAGTCAGAAGAGAAACTTAGATTTCTAAATGAAATTTCACAGCTCATACACCAAGATGGCTTCTAATAGTATGTGATGCTAGGATATTAGGTAGCAAGGGACAGGATTAATGGAGATGATGAGGAAAGCAAAAAAAAAAAAAGAGAGAGAGAGAGAGATAATTATCTAAACAGTAGTTCTCTGTGGCAGTGGATATGGGGAAAAATGAATGGATCTGAGGGATACTAATTAGATGGAAGAAGGACCTTCTGTTTGACTGAACAGCTGAATAAAAGGTGGTACCAATTCATGGAGATTGGAAGGAGTTTCCAAAGCAGTGGGGAAGATGTTGTTCTTGCAAAGTCTGAAGTAAGGAAAGTATTACTATGGGACAAAGGAGTTGCTGATAACAAAGACCCTAGAGATCATGTTACCCAACCTGCCCATTTTACAGAGAATAAGAATTCTTACTGTTTACTGCATACCTCCTCTTTTTTAGGCAATGACCTGGTTGCACAACAGATATGATGGCATTAATTCACAGGAAACTCTATGAGGTAGCCACTTTTACTTAAGAGGGAGGGAGTGGAATCCCTGAGAGATTCCAAGGGTAACTTGCCTGGACAATTCAGAAATTCAGTCCCAGAGCCAAGATTCAGACCTGACCTCTCTGCTGCCCAAACCACTCATTGTTCCCCTATCCCAGACAATTTATTTTTAAAAGTTGCAAATCTATGTATATTTTGCCACTTCCAAAATGCTTCCATTTTATGTGTAAAGTCATAGAGACAGTTAAAAGTGAACCAGGATAAGGCCCAGGGTTCCACCTGCCCTTCAAGTTTCTGTCCCGGCCCCATGCCTTTTCCTTCCTGAGCAAAACACACATTGGAAAAAATGAGACTGTTTTGTTTGTGATCCACGGAGGCTCAACGTTGAACCTACAGCCACACACGTATCTCTAGACCCTCCCCACTTGTATCGTATTGCCATGGCGACTCTCTCTGCAGAGACGTTAGGGTCCTCGGCTCAGCACGCCTCTTGGTCATAGAATCTCCCATTTAGTGGTGTCTGGAGTATCACTGGCAGGTAAAGAATGGGGAAAGGTGGACAACTTCAGATTTTCCCTGAACCACTTCACATACTGCTTCTTTGAGTACAATGGTAGGAAGCCCCGTTTTGTTTTGTTTTTTTTTTTAAAGAATTAGTATTTGATGAGGCCAATGCTTTTTTTTTTTTTTTTTTGGGTGTGTTGGGTCTTCGTTTCTGTGCGAGGGCTTTCTCTAGTTGCAGCAAGCGTGGGCCACTCTTCATCGCGGTGCGCGGGCCTCTCACTATCGCGGCCTCTCTTGTTGCGGAGCACATGCTCCAGACGCGCAGGCTCAGCAATTGTGGCTCATGGGCCTAGTCGCTCCGCGGCATGTGGGATCTTCCCAGACCAGGGCTTGAACCCGTGTCCCCTGCATTGGCAGGCAGATTCTCAACCACTGCGCCACCAGGGAAGCCCCAGAAGCCCAGTTTTAAGACTTTGAAAATGATTTGCACTTAATTTGCTTTAAACCTGATGTCTTTTCTTCTCGTAGTGAAAGACACAAGGTAACTCCCCCCTTTATTAAGGATGCAACGTACACTACACATGTGGCCAAGAGCCCCAAGTCAGGATGATGTCATTTCTGTGTTCAACTTAACCATGACCTAGCCCAGGGGAATGAGTCCTTTTACTCATTATAAAAAGTCACAGTTTTGCACCTGTGTTAAGATACGCTTGGTGATATGGTTTCACTTTTAAACTATGACATTTCTAATGCCTTAAATTTATGCCACCGTAAGCTGCTTAATGATGTATATTGTTGGTATAAACAAATGCCAACCTTAGCGCCAGCACTGTCGAATTCCTTAGATACCTCAGCACAATTAAGAGAACTAAGTTTCAAGGTAATTACATAGTCTGGATTAATGTGTAATCCTGGAGCCCAGTAACACCCACGGCAAGCAAGCATGAACTCCGTTTTGTTACCGTGAGGGTGAGAAGTCAGAGGGGTCAGAGGTCGCCCATCTGAACAGGCTGAAATGAGGAGTTAGCGTTTTGGTAACAGGACATCTAACACTCCTGAATTCTTCAGCTACAGTCGGAATGCCCTGGGAAACCCATTCCATCCTAGGCCAGGCTCAACACCGAAAGGGTTTTTCTGACACAAGAGAGGGGGCAAGTATCCTTATGAAATTTCTTCTAGGGTGTAAATTGGCAACTGTCCTTATAACTCTCACTCCTTATTTTCTGGTGAAGAGAAAGGTTTTTTTCTATTTGTCTTTCTCTCATGTGGGCAAAAAAAGCTCTACAAATATTCTGACCATGTATAGCGTTAGCAAATCAGAGTAAAATCTTGGGTGTATTGCTCTGATTGAAGTGCTTTCTGTTTTACTACCATGTAATGGTTCTATAGAGGACGGGTAAATAAAACACATTCCCCGCATTTAAAAGCAGGTTTTAATGTGAGGGAGAAAACAATTACCAATATGTCAAGCAGATTATCAGCCATCTAAATAACTGTCTGGAAATTTACATCTTCGTGCCCCATGAGAACTTTCAGGACCCTGTGGAAGAAAGTGTCTATAGGCTGGTAGGTTAGCAATGGACGGGCCCCTGGGTGGCCGGCGGTGAGTGTGTTCCAGGGGCTGACAGGGTTTCATGAGCTTGCCCCCATCACTCTATTGCTCCTTGGAAGACAGCACCTTGACCACACCTGGCATAGCCGAATGGGGTATCCTGGAAAGTGGCACCACCATCCGGATCCTTCAGAGGGAATCGGGGGAGGGCAGGAGTCTCCCTCAATTCACCCAAACTCCCTGCATTCTCCTGCGCTCAGGGTCTAGCTGCAACCCAGCAAGCAGCAATCGTGGAACTGACCCAAGAACTCAAACTGTCAGATGTGGAGAAAAGGCATTTTGAAATATTGGGACAAGTGTAAAGCCAAAAGTCATATCCAGTTCACATATTCACCACAACAAACTGCAGCCAGGTACTAGGGAAACAGGTAAGGAGAGTGGTTTTGTCCTTTTCCGATTCCCTTATTTACTAGCTTCCCTGCACTGATGTTTGTAGTTGTTTATTCCGTCATGACCTAGCTCCTGCTGACCTCCCCAAGTTCACCTCTCGCTCTGGGCACACTGAACTGCTTGCGAATTCCCAAAGACCCTCCCCCTCCTCTTCCTGTCCCCCAGGCATCCTTATTTATTCAGTAAGACTCAACTCTGATATAACATCCTCCTGAGAACTGTCTCTGCCCCAAGCCGGGCTGGACGTTCCTCCTACGTCTTCCTTTAGCACTCTGTGCTTCAGGGATCGACCACATGAAATTGCATGTCTTTCTGCCTTTTGGCAGAAAGCTCCTTAAATAACAGGGACTGACTCTCATTCGCTGTACCTATGGTGCTCAGCACAGAGCCTGCAATGGGATAAGCATATAAGAATATTTGCTTTCATGAGTGATGAGATGAAGTTCTTTCTTGTGAACTGCAGTTTGCAGATGACGTGTGTAGGCACGTGCACGTGCATGCGTGAGTGGGTGTGAGGGTGGCTAGAAAGGCGATGAGCACCGGGAGCCTGTGGGTCAAGACCACCTATGCCCGCCGTGCTGAAAGTGGTGGAAACAAAATTCTCAAAACCTTACTGGGAAAAGAATTGATTGTTTCCCATCATCCTCGAGGAGAAAGACTGGAGGGTGAGTCTGGTCTCACAAATGGCTAAAACAAGAGGTTCTAACACTGGATTCTCTCTCTTTCTCTCTCCCCCCTCCCTCTCTCTCTCTCTCTCTCTCTCTCTGTCTCTCTCCCCATCTCTTATCTCTGCCCTGGATGAAGCAGGTGGCTTTCTCCAAATGTTAAGAGAAACAGAAACAACCACCAACAACAACCACCAGAAACACTGAACTCACATCCTGCCGACTTCGCAGGGAAAGCCATCTTCTTCTCTTGGTCCTAATTTGTATCCTGGAGATACTCTCTTCTGGCTTGCGTCACATGTTTCCCTGCATTTACTTCTGAGCCCTTGACAGGCCTCTTGGTTTTCTAAATAATTCCCACTCCTCCTTCCATTCCCAACCCATCCCTTGTGTTTGCTATTCTCTCAATAGTCAGTACAACTATTGATTGATCCTCTAATTTACTTTTCTTTCCTTCTTTTTATTTTTTTCTCCTGTTTTCTATCCCACTGTCTTTTTTTCCTCTATTTTTGGGAAGAGTTTGCTCAACTTCATTTTTCTTACCTTCTATTTAATTTTTTAGCTTTGCCATCTTCATTTTAATATCCATTAGGCTCTTTCTTGTTCTCTGACTGTTACTTTTTTTAGCTTTCTCATTTTTTTTTTATAAGAACTTTGTCTCTCATCCTCTCTGAGTATATTAACTAATAGTGAGTGGTTTGTTTGTTTTTGATGTTTCCTTCTGTTTTCTTCCAAGTTGCCTTTATTTGGGATCGCTCTTGCATCTTAGAGGCTGTCCTCAGATGCCTGGCCATCCCGGGCTCTCTGTTCATATTTGGGCATAAAACACTCAAATGCTGCTTGAAAGTTCTGAGTGTTGCTGGACTTCCAGATAGGGTGACTGTGATGGTTAATTTTATATGTCAACTTGGCTGGGCCATGGGGTGCCCCGATATTTGGTCAAATATTATTCTGGGTATTTCTTGAGGGTGTTTTGGGATGTGATTAACATTTAAATGGGTAGACTGAGTAAAGCAGATTGCCCTCCCTAATGTGGGTGGGTATCACCCAATCAGTTGAAGGCCTGCATAGAACAAAAAAGCTGACCTTCCCTCGAATAAGAGGGCATTTCTCCTGCCTGACTGCTTTCGAGGGGGGACACTGTTTTTTTTTTTCCTTCATGGTGTCTTCAGCCTCAAACTGAAACATTACCTCTTCCTTTAAAAGTGTTTCAACCAGCTTCCCAATAATCAGAGTCTAACTGCAGCCGCATTCAGCACCTCTGCTTTCAGGTTGCAGATGCCTCAAATTTCTGAGCCTTTCTGGGGTCCTGCAGTGAGAATTAGCTTGTTGCTGATTGGCTGCCCCCTGCCACCCCTGGCAGGTACTTAGCTTTCAGTGTTCTCTCTTATAGTCTGAGTCAGATACAGCTTGTCCATTCACAGTTCAGTTTCCAAAATCACTTAGAATCACTTGCTGTTACCTCCTCTCTTCTTTCTATCTGTGGTTTTAAGCTTTTAAAAGAAATTTATTCTTTATTATTATTTTAGTGGGGCTTTAAGAAAAAGCAGAGATAAACACATGTATTAATCTTCTGGGTTTAAGCAGAATTTACAGGGCTGTAATCATATATAAAAGATTGTCCATGCACTACTAATGAGTGTGAGGTTTCTTTTGGGGGTGATGAAATATTCTAAAATTTATTGTGGTTATGGTCGCACAACTCTGTAAACATACTAAAAACCATTGAATTTTATACTGTAAACAAGTGAATTGTATGGTATTTAAATTATATATCTATAAAGCTGTTATGTTTAAAAAACAAAAATAGAGAATTCCGTGGTGGTCCAGTGGTTAAGACTCCACTTTTCCACTGCAGGGGACATGGGTTCAATCCCTGGTCAGGGAACTAAGATCCCACGTGCTGCATGGTGCGGCCAAAACAAAAAATAAAAAATAAAAATAAAAGACTTCCCATGCACCTGAAGTCCTGAGCAATACCAAGAAGCAAAGTGTATACACCAAGTTCAAACATGGATCATGGATGAGCGGGTGGATTAATGAATGTTCGAGAAAAGAAATTATAATTCAAAATCTTTTAAAAAATCTATCGTTAACTCCTAAGAAAAGCACAAGTTAGCATTTCTATAGACTTTTGTGTTTGTAATAGACACACACGAAGACAAATACTTAGGTTCCAAAATATGAACTCAAACAATAAATGAAATCAGGCGAGGCAATTCAATACATCAATTTAAAGATATAAAATTGAGGGTGCTTGAGTGGGTTCACTTTAGCTGCCTGTGTTTTAAACAGCCGTCAAAATAGCATTTTGGGGTGGACAGTTTTTCCAATAAACTTTATTGAATGATATTTTTCAGATCTTTCTGTATATGCCAGCTGTTAGGTTTTGGGGGGAAACATCTTGTAATTTGAGGACACGTCAAAACCAGAAGGCAAGTTCAGTTCCTATTTTTGCATCAATTAAATTGCTGCCAGGAAGTAGAAGAGCATCCAGGAAAATTTCAATCAGGTACCAGAAATCTACAGGGATAGCTTTGTGTTTTAGTAACCATTTTGTGCATACAATGAGGGGAAATGGCCCACTAGAAGAATAACATCTGGAGTGGTCTGAATGCATCACTGGTCAGTTTGACTGTCACGAGACGGATGATGGTATCATTGTAAAATACGTTTCCGTGGAAGTGCCAAATAGGGTTGGACACACTATTATTCTGTGTGGCATGGAACATTTGCTCTCCTAACATCCTGGAAAGTGATATTTATTTTTTGGTTTGTGTTTTTATGACTGGCTGATACTACATTCTTACTTTGTGGGCCAAAACCTCATGCCCCAAGAAACAAAACAGAATCCCCCAAACCCAGCACTAAACAGGCCAGCTGGCCCCCGAGTCTAGTGGAAATGAACTGAGAGAGACTCACATGACCTGGCTTCCTGCCAGAGGCAATTCGCCACAGATGTGAGCTTAATGTGATCATAAGATCTCTGACCTTGAGTTTCCTCCCTTCTTAAATGGGTATAATCCAGCCAGCCTGGCTCACAGGGTGAGGTCAAGGAGCTGTAAGATAATGTCTGTGAATGTGATCTATCAACGACACAGTATTAGAAGTGTGAATTATCATTTTAAATGGACAAGGATATGATATGTAAGAGGAAAGAAAGGGGGGGAGAAATAAGTGGGACCTGCTCAGTAAAAAAATTCTCACCTCTAAGTCTAACAATTTTAAGGTAAAAGGGATACTTGGACAGTATTGATGGCTGCTTTCTATTAAATGTCTGTTGACACTGATTCTCTCATCCTGTTGCAGACACACACACTAAGCCCCAAGCGTAGGTTTCCTCAGAGTCCACACCAAAAAACACTAATCTTCAGAGATATTTCAACCATGGCTGCAACAAGCAAGTCAACTTACAGAGAATGCTGTCGAATGTGATTTTATTTACCCAGTCTGAACGGCCTGGCATTACCTACACCGTATACCCTCTGAGGAACTGAGGAGATTCCCGTTTGCTGAGAGTTTAGGTACCTCAGCCATGTGAGGAAAGACTGGTTAAGTCAACAGCGGGCGTGGTGGGCAGGATATCAAGGGAGGGGTTGCCCAGACCTAAGACACGGAGCTACCCAGTTCTGGATTAGGAACTAGATAACCGATCCTGAATTTTGCAGAGACACAGAAAAGATTTGCTCTATCAATTACAATCATAGTCAAGCAAACTATAGATGGTTAGTGGGATACAGGCAGTCAGGCAGACCCCCAGAGGCCCCTTGATTTAAAGGACCCTGCCTTCCTGGGAGAATCCAGCAGCCCAAGTTCAACTTGGATGGCGGAGGGGCGGGGCGGGGGAAGGAGATCAGAAGAAGGTGACAGAATAACTATCATAAAATATTAATAACAAATAGAGTTGTCTGAATACTAACTCTAGCTCCTCCACGGTCCCAACTCAGTCTCCCATTGCCTTCTCCCTGCCACCTTCCCCACTATTGCTACCTTTGATTTGAACAAGACTTCAACAGGATAAAAAAGTCAGAAACAGGGACAAGGGATTTCTTATGCAATGTTATTTGGGGGTTCCTCCTTCAGAAGACGTTGTAGAGTCGTTTAGAAAAAGTCTGCAAGGATTCGAATCCCACCTTCCTCGTTTCCACTTATTATTCAGATGATCATGAGCAAGTCACTTAACTCCTCCAGGCTTCACCTTCCTCATGTACAAACCGGAGTCTGCACGTAATAATATTCATCTTAGAGTGGTGTGTGTGTGTGTGTGTGTGTGTGTGTACATTAAATGACATAATAACCCATAAGGCAGGTACTCAGTACATGTTAAAAGAGTTATTATTGTTCTTGCCTTAACTAATGGGCTTTGTATTAGGGGATTAGTTTTTCAGGAAAAAAAAAATCAAACAGAGGGTTGAGGGAGGGAGAGTTATGGTTTTCAAATTTGGAGAAAAGTATCCTATTAAAGAGGGAAAAAAAGTCAACGTTAACTTTGTCAAGAGAGTTCTATATCTCAAACAGTCAGCTTCTTGTTCACTGTCAAGTTCAGTAAATGTACACAAAGTCTTAGAGACCCGATAATAATTAAGAATATTCACAGGCTTCTTCCTAAAGAGCCTTGTAATCACTGCCTCAATATTTGGGTAGTCTTTCAATTGGCTGCTTTTGTTGTTTTATGTCATCTCTTGTTCTCAATCTGCAATAAGTGGGGGAAATTTCTAAATCAGAACATTTGCTACAACACTTGTTCTTCTTTCCTACTCTGGTTTCAATAACGAGAGGCTATTAATCTGGAGAAACCTTTCAGAAACTGAATATTGTTTCAAAATCTGCTTATTTACATTTCTCGTGGAACTTTCTGCAGCATGCTGTGTTTGGTAGGAAACATCTGTCTTTGGGGTTTTCATCACTGAGAGACAGTTTACTACAGGGCATGGCAGGCCTGGGTGCAAGCGGATAACTCCCCAGCAGGGATCTGCCGGCACACACGTGTCCACGGACATCCGCAACCGTATCCTCAGGGGAACACTCACGCTAATGAGCAGAGAACACACCGTGGTGTGGTCCAAGGGAAAATGCCCCCAGAGTTTCCCAAAAAAGTGTCTGTTAGTGATAAGAGGCTAGCCCATTGTTAGGAGAGAGCCCTCAGTGCTTTAGCGATGTTGTAACGCTGGATGCTCTTCTTAAAACGAGCTGAGGTCCTTTGAGGGATGTGCATTTCAGAAAATTTTAACTAATCAGAGTATTAACTTTCCATTGAGATGTCTCATTTCTGCGGAACTCCTAGGTGAGAAGTATGATGATAGTCTTTTCTTCTGGGCTTTGTTTGCCTAGACCTGGCCTTTATATTTTGGACTGACAAGTGAAATCCGCTATTTTTTTTTTTAACATCTTTATTGGAGTATAATTGCTTTACAATGGTGTGTTAGTTTCTGCTTTATAACAAAGTGAATCAGCTATATGTATACATATATCCCCATATCTCCCCCCTCTAGCGTCTCCCTCCCACACCTCTACGTGGTCACAAAGCACCGAGCTGATCTCCCTGTACTATGCGGCTGCTTCCCACTAGCTATCTATTTTACATTTGGTAGCGTATATATGTCCATGCCACTCTCTCACTTCGTCCCAGCTTACCCTTCCCCCTCCCCGTGTCCTCAAGTCCATTCTCTATGTCTGTGTCTTTATTCCTGTCCTGCCCCTAGGTTCTTCAGAACCTTTTTTTTTTTTTTTTTTAGATTCCATATATATGTATTAGCATACGGTATTTGTTTTTCTCTTTCTGACTTACTTCACTCTGTATGACAGACTCTAGGTCCATCCACCTCACTACAAATAACTCAATTTCGTTTCTTTTTATGGCTGAGTAATATTCCATTGTATATATGTGCCACATATTCTTTATCCATTCATCTGTTGATGGACACTTAGGTTGCTTCCATGTCCTGGCTATTGTAAATAGAGCTGCAATGAACATTTTGGTACATGACTCTTTTTGAACTATGGTTTTCTCAGGGTATATGCCCAGTAGTGGGATTACTGGGTCGCATGGTAGTTCTATTTTTAATTTTTTAAAGAACCTCCATACTGTTCTCCATAGTGGCTGTATCAATTTACATTCCCACCAACAGTGCAAGAGGGTTCCCCTCTCTCCACACCCTCTCCAGCATTTATTGTTTGTAGATTTTTTGATGATGCCCATTCTGACTAGTGTGAGGTGATACCTCATTGTAGTTTTGATTTGCATTTCTCTAATGATTAGTGAAGTTGACCATCCTTTCATGTGTTTGTTGGCAATCTGTATATCTTCTTTGGAGAAATGTCTGTTTAGGTCTTTTGCCCATTGTTGGATTGGGTTGTTTGTTTTTTTGATACTGAGCTGCATGAACTGCTTGTAAATTTTGGAGATTAACCCTTGTCATTTGCTTCATCTGTAAATATTTTCTCCCATTCTGAGGGGTGTCTTTACATCTTGTTTATGGTTTCCTTTGCTGTCCAAAAGCTTTGAAGTTTCATTAGGTCCACTTTGTTTATTTTTGTTTTTATTTCCATTTCTCTAGGAGGTGGGTCAAAAAGGACCTTGCTGTGATTTATGTCATAGACTGTTCTGCTTATGTTTTCCTCTAAGAGTTTTATAGTGTCTGGCCTTATATTTAGGTCTTTAATCCATTTTGAGTTTATTTTTGTGTATGGTGTTAGGGAGTGTTCTAATTTCATTCTTTTATATGTAGCTTTCCAGTTTTCGCAGCACCACTTATTGAAGAGGCTGTCTTTTCTCCATTGTATATTCTTACCTCCTTTATCAAAAATAAGGTGACCATATGTGTGTAGGTTTATCTCTGGGCTTTCTATCCATTGATCTATATTTCTGTTTTTGTGCCAGTACCATCCTGTCTTGATTACTGTAAATTTGTAGTATAGTCTGAAGTCAGGGAGCCGGATACTCCAGCTCCGTTTTTCTTTCTCAAGATTGCTTTGGCTATTCGGGGTCTTTTGTGTTTCCATACAAATTGTGAAATTTTTTTGTTCTAGTACTGTGAAAAATGCCATTGGTAGTTTGATAGGGATTGCATTCAATCTGTAGATTGCTTTGGGTAGTATAGTCATTTTCACAATGTTGATTCTTCCAATTCAAGAACATAATATATCTCTCCATCTGTTTGTATCATCTTTAATTCCTTTCATCAGTGTCTTATAGTTTTCTGCATACAGTTCTTTTGTCTCCTTAGGTAGGTTTATCCCTAGGTATTTTATTCTTTTTGTTGCAATGGTAAATGGGAATGTTTCCTGAATTTCTCTTTCAGATATTTCATCATTAGTGTATAGGAATGCAAGGGATTTCTGTGCATTAATTCTGTATCCTGCTACTTTACCAAATTCATTGATTAGCTCTAGTAGTTTTCTGGTAGCATCTTTAGGATTCTCTATGTATAGTATCATGTCATCTGCAAACAGTGACAGCTTTACTTCTTTTCCGATTTAGATTCCTTTTATTTCTTTTTCTTCTCTGCTTGCTGTGGCTAAAACTTCCAAAACTATGTTGAATAATAGTGGTGAGAGTGAACAACCTTGTCTTGTTCCTGATCTTAGAGGAAATGGTTTCAGTTTTTCACCACTGAGAATGTTGGCTGTGGGTTTGTCATATATGGCCTTTATTATGTTGAGGTAAGTTCCCTTTATGCCTACTTTCTGGAGGGTTTTTAAAATAAATGGGTGTTGAATTTTGTCAAAAGATTTTTCTGCATCTATTGAGATGATCATATGGTTTTCTCCTTCAATTTGTTAATATGGTGTATCACATTGATTGATTTGCACATATTGAAGAATCCTTGCAATCCTGGGATAAAGTCCACTTGATCATGGTGTATGATCCTTTTAATGTGCTGTTGGATTCTGTTTGCTAGTGTTTTGTTGAGGATTTTTGCATCCATGTTCATCAGTGATACTGCCTGTAGTTTTCTTTCTTTATGACATCTTTGTCTGGTTTTGGTATCAGGGTGACGGTGGCCTCATAGAGTGAGTTTGGGAGTGTTCCTCCCTCTGCTATATTTTGGAAGAGTTTGAGAAGGATAGGTGTTAGCTCTTCTCTAAATGGTTGATAGAATTCGCCTGTGAAGCCATCTGGTCCTGAGCTTTTGTTTGTTGGAAGATTTTTAATCACAGTTTCAATTTCAGTGCTTGTGATTGGTCTGTTTATATTTTCTTTCTTCCTAGTTCAGTCTCGGTAAGTTGTGCTTTTCTAAGAATGTGACCATTTCTTCCAGGTTGTCCATTTTATTGGCATATAGTTGCTTGTAGTAATCTCTCATGATCCTTTGTATTTCTGCAGTGTCAGTTGTTACTTCTCCTTTCTCATTTCTAATTCTATTGATTTGAGTCTTCTCCCTTTTTTTCTTGATGAGTCTGACTAATGGTTTATCAATTTTGTTTATCTTCTCAAAGAACCAGCTTTTAGTTTTATTGATCTTTGCTATTGTTTCCTTCATTTCTTTCTGATCTGATCTTTAGGAAATCTTTCCTTCTGCTAACTTTGGGATTTTTTTTCTTGTTGTTCTTCTTTCTCTAATTGTTTTAGGCGTAAGGTTAGGTTGTTTATTTGAGATGTTTCTTGTTTCTTGAGGTAGGGTTGCATTGCTATAAACTTCCCTCTTAGAACTGCTTTTTCTGCATCCCATAAGTTTTGGGTCATCGTGTTTTCATTGTCATTTGTTTCTAGGTATTTTTTGATCTCCTCTTTGATTTCTTCAGTGATCTCTTGGTTATTTAGTAGTGTATTGTTTAGCCGCCATGTGTTTGTATTTTTTATAGACTTTTTCCTGTGATTGATATCTAGTCTCATAGCGTTGTGGTCAGAAAAGATACTTGATACGATTTCAATTTTCTTAAATTTATCAAGGCTTGATTTGTGACCCAAGATATGATCTATCCTGGAGAATGCTCCATGTGCACTTGAGAAGAAAGTGTATCTGCTGTTTTTGAATGGAATGTCCTATAAATATCAATTAAGTCCATCTTGTTTAATGTATCATTTAAAGCTAGTGTTTCCTTACGTATTTTCATTTTGGATGATCTGTCCTTTGGTGAAATTGGGGTGTTAAAGTCCCCTACTCTGATCGTGTTACTGTCGATTTCCCCTTTTATGGCTCTTAGCATTTGCCTTATGTATTGAGGTGCTCCTATGTTGGGTGCATAAATATTTACAATTGTTATATCTTCTTCTTGGATTGATCCCTTGATCATTATGTAGTGTCCTTCTTTGTCTCTGTAATAATCTTTATTTTAAAGTCTATTTTGTCTGATATGAGAATTGCTACTCCAGCTTTCTTTTGATTTCCATTTGCATGGAATATCTTTTTCCATCCCCTCACTTTCAGTCTGTATGTGTCCCTAGGTCTGAAGTGGGTCTCTTGTAGACAGCATATGTACTGGTCTTGTTTTTGTATCCATTCAGCAAGCCTGTGTCTTTTGGTTGGAGCATTTAATCCATTTACACTTAAGGTACTTATCGATATGTATGTTCCTATTACCATTTTCTTAATTGTTTTGGGTTTGTTATTGTAGGTCTTTTCCTTCTCTTGTGTTTCCTGCCTAGAGAAGTTCCTTTAGCATTTGTTGTAAAGCTGGTTTGGTGGTGCTGAATTCTTTTAGCTTTTGCTTGTCTGTAAAGGTTTTAATTTCTCCGTCAAATCTGAATGAGATCCTTGCTGGGCAGAGTAATCTTGGTTGTAGTTTTTTCCCTTTCATCACTGTAAATATGGCCTGCCACTCCCTACTGGCTTGCAGAGTTTCTACTGAAAGATCAGCTGTTAACCTTATGGGGATTCCCTTGTATGTTATTTGTTGTTTTTCCCTTGCTGCTTTTAATATTTTTTCTTTGTATTTACTTTTTGATAGTTTGATTAATATGTGTCTTGGCATGTTTCTCCTTGGATTTATCCTGTATGGGACTCTCTGCATTTCCTGGACTTGTTTGACTATTTCCTTTCCCATATTAGGGAAGTTTTCAACTACAATCTCTTCAAATATTTTCTCAGTCCCTTTTGTTTTCTCTTCTTCTTCTGGGACCCCTATAATTCGAATGTTGGTGCATTTAGTGTTGTCCCAGATGTGTCTGAGACTGTCCTCAATTCTTTTCATTCTTTTTTCTTTATTCTGCTCTGCAGTAGTTATTTCCACTATTTTATCTCCAGGTCACTTATCCGTTCTTCTGCCTCAGTTATTCTGCTATGGATTCCTTCTAGAGAATTTTTAATTTCATTTGTTGTGTTGTTCATCATTGTTTGTTTCCTCTTTAGTTCTTCTAGTTCCTTGTTAAAAGTTTCTTGTATTTTCTCCATTCTATTTCCAAGATTTTGGATCATCTTTACTATCATTACTCTGAGTTCTTTTTCAAGTAGACTGCCTATTTCCTCTTCATTTGTTTGGTCTGGTGGGTTTTTACCTTGTTCCTTCATCTGCTGTGTGTTTCTCTGTCTTCTCATTTTGCTTTATTTACTGTGTTTGGGGTCTCCTTTTCACAGGCTGCAGGTTCGTAGTTCCCGTTGTTTTTGGTGTCTACCCCCAGTGGCTAAAGTTGGTTCAGTGGGTTGTGTAGGTTTCCTGGTGGAGGGGACTGGATCCTGTGTTCTGGTGGATGACGCTAGATCTTGTCTTTCTGGTTGGCAGGACCACATCTGGTGATGTGTTTTGGGGTGTCTGTGACCTTATTATGATTTTAGGCAGCCTTTCTGCTAATGGGTGGGGTTGTGTTCCTGTCTTGCTAGTTGTTTGGCTTCTGGTGTTCAACACTGTAGCTTGCTGCTCATTGAGTGGAGCTGGGTCTTAGTGTTGAGACGGAGATCTCTTGGAGAGCTTTTGCCATTTGATATTATGTGGAGCAGGGAGGTCTCTGGTGGACCAATGTCCTTAACTCAGCTCTCCCACCTCAGAGGCACAGGCCTGACATTCTGCCGGAGCACCAAGACCCTGTCAGCCACACGGCTCAGAAGAAAAGGGAGAAAAAAAAAGAAAGAAAGAAAAAAATAATAAAATAAAATCAATTTATAAAAATATATATTATTAAAAATTAAAAAGTCATAAAAAAAAGAAAGAAGAGAGCAACCCAACCAATAAACAGATCCACCAATGAAAACAGGTGCTAAAAACTATACTAAAGAAAAAAAAAAATGGACAGACAGAACCCTAGGACAAATGGTAAAGGCAAAGCTATACAGACAAAATCACACAAAGAAGCATACACATACACACTCACAAAAAGAGGAAAAGGAAATATATATATATATATATATATATTTTTAAAAAAAGGAAGAGAGCAACTAAATCAATAAACAAATCTACCAGTGATAATGAACTCTAAATACCAAACTAAGATAAACATAAAACCAGAAACAAATTAGACGCAGAAAGCAAACCCCAAGTCTACAGTTGCTCCCAAAGTCCACTGCCTTAATTTTGGGATGATTCATTGTCTATTCAAGTATTCCAGAGTGGCAGGGTACATCAAGTTGATTATGGAGATTTAATCCATTGCTCCTGAGGCTGCTGGGAGAAATTTCCCTTTCTCTTCTTTGTTCGCACAGCTCCTGGGGTTCAGCTTTGCATTGGCCCCGCCTCTGCGTGTAGGTCGCCTGAGGGCATCTGTTCTTCGCTCAAACAGGACGGGGTTAAAGTAGCAACTGATTACGGGGCTCTGGCTCACTCAGGCCGGGGGGAGGGAGGGGTATGGAATGCAGGGCAAGCCTGCGGCTGCAGAGGCGGACATGACGTTGCACCAGCCTGAGGCGTGCTGTGTGTTCTCCCAGGGAAGTTGTCCCTGGATCACAGGACCCTGGCAGTGGTGGGCTGCACAGGCTCCCGGGAGGGGAGGTGTGGAGAGTGACCTGGGCTTGCACACAGGCTTCTTGGTGGCGGCAGCAGCAGCCTTTGAGTCTCATGCCCATCTCTGGTGTCCGCGCTGATAGCCATGGCTCGCGCCCATCTCTGGAGCTTGCTTAGGCGGTGCTCTGAATCCCCTCTCCTTGCACACCCCAAAGCAATGGTCTCTTGCCTCTTAGGCAGGTCCAGACTTTTTCCCAGACTCACTCCCGGCTAGCTGTGGCGCACTAGCCCCTTTCAGGCTGTGTTCACGCAGCCAACCCCAGTCCTCTCCCTGGGATCTGACCTCCAAAGCCCGAGCCTCAGCTCCCAGCCCCAACCCACCCCGGCGGGTGAGCAGACAAGCCTCTTGGGCTGGTGAGTGCTGGTCGGCACCGATCCTCTGTGTGGGAATCTCTCCACTTTGCCCTCGGCACCCGTGTTGCTGTGCTCTCCTCCGTGGCTCTGAAGCTTCTCCCCCACCACCCTCCGTCTCCACCAGTGAAGGGGCTTCCTAGTGTGTGGAAACTTCTCCTCCTTCACAGCTCCCTCCCAGAGGTGCAGATCCCATCCCTATTCTTTTGTCTCTGTTTTTTCTTTTTTCTTTTGCCCTACCCAGGTATGTGGGGAGTTTCTTGCCTTTTGGGAAGTCTGAGGTCTTCTGTCACTGTTCAGTAGGTGTTCTGTAGGAGTTGTTCCACATGTAGATGCATTTCTGATGTATGTGTGGGGAGGAAGGTGATCTCCACGTCTTACTCCTCCACCATCTTGAAGGTCTTCTTGAAATCCACTATTTTTTAAGATCTAGACTATCTTATAGAGGCCAATGATTTTAGAGAAAAGGAAAAGTACAAAGACTACTGTTCCTATAGTCAGAAGGCAAACTTTCCCAAATAGAGACCAATACTCAATTAGATATTTTTTACATCTATAGATGTTGTTAGTTTTTAATTGAATTAACTGATTAAAATTTCCCAGTGTGATTGCCCAACTCCCTGATACTCTGGAGCAGCACTTGATAAGAAAATAAAATGAGCTTCTCCACTTCTAAAATGCTGTGCCAGAGTTGGACCCCACCACTGGCTCTTCCCAGTGCCACACTCATTGCATCACACCGGGACCCTGAAGTCAATCACGGCAGAAGTAGTTACACCATGGAAATAGGCATATGCTACAAATCAGGGCTTTATCTTCCTCCAGAGAGCTGGCGGTTGAACAATTACAGGCACATTGCTGGTTCTAGACTTCCTCTATAAAGCTGATGCCATGGGAAGCATGTTGACCACAGTAAGGCTGTCAAGACAGCTGCAACAAAGTGGTGTGTAAGGAGTCAAGGGCCACTTAGGACAGGGGAGTCACCATCTTAGAGTTGGAATATCAAACCTGCCTACTGAAGAAAAACCACCAGAGTGAGGGTTGGGTTATTTCTTTCCATTCTATATATGTGTGTGTACATGTGGAGGTTTTCTTTTAAGCCTAAGTCTTGTCTTTTATAATTTTTCTTATTTGATTTCATGTCTTGAACTCATTTTTCAGGATACTTCAATATTTTATTTGGATCATGATTCTGTTAGGCAATTTGTTAATCAACCTGAGTGAAAGCATTTGGTAACTATAAAACCCAATGTAAACATGAAGTATTACTAATATATTCATGCAAATTTGACAAATATTCACATCCGAATCACTGATAATAGTGTTGTAAAGGACAGTGCCTTGGTCTGGGTTTTCCCAATGCAAAGACTTGGAGGCAGATACTTTAAGAGGTGACCCAAGGAAGCCAGAGCAAGGGGCAGAGTGAGGGGGGAGGAGGGAGCGTCATGAAGATGGCTTCCTAAGCTGTGGACGCAGCCCTGCTGGAGACTCGCAGCAACTCTGTAGAACAGGGGTCCCCAACCCTGGGGCCACAGATCGATACGGGTCCATGGCCTATTAGGAACCAGGCCGCACAGCAGGACGTGAGCAGTGGGCGAGTGAGTGAGGCTTCATCTATTTACAGCCGCTCCCCATCACTCGCACTACCGCCTAAGCTCCGCCTCCTGTCAGATCAGTGGTGGCATTAGATTCTCGTAAGGACGCAAATCGTACTGTGAACTGCGCATGCGAGGGATCTAGGTTGCGCGCTCCTTATGAGAATCTAATACCTAATGATCTGAGGTGGAGGTGAGGCGGTGACGCTAGCTCTGGGGAGCAGTCGCAAATACAGATCGTCATTAGCTGAGAGGTTTGACTGCACAGAGACCATAATAAATCAATTGTTTGCAGAGTCATATCAAAACCCTATCAGTGAGTGGCAAGTGACAATTAAGCTGAGTAGACTGGACATGAGCAACACACTTTGGGTGTCACTGTGTCCCGTCACCCCCGGATGGGACCATCTAGTTGCAGGAAAACAAGCTCAGGGATCCCACTGATTCTGCATTATGGTGAGTTGTATAATTATTTCATTATATATTACAATGTAATAATAATAGTAATAAAGTGCACAATAAATGTAATGCGCTTGAATCATCCCGAAACCATCCCTCCACCCCCCCAGTCCATGGAAAAATTGTCTTCCATGAAACTGGTCCCTGGTGCCAAAAAGGTTGGGGACCACTGCTGTAGAAGGTACCCAACTGTCCCTCTGAAGGAGGGCATCCTGGCACTTGCCCCTGACTCCCTTCCTCTACTGGTAGAGGGCTGCCCCTGGGGATATAACTCCCCAGCACTTCCAGGCTATGAGGCAACTTCCCAGACAACTTCTGAGAAAGCCTGATGCAGAGAAGCAGGGGACTCAGCCTGCAGGTGAGGTGAACCAGCATTCGACGTGCACAGAAAGTCCACCTCCTGACCACCCCCGCCCCACTGCCCCGGCACAGCTGCAGGCAGAGCTGGGCAGAGGGATGTGGCACAGGGCACCAGTGGTATCTGCTGCAGTCAAGATTGAGGGACATGTTTTGGGAATTGTTCATGAATTCAATAAATCTTTACTAAATTATTTATTAATTGATTAGATCATCAAATATTTACTCAACACGTACTATCTCCAGGCACTGTTTTAAGGGCCAAGTTTGCAGTAGTAAATAAAGTAAGTCCCTGCCCTCGATAAGATTAGAATCTAGTGGAGGAAGATAGATTTTTTAATAAGTAATAATGTAAAGTCAGTCAGTGATTTGTGCTAGGAAAAAAATTTTTTTTAATATAAAAATCAAAAGATTCAGAGGTGATGGACACGGGGTAGGGGCAGGGAGTGTCACTTCAGAAAGGGTGGTCAGGCAGGGCTCACGGATGAGGGACCATTTGAGCAGAATCTTGCATGAGATGAGAGAGGGGCATGCAGGTGTCAGGGGAAGGGGAGGTGGCTTTCCAGGCAGAGCGAGCAGTCAGCACGACTGTCTGGAACCAGGACCAACCCTGGTGTGTTAAAGAACTAGGGACAGGTGTGCATTAAGCGTGGGATCCAGGGCCAAATGAAAGAAAGATGCTCCTTGCCCGTGTAGAGCTTAGAGTCTATTGGGGAAGACTGTCATTAACTTAAGAACGATCACACAGATGAAAGCAAATTTATACATTGTGGTAAAGGCATAATCAGATTTGTGTTTTCAAATGATTAGTCTGGCTACTGAACGGAGGTTTGAAGGGAGTCCAAACTTGGGGTCCATCTACCGTTTGACGCTGTTCATGGTGTTAGGCTTTCCTTCTGACTATCAATAATCTGGACGTAGCTCTGGGTGTTTAATGTAATTCATGACAATCTGCTTCATAGTATGCTTTCTAGGAACATGTTGGTTTGTAAAATTTGGAACCACCTGTACCCTGTCCTCCAGCCCTGCACAGAAAAACTAAAGGGAACCTGAGCTTAAACTCAAAGATAGTACTGATTTCCAATGCCATGCTAAGTAGTAACTAAAGAGTCAAGATCCACTATGATATAGTGAAAAGAACGTAGACTTGGATTTAAACCTACCTAGATTTCAATTCCAGGTCTAATAATTACTAACTTTGTCATTTTAAACAAATTATTGTACCCTCTAAGCTTCATGGGTAAAAGGGAGATAATAATGTCTACTCTGGAACATTATGGGGATTAAATCAGATCAGGTGTATAAAACATCTGATTCATAATAGAGTATGGAAATGGATTATTATTATTATCATATTGATCACACGATGGAAACACTGCGATTTGTATGTTTTTTTATCTAAACCAAAAAAACAGTGAAATAGCACACCCAGAATGGAAGCTAAGTAAACAAACTAAAAGGAGCTTGTAAATAGATCTGACAAACCAGTTCCGTTCAATTAGCCCAAGACACTTATTTAGTATTCATGGGAAATTGCTGGGGGTAGGGAGAAAGGGATACAGTAGAAAGTAAAAGTCAACAGCACGTGGATGATTTCTGGAAAAGCGTTTCTTTCCAGATCTTTTGTTTGAGGACAGGTCAGACTGACGATAAAACACAGATGCTGAAGCGTCAGACCTAGGAGTAAGATTCTACAAGGTCCAGTCCCCACAAGGGAAATGTCTTGATGATCCAGCAGGAAATTCTTGTTAGTACAAGAATACATGCCTGCCATCTGTCAAGGGAGGCTGTCATCACCTCACTGACTCCCACCCAGCGAGTGGAGTCATAATCATCCTTTACTGGGCCACAGAGATCACAGGAGTAAGCCTGCCCCAGGATTGGCACCACCCAGCAAGGTAAGGAATTCACAGGTGTGTCTGGATCCACTTCAGGTCAGCCAGTTTGAGGCAGCTACACTGGGACCTCCCCCAACCCAGAGAAGGCAGTCAGCCCTGGGCAGAATCTCCCACACTAAGGGAAGGGAAGCTGGGTACCACGTGCACCTACTTCACTGTCTCTTGGGCATCAAACTTAATCACATTTAGACTGGACCACAAGCAATGACTACAAATCCAACAGGGAAGTGAAAACTGGAAAGAATACTGAGAGCAAAAGCTTACTGTTGTCTCATCAGGAAAAGCAGCAAAATAATACAGTACATTCAGAAGTACAGGCCAGAGGGCTACAGCGCTTTCAGACCTCGGAATCTTTCAACAGGCCCCCTACCCTACTCATCATCACTGACCACAACAGCAATGCGTACATGTATGGTGTATGTATGCCCGTATGTATATGGTGCTGTGTGACTTGCAGCTCATTCTGACATACATGGTTTCATTGTAATCCTTATAACAACTCTTGAACAAAGTTACCATTGTCCTTGTTTTAGAGTTGGAGTCACTGAGCCTCAGAAAAAAATTCATTGGTTCCCCCCAGGATCCACATGAAGTAGATCTTGTGTCAGGGATTTGAACCTAGGACTCCTAACACCAAGTTTTATTTTTGTGGCTACACATTCCATAGAGCTGCAGATCCCAAATTTCCCATTGCAGCCCCATGGTGGTATTGCAGCTGTCTGGGGGTAGGGGGACAATGTGCATTTTACTCGAGGCCACATCAGAGAGTGAACCAGAGGATCCGTTCAAACAAGCCAAGTGGTCATCAATCCAGAATTCAAGTTGCCGGATCTAAGGAAGTATGTTCTGAAAGTGGGATCCCAGCCAAACCAATAATCCTTCAACAGCCAAGGTGATCTAGGGCAACTGAGTTCTGTGAGAAAGGAGGCTTCTTCTGCTCTTTCAGGAAAGCATGAAGTGTGGGTTGAGCAGGATTATTTGATGATCCCTTTGAACCTATCAATATAATTGAAGCAAATCATCCAAATTTGATTGGATGCCCTGGTCTTCAACTTTGGTTATGCACTTCTTCAGAGCAATGTTTTTTTGGTTTTGTTTTTAATATTATTTATTTATTTATTTATTTATTTATTTATTTATTTATTTCAACTGCACCAGGTCTTAACTGCAGCATGTGAACTCTTAGTTGTGGCATGCATGGGGGATCTAGTTCCCCACCCAGGGATTGAACCCCAGCCCCCTGCATTGGGAGCATGGAGTCTTACCCGCTGGGCTACCAGGGAAGTCCCCAGAAGCAATATTGTAACAAATTCAATAAAGACTTTAAAAATGGTCCACATCAAAAAAATCTTAATAAATAAATAAATAAATAAAATTCTCGTAACCTGTTTTATTACTTAACGGAAATGTGTGATGTGGAAACTCTGTCTTTAAATTTGAGGGATGTGTGGATGTTTCCTTTGGTGGCCAGTTTCTCTGCCCTGAACCTTAATACACATGTAAGCTCCATGAGGACAGAGATTCTTGTCTGTTTGGATCACTCATATATCCTCAATACCTGGCACATATGGAAGCTCAATAAAAATTTGTTGAATGAATGAATTATGATGATGTGCGAACATTTTACAATGACTTTCTCCAGAAAGAGTCCCTTGTTTGGAAGGTGAACTAAAAATAGATTCCTTCATTATAAAGGAATGATTATTTACGCTGATTATCTTGGTAAAACAATGTTAAGTATCTCTTCTTTTCCCTTATAACAGGAACCGCAGCTAAGATATAACTTATTTATTGCCTTTCCCACAACATGTAGGCTTCAAAATTACCACATGGTTATGCATTCAACAGATAAAATACATGAAGTATGAAAGGCACTCATTATGCAGACAGTGGTTTCCAACAAGGGCCAAGGATGCCACACCACAGTCCTACACAAGGGATTGTGGTCCCATATCCTATGTGACTTTTCTGTAAAAGGAAAACCCATTTACAGGTATATTATCTGAGCCCAGAACCTAACTCCATTTTACATCTAAACACAAAGTATTTTCATTTTAATATTTACAAAATTCTCTAAGAATGCAACTATCACGTAACGAGGGAAAATTGAGACCTACTTTGTTTGGAAATTTACCAAAAGTAATTAACCATTGAAGAAAATCACCATCAACAATTGCTCCTGATAGGGGAGGCACCAATAAGAGAGCACCTATGTCAGTTTGTCTTGTAACTGTTGCAGTCACAGTGATACTAAAGTAACAATCAAATTTACTCATTTAGACTTGCACCGACTGCTCATAAAGTATGCATGGCTATAGTAATTATCTTCCTGCCATGCACAAATTGAAAACTGGACAAACTACATGAAACATCTGTTTTCAGATGTTGGGCAACTTGGCAGCACCAGCCACACTGTGATCCCTGAAAGGAGAGATCTAATGAAGTGAGTGCTATCGTTGCTCCAGCTTTCCGCCTAGAAGCAGTTTCCAAACCACGGCACACAGCCCAGGAATCTCACTGAGTTGAGGAGACAGAGATTAGTGTTAAAAAGGCCAGAGTGGCTAGAATTTGTGAGACAGAGTATTGGCAAGAAGGGAGCTGCACACACAGAGAGAACTCCTGAGATCTGCAAAAAGATTCTCTCAAATTTTTTACTAAATACTGATGATAAATATGATACCTAAAGGAGTTCCCTGGTGGCCTAGTGGTTAGGATTCAGGCTTTTACTGCCATGGCCCGGGTTCAATCCCTGGTCCCAGAACTGAGATCCTGCAAGCCGTGCAGTGCAGCCAAAAATATATATATTTATATATATGAAGTATATATATATTATATGAATATATATTTATAGATATATAATATATATGTGATACCTGATAGGAAAAAACACTAGATGGGATTAATAGCAGATTAAACACTGCAGCAAAAATGATCAG
The DNA here is from genome assembly GCF_965194825.1 of Balaenoptera physalus. Lineage (NCBI taxonomy): Eukaryota > Metazoa > Chordata > Mammalia > Artiodactyla > Balaenopteridae > Balaenoptera > Balaenoptera physalus. The sequence goes on along the minus strand of NC_138888.1, from coordinate 12,518,646 downwards.
TAAACTTGAAGCAAGAGTATCTCTCCAAAATGAAGCACAAAGAGAAGAAAGATTGAAGAAAAAAAAAATAGAGGATCAGTGACACATCGAAAAACATCTAAAACATGTATAAATGGAGTACCAGCTAGAATAGGTGGGAGGAACAGAAAAATTAAAGAATGATAGCTGGAATTGTCAAATTTGATGAAAGTTATAAACTCTCAGATTTAGGATTCTCAAGGAACTCAAAGAAGAACAAACATAAAGAATAAAGCTAAGAAACATCATAAAATCAATGATAAAGAGAAAATCTTAAAAGCTCTGGAGGGAGAGTTGTAGGGACACATTACATACAGAAGAACAAAGATTAAAAATGACAGCAGATTTCTCATCAGAAACTTTGCAGGCTGGAAGGCAATGGAGTGACATCTCTAAAGTATTGAAGAAAAAGTTTTCTATCTAGAATTCTACATACAAAAGCTGAAAGAATTCTTTACCAGAGAGATGCAACACAGCAACATGAACAGAATTCTTTCAGACAGAAGGAAAATAACGCCAAATGAAATTTTGTATCTGCACAAAGGAATGAAGAGCATGGAAATGATAGACGTGTGGAAACATATAAAAAGACTCTCATTTTAAATCTCTTTAAAAGAAAAGTGATTATTTAAAGCCACAATAATAGCATGTACTGTGGGACATGTATGACAAAAACAAAAATAACACATGTAAGAAGCAACAGTGCAAAGGGTCAGAAGGAAAAAAACAAAGGTACACTGTTGTAAGGGCCTTACATTATATGTGTAGTCATATAATATTATTTGGGGATGGATTGTGATCATTTAAAGATGTAAATTGTAAACCTTGGAGCAGCCACTAAAAAGTAAAACAAAATGTATCAGCCAATAGTGAGGAAAGAATGAAATCATTTGGAAAACAAAAACAAAAACAAAACAAAAAAAAACCCTGATTAATCCAAAAGGAAGCAGGAGGCAAGAAAAAAGAGGAAAAAAATCTAAATTGGATAACTAGAAAACAAATAGCAAGATGGTAGATTTAATCCCAACCATATCAATATTTACATTAAACACTCCAATTAAAAGACAGAGGTTGTCAGATAAAAAATAGCAAGACCTAACTACAGTGCTGTTTATGAGAAAAGAACTTTAAATGTAAAGAAAAAGATGAATTAAAAGCAAAAGGATGGGAAAATTTGTATTTGTTTATGAATTGGACTATTCTAGGTACCTCATATAGGTGGAATTATTCAGTATTTGTGACTGGCTTATTTCACTTAGCATAATGTTCTCCAGGTTCATCCATGCTGTAGCATATGTCAGAACTTCCTTCTTTTCTGTTAGATTTTCTTTCATTGACTTGAGAATCATAGTTCTAGTCTACTGTGATAATTTTGAACATGAATTCGGATGGATTTCATAGAGGTGCCTCCTATCCCCCATTTTTGTGACATAGATAAGTTTGATTAGCATGTCTTTAGGCAGGAGATGAAATGTCTGACATATTCACATTCATGCTTTTTAATCAATCAGTAATTGTTCTGCTGAAAAACTCCAATATATTGATATTTAGCACCATGGATTCTAAAATGGGGGCTTTCTGGAAGCAGAAGTCTCTTAGTGACTGTTGTCTCCCAGCTCTCTGACCCACCAAGGCTGCGGGTCTGCATGCCACATTCTCTACATTCTTGTCAGCTCTCTAACTGTTAGGTTCTGTCAGGAAGAAGCAGTAATCTGAGGCAGAGAGAAGCCTTTGGTTTGGTGGTAGCTGCTGGCAGTTTTCAGCGGTTGGTAAGATGGCGGTAGGATGGGAAGCTACCTCATCAGTCCAGCAAGTGTCCACTTCCTTAGCGGTACCTCCCTCTTCAGTAGATCCAGAAGCAACAGTGCAACAGCAGTGAAGGCTCAGGATCCTGGGCTTCTTTCAGCGCAGGGGCATCTGTGGCTTCTGGTCTTTGGGGGTCACCCTTATTCCTTGTTGCTCTTCAGGCTCCCCTGATGCATTTGAAACCAACTCCCCATAGTAAGCTGGCTCTATTTGAAATACTCAGAGTGGTCTCTCCTTTTCTGTTTGGACTCTGATTAATATAGTGACTATAGAACAACATTCTCAAAGCCACCAGTTTTTCATTAAAAAATCATAATAATTCATTGGGCAATTACAACATGCCAGGCACTTTTTCAGGCACTGGAAACACAAAGTTAAATAAATAAGATATGGTCCCTATCCTAAAAGAGACTTCATTATGGCCAGGGAGAAAGAAAGGTAAACACATGGTTACAGTCATTGGATATAGGTTAAATTAGACATATAGGTAGGATTTGGGGTATGGAGGAGGAATATCTCAGTAAAAATAATTCACTCCAGAAGTGAACCTGGAGTAGGCGATGCTTGTATGACATTTTGAAGGTTAAATAAGACAGACATAGGTGGAAAAAGTGAGAAGGACATTCTAAGTAGTTGCAATAGATGTAGATGTGAAATACCAGGATAACTTTGAGAATGTTACATTCTGAAAGGCTAGAGTTCACAGATGTGCAAAGAGTTAACAAAAAGACAATCACATATTAAAGATCTCCGGATTTTCATGGACTGCAACACTGTTTCAACTCCATGGTTTTCTACACTGATAAATTCTTCAGAAAACATACTAAGATATATTCATTTGTACTCATGCACATGCCATTGGAAGAGCTTTCTCTCTATAAAGAAAGATTTCCATTAATCCTACCAAAAAGTCCCATGTTTGTACAGTAAGATCAATGTTTCTAGCCTATCTCTCTTATAGATACTATACAAATTAATGATGAAACTTCTAACAATCATAGCCTGCAATTTGTCACCTGATATTCATCTGAAAGGGATGATTTTAGTGTGGGCCATCTGAAGATGAAGAATAGACATTCTCTTTTGCTTCTTACAAAATTCAAAAATTAAGAAGCAATTGAAAGTATAGTATGATGGCAATAGGATAAAAGAAGCATTATTTTAACTATAGTATTTTCTAAGATGAGGAAGATTTTTCATCTGGTTATAAATTCCCTAAGGGCAGGGACGCCATTCATCCAACAGATTTTTTTTTTTTTTTTTTTTTTGGCCATGCCACACGGCATGTGGGATCTTAGTTCCCCAACCAGGGATTGAACCCATGCCCCTTGCAGGGGAAGGACAGGCAAAGTCTTAACCACTGGACTGCCAGGGAAGTTCCATTAACAGATATTGAGAGCCATTCATGCCAGAACCAATTAAGGTGTTTAGAGTAGAATAATTTAATTCTAGAACAAAACAGTAACAATTTTTATCTAGTCTAGTGGTTTGCAAATCTTTTTCTTTTTTTTTTTGGCCTTACAACTCTTTCATCAAGTGAAAGCTCACATAGAACTCCAATAAATCCAGTAGACGTAAGTAAAACTGCTCCATTTGAGCAGGTACTATGGGATCCCAGAGCCCCAGCAGCTAGTGCCCCTTGCTCCCATCCACCCAGAGGTCCCTAAGGGTATCCACAGTCACATCAAGGCTTTATAGAACACAGTTAGAAAACCATTGATCTACTCAACCCCTCAATTTACAGGTAAGGAACTAAGAACTAAAGAGATACAGAGGCCAAGAGATACAGCTGTCCAAGGCCAAAAAGCTGGTGAGTAGTGAACCCACCTAGAATAGAGTCTGTGATGATGGAGGTTCATGGGATCACAGATGTAGCAGGTCCCAGATCTAAAGAGATTCTAACTTCAAACCTGGCCAAAAGGAACCCGAGTTATATATAAGAAAACAAAAATTTTTTTAATTAAAAATATAAGAGATTTTGTATATTATATGCCATGTCTGGATACTTACACTCATTTGTATGTTTTTGCCATATTCATAAATTAGAAGAGCTAATAAAAAACATGTTAAGCAAAGAGGTTTGTAGGATGTGAGTTTTGAAAAACTAAGCTCGTATTGCATCTTTTTTTTTTTAAATTTTTATTTATTTTTGGCTGTGTTGGGTCTTCATTGATGCGTGCGGACTTTCTCTAGCTGCACCGAGTGGGGGCCACTCTTCGTTGCGGTGTGCGGGCTTCTCATTGCGATGGTGTCTCTTGTTGCGGAGCATGGTCTCTAGACACGCGGGCTTCAGTAGTTGTGGCGCGCAGGCTTGGTAGTTGTGGCTCATGGGCTCTAGAGCGCAGGCTCAGTAGTTGTGGCTCCCGGACTTAGTTGCTCCCCAGCATGTGGGATCTTCCCGTACCAGGGCCCAAACCCTTGTCCCCTGCATTGGCAGGTGGATTCTTAACCACTGCGCCACCAGGGAAGCCCCCTAGCCAAACCTTTAATACCTCTAATTTATACTCAGATACTTGGAATTTTCAATAGCAGTTCCAGGAAACCAAAAGCTTTTTGACCATCTGTATATCATGGGGAAGGGACTTTCTGTCTTCTGGCCAAAAGTTGACTTCCTAACAATGTAAGAGGATTAAATAATTACTAGAACTTCTATTTTTTTTTATCTTAGCCACACCCTCTTCAATGATTTCAGTTGATCTTAGTATGGTCATTTTTGCCTGGGGCCATCTAGGATTGGCATAGGGAGGAATCTCTGGCATTTGTTTGGAGCTTTAAAGAAGTTGGCACTTTGCACCTTGTGTCTTTTTTTCTCCACTTCTCCTTCTGTTAAGAGTCTCTGATTAGCAACTCTCTCTTTGTTGGCTGTAGGGTTTTATGCAGTCATCTTTTGTCCCTTGGGTGTGGTCATTAGACCCTTGATTATCAGGAACAGAGATTCTCTCAGGCCACCTTAAGAAAAGTGAGGACATATAAAGGTATGTGAGTGTCAGAACTTAGCTATGAGAATATTAGGCAGGTCTTGAGACAACTCTCTTCTTCACTTCTCTCATAGTGTTGCAGGAAGGGGGACCCCTTCCAGGGCCCAAGAGTGGGCTCTTATCTAACACTCAGAACTGAATTGTCCAAGGAGACACATGTGCTGTCAAAGCAAGAGACTTTATTGGGAAGGGGCATCCAAGTGGAGAGCAGTGGGGTAAGGGAACCCAGGAGAACTGCTCTGCCTGCCACGTGGCTCGCAGTCTCAGGGTTTATGGTGATGGGGTTAGTTTCCAGGTTGTCTCTGGCCTACCACTGTGACTCAGGGTCCTTCCTGGTGGTGCACGCATCACTCAGCCAAGATGGATTCCAATGAGAAGGATTCTGGGAGGTTGGTAGGACACATGGACTGACATCTCCTCTCTCCTTTTGACCTTTCCCGAATTCTTCTAGCTGGTGGTAGCTTGTTAGTTCTGTGTTCCTTATCAGGACCTCCTGTTGTAAGATAACTCATGCAAGTGGTTACTACAGTGCCTGGCCAGGGTAGGCAGTTTCGGTCAGTGGTTCCCCTAACAACAGCCCATGTATTCTTTCCTTCAAAGTGCCGTTGCTCTGATCTATGTATCTACTCCACATTTCTGTGAATCTATTCTGCATTCCCCAAAAACAATTTTGGAGGGAACTAGTCTGGTTGGCTTAGCTAATTACTACTCTCCCATAGAACAAAGCCTTTCACATCTATCCTTGGTTTGGGTGCTCAATGCTGATCCCATATCAGAGGCGACCCCTGCACAACTATCATCAGATATCGCATCGCTAAGCAAGAGGTTGTGGCCAGGAGGTTCTGCTATTTAAAAACAGCAACAACAACAAAACAAAAACAAAAAACTCATGGCAGTAGGCATGTAATTAACCTGCCTAGTACATGTAAAATCAGAAGGCACAGGTGCCTCAGCCTTGGTTAATTAAGAAAGGACCTTGCAGAAGCCCGATGCCGCCTCCTGTTGCACATTGAACTGGTAATTCCTAAGCTTTGGGCTTCTGCAGAGGAAAGCTTTAAGAAAACTCAACCCTGTTGTACTTTGAGTGATGTATCCAGAGACACCTTCCTTTGTCCAGTTACCCATTTGTGTTTTGAATAACAGACCGGGAATTTTGGTCTGAATACTCTAGCCATCCCAAATTCCACTGGTTTATCTGTATAGTTAAAAATAATTATACTTATGTGCACTTAATAAATAGATCACGAAACCAAGCAGGACCCTGTGAGGCCCTCCTGGGCACAAAAGCCTTTCTGTGTCCCCAGTTTCTTGTTTGTAGAAAATAGGCTTCATTCAGCCTCCTTGACCTTCACTGAGTTCCAAGGGCAGATTCAAACAGTTGCTAATCAGGGAAGGGAGGAAAGGCAAAAAAAAAGGTGGAGAAGTCAAGAAACTATAGTGTAGCCTTGGGTCAAGGTCCTGGTTCCTCCTCAAGGAATAAACCTAACAATGTCTCTGAGTTCTTCTGCAAGAACTAAGGCCCCCACCCAAGTGGAGGATGGTAACTTCAGGCTGAGCACAAGATTCCTGGAGCATCTCCCTGTTACCACACTATCAACCAATCAGAAGAAAGTCACACACCCTGCAGCCCTCACCCCAAATTTTGCCTGTTAAAAACTTCTCCCCAGAAACCGTCAGGGAGTTCAGGGTTTTTTGAGCATGAGCCACCCATTCTCCTTGCTTGGCCCTGCAATAAACCTTTCTCTGCTCCAAATCCTGATGTTTCCGTTTGTTTGGCCTCACTGTGTGTCAGGCACATGAACTTAGGTTTGGTAACAATCAGACTGCTTAACCTTCTCTTCTGCATTTAGAAATCAAAGCTTAGATTACCCTGCTTTTTGCTAGCTTTCTAGTGACATTGATTTGGGAAACATATTATACAAACTTCAAGTCCTGATTCCCAGCTTTTGGACTAATAATTTTTTTTAAGTTTACCATTTAAACATATAATAATCACTAAGATTTCAGAAAGTTAAAAACTAAATATATTTGAACTTTTCTAATCATTTTCTCCCCCAGTCTTTTCATACCCCTGCTAATTGCGGTAACATACTTCAAAAATAAAGATGCTGTCCAAGAATATTCAGTGTTTGTTCAGTCAAAAAGGACATTGGAAAAAGAAACCTTGCAAGCACATTAATAGTAGTTTGGAAGTAACACTTCCTAGTTGTTTTATTACCATCATTTTCCTTAAAAATGTGCAGTTAAATATGTGGTATTTCTCAGTTCCAAGAAAAAATGGAAACTGACATGAAATAAACTAATAACAAAAAATGAATCCAGTATTGTGGGGTCAACAAAGCCTGTGTTATTCTGATCTGATGATAGCACCACTACACTTAAATTCTATACATCTGCTTCTATCTAATATGTACACATATGTACTCTGAGGAAATGAAAAAGCAAAGCTGGCTCAAGAGCAGTAAAGTAAACAGCACTGCACCTACTCTCAGCTGGAATCATTTGCACACCTGTCTTTCTTGGAAATGTTTCAACTGGTTGTTTTCTCAGGTTCATGTACATTTTCATAGGCTTTGGAAACACCTACTCTGGGTCAACTGTGCTGGCCATTAGAGAGACAAAGAGAGAGAGAGAACATTCTATACTAGATTTAGTTTTTTGTTTTTTTTTTTTTTGAAGGTATTATAGATCTATTTGAGCTTTTTTTTTTTTTAATTTATTTATTTATTTTTGGCTGCTTTGGGTCTTCGTTTCTGTGCGAGGGCTTTCTCTAGTTGTGGCAAGCGGGGGCCACTCTTCATTGCGGTGCGCAGGCCTCTCACTATCGCGGCCTTCCTTGTTGCGGAGCATAGGCTCCAGACGCGCAGGCTCAGTAGTTGTGGCTCACGGGCCCAGTTGCTCCGCGGCATGTGGGATCTTCCCAGACCAGGGCTCGAACCCGTGTCCCCTGCATTGGCAGGCAGATTCTCAACCACTGCGCCACCAGGGAAGCCCCTAGATTTAGTTTTCTAGATGCTTGTTCAATGTACGTCAGACACAAATATAAAAACTTATAACTGTTACTGAGTCCAAGCTCATACTGCTCCCCACACGACCGACAGGCCAATAAATCAAGAGATGAGTTGTTGGGGCAAAGAATAGAGACTTTATTCAAAAGAGAGAGAAGATGGTGGACTAGTGTCCCAAAGAACCATCTTCCCTGAGTTCGAAGGTTTCTTTTTTACTAAAAGGGGAGGGGGTGTATTTGGTTGCTGCAAAGCTCTTGGTGCTAGAATACTTTTTTCTTGCAGCTGCCCATGTTGGTCTGGTCACAATGTTCCTATAAACCTCCAACAAGACAGAGGTTATTCTCTGTTCTGCAACTTTTTAATCTTGTATGAATGGGAAAATGTTATACCTTTAAAGGTCAGAACCTTGAGAATGGGCTATCCTGTATATTTCAGGCTATAGGCAACATTCTTAACTTGTAGGAAAAGCAGTAGAATACAAAGGTTAGAGTAAAAGAAACAGATCCCATATGGAGTCAGATTTATTCTTCCCTATTACATAAATATAACATAACACATAGTAATAGAGAGTTGCATACATATTAAGGAGGTGAAGAAAAGGAATCCTAAAGCAACTAGGGGAGAAGTGAGGAAAGGAGTTAGGGAGGGCTTCCTGGAAGCAGTGACCACTGAATGTTTAAAGAAGAGGAGGAGTGAAGTAGAAGGAAATACATTCTCTACAAAGAACATAGCAATGAACAGGACTGAGAGATAAAGAGCTGTTCAAAGTCTCTAAAGTCTTCTGTGTGGGGCATGGGGGTACTACAAGAAGTTTAATATTGCTAGAATTTAAAGTGTGAGTCAAGCAAGGATTGAGAGATGAGGCTAGCAAAATAAGCAAGAATAAAATCATATAAAGCCTTGCACACCACTGTGTTTGGCAAAAGGTACATGTTAGGAAAAGCTATTCAACACAATGAAATAAAAACTAATTACTGTGGACTCATGAAAGCTTATCCAAGACACATCCTGTCCCTTTAATCCCCAGGCAGGATATTAAAGATAGTTTCATATCTTTGAAAACCTTTGTAACTCTCATCTCTGTGATGTTGCCATCTACTCTTCCATTTTCAAATTCTAGCTACTTAGGCTTAATGGCAATTCTTTAAGACTGTAGGAAAAGGAAGTACAAACTATAAAAAAAAAATTATACTTTTTTTAAAAAAACAAAACAAATAACCAAAAGAGTCTGCTTAAATTCTGCTTTCTGAGCTTCAAATATCATGACAGATTCAGGAAACTGAATTGAAGAAAAGTCATATTTGTCTTAACCAACATTTTCTTCAAATATGAGAGGCTGAATATGTTGCCATCATGCAAAGATTTCCTTATATATAGCTCTGATGTTCCTCAGGTCAAAGAAATAAAGACAGAGTCACTCAAAGCCCTCGTAAGGAAAAATCGGTCCTTGTCACCAGTGGCTGACTTGGGTCCTTGAAACCCCTGTGAGTAATCCCTGCCTTCTTTCCCTCCCCACCTCGTTCTCTCTCCAGCTCCAGGTAAAGCAGGTCCACTGGATACTCAGATCTAGCTCCCTTTGTCTGTGTGAACATTGCTTTGCTCCCTAGCACACAGAAAGGGTGACCTGGGCTCATTAATTTCTACTTTTATAAAATCAAAGAGTCTTCTAACGAGGGTGACCAGATGTCCTCCTTTATCAGGTACAGTCCTAGATTACGTCTGTGCTGCCAACATAAATACAAATCAACAGTAGATTTTTTTCACTCTCAAAGTGTCTCTGTTTGGATAATAAATTATATGGTCACGCTGTTTCTAACCAATTTCAGGAGGAGCTCAGACTCTGCTTCTGAGCCTCTCTCCCATTTATTCCACACAGCAGCTGATAGGATGAAATTCCAGTGAATTCCTATGAAACATAATAATTTGAGCAGTGCCTTATGGCTAAGAGTTTGATCTATAATTTACACATTCCAGGAACCTTCAAATCAATTATAGAATTACATTTAATATACATAAATCCTTGCTGCACTCCCCTGAAAAATAAATGGGTAATTTTTTCAAACACAAAGACGGCCCATCTCCCACGTTAAGCAGAGATGATCAAGGGACTCACAAAACCTAGGTAAAGCATTTAGAGAAAGCAGACCTGGGAGGAGGCCATTGGAAGTGCCGTTCATGAAGAAATGGCTTTTGGTCGTGGTGTGGGTCTTTGGTCGTGGTGTGGGTCTTCCGATCTGGCCATCACCTGTGAGCTGAGTTGGCAGCTTTTTCAAAATAATGCTTTCCACATCCTCTTTGGGCATTTGGAACAGCATGGTCAGCAGACTTTCTGATCCTTTGGCTCTCTCTCCTTCCCTAACTTTTTACACAGTCTTTTTTTGAACTGTTTCATTTTTTATAAACAACCTTGTTGAGCTATAATTGACATAGAACAGACTGCACATGCTTAAAGCGAACAGTTTAATTAGTTTGGAGGTGTGTTTGCTGTTATCAAGATGATGAACATCCCCGTTTCCTCCCACTCCTGGGTAATTCCTCCCATCAGCCCCTCCCACTCCCCAACTCCCATCCCCAGGCATCTTTCATTCGGCTTAAAAACAAAACAAAAGAAACAAACAAAACACTTTTAAAAAGTGATTCTTTGCAAATACGCTTTTAATTGCTTAATTTAAACCTTCTGAAGCTCTAAGGCTTCTTGCTAATCCATGTGAAATTTACATGGCAATCTGCCTAGTCGTCTGGCACACTTTTCACGTTAAAAAATAAATAAGTAAAATACAAGAAAATTCCAAGGGAGCAAAGAATGTATTTGGCTTGTTTAGCAAGCATCAGGAAAAGAAGTATTTGCTTTAGCTTAAGGCCATTAAAAGCATTCTTTCCTATGGAAAAGGGAATGCCAGGAACAGCTAGACACTGAAATGGTCCAAGTTTTTATTAAAAAAAAAAAAAAATCGAGAGAGGGCATCGCTAAAGGAAATACCCGCTCAGATCATAGAAATAAACCAGATTTCACCTGAGTGGAATGCCTTCTGTTTCCATGGAAGTGTCGATTATTGAGCAACTTCTTCATCAATACTTTATGGAACAAACTAACTGGAAACTTTAACTTTGAAAAAAAAAAAGTGCTCCAAGTTTATTCTTGGTTTGGATTGCGTTTGCTCTGGGGAGGGGGCGGGAACTAAGCAACAACAACAAAACCCTTTTTAATGATGGAAAACTTTGGGGAACGCATGCTTCTGAAGTTCTAGAGATTCTTCCATTAACTATGTGAGCCTGCAAGCTCTTTCACTTTGGCTTCGTAGTAGTATTGCTATATAATGCGAGGATTGAACTAGAAGAACCTTCAAAGCCCCTTCAAGCTCTAAATTTTATAGTGTGTGACTTTTCAGGAATATCTTTGTCCAACAAAAGGCTCAGATTGCTCAGATTTACCCTGGAATGGGAAGAAAAGTATTTGCTCTCCTAACCAGTTTCCCCTCCCTTAGAGTTTCTGTGTTGTAACTGTTGCAGTAGCTATTATTGTATAGCTATTACAGAACGCTGACTGATTGAGACAGAAAATGAATCTATTAAAATTTTTAAATATTAACTGAAGGAATGGAGAACCATGTCACAGAAGTGGTCCCAGGAGAGAACACTTAGCCCAGGGCAGCCCACGACATGACATCTTGCAGCAACAATGGAGAGAACCTTCCAAGCTCTCAGTTCAGTTTCCTAGTCCAGTGCCTCCCAGCTTTTTCATGCCACAGCACTACAGAAAATTGTATGTTTACAATACACTGGGGTACATGAGGATGCTGCAGTCAGAGGTGACATGTCCAGGAGCTTTGACCACCCCAGACCCTACCAGACATTTCCAAGGACTGAAGAATTCCCTATCTCAGCCTTCCTATGATCTATTCATGGTCTACCGCTTTGCCACAGCACACTGGTTGAGAAGCTCTGCCCTAGGTAGGTGTGTCTATTTCGTTGAGCCCAGGTCATACTCCCTAGCTGCAAAGGAGGATGGGAAAGCAAGTATCAATTTTCATCTTGTATTTCTATAACAAGGGGCAGCCTCCCACAAGCTGAAGAATTCCTCAAACAAATGCAGGCAGTGGAGGGGAAAAGAGGGGCTGGAAAGTGTTGCCAAAGACCTGTCGTGTACACGTATCTATTTCAACAGATCTTGCCAAGGCCAATGGTACCATATGACAGGAGGCATCCTACTTGGGCTTAGAGACTTGATTTCAAGAGGCCTAATACCCCATGATCATGAGATCTGTCTGCCTCTCTGGAGCTAATCAAAATAGCCACACCGGATTCTGTGAGCCCATTCTTTCAAAGTTATAATTCCAAACTGAAAACTATAAACGGAATGGCCCCCAGGTTCTGGAGCCCCTGTTTTAGAGAGTCCTATTCTGGCCCTTCTCTGGCCACACCCCTCCTGTTTAGATGAAGTGACCAGGGGACAACTCTGAGCTTCACCTGATGTCCCCACTCTGAGTGCACACCACTCACCACATCTAGACTCTGCTCTGGTCATCCAAGACCCAGGATTTCCTGCCCACGTGACCCTGAGCTCGCTTCATGTAGGGCCAACACAGGCCTCTTCCTAAGGGAGCCAACATTGCACAGCTGGGACGCACGCCCTCAGGACTGAAGGACGGCCCGTGGGTGACTGTGTGTGGGGAGAGTACGCATCACTGGGACGCATGGGCTGCGCGGTCTGTACTCCTGAGTGAGGTCCTTGAAGTGAAGGACAAAGCCGGGGGCGGGGGCGGGCTGAGAGTGAAGGGCACTGGACGGCAGGTGGAGGGCCTCCAGCTGTGTTCTTGTCCCAGACGTTGCATCTACCACACCTACTCAAAAGTCAAGTCTGCCAGGCCATCGCCAAGCCCTCAAAGCATGGCCTTTCGGCACTTCCTTCCTCCAGAACCTGGAGTTCGTTAGCCCCATTCAGAACTGAAAAACCGTACGGAGACTGAGCCACCTCCATGCCTCAGTTAACAGGGACAGGGTTCAAGCCTTCCCTTGTCACTGACACCAGCTGCATCTCCTGGCAGACCCGGGAGCACTGCTGTGGAAGGGCCGTCCCCAGTGTTGTACTGTACCTAGAGGTGCAAAAAATGGGAAGGCCACAGCCAGGACCAAAGACAGACTGGGACGCTGTCAGGGGCAGCAGGTCTGCTCCTGCCTGGGATCCTACAACCACAGACTCGGGCATGAGCCCCTTCCTCATCCCACGGCCACCACAGTCTTCTCTTCTTCGTCGGACCAGCCATGCTGGCACCAGCCTCTGTCACTCTGCTTCCGAGAGGGATGGTCAGACTACAGCCTAACCCACTGCAGCACAGCAGATGGAGGGATTCAGGACCACACTCTTCTTCCAGCCACAGTTTACTCCAGCCTTTGAAGGGACAGTGCTACCTCTTTGTCACTACAGCCACAGGTGACTGGATTGGAGCTGCACACGTGACCCCAGGCCAGCAATCCATGGACTTCCCAGCATCCAAGCGATTTCCCCCTTGGAAAAAACGTGAACTAATAGATAGCCCCAGCCAGCGACGGTCTGATATAGCATCAGGGCTGGCAACCAAGCTGGCCCATGTGTGAGATGAAAAAGCAGAGAAAGTCTGCTGTTGGGGACGCTGCAGTCAATGCACAGAGAGAAAGAGAGGCAAGAAACCACGTTTCCCATGAGAAACTGGGGAAGCGGTTTCAGGTTCCAGCAGGCTTTCCAGCTTTCAGTCTGAGTGAAATAACTGCAGTTTCACTGAAATTAAAATTTCCGTCCTGTGCTTGGAGTCAGTGGGATTTCTATAACATTACACATGTACACGTGCATGTGCGTGTGCACTCTCACACACACACACACTCACACACAGGGCGAAATAAATAAAAACATGTGATTTCACCTGAGCATACTTGACTATGTCCAGCTTGAAGCCCAAAGAAACTTAACTGGAAGTCTCTGCGGTTCAAAGTTGCTCTTCAAGCTCCCATTCATACAAAGCAACGTGCCCAGTGTCTGCCACTTGGGTTCCACGTCCATTCTGTGTGGAATGCATGAACCACGTCGCTCTGAGGACACTTGGCCCCATGACCTTTGCTCATAGGATGACTGGGTCACCCACCTTCCAACTCTGACTTTCCCTGAAACACCATCTGTTCCTCTACACTGAGGTCCTGACATAGAGCTCCCTCTCTCACCCATACAGGACACCAACACCCCCCTGCCCCCCACCCAGGAAAGAATGGAGTCCAGTCTCCGTATGGTTCCCCTGGGCCCAGTTGCATCACACACCAGGCATCGTGGCATCAGCCCCTTCTCGAAGAACTGCCTATAACAACCGTTCCTCACATCGCATTGTGTCCTGCTTTCAGTCCTCAAACTTCTTTGCTTTTTTTTTTTTCTTTCTGGCCGCACTGCGCGGCTTGTGGGATCTTAGTTCCCCAACCGGGGATCGAACCTGCACCCTCGGCAGTGAGAGCCCGGAGTCTTAACCACTGGACCCCTAAGGAATTCCCACAATCCTCAAACTTCTAACTTTTCAAACGCATCTTATTTCCACCCTTAGATTTAACACCAAGCGCTATCCTTCTGGATGCATCCTTGGCATCTCAATATCTACAGTTGGGGTTCATACCAGTTACTCTCCTCTGAACACCCTCTACAGACCCCCCTGATCAATAGCAATCCGTTCCCATCCCTCCCCAAAGGAAGTGTATTCCTCCAAAGTGACCCAGACCCGCCGGCAGGTACCAACCACCAGACTTCACTCTTCCCTAGGCACAAAACCGGAAATCATTTGGCTAATACAGGAAATTCATTCCTGCAAAATTGTAGAGAATCAAAACTCTCTGAGTCACAGCTGTACTGAACACTTTTCATACCAAACTTAAAAATCCCATCAGACACATTGTTTACACAAATTCACCTTTTAAATATAAGCTGTCACAACGGAGTTCACGGAAACAACAGTCCAGGGAAAATGTCATTATCTGCAGCTGAAGGTCTTAATCTTACTGGGCGGTGAGTGAAATTATCCACAAAGAGTAATTCTCCAGAGAAGGCCTCTAATGACCTGAGTTAAGCAACCAGAGATTTTTATTTTTTTTCCTAGTAGAGAAGCTAAACCTTAAAAGTCCAATCACTGATGAGGGGAATGGGTCTCCTGAGCAGTATCAAAAGAGATTCAAGGTTTATAGAATTAAACAAACTGCCTCGCAGGACCATCATTTCTCTTTCTGCTTTTCAGCTGAAGTCTTCAGAAAGCTGCCGGTCATTCTTATCTGGGAACTCAAATTTTCCCGTACCACAATGAGCACCTGAAAGCCGTGGAGGCTTTGGCCAGTCAATAAAACTGCAGTTCTTTGATGTTATGCAGAAGTGGATACCTCCTCACCCCTCTGTCTTTGTTCACGCCACCAACCCTGCCTGTGGTTTCACCCCTCCTCTCCTCCTGTTGAAATCCTAGCTCTTCTTCAAGGCCAAGCTCAGATTCCACCCCATTCGGAAGTGATTTTCTCACAGCTCTGAATTCTGATAGCGCTCGCTACCCATGCCGCTAATTTGGTATCTATCGTGGATTGTATTATGTTGCTGACTTTCAATGAAGTCAGCTTTCTCACTCTATCTCATTCCTTTAGAACTCTGATGTCTCTTAGCATTTAGCCCTCTTAGTTCAGTGACATAAACATAATTAGTACTTAATAAATTCATTTTACCATAAGATCTCACTTATAAGTGGAATTTAAAATATGACACAAATGAACTTATCTATGAAACAGAAACAGACTCACAGACATAGAGAACAGACTTGTGGTTGCCAAAGGGGAGGGCGGATGTGGGAGGGATGGATTGGGAGTTTGGGATTAGCAGATGCAAACTATTATGTATAGGATGGATAAAGAACAAGGTCCTACTGTATAGCATAAGGAACTATATTCAATATCCTGTAATAAACCATAATGGAAAAGAATATGAAAAAGAATATATATATGTATAACTGAATCACTTTGCTGTACAGCAGAAATTAATACAACATTGTAAACAACTATACTTCAATTTTTTAAATTCATTTTGATTTATTGGCTAAGAATATTAATGAAGTGTAGGCTGGTTTCTAAATATAACAATCTTTTTATAAGGGTTACTGTAATGTTTAAGGATAAGGGTTTAAGCTGATCAACTGCAAAGCAATACAAGAGCCTCAAGTATCAAAGAAAGATTCAAGTCAATGTACTGTATATACATAAGGCAGAAATGGATACAGACATTTGAGAAAGATTTTGAGAAACAAGATTTGAAATAAATTCGGTTTTTTCAAATCCTACTCTTGGATTTGGGATGGCCTCATAAAATGTTGGTCAGCTGGAACATCCGCAATCCTGGGTCTGGCTGCATTGGGACACGAGTTAAGCCAAAGCAGTCTGAGCAAGTGTAGATGGAGGGAAAGCTCTGGCTGTGGTCCAGGAGAACCCAGGGTATGAACACCAAGTTCAAGATTCAAGGTTAATCTAGAAAATGGAAAACTAAAAGGAGGAAAAAATGTCATGTTTGGAATAGGGCAACTGTTTCAAAATTAAAACTGTTCAACAGGGCTTCCTTGGTGGCGCAGTGGTTAAGAATCTGCCTGCCAGTGCAGGGGACACGGGTTCGAGCCCTGGTCCAGGAAGATCCCACATGCCGCAGAGCAGCTAAGCCCGTGCACCACAACTACTGAGGCTGCGCTCTAGAGCCCATGAGCCACAACTAGTGAGCCCGCCTGCCACAACTACTGAAGCCCACGCTCCTAGGGCCTGTGCTCCGCAACAAGAGAAGCCACTGCAGTGAGAAGCCCGTGCACTGCAACGAAGAGTAGCCCCCGCTCGCCACAACTAGAGAAAAGCCCTCGCGCAGCAGTGAAGACCCAATGCAGCCAAAAATACATAAATAAATAAAAATTTAAAAAATAAAGCTGTTCAACAGCTGGAAAATTCTGCTGAAACTCTTTATTGTGGTGCCTGGGGCATGATTTAGGGATAAAAGTGGAGACTTAGAGTAACCATACAAGGCTGGGCAGCTATCCTGAAGTGTTAACACTCAAGGAAGCAGAAAACCATCTTTATAGTTACTCACATTCTCCCCATCTGTGAATATGTTCCATCATTCGTGTATTTCCTGTGCAGCCAGAACTCATTTTTTCTTGGTGTATCTCCAGAGTGCACCATAGTGCCTGGAACCTGGGAGGTCCTCAGTAACAATATATTTAACTCTAAACTCTAAACTTAGCTGCCTTGTTCACTTTTGTATTCTCAGTACCTAAAACGGTGCCTGACACATAGTAGACTCAATAAATATTCCTTGAATGAATGGGAATGAATGAATTGGTGAATGAATGCTTGCCCATGTGTCAGACCCTCTCTAGGTTGGGAAACATGAGCTTTCTCTCTAGCAGTTTAAAGGAATTAAATTATTGTTATATATTTTATTCACTATCAAGTTCTCCAGGCAATGAGTATGGGAGAGATGGGTACATCATTAAATAGAGGTGAATGTGAAATAACCATTGAGTCATCTAAGACCAAACGCCCCTAGATGATCTAGGTCTAGTGCTATAAACAATTAAATAAAAAGCTATCCAGTCATTAACTCATGGCAGACATTAACAGTCAAAGGCATTCCTACTTAATATATAAGGCAATCAAAATTTAGTCATTGAACGGCTGGGCTAATCATAATGACTCACTCCCACAGTATTTGTGAGAACCAAACACCTCTCTATAACAAACACATGCCATAAAAATCAGATTGATAACCACCATCCCCAAGGGCCCCCAGCCCAACCATAAAAACACATGCACTGGGCTTCCCTGGTGGCTCAGTGGTTGGGAGTCTGCCTGCCGGTGCAGGGGACGCGGGTTCGGGCCCTGGTCTGGGAGGATCCCGCATGCCGCGGAGCGACTAGGCCCGTGAGCCACAACTACTGAGCCTGCGCGTCTGGAGCCTGTGCTCCGCAACAAGAGAGGCTGCGGTAGTGAGAGGCCCGCTCACCATGCTGAAGAGTGGCCCCCGCTTGCCGCAACTGGGGAAAGCCCTCGCACAGAAACGAAGACCCAACACAGCCAAAAATAATTAAATAATTTTAAAAAAAACAAAAATCAAAAAAACACATGCACCTCTCCTTAGATCTGTATCATTGGTGAAAGTTAAATTTCAACCCAATTTATAACTTGACGTAGAAAATAGCCATTGACCTCATGTTCTACAGGTTCAGTCTTCAGCACACATACACACATGCGTACACACACACATACACACACCACACACACACACACACACACACACACACACACACCAATGTAGTTCCTGAAGATAATCATTTAATACTTCTCTGAAAAAAACAAGAGCTTAAAGACTACTGAATTAGGGAATATCAGTTAATTACTAATTAAATTTTTTCATGTATTCTTTCTTCATTCATTAAACAATTATCAAGTCCATTCTCCTGCCAAGTATGTTTCTAGATAGTGTGGAAGATTCTAAGATAAAATTAAGAAACATTTCTTATCTTCAAAGAGACTGCAATCAATTGGGGGAAAGAGACAACAAAAAAATCACTGTAGAGTGGGATGTATGCTAAAACAGGGATTCTAAGAAACTACTGTGATTACACAGAAGACAGGAACCCACTTTCACTGAGGGCCTGCCCTGTCCTAGGTGTTTTCCAAGGGTATTTCATTCATTCTTATAAGAGCCTAATGAAATATTGATACATATTATTATATTCGTTTTCCAAGTTTCAAAAAGGAAACTGAGGAGTATTTGTTCAAAGTCATAGAGCCAGCAAGTAGCAGAACCAGGATTTTAATCTAGTTGTATTTGACTCATAAATCTGATGCCTGGAATATTAGGGCATGGCTTCCCTGAGGAGATGAAACTTTAATTAAATATTGAAAGATGAACGTCTTATACCAGGAAGGACTTGCGATTGGGTAAGAGGACACTCTGGGGGGGGCGGGTTAGGAACTGCATATCTGGGGGCTCCGAGGAGGAGTATTAGTTAAGGGACAGCAAGTACTGATAGACCAGTGTAGCTGAACAAATGATAGGGTGAAAGATGGCATTTCATCTGGATCACTTCCCTACACTTCCTGGTTCCTTGTGGAAGTTATTCTGGACCAGATATACCATCGCATCCGCCATGATGAATCTGAGTTTTTGAACCCATGTGCATGGCCAGCCAAAGGAATTCTGTCACCCTCCCTTCGCTGTCAGCTTAGAGATGTTTATTTTTCATCACTGCCTCTAACTCATTAACCTCACTGTGAGGAATTCAGGCTCATCAAAGCAGCATTACAAATATTTACGTCAGTTTTCAAACTTAATTTCTCAGCGTGGAGGAGGAAACAATGTCGTTGTGGAATGTTTTTATTTCATGAGCACAGAATTTCTATAATTGCTTCTCATTTGGGCTGTGGTTACAGATACCGCCCTGTTTTTTCAAACAGTAAACATTTCCTTTGATTTCCTGGACTTCCTGAGTAAGAAGATAAATAATAACGACTCTAACAAATTTCATTATAACTATCCATATTTTATTTTTTTATTCTTTTAACATCTTTATCGGAGTATAATTGCCTACAATGTTGTGCTAGTTTCCACCGTACAACAAAGTGAATCAGCCACATGTATACATATATCCCCATACCACCCCCTCTTGCGTCTCCCTCCCACCCTCCCTATCCCAAACCTCTAGGCGGTCACAAAGCACCAGCTGATCTCCCTGTGCTATGCGGCTGCTTCCCACTAGCTATCTATTTTACATTCGGTAGTGTATATATGTCCATGCTACTCTCTCACTTCATCCCAGCTTACCCTTCCCCCTCCCCGTGTCCTCAAGTCCATTCTCTACATCTGCATCTTTATTCCTGTCCTGCCCCTAGGTTCTTAAGAACCTTTTTTTTTCTTAGATTCCATATATATGTGTTAGCATACAGTATTTCTTTTTCTCCTTCTGACTTACTTCACTCTGTATGACAGAATCTATGTGTATCCACCTCACTACAAACAACTCAATTTCATTTCCTTTTATGGCTGAGTGATATTCCATTGTATATATGTGCCACATCTTTATCCATTCATCTGTCAATGGACACTTAGGTTGCTTCCATGTCCTGGCTATTGTAAATAGTGCTGCAGTGAACACTGGGGTACATGACCCTTTTTGAATTATGGTTTTCTCAGGGTATATACCCAATAGTGGGATTGCTAGGTCAAATGGTAGTTCTATTTTTAGTTTTTTAAGGAACCTCCATACTGTTCTCCATAGTGGCTATATCAATTTACATTCCCACCAACAGTGCAAGAGGGTTCCCTTTTCTCCACACCCTCTACAGCATTTATTGTTTGTAGATTTTTTGATGATGGCGATTCTGACAGGTGTGAGGTGATAACTCATTGTAGTTTTGATTCGCATTTCTCTAATGATTAGTGATGTTGAGCATCCTTTCATGTGTTTGTTGGCAATCTGTGTATCTTCTTTGGAGAAATGTCTATTTAGGTCTTCTGCCCATTTTTGGATTGGGATGTTTGTTTGTTTGTTTTTTTGATATTGAGCTGCATGAGCTGCTTGCATATTTTGGAGATAAATCCCTTGTCAGTTGCTTCATTTGCAAATATTTTCTCCCATTCTGAGGGTTGTCTTTTCGTCTTGTTTATGGTTTCCTTTGCTGTGCAAAAGCTTTTAAGTTTTATTAGGTCCCATTTGTTTATTTTTGTTTTTATTTCCATTTCTCTACGAGGTGGGTCAAAAAGATTCTTGCTATAACTTATGTCAAAGAGACTTCTTCCCATGTTTTCCTCTAAGAGTTTTATAGTGTCTGCTGCAGAAATACAAAGCATCCTAAGAGACTACTACAAGCAACTTTATGCCAATAAAATGGACAACCTGGAAGAAACGGACAAATTCTTAGAAAGGTATAACCTTCCAAGACAGAACCAGGAAGAAATAGAAAATATGAACAGACCAATCACAAGCAATGAAATTGAAACTGTGATTAAAAATCTTCCAACAAACAAAAGTCCAGGACCATATGGCTTCACAGGTGAATTCTATCAAACATTTAGAGAAGAGCTAACACCCATCCTTCTCAAACTCCTCCAAAAAATTGCAGAGGAAGGAACACTCCCAAACTCATTCTATAAGGCCACCATCACCTGTATACCAAAACTAGACAAAGATACTACAAAAAAAGGAAATTACAGACCAATATCACTGATGAATATAGATGCAAAAATCCTCAACAAAATACTAGCAGACAGAATCCAACAACACATTAAAAGGATCATATGCCATGAACAAGTGGGATTTATCCCAGGGATGCAAGGATTCTTCAATATAGGCAAATCAATCAATGTGATACACCATATTAACAAACTGAAGGAGAAAAAGCATATGATCATCTCAATAGATGCAGAAAAAGCTTTTGACAAAGTTCAACACCCATTTATGACAAAAACTCTCCAGAAAGTGGGCATAGAGGGAACCTACCTCAACATAATAAAGGCCATATACAACAAACCCACAGCAAACATCATTCTCAATGGTGAAAAACTGAAAGCATTTCCTCTAAGATCAGGAACAAGACAAGGACGTCCACTCTCACCATTATTATTCAACATAGTTTTGGAAGTCCTAGCCATGGCAATCAGAGAAGAAAAAGGAGTAAAAGGAATACAAATTTGAAAAGAAGAAGTAAAACTGTCACTGTTTGCCAATGACATGATACTATACATAGAGAATCCTAAAGATGCCACCAGAAAACTACTAGAGCTAATGAATGAATTTGGTAAAGTAGCAAGATACAAAATTAATGCACAGAAATCTCTTGCATTCCTATACACTAATGAGGAAAAATCTGAAAGAGAAATTAAGGAAACACTCCCATTTACCATTGCAACAAAAAGAATAAAATACCTAGGAATAAACCTACCTAGGGAGACAAAAGACCTGTATGCAGAAAACTATAAGACACTGATATATATATATAAGTTTATAAGTGATATAAGTGATAAGTGATATATATATAAGTGATCTATTATACATATATATGTGATATATATATAAGTTTATATAGTTATAAAACTATAAGACACTGATATATGACACTGATGAAAGAAATTAAAGATGATACAAACAGATGGAAGATAAACCATGCTCTTGGACTGATCATGGTGTATGATCCTTTTAATGTGCTGTTGGATTCTGTTTGCTAGTATTTCGTTCAGGATTTTTGCATCTATGTTCATCAGGGATATTGGCCTGTAATTTTCTTTTTTGTGACATCTTTGTCTGGTTTTAGTATCAGGGTGATGGTGGCCTCGCAGAATGAGTTTGGGAGTGTTCCACCTCCACCAACACCTCCACCACCACCTTCATCTCCATTTCCATCTCCATCGCCACCTCCACCTTCATCTCCACCTCCACCTCCACCTTCACCTCCACCTCCACCTTCATCTCCACCTCCATCTCCACCTCCACCTTCATCTCCACCTCCATCTCCACATCCACCTCCCCCTTCACCTCCACCTCCATCTCCACCTCCACCTTCATCTCCACCTCCATCTCCACATCCACCTCCACCTTCACCTCCACCTCCACCTCCACATCCACCTTCATCTCCACCTCCATCTCCACCTCCACCTTCATCTCCACCTCCATCTCCACCTCCACCTTCATCTCCACCTCCATCTCCACATCCACCTCCACCTTCACCTCCACATCCACCTCCACCTCCACCTCCACCTTCATCTCCACCTCCATCTCCACATCCACCTCCACCTTCGTCTCCACCTCCATCTCCACCTCCATCTCTGCAGCCTCCTGCAAAGCTGCTAACCCACTAAGTGCCTGTTGAATGGAATGGACTGGAATGGAACTGAACTGTAATTAAGCCCAGCATCAGATGACATATTCTTTTTAAAAACCCCAGTGGTGGCAAATCTTAATGCTCTGAGGATAGATATATGATGAGAAAAAGATCAAAGCAGATTAGTACCTAGTCTGATGAACAAAGTGGGTAATTGGGCTGAGCAATGCTATTTTATACAAACCCAGAAATGTCTACAAATAATGAGATTAATGTCTATATGTCTCATAAGGTAACTTGGTGCAAAAATCAGTCTTAATATTTTATAACTAAATCTGTATCTACTACAAAATGCTTACATATGTAGATAATAGAATCTAGTTATTGCAAGGATTTATTCATTCATTCATTCAACAAAGTACTTTTTAAAAAATTCAATAAGCATAGCAATGTCTAGGTCTGACGTACAGCAAGAATGGGTAATACCTGGTCTCTGTGCCTAAGGAACTCACATTCAAGGGTAGGTGAATCAAGACATCTACCTGGTTATCACACAACTCAGACTGTGAGCAATAACAAATAACGGTGTAAACACTATACTTTGGGAACACAGATTCTGGAGTAGGTCTTTTTTTTTTAATTTGGCAATAATTTAAGATTTGATTTGATGTGATTTTTTATTGAGGAGAACATTTAACGTACAATCTACCCCCTTAACAAATTTTTATGTGTACAATACAGTATTGTTGACTAGAGGTACAATGTTCTCTAGAAGTTGCTCATCTTGCTTAACTGAAAAGTTCTGGCTGTTGATTAGTAACTCCCCATTTCCTCCTCTCTCACCAGCCCCTGGCAACCACCATCCCATTGTTTGATTCTATAAATCTGACAATTTTAGATAACTCATATAAGTGGAATCATACAGTGTTTGTCTTTCTGTGACTGGCTTATTTCATTTAACAAATGTTCTCAAGATTTATTCACATTGTCACATATTACAGAATTTCCTTCTTTTTTAAGGCTGAGTAGATTCCATTGTATTTATACCACATTTTCTTTATCCATTCATCTATCAATGGACATTTAGGTTGTTTCCACATCTTGGCTATTGTGAATAGTGCTGCAATGAACATGAGAGTAGTTCATTTTGATTGGGAGGTTATTAAGAAAACGTACTCAGTGAATTGTCATCTTCAGCCATCTTTAGCTCTGGATGCCTAGGGTTTAGGTGATGTGGTATATGGTAGGAGATGGAACTAGAAAGGAGATTTAGGCCAGACTGTGACAACCTTTCAATGCTCGACTAGGGTGTCATTCTGTACAAAAATATGAAACCATTGTAAACATCTAAGCTCAAGGCAACTACCAGAACCATGTCTCAGAAAGAAGACTCTGTTGTGTGTGGAGGGTGACCAGGGTAGGGACAAGTCTGGAGAAGCATGAGAAGTGAAGACATCCATCGAGGTCAGCAGTTCTCACACTAGTGGTCTCAAGACCTCTTTACCCTCTTAAAACTTATTGGGGACCCCAAAGAACTTTCATTTATGTGAGTTATATCTATCTATATACTACTGTGTTATAAATTTAACTTAAGAGAATTCTGAAATACAAGAATGCAAGCACGCATTCTGTTAACCATCAGAGACGTGATAGCATCATAGTTTCTGCAGCTTCTGAAAAGCTCCACTTTCTACTCCCTAAAGCATGAGAGTGAAAGAAGAAATTAATGTTTCACTATTGTTATGAGAATATTTTGATCTCACAGCTTTCCTGCAAGAGTTTCAGGGATCCCAGGGATCTTGAGAACATACTTTGAGAACCACTGAGTAGGTGATAGGCCCAAGGTACAGAGAGCAGGGAAGAAAAAAGCACAGAAAGATTACGCTTCAGAGGTAGACTCAGTGGGACTTGATGATAGACTGAATTAGTGGTGGGGTTGAGTGGGGTGGCTGGGAGCAAATTAAGGAGAGGAAAAATAGCTAAGAATAACTCAGATTTTTACCCTGGCATACTGCTTCGAGGGTGAGTCTCCCCATCCCCTTCACATTTAATTATTGATAGATAAAATGCAATAATAAAATTAACTTTAAAAATGTGCATATGCTTACAAAATACTTCAAACTTGCCCCTTAATTTTTTTTTTCATTTTTCTATTGAGATTCTTAAGCAAACTCATGATATTCTACCTATGGAGAGTCTATGAATCTCTTCCTCCTACTGACTTAGTACCAAGTATAGTAAAAACTAAAAAGTATAAATGTTTGATGAATGCATGGGCATTGACTAAACTAATTGAGTCTATTAAATAATTTTCTGAGCCCTCAGATGAAAAAAATAGAAGTGCAAATGTCCAATCTTGAGCAATGAGTCACCTTTTAAATATTTATTGAAATTATTTTCATAGGGGGACAGCCTTCAACAGTGCTGGTCCAAGAACAATAGTAATAAACCAACCTTACTCTAAGAAACACCCATCACTTAACTGTGCTTTTCTTTACGTAGGGCATGTTCATTTAATTAGTTTTAAGTTAAAGTCCAATTAACAAAGTTTCAACATAGCACAAGATAAAAGTCCACTTTTTATTTCCTGAACTACTGAATCAATCTCTGATGATTCTGACTGAACCTGAACTCATTTTTTTAAATATAATTTTTTTAATTGAAGTATAGTTGATTTACAATATTGTGTTAGTTTCAAGGGTACAGCAAAGTGATTTGGTTATACATATATATGTATGTATCTATATTCTTTTTTTTTCTATTCTTTTCCATTATCATTTATAAGAAGATAGTGAATACAGTTCCCCATGCTCTACAGTAAATTTAAAATATAATTTTACACCAGAGTCTTTATTCAGCCCATATTCCGTTAATCTTCCCCATATTCAGTTCCCCACCCCTCTGCTTTTTAGCCTGTTAACCTCAATAAGTGTATTTGGTTTGGCATTTGATTTCAATCAGCCACTTTATTCCATTTTTTTCTGTCCTGCAACAGTAATGTTCCAACAAACCCAGATATACTCCCAGAATCCCATACTATGTCTTGTGATGTGGTATAGTAATTAACTTGTTTTTAAAATTCAGAAAATTTTTGCTTAGAACTTGCAGAGCCATTATGAGACCTTAGCTCACATTCATCTATGTCCTTCTCCAACTCTCCATGGACCACCCCTGCCATGTCCTGGGGGTCTTGTCATTCTCTGATCAGCTTGGGCATGCCATGCTTCTGTGTCTTTCCTCATGCTGTTCCCTTCATCTGGTTTGTTTTTCCCTCCCTCTTCTTCCTTTCCTTCTTCTACAGTTCAATTTTCCCTTTCTCTAGGAAGCCTTTTCCAGTCCCTCTGGCCTGGTTTAATCGCTCAATTCCCATAGCCCCATAGCTCTTCTCTAGCAGTTTCACCGTCCTTTACCCCATGACTCATTTGACTGTGAGCTGCTTTTATCCATAACGCCATGTGTATAATCAGCTCTTTATAGTTGTTGCTTGGATGGCATTGAACACCCAGCAAGGATAAGAGGAGATAAATGCAACCTCATTACTCAATACATATATGGGAGTTTCCTCAAATCCCTAGTCCCCATTTGATCTCTTTCCTTGTCAGTAAGAAAAATCTTCTCTGTAGCATTTAGGAGGTAGTCCCATATATATTTTTGTTTGTTTGTTTTGTTTTGTTTTGTTTTTTGGCTGTGTGGCATGCAGGTTCTTAGTTCCCCGACCAGGGATCAAATCCTTGCCCCCTGCAGTTGAAGCATGGAGTCTTAACCACTGGACCACCAGCGAATCCCCATGTCATTATATTTTAAGAATTATTAAATTTCCAATTCACCATCTCAGAGTGAAGAGTAAGAAACTTTTAACTAGAGGGAAAATAGATGAGATGAGATCCACAACGAGTGGGTTAAGCATGGACCTCCAAATCCTTTCTACATTGGCATTGCTCTCACCCTCTGTCTAAACTGTACTGTACTTTGCTTTGTGAATGAACTTATGAGGTCTGTTACTGACCCCAAGAATACAGCTTGTCTGAACTCATCGCAGAGCTTAAATTACTCTCCAAATCTGAACTGTCCTTCCATCATTCCTTCACTTCTCCCTTCAAGACAAAGTTCGTAGAGTTGTTCCTTCCAAACTTCCTTGATCAGAACCAGAAAATGTTAGCACTGGAGCTTCTAATTCTATTGATCACACTCTTGATTGACAAATGGGAGACTGAGCCCGGTTAGGTTAAGTGACTCACCTAAAACTAACCAGCTGCCCTGGAGTCCAAGTCTCTGGATTTGTAATCCTCTCCACCATTCCCATCTCAGTCTTTCTGCACCTTGTTCTGCTCTCAGCTGCTACATCTGGTAGAGTTTTTTTTTCATGTGGGAGAGACACTTGCAATTCCCACCAACTGGTAAAATTCTGGCACAGGACTGTGAATGTCAGTGCGATGCAATGGAGAATACTTGGCATTGGGAGTTAAACAAACCTAGACTCAAAGGGAGGCTCTATCAGACTCTAAGTATGTGACCTTGGGCCGTGTGACCCTGGGCAAGTGATGTAACTCTCTGAGTCTCAGTTTCCCCATCAGTAAAATAGGACTAAACATGAGTGGGGCCCAGTGTGTGCCAGGAGACTGCACCAACCATTAGAAGATAGACACCTACCAGAACCTACAGTGTAGATGAGGGTTAAGTCCCTTATGCTGAATGTCCTAGGAGGTATAGGCCATAACTGTGTGGCCCCCTTTCAGTTCTAAACAGTTCCTTAACTCTGGGACCTGGGGTAATGCCTACTAATGTAAAACAGCAGCTTGTTATCAAGAACGGAAATGTTTATGCTGTCTCTGCATACAGTCATAAGGAAAAGCAACAGGTAACCTTCCAAGGAGATAGTCTAGAACATAAACATTGAAAACTTTAGCTCTCTGCCAAAGTGACTCCAAAATGTTCTTAAAGAGTTCAAACTCTAAAGCCTGACTTTATGGTCAAGGGCGTCAACCTCCCAGTGCAGCTATTCTGGTTCTCTTACCCTGACCAAGGGCCACGTTTCCTTCTTGACCAGATATGACATCCTGTAACCCTCACCTCTGGGTCCCTATGCGTGGAATTTCGACTTTTTATCATTTTAATAAAGCAGAGCGAAGCACAAATGGTGCTCACTGAACCCAGGGCCACAGTATGTCATCATATGTCTACTTTTTTAAAAAGGTGATCCCTTTTGTTAAAAAATAGAAAAGGAAGCTTTAAGTGCTTCACGTTTTATGTGTTCAGAAACGGAAAGAGACAAAATGACTGCCTCTTTCTTTAAATACCTTGCATACTCCAAATTGTACCAATGAGCGATTAGTAGTTTTGGCATTTAATAAAATAAATAAAATAATTACTTTTTTTAATGGCACTCCTTTTAGTTTTTAATCAAATAGGTGTTGGTGTTTTTGGTTTTTATCCCCAACTGGCCTTCACTTCCCTAAAGAGCTACAAAAGCAGTTTTAGAGAAAGTGGACAATTTGATCTCAGGTTTACTAAATTAGCAATAAACCTTAAGTTCTCAAAGGTCTGAAGGTAAGACAACGATTCAGTTCTCCCTTTTCTTTTGAGTTATAGACATAACTACGTGCAGGTTCACTTTCCCCGATCAAAAGTCACTTAATAACTGATTAAGATGGAAAATAATTCCAAATGTCAAAGGGCAGCCAAATCCAGGTTTCCCATTTCTGTGAGATTACTGTTAATTTCGCCCTATCCCGCTTCCCTGGGGAGTGTGGTGGACACTGTTGGTGCCTCGCCCTGTCCCTTTACCAGGAGAGTTGCCACCCCCACCCCCCTGGCCAGCTTCAATGAGTGCCAGCTGCTGGTGGTTCACAGCTACCCCCTTCCCAGCAGAACTGTCCTCACCAAGAACCACCCAGAAGTTTCTGGGCCTCCTACCCATCCCCGCCAGGGCAGGGCACGCCACTGGCTGAGCTAAAAAGCACAATCCCTTCTCTCCACGCTCCAGAGCTACCCTTGGGATTCATCTAAAGCCAAGCCTTTGCTTATTTTCTTGTCATTTTCTCACTTACCTATAGGTTTTTCCCTCAATACTAAGTCACTTGCACTTGGAACTTCCCTGGCTGTTCAGTGGTTAAGACTCCACGCTCCCAATACTGGCGACACGGGTTCGATCCCTGGTCGGGGAACTGAGATCCCACATGCTGCATGGCCTAAAAAAATAAATAAATAAAAATAAATAAAATCAATCAATCAATCAATCACTTGCACTAGATAAGAAAATCACTCTCGGGGGAGGAGAGAAGATGGCGGAAGAGTAAGACGCGGAGATCACCTTCCTTCCCACAGATACAGTAGAAATACATCTACACGTGGAACTGCTCCTACAGAACATCCACTGAACGCTGGCAGAAAACGTCCGACCTCCAAAAAGGCAAGAAACTCCCCCCGTACTTGGGTAGGGCAAAAGAAAAAAGAAATAACAGAGACAAAAGAATAGGGACGGGACCTGCACCAGTGGGAGGGAGCCATGAAGGAGGAAAGATTTCCACACACTAGGAAGCCCCTTCGCGGGCAGAGACTGCGGGTGGCAGAGGGGGGAAGCTTCGGAGCCACAGAGGAGAGCGCAGCCACAGGGGTGCGGAGGGCAAAGCGGAGAGGTTCCCGCACGGAGCCTCGGCGCCGAGCAGCACTCACCAGCCCGAGAGGCTTGTCTGCTCAGCCGCCGGGGCAGGCGGGGCTGGGAGCTGAGGCTCGGGCTTCGGTCGGATCGCAGGGAGAGGACTGGGGTTGGCGGCGTGAACACAGCCTGAAGGGGTTAGTGCACCACAGCTAGCCGGGAGGGAGTCCGGAATAAAGTCTGCAGCTGCCGAAGAGGCAAGAGACTTTTTCTTCCCTCTTTGTTTCCTGGTGCGCGAGGAGAGGGGATTCAGAGCGCCGCCTAAACGAGCTCCACAGACGGGAGTGAGCCGCAGCTATCAGCGTGGACCCCAGAGACGGGCATGAGACGCTGAGGCTGCTGCTGCCGCCACCAAGAAGCCTGTGTGCGAGCACAGGTCACTCTCCACACCGCCCCTCCGGGGAGGCGGTGCAGCGCACCACTGCCAGGGTCCCGTGATCCAGGAGATATCTTCCCCGGGAGAACGCACAGCGCCTCAGGCTGCTGCAACGTCAGGACGCCTCTGACGCCGCAGGCGCGCCCCGCCTCCTCCGTACCGCTCCCTCCCCCCACCTGAGTGAGCCAGAGCCCCCGAAGCAGCTGCTCCTTTAACCCCGTCCTGTCTGGGCGGGGAACGGACGCCCTCAGGCGACCTACATGCAGAGGCGGGTCCAAACCCAAAGCTGAACCCCGGGAGCTGTGCGAACAAAGAAGAGAAAGGGAAATCTCTCCCAGCAGCCTCAGAAGCAGCGGATTAAAACTCCACAAACAACTTGATGTGCCTGCATCTGTTGAATACCTGAATAGACAATGAATCATCCCAAACTCAAGAGGTGGACTTTAGGAGCAGGATATATTAATTTTTCCCCTTTTCCTTCTTTTGTGAGTGTATATGTATATGCTTCTGGGTGAGATTTTGTCTGTATAGCTTTGCTTTATAATAGCTTTATTTTACTTCACTATATTATAGCCTCTTTCTTTCTTTCTTTCTATTTTTTCTCCCTTTTATTCTGAGCCGTGTGGACGAAAGGCTCTTGGTGCTCCAGCCAGGCATCAGGGCCGTGCCTCTGAGGTGGGAGAGCCAACTTCAGGACACTGGTCCACAAGAGACCTCCCAGCTCCACGTAATACCAAACGGCAAAAATCTCTCAGAGATCTCCATCTCAACATCAAGACCCAGCTTCACTCAACGACCAGCAAGCTACAGTGCTGGACACCCTATGCCAAACAACTAGCAAGACAGGAACACAGCCCCATCCATTAGCAGAGAGGCTGCCTAAAATCATAATAAGGCCACAGACACCCCAAAATACACCACCAGACGTGGACGTGCACACCAGAAAGACAAGATCCAGCTTCATCCACCAGAACTCAGGCACTAGTTCCCTCCACCAGGAAGCCTACACAACCCACTGAACCAACCTTAGCCACTGGGGACAGATACCAAAAACAACGGGAACTACGAACCTGCAGCCTGTGAAAAGGAGACCCCAAACACAGTAAGATAAGCAAAATGAGATGACAGAAAACCACACAGCAGATGAAGGAGCAGGGTCAAAACACACCAGACCTAACAAATGAAGAGGAAATAGGTAGTCTACCTGAAAAAGAATTCAGAATAATGATAGTAAGGATGATCCAAAATCTTGGAAATAGAATAGGCAAAATGCAAGAAACATTTAACAAGGACGTAGAAGAACTAAAGAGGAACCAAGCAACGATGAAAAACACAATAAATGAAATTAAAAATACTCTAGATGGGATCAATAGCAGAATAACTGAGGCCGAAGAAAGGATAAGTGACCTGGAAGATAAAATGGTGGAAATAACTACTGCAGCGCAGGATAAAGAAAAATGAATGAAAAGAACTGAGGACAGTCTCAGAGACCTCTGGGACAACATTAAACGCACCAACATTCGAATTATAGGGGTCCCAGAAGAAGAAGAGAAAAAGAAAGGGACTGAGAAAATATTTGAAGAGATTATAGTTGAAAACTTCCCTAATATGGGAAAGGAAATAGTTAATCAAGTCCTGGAAGCACAGAGAGTCCCATACAGGATAAACCCAAGGAGAAACACGCCAAGACACATATTAATCAAACTGTCAAAAATTAAATATAAGGAAAGCATATTAAAAGCAGCAAGGGAAAAACAACAAATAACACACAAGGGAATCCCCATAAGGTTAACAGCTGATCTTTCAGCAGAAACTCTGCAAGCCAGAAGGGAGTGGCAGGATATACTTAAAGTGATGAAGGAGAAAAACCTACAACCAAGATTACTCTACCCAGCAAGGATCTCATTCAGATGTGATGGAGAAATTAAAACCTTTACAGACAAGCAAAAGCTGAGAGAGTTCAGCACCACCAAACCAGCTTTACAACAAATGCTAAAGGAACTTCTCTAGGCAAGAAACACAAGAGAAGGAAAACACCTACAATAAAAAACCCAAAACATTTAAGAAAATGGGAATAGGAACATACATATCGATAATTACCTTGAATGTAAATGGATTAAATGCTCCCACCAAAAGACACAGGCTGGCTGAATGGATACAAAAACAAGACCCATATATATGCTGTCTACAAGAGACCCACTTCAGACCTAGAGACACATACAAACTGAAAGTGAGGGGATGGAAAAAGATATTCCATGCAAATGGAAATCAAAAGAAAGCTGGAGTAGCAATTCTCATATCAGACAAAATAGACTTTAAAATAAAGAATATTACAAGAGACAAAGAAGGACACTATATAATGATCAAGGGATCGATCCAAGAGGAAGGTATAACAATTGTAAATATTTATGCACCCAACATAGGAGCACCTCAATACATAAGGCAAATACTAACAGCCATAAAAGGGGAAATCGACAGCAACACAATCATAGTAGGGGACTTTAACACCCCACTTTCACCAATGGACAGATCATCCAAAATGAAAATAAATAAGGAAACACAAGCTTTAAATGATACATTAAACAAGATGGACTTAATTGATATTTATAGGACATTCCACCCAAAAACAACAGAATACACATTTTTCTCAAGTGCTCATGGAACATTCTCCAGGATAGATCATATCTTGGGTCACAAATCAAGCCTTGGTAAATTTAAGAAAATTGAAATCGTATCTTTTCCAACCACAACGCTATGAGACTAGATATCAATTACAGGAAAAGATCTGTAAAAAATACAAACACATGGAGGCTACACAATACACTACTTAATAACGAAGTGATCACTGAAGAAATCAAAGGGGAAATCAAAAAATACCTAGAAACAAATGACAATGGAGATACGACGACCCAAAACCTATGGGACGCAGCAAAAGCAGTGCTAAGAGGGAAGTTTATAGCAATACAAGCCTACCTCAAGAAACAGGAAACATCTCGAATAAACAACCTAACCTTGCACCTAAAGCAATTAGAGAAAGAAGAACAAAAAAACCCCAAAGCTAGCAGAAGGAAAGAAATTATAAAGATCAGGTCAGAAATAAATGAAAAAGAAATGAAGGAAACAATAGCAAAAATCAATGAAACTAAAAGCTGGTTCTTTGAGAAGATAAACAAAATTGATAAACCATTAGCCAGACTCATCAAGAGAAAAAGCGAGAAGACTCAACTCAATAGAATTAGAAATGAAAAAGGAGAAGTAACCACTGACACTGCAGAAATACAAAAGATCATGAGAGATTACTACAAGCAACTCTATGCCAATAAAATGGACAACCTGGAAGAAATGGACAGATTCTTAGAAATGCACAAACTGCCGAGACTGAACCAGGAAGAAATAGAAAATATGAACAGACCAATCACAAGCACTGAAATTGAAACTGTGATTAAAAACCTTCCAACAAACAAAAGCCCAGGACCAGATGGCTTCACAGGTGAATTCTATCAAACATTTAGAGAAGAGCTAACACCTATCCTTCTCAAACTCTTCCAAAATATTGCAGAGGGAGGAACACTCCCAAACTCATTCTACAAGGCCACCATCACCCTGATACCAAAACCAGACAAAGATGTCACAAAGAAAGAAAACTACAGGCCAATATCACTGATGAACATAGATGCAAAAATCCTCAACAAAATACTAGCAAACAGAATCCAACAGCACATTAAAAGGATCATACACCATGATCAAGTGGGGTTTATCCCAGGAATGCAAGGATTCTTCAATATACGCAAATCAATCAATGTGATACACCATATTAACAAATTGAAGGAGAAAAACCATATGATCATCTCAATAGATGCAGAGAAAGCTTTCGACAAAATTCAACACCCATTTATGATAAAAACCCTCCAGAAAGTAGGCATAGAGGGAACTTTCCTCACATAATAAAGGCCATATATGACAAACCCACAGCAAACATTGTCCTCAATGGTGAAAAACTGAAACCATTTCCACTAAGATCAGGAACAAGACAAGGTTGCCCACTCTCACCACTATTATTCAACATAGTTTTGGAAGTGTCAGCCACAGCAATCAGAGAAGACAAAGAAATAAAAGGAATCCAAATCGGAAAAGAAGAAGTAAAGCTGTCACTGTTTGCAGATGACATGATACTATACATAGAGAATCCTAAAGATGCTACCAGAAAACTCCTAGAGCTAATCAATGAATTTGGTAAAGTAGCAGGATACAAAATTAATGCACAGAAATCTCTTGCATTTCTATACACTAATGACGAAAAATCTGAAAGTGAAATTAAGAAAACACTCCCGTTTACCATTGCAACAAAAAGAATAAAATATCTAGGAATAAACCTACCTAAGGAGACAAAAGACCTGTATGCAGAAAATTATAAGACACTGATGAAAGAAATTAAAGATGATACAAATAGATGGAGAGATATACCATGTTCCTGGATTGGAAGAATCAACATTGTGAAAATGACTCTACTACCCAAAGCAATCTACAGATTTAATGCAATACCTATCAAACTACCACTGGCATTTTTCACAGAACTAGAACAAAAAATTTCACAATTTGTATGGAGACACAAAAGACCCCGAATAGCCAAAGCAATCTTGAGAATGAAAAATGGAGCTGGGGGAATCAGGCTCCCTGACTTCAGACTATATTACAAAGCTACAGTAATCAAGACAGTTTGGTACTGGCACAAAAACAGAAACATAGATCAATGGAACAGGATAGAAAGCCCAGAGATAAACCCACGCACATATGGTCACCTTATCTTTGATAAAGGAGGCAAGCATATACAGTGGAGAAAAGACAGCCTCTTCAATAAGTGGTGCTGGGAAAATTGGACAGATACATGTAAAAGTATGAAATTAGAACACTCCCTGACACCATGCACAAAAATAAACTCAAAATGGATTAAAGGCCTAAGTGTAAGGCCAGATACTATCAAACTCTTAGAGGAAAACATAGGCAGAACACTCTATGACATACATCACAGCAAGATTCTTTTTGACCCAGCTCCCAGAGAAATGGAAATAAGAACACAAATAAACAAATGGGACCTAATGAAACTTAAAAGCTTTTGCACAGCAAAGGAAACCATAAACAAAACCAAAAGACAACCATCAGAATGGGAGAAAATATTTGCAAATGAAGCAACTGACAAGGGATTAATCTCCAAGATTTACAAGCAGCTCATGCAGCTCAATATCAAAAAAACGAACAACTCAATCCAAAAATGGGCAGAAGACCTAAATAGACATTTCTCCAAAGAAGATATACAGGTTGCCAACAGACACATGAAAGAATGCTCAACATCATGAATCATTAGAGAAATGCAAATCAAAACTACAATGAGATATCTCACACCAGTCAGAATGGCCATCATCAAAAAATCTAGAAACAATAAATGCTGGAGAGGGTGTGGAGGAAAGGGAACACTCTTGCACTGTTGGTGGGAATGTCAATTGATACAGCCACTATGGAGAACAGTATGGAGGTTCCTTAAAAAACTACAAATAGAACTACCATACGACCCAGCAGTCCCACTACTGGGCATATACCCTGAGAAAACCATAGGTCAAAAAGAGTCATGTACCAAAATGTTCATTGCAGCTCTATTTACAATAGCCAGGACATGGAAGCAACCTAAATGTCCATCAACAGATGAATGGATAAAGAAGATGTGGCACATATATACAATGGAATATTACTCAGCCATAAAAAGAAATGAAATGGAGGTATTTGTAATGAGGTGGATGGAGTTAGAGTCTGTCATACAGAGTGAAGTAAGTCAGAAAGAGAAAAACAAATACAGTATGCTAACACATATATACGGAATCTAAGGGGAAAAAAAAAAAAAAAGGCCATGAAGAACCTAGTGGCAAGACGGGAATAAAGACACAGACCTACTAGAGAATGGACTTGAGGATATGGGGAGGGGGTGGGGTGAGATGTGACAGGGTAAGAGAGTGTCATGGACATATATACACTACCAAATGTAAAATAGATAGCTAGTGGGAAGCAGCCGCATAGCACAGGGAGATCAGCTCGGTGCTTTGTCACCACCTAGAGGGGTGGGATGGGGAGAGTGGGAGGGAGGGAGATGCAAGAGGGAAGTGATATGGGAACATATTGTATATGTATAACTGATTCACTTTGTTATAAAGCAGAAGCTAACACACCATTGTAAGGCAATTATACTTCAATAAAGATGTTTAAAAAAAAAAAAAAGAAAATCACTCTCCCTTCAGGCCCAAGACTGTGCCTTTGGAGAGCCTAATGAGAGGCATTTATATACTTTTGCATGCATTTATAGTTGATATATAAATTTATATAATTCATATAGTTTTACAATTTCATATAAATTTTATATAATTTATAGTTGATTGAAACCTAAGTGTTTTTTAAATTTACAAACTATTACAAAGAAACAGTCAATTCACTAACCCAAATATGCAGGTATCACAAAATCCAAAATGTTTTTTAGATTAACAGCAAGAGCCAATGCTCCAAAGCTGAGAAATCAGGACAAAATGCAATTCTGATGCCTGGCACACATGGTGGCTGTTTCATATACATTTAACAACTGGAGACATTTTTTGCCCAAATTTACTTGATTGGAAATTATGCCCAATTCAAGAATGGAATGAAAGTAACTGACAACTGAGTGTTTATAAAAACGTTTTTGAGATGCCACAGATTGAAACAAGCATCTCTGTTCCAGAAATACTAATGTGAAAAACTGTGCCTCAGAATCAATGAAGTACTAACAGAGGTTTAGAAAAGGGCATCTAGATTCTCTTATTGATACATTCTAAGTAGAGCCCCAACCCGGGAAAGGGAAACCTTCTCAAGATGCAGTTGCAAAGGAAACAGCTGAGCTTTGACTTCAGCAGTGAGGAGGGGAAAGCCCCCAAGGGAAGGGTATGTTTTACATGAGGTGAAGAACATGCAGAGGAACGTGGAAGATTTTGAGTGAGCATAAATGGTTCCTACTGCGGGTGTTCAAAACTACCCAAGTAAATTCTGAAATTCAGAACTATTTTTCCATCTATGGAAAGAGTACATTGTTCCAGTTAAAAGCAAAATAGCCACCCAAGAGGGAAGAACTCTCAAGCTTCTCTTTCCAAGTTGCTCTTCGGGTTTCCGGTAGCTCCAGGTTTGGCCCTCAACCATAATTACCGTCACCTGGGCCGGCTGGTCTTCATCTACTGGTACCAGAGCCCAGAGACCTTGCAAATAGCATTAATGAATGCAAATGGGTCAGGAGGCCCCAAAGCCAGATCCCCTTTGTAACCAACTCTTTCTATATTCCGATTCAACAAATGTTAATCAAAGACTCTGGACTACATGCAGAGTATTGTTTTAGAAATGGGACCAGGTGCAGAATATTTGGTCCTAAGGGATGAGAAAGTGACTCAAATTTGGCATCCACCTGGAACTTCATTCCGTGCCGGGAATGAAGGGAATATTAATGGGGAGGGGGGCTAGGGAGAGGGGGAGGAGGAGAGGCAAGGAGAGGGAGATTTACATCTGTAAACAGTCCAATTTTCCTAGTGTCTTAGATGGCCCTAAAAAGAACTTTACAGGGAAGTGTAGGAAAGCTTGCCTTCTGGTAATCCTTTGTAATCCATCAATCAGAAATTTGTAAGAAACTGACAAAGTAATCCCAAATTTCTCTGCATCTCACTCTCCCCCTACCCTCACCAGCCTATGACTGCCTCATTTGTAAATGCGTAGCACATTCCCTATACAAGAATGTGACTTTTGGATCCATCTCCCCAGCTGGTTTGGAGGCATTTTTGCATAAAGTTTAATCTTTTGAGCAAACCTCTGAATGAACCTACTGCTGTTTTGCAGACGAATGGAGTATCATTCAAGACTGATTCATTTTGGAACTTCCCTGGCGGTCCAGTGGTTAAGACTCTGTGTTTCCAATGCAGGGGACGAGAGGCAGGGTCGATCCCTGGTTGGGGAGATGAGATCCCACATGCCGCGCAGCCAAAAAAAAAAAAAAAAGACTGATTCATTTCTTAGTATAAAACCTGGAAAATGATCAGCAGCATAATTTATCATCCTTTTTAAAATTAGGGTAGAAAAAGTATATCTTATTTTTATCCATTGAAAAATATCTTCTTTGTAGAACAATTAACAGTTATGTTTCTGTACTTTCATAGTTATTTAATAATAGTATTGCTCTTAGTCTATTACAAGTAATTCTAAATGGTTTAATGTCTTCCATTTATGATTTGGATCTAATGTTACTTGAATTAGATCACTGAACATCTGGGACTTGGAGATCTTATATTTATACAGGGATTTTTAGAAAATAAGATTGGCATTTATTACAGCAGGATCTGGCAGGCGTCTATCAGGAGACTGTCTCAGATCATCATTTACCTAACTCAGATTTTCCTTCTTGTTTTTTATTTTTCATCATATGTATTTTTAAAAGACAACTGTACAAAACATAGAAATAAATAGGTTTGGTTAAATTGTCTCTAGTCTTTTGTATAACTAACCCATAGATGTCATTGTTAAAGTTTTGTATCACGTTTTTCTCCTTGGCAAACTGAGTCAGTAACGTATTCACAGCCTGTCAGCTCTAATTTTTTGATTATCTTTCAAGCTTACTGACCTCGTGGCAAAGAACTTGAAGTCTTTTCCACTACCCCCATTCTTCCTGGTATTTTTCTGACATGCCTGAGCGCTAGGGTTTATGACATTATGTCTGTGTATCTAAAAGATGGAACTGATAAAGCACATGACATCATGTAAACTATGTAGTTTTGACTTTTAAGTTTTCCTTAAATATAAATCCTGGCTCAGGCTGCCAAGAGGTCTGACAAAGGTCAGCCTGGTTTTACTCGAAGTGGGTGAAACCAGAATTCCTTGGCCTTATAAATTCCTGTGGTCTCCATGAACACCTCTCTTTTCTAACATCGAGTTCATATTCTGTGTTTACTCAAATGTGTTTGGCCCACTAATACCTCTTTTAATGAGAATGCAGTTCCCTGCCAGAAGTCGCATTTGGATCATTTACTTTTCCTTTGTTGATCATGTCAAGCAAATCATTACAAATAATAATACTGTAATCACATAGTTCTTTCCAGGAAATGCCATCTTACTGATGGCATCTAAGACTGGATATTATTAAAATCTGACTTGTTTTTTCATCCTGACTGCACTGCAATTTAACACCCCTTGAAGAGAGATGACGTGGAGAGATTTTTCTGGCTTGTGATCAGCATTTCAGGTTGGTGGTCAGATGAAAGTTCTGTTAGAATTCTTTCCAAGGATTTGTTGTGCCCACTCAGATTCCTTGTTCTGTGTTGACTCTAGCTGTTTTATAAAATACCTTTGTAAAAACAGGTCATGGAAACAGTTCAGAATTAAATAGAAAAAGTTTTTAATCTTTTAAAACAATTTTGGAACATGTATAATCCAAATAACTTTATTATCCCTTAATGACAAATTAATGCAAAATATGCCAAACCATGCAAAAACTTTACAAAAAGCTCATTCTGAAATAAAAGCATTTGCCTCAATCTTTTATTTCATCTACTCTTATTCCATCGGTTCTGATGTTCTACCAACCACACAGAAAGAGATTCTCCTCAATTAAAGAGTGAGACGGTGCTGGTTTCAATGAACCATACAAAATCTGTCCAAAGTAGTATTTGTTTCCAACAGAATTTTGTAGAGCGCACTTGTAAATCACTTCTCAGAAAAATGGCAAGAGGAACTTCTTTGGCACTCGACAGATAACAAAAAAAGGGGGTGGTTAGAGTCTAGGGGGAAAAAACTTTCAATCTTTTTAAAAAATAATATTTATTTATTTATTTTTTGGCTGCGTCGGGTCTTAGTTGCAGCACGCGGGCTCTTTGTTGCAGTGTGTGGGCTTCTCTCTAGCGGTAGCGAGGGCTTGTTAATTGCAGCAGGCGCGTGGGTTCCAGGCGAGTGGGCTCAGTAGTTGTGGCGCACCGGCTGTCTAGTTGTGGCACACGGGCTCAGTTGCCCCGTGGCACGTGGGATCTTAGTTCCCCGACTAGGGATTGAACGGGCGTCCTCTGCATTGCAAGACAGATTCTTAACGACTGGACGACCAGGGGAGTCCCAAAACACTTTTAATCGTAATGTCAGGATCTATTTGACTACAATTACAGAATACCCAGTCAAAAATAACAAACAATATAAGAATTTCTGTTTCATTTAACCAGAAGCTTGTTAAAGGATTGATAGCACAGCTCAACCATGTCAGAGCCCTGAGTCGACAACATCTATTGAATTCATTCATTCTTTCATCCAACATGCCCCTTTACATATTCCCTTGGCCTCCTCTGTGCCAGCTCATGTGCCAGGAGAAGGTGGCACCTGCTGGTCCTGGACCCAGTACCATGCAGGACTCTGAGGCTGATACAAACAAAAAGCAAGGTAGGGTTTTGTAGTTCAGAAGTGAACTCCCTCTTTATCAGGAAAAGGCGCATATAAACGAAACCAAAGTCAAACAGTCTGACACAGTAGTCAGACATTCATTTGATTGTCACAGACGGTATCCGTCTGGATATGGGTTCTGGCAAACTTAAAGCCGAAAAAGAATTTTCTGGAAGGTTATTGAGTGGCTCACAAAATTGATTGGAAGGCTGGAGGACTACATTTGGAAAACAGGACAAAACCAAAGGAATCCACAACCGGGATCATGTAAAAGGAACTGCTTAGTTGCTAAGCCACCACCAGACTCCAGGTACAAGACACGGCCA
Organism: Balaenoptera physalus; assembly: GCF_965194825.1. Classification (NCBI taxonomy): domain Eukaryota; kingdom Metazoa; phylum Chordata; class Mammalia; order Artiodactyla; family Balaenopteridae; genus Balaenoptera; species Balaenoptera physalus. The sequence continues at coordinate 12,478,177 of NC_138888.1, read as the reverse complement.
CTGCCAGATGGATTCTAAATTGTCTTTGTTTGGTTGCCTTGTTGGCCCCTTCACAGTAAGAATTCACATCTACTATGAGTTTATACTCCGTGGAGTCTGTTCTAAGCAAGTTAACACCATCTCATTTAATTCTCACTGACACCCGGAGGAAAGTAATTGTCCCATTTTACAGGTGAGGCTACTGAGGCTCACAAAAACTGAGCAGCTTGCCTAAGGCCCTCAAACCCAGGCAGGCCAGCTCCACCACTTTATCTGCCTCTCAGCCTCTAAGGAGCAGCCTCTGAATTCCTGAGCCAATGGCTGGTATCCTAACTGCCAGGAGTCAGAAGAAGCACATGAGTGACTCTTTGGCTTCCAAAACTTAACACATGGCTGATTCTCCAACACAGGAAGGGAGGTCAAATGCTGGCAAGGACAAATTTACAAATATCACTCCAAAGACTACAGAGAGAGATGTGTAAGAAGTAAAATATGTGAGAGATCCAAACTTGGGAAGAAATATCCTAATTATTCTCAGAGTGTAATTTTCTACATTCAGCTATATTCTGAATGTTTGTTTCAGCTTAGGAATACCTCAATATTTTGTTGTTGTCTATGGGAAGACAAATTAAAGTCATGCAATACATTTTCCCTTTTCTCTCTCTTTAAATTGTGCAAAGACAATTCTGGCAAAAGATAGCTATCTAGTTTGAGTGTTCAAATCAATGAAGATAAAAATGTTCTTATGCCATCCTACTTCTCAAATATCTAAATGATTTTCAAGAAATCACATACTCAAGCATGGTTTTATTGAACGCAAAAGAAGGAAAACCAACCAAAACAAAAGAACGTTATATTTTTATTCTCCCATATATCTTGGGCTATGGAGTAGAAGGAAAGAATGACCATTTTATGGATGCCAAGTTAAGCCAGCCAACTTGAGGCCATCTTTTCTTTCTAAGGGATATAGTTAAATAATTGTGACCAGAACGTGCCTTTGTCTCTCCCCTTAGCATTTTGCCCTGAATCTACAGACTATTTCAGTTTATATTCTAATAGTAGCACAGAAAAGACACAAATTGCCAATGTTCACATAGATCAACCCTATTTGTTCCCAAATATAGAGAAAAAGAAACAGTGTTATTCCCAAATTACTTATTGGATTTACGTATCCAATATACATTACAACATATATAATATTGATGTATTTTCATAGCAGAGATAGGGAATGCAAGAGAGATCAAGGGAAATTTTAAACTCTTTAGAAACGAAGCCTTATTCCGAATCATAAGAATAAATTATAAGGGACTTCCCTGGTGGCACAGTGGTTAAGAATCCGTCAGCCAGTGCAAGGGACACGGGTTCAAGTCCTGGTCCAGGAAGATCCCACGTGCCGCGGAGCAACTAAGCCCGTGCGCCACAACTACTGAGTCTGTGCTCCAGAGCCCGCGAGCCACAACTACTGAGCCCACGTGCCACAACTACTGAAGCCCGCGGGCCCAGAGCCCATGCTCCGCAACAAGAGAAGCCACCGCAGTGAGAAGCCCGCACACTGCAACGAAGAGTAGCCCCCGCTCGCCGCAACTAGAGAAAGCCCGCGTGCAGCAATGAAGACCCAACACAGCCATTAATAAATACATTTTTTAAAAAAAAGAATAAATTATAAGAACAAATTTTTGAAGAAAATGCTAATGTCTTTTGATAAAAGTATATACATAAATATCTAAAGTATATAAGTACTCAGTATTTTTCTTACAGAAGAAAGTCTGGCTTGGTAAAATCCAAAATGTGAACTTCAAAGGACACATGCCACAGGAGCTGGCTTAGCTAAGTTAGGAACAAAGAGAAAAAAACTAGGAACACATCTCAGAAAAGAATTCTGTTCTATTTCCTTTTTCATATTTTGCGGACAATCTATCCTCAATTTCCTGAAATGTCATCACTCTCCGCTTAATAAACAACTGATAAAGAAAGATCAAGTCTTGAAATCAGTGACACAATAGTCTTCATTTAATTTTTTTAAAACCCTACAGTTAGTTCTAAAGGTCATTTTGATTTTAAGCCTAGAGCCAATGACTTTTTGAGAAGTTTCCTGTTTTCTTTTTAGAAGAAAAACAGCCAGCATGAAAGATAAGAATTTGTGGCAAATTCTAAACATAAAGACTGTTGCATTTAAATATTTCTACAGATTTTAATTCTCGCCACAGCACTCTGGCTTTCAAAACTTCATTTCTTTTATAATTCCACAAATATGAATTTCCCTGAATGTACTTCTTGACAGCATTCCAATAGCCAGAACGGGCAATTGACTTTATTGTTTTTCTAATAACATGGGCAGTTAGGGAAAAGGAATCTCATTCATTTGTTAGGAACAAATATTAGGAACAAATACTGTTCCTAATATTTGTTTTTCATTTGTAAGGATAAATATTCTGAAAGGAAGTTTTTGGTGACTGGAAGAGACATAATGTTATTTCTATTTAAACTGACTTTCATTAAGAAAACTGCCTACTGAGTTAAACCAGCCTATTATCCTATTCCTGACAGGGATGGATTCTGAAAAGCCATGGTTGCCTTCCATGAAGTTAAACTCAAAAGGTCAAAAATGTACTCAGAAAAATTCTAGTTTTTCTTAATAATATAATCATCCATAAACTTAACCTCTTTGTAGTTTAACCGGGAGCATTTTCTGAGGAAATAAGTTCCATGAACTTACTCTTCACATAGAAAAATCATTCTTGTTTGTCCTAAAATGATTTAGTTGAGCTTTCCAAGCTGCCCCTAAACCTCTTTCTGATATTTGAAAACTTATTTCAAATATTGTCTTTATAAGGCAACACATTTTACCTTCTCTTAGGAAGACTGATGAATTAAAAGATTTTTTATTTTCTCTCCCTACTTTCTGTATTTTTATGCATTTCTATAAATCCATAAATACTTTGTTTTAAACCTATTTGCTAGTAATATGAAGTCTGTAGACATGTTATCTGATCTTATTGATCCTTTATTTCTTAATCAGCAAAAGGAGAAGATTAGCTAAAGATTATTTCCAGAGTAACTTTCTGTGGTTCAACTGAACTTTCAACGAAAGCTTAAACTTATTCACAATATGCATTCTATTTCAGCCCTACACTACTGTTGACTTGGGGAAAAAAACGCACAATGTAAGAGCTGTGAGTTGAGTTTATTCAGTGTTTTAAGGAGGACTATTGCCCAGGAGACTGCCTCTCAGAGAGCTCTAAGAAACTGTTATGAAGAGGTAAGGGGGAAGGTCAGGATATATGTGATTTTGGCAAAGGGTACGTGCAACCAAGCACACATCTTGGTAGAAGGTTCTGTTAGTCCCAAGGAACAGACATCTTAGTTAATGGTTTTAGTGCTTTTCTAAGTATGGGAAGATGCAAGAATCCAGTTTCATAAAAAATTTCTCCTGAAAATATCTAATTATCTGAAGGCCTGTTCTGCCAGTTTTCCCAGAGCATAGAGTGCCTCATTCCTGATCTCTGCCCTGAATTCCTTTCAGGGTGTGTTGAAGGTCAGCGACTGCTGTGGCTAATGACTTAATTCTTGTAGAACTGGGTGGCAGCAAGTCGCCTTCTTTACCAGGCACTACACTTTAACAAAAACAGAGTAAATAACAACCAAGGTCACTATTAAGTAGACATAAATCCAAAATGTTTTACTTAGTTGAATTATCTGTTTTTACTCTAAATTCCTTAATTAGGTTCAGTAAAAGTTAGCAAAATGATAGAGAAAGTTAACAATTTTTCTTCTGCCTTTGGCCCTGAAATCTGTTTATTGACATTTCCTATCTTTCCGCTGTGGTATCCTTTCAATGCCCCCATGCTGGAGAAGTTAAAAGTTACAAAAGGCTTCTGTATGGTCTGGGCTTACAAAATGACCTCTTTCACATGGAAAAACATCCTAAAATACATCAATAAGACTTACTTTACCCAATATGTTAAACACTGATTCTTTTGCAGGAAGTGTTTATTTTTGAGAGGTACAATTAAGTTCAGCCTCAAATTACGCAAAATACATTTTTCAATCCGTAATATTAAGATATTTTTTGGGCTTCCCTGGTGGCGCAGTGGTTGAGAATCTGCCTGCTAATGCAGGGAACACGGGTTCGAGCCCTGGTCTGGGAGGATCCCACATGCCGCGGAGCGGCTGGGCCCGTGAGCCACAACTACTGAGCCTGCGTGTCTGGAGCCTGTGCTCCGCAACAAGAGAGGCCGCGACAGTGAGAGGCTCGCGCACAGCCATGAAGAGGGGCCCCCACTTGCCACAACTAGTGAAAGCCCTCGCACAGAAACGAAGACCCAACATAACCATAAATTAAAAATAAATAAATAAATAAAAATTAAAAGATATTTTTTAATGATATAATGGAGATCTTGTACTACAGAAAACAATGTTTATACAGTTAACAATCTACTCGGTAGTGCTTTAAATGTTTCATAACCTTCATGGGCACACTGATTTATTTCTTATTAGATTCAAATTTCATTCCTTCTAAGAGCCATTGTTGGTTCTATAAACCACAGTGATATGGTAACTAACTTTATGAGAGTGGGCATATCGATGACAAAGCAATCATCTGATACTGTAACAAATTTAAATTAAAGGATCTCACAAATCATACCAACATAAATTTCAGGTGGATCAAAGAATTAAATGTAAATGGAGAGAAAAAAAGAGAGAAAGCCTTACAAAACTCATGGTGAAGGCCTTTTTAAATATGACTCAAAATATAGAAACCATTAAATAAAGAGTTGCTAATCTTGGCTACATAAAAGTAATATTAAACTGGAAAATACTTGCAATTCTTATCACTGACAAAGAGCTCATTTCCCTAATATGTACAGATATCCCAGAATTAAGGAAAAAATCAGACACTTCCCCGGTGGTCCAGCAGTTAAGACTCCGTGCTCCCAATGCAGGGAGCCCAGGTTCAATCCCTGGTCGTGGAACTAGATTCCATATGCATGCCACAACTAAGAAGTCTGCATGCCGCAACTAAGAAGTCTGCATGCCGCAACTAAGAGTCTGGATGCTGCAACTAAGAAGCCCACATGCCACAACTAAGAGTCTGCATGCCACAACTAAGAGCCGGTGCAGCCAAAATGAATACATATTAAAAACAACAACAACAAACCAGAAAAATAGGTAAAAGATATTACCAGACAGATCACAGAAAGGGAAATACAAATAACTTTTTAACATATGAAAAGATAGTCTACCTCACTTGAAATCAAGGAAATGCTAATTCAAATTTTACTGAGGTATTTTTTTCCAATGATCAGATCTGTAAAGATGAAAATTTTAATGATGCAGTGTGTTAGTGCATCCTTGGACATTACTGACTGAGTTGTACTTGATGCCTCCATGGAGGGAATTTGGTAATAACTACTAATATTTAAAATATGCATACCTACTGTATAGAACAGGAAACTCTACTCAATACTTCATAATGACCTGTATGGGAATAGAATCTAAAAAAAAAGAGTGGATATATGTATATGTATAACTTATTCACTTTGCCGTACAGCAGAAACTAACACAACGTTGTAAATCAACTATACTCCAATAAAAACTAATTTAAAAAAATAAATAAAATAAAATATGCATACGTTTTAACCTAGCCAATTACACACACACACACACACACACACACACACCCTACATATATACTCACACCTCTATAAGATGATATATTTTAAGGCTATTCATTAATTATAGTAGAATATTAAGTAGCAAAATAGCAAGAGTACCATAAAAGTCAATCAAGAGTTGGCTGATTTGAAAAATCATAACACTTCCTATGTTGGAACAGAATGCTAAAGAGCTATTTAAAGATAGGATGAGGAAGCTCCTTATATTCTTTTTTTTTTTAATAAATTTACTTATTTATTTATTTATTTTTGGCTGTGTTGGGTCTTTGTTGCTGCATGCAGGCTTTCTCTAGTTACGGCGAGCGGGGGCTACTCTTCATTGTGGTGCGCGGGCTTCTCATTGCGGTGGCTTCTCTTGTGGAGCGTGGGCTCAGTAGTTGTGGCGCACGGGCTCAGTTGCTCCGCGGCATGTGGGCTCTTCCCGGACCAGGGCTCGAACCCGTGTCCCCTGCATTGGCAGGCGGATTCTTAACCACTGCACCACCAGGGAAGTCCGTTCCTTATATTCTGATGTGTAAGAAAAATCAAGATATATCTTCAGATGAAAAAAAGCAAGATGCAGAATATCATTTGGGTAAAAATGGGGCTGGGGGAACCAGATATGTAACTATTGGAATATGCAGAGATTGTCACTGGAAGGACATCCAAGAAACTGGTAACGTTCCCCTCTGAAGAGGGTAACTGGGTGGGCGGGGAACAACGCAAAGTGTAACTTTTCAAAAGTCGTGGATCAGTGAGTACTTATTACTTACGTAGTACTGAAACCGCACAACTCAGACGGGACTTGAACCCATGCACAGCGACTTGAGCCCAGCCATAACCCAGATTGGGACTTGAACCCACTGTCTTCTAATTGAGATCACACACCTGGTCTCAGGACTTAATGAAGTTCAGGTTCTTGATGTCTCGTCCCAGAAAGAATTCAGTGAGAGAAAAAGTGATAGGTAAGAAGTGGATTTATTTAGAGAGATACTCATTCATAGAAAGAATGCAATTTGTCTCAGAAGGTGAGAGCAGCCCCAGGGCATGGGGTCATCTCAGAAAGTAAGAGCGGCCAAGGGAAACACACACTCCACAGGCAGAGTGTGGGCCATCTCAGAAGGCGAGAGGCCTGAGATATGGGGTGGTTAGTTTTTATGGGCTGGGTAATTTCATAGGCTAATGAGTGGGAGGATTATTCCAACTATTTGAGGAAAGGGCGGAGATTTCCAGGAATTCAGCCACTGCCCACTTTTTGGCCTTTTATGGTTGGGACAGCTTTGGGACTGTCATGGTGCTGGTGGGTCATTTAGCTAATGCATTACAATGAGCATATAATGAGGTTCAACTTCACTGGAAGTTGAATCTTCCATCATCTTGGACCTAGATGGTTCTAACCAGTTTATGTCCTCAAGGGCTATGTCATTCTTTTAAAGGTTGTACCCTGCCCACTTCTCTCCTGTTTCAGTACCACCAGGCACTGTGACACACAGCGAGGATTTCTTATGAAGATACAGTGTATTAGAAAGAGAAAGCTAGCAAATATGATATATTAGAAAACCATTATGTATTAAACTACTTGGCCTTACTTGTCTTTTTTTTTTTTTTTTTTTTGCCACACTGCGTGGATTGTGGGATCTTAGTTACCAGACCAGGGATTGAACCCAGGCCCTCAGCAGTGAGAGTGTGGAGTCCTAACCACTGGACCACCACGGAATTCCCTCCTGGCCTTACTTGTAAATGCAACTGACATGCAGAGGAGCTAGAGACAGAAAGACTCGTGGAAAACATCTGTGCTGTCATGGAACAGTCAATCTTCCAGGCCGTGGCACTAGCACAAAAATGTGTGGGTCAGCCTGCCTGTGTCTAGAATTTGGTAGTAACTACGAATACTTAAACTAGTGGGAGCTAATGGTATCTTTTTCCTTCCTTCCTTCCTTCCTTCCTTCCTTCCTTCCTTCCTTCCTTCCTTCCTTCCTTCCTTCCTTTCCTGGTCTGCTCCTGCTGCTTTCTCCTCCTCCTCCTCTTCTTCTTCGTCCTCCTCCACCTCCTTTTTCTTCTTTCTTCCTGAAAGTGGGGTCCTTAGCATTCATATTTCATGACTACGGGTCTTTCAAGCACTTTGATGATAAGCAAGTAAACACCAACCTCCAGTGATCTTGCCAGTACTTTCCTGGGCATACAATGAGGTCTCTATGTTTCCTGTGTTTTGAGTAAGTACATACTAATCCAATGGTCATGAGATCATTCTTATGTACCTAAAGCATTGGATATGGCCAATTGATATATATATATAAACAAATTGATTAGAAAGCAAATACTAGGAAGTGTCCATATTTAATAATACCAAATTTACATCCACAGCAGTAGAAGTACAATAGAAGCTTCTCTCTCTCCCGCTCTAGCTCTCTGTATCTCTCTCTCCCTCTGATAAGCTATTGTGAATGAGAAATTTAATTAAAATGCATGTATTTTGTATATGGAAGAGTGAAAGCAACAAAGTTAAAACTTCAGTATCACTGGCCCTGATTCAGCAGGTTAGAGGGACCAAACCTCTGGGTTGTAGTTGCTTTTTTCATCATAAGATTTTTTCCATCTTCCCACATCAATTCTGAATTGAAAATTCCTAATAACTGTCCAAGTCTGCAACAGAGACACACACACACAGCTTGCTTCCTACTCTGGAAGTCTTCCCTGTGCCCTTGGCTGGAAAGAACGCAGGAATCAAAGCATTTCCTTAAACAATGGAAGCCAAGATAAATCTACTTATTCTGAGAAACAATAGAAATGAAATTTCCACTGGGATCAAACTCCACAGAGCTGATTAGCATTTCTTTCATGCTAAGTATTTGGCTTACATGTCAGGTTAGGGGTTAGTAGAGGTGAGCCCATTAGCCATTATATTAAACATGGACATTTATTCACATTCAATTAACCTGTGTTTTACTTCTTCAAATGCCCTTTCTCATTCTTAATGATCAGAATTAAGTATCCTATCTTGGGCCATAATTTTTGTTTGGTTCTTACATTTTTCCAGTTTGACAGTAAGAGGCTTTTTCTAGAACAATTAACAAACCAGACCACCCACCAACTGCCAACTGGTAATATTTTGTTGTATTTTATGTTGTGTTTTTAATCCACCTTCAGTAGAATTTATACTCTGTTAATGAAAAGACTCAAGTTTCCTGTTGTTGTTTCTATTCAACATGTAACCTAAGTGGACAGGAGTAGGAATCTAAGAAAATACCAGAAGATGTAATATGTTCTTGGGGGGGGGACAGTACGACCAGCAATGTTCACGCATCCTTTACCAGGCAATTAAAACTTTTATCTTCTTTTTAATAAAGATGATACTTAAAACGGAATCAAGTGCAGTTTATCTAGGTTTGCAGTTAAGACAAAGCAGACCTAACCACAGGTTCTTGTGAGTTCCAGAGTTATATCACATTTCCTGCACATATATTTTTTCATCTGTTTTCTTTTGTTCCCCTGGCCACCTAGCCCAATGTACTTACCCTTAATATCAAACCTCCAACGCCAGCAGTTACCTGTGCTTCATTTTACCCTTCTTCACTCTCTTTTAAGACGTTAATTTCCCCATTCTCTTCTACTGTGGATTCATTTCTTTTTGTTGCCCCTGTCTCAAATTTCTGGCTTTGAAACCTGGCCTGCTTATCTTCTACTGACCTGCTTCACTTTTTTACCAACCTCCAAATGCCTCTCCGTGTTTTTAGATCTCTGCTTAGCTTTACTCTTTCTAACTACACATTTCCTTCATTTTTGGCATTCATCATGCAGCTCTCACCCTTGGGCAATCAGGGAATCAGGAAATATCCATCTTAGGAACGTGTTTTGAAAGGAGCAATCTATACTCATCTTTATACTGGAATCTGTGTTCATTGGGGTCCAGTATAAACATCATGTTCATTATTGTATCCTCAGCATCCAACACAGTGTTGCACCCATTAGATTCTCAACCAAAAAATGTCCACTGAATGAATTTCTAACATAATAACAAAAGATATTTCTGCCATTTGCCCACATAGTTAAACCAATGGTTTTGATTTGTTGGCAAGATGCAGGTTACCGTCCCTGTTATTTATTTTTCTGCTTTGTGGGCATAGCTACATTGGCTAGCACAGAATATGAACACAATGGATTCCATGGATTCATCTAGACCTCATGAAATGAACTTTCAGCAAGCAAACTGTCTGATGGAAATCATGACACTACTCTCTGAGATTACGATGAAATTCTAAGATTCCCAAATTAATAGCAAGTAGGAAAATTAGAGAAGGCTCAGAAGATTGGCTTAAAGGTAATCAAGAAATTTTAAAATAAAACATGTAATTGGTCTGGGATGCTGTCAGAATACCTATTATTTTCTTTCCCTAAAACCTCTATTTTCTTAAACCAACTTTCATAAGACTCTAAACCTTGCCACCAAACATTCGTTGTCTGAGACAAAGATGTATAAGAAAGTATATTGTTATGGAAAGATAAGGAGTGACTTCTTGAGGAGTGAGTTATAAAAACAGCATGGATAATAAAAGTCTGTTTCTGTAAAATTGTACAGACAGAGAGAAGTATCTGGAAGATTTTTAAATTGATACATAAAACATATACAGTTAAGTGCACAAATCTTTTACAGCTTGATGAATTTTTATTTTGTATACACCCATGTGACTACCAGCCACATAAAAATATAAGACATTTCCAGGACTCCAAAAGGCTCCCTCAGGCCCCTTCTCTGAAGAATGTTTCCAAAAACATTGAGTGTGTACCCTACGGGAGGAATTTTAAGTGATTTTTCAGCTTTCTTCTTTATGCTGTTCTGTTGCTAGAGTTTTCTGCATTAGTATTACCTATATAATCAGAAGAATAATAACATCATTTTCCTTGTTGACTTTTGGAGCAGCAGAACTACAAATGAACCAATCTCAAGGAAAGAGACTTGAGGCATCCAAATTCCTGATTCCAGCATTTACATAGCTTTCAGTATTTAACGATTTTATTATTCTTGTTTTTCTTGGTATATTTCTTTTTTATTTTTTATACAATTTTTAAAGGTTACACTTCATTTACAGTTATCACAAAATATTAGCTATATCCCCTACGTTGTATAATACATCCTTGTAGCCTTACACCCAATAGTTTGTACCTTCCACCCCCCCAACTGCTTTATTGCCCCCTCCCCACTGATAACTACTAGTTTGTTCTCTCTGTCTGTGAGTCTGCTTCTTTTTTTTTTAATATTCACTAGTTTGTTGTATTTTTAGATTCTACATATAAGTGATACCATACAGTATTTCTTTGTGTATTTCTTGCTTTCCTTTTTTGATCTCTCCTTAAAACTTAGCAAAGCTTTCTTTTCTTCCTAACAAGCTTATCTGTTCAACTGTGCAGGGTGATATGGCCATGCTTTCTGAGCCTTGCAGGAAGAACAGTACACTCCTGGACATTGTGTGGTGCTATAGACTGAATGTTTGTGTTTTTCAAAATTCATTTGTTAAATTCTAGCTCCCAATGTGATGGTTTTGGGAAGTGGGAACTTCGGGAGGTGATTAGGTCATGAGGGCTGAGCCCTCATGAATGGGATTAGTGTCCTTAGAGCAGAGACCCCCAGAAAGTTACCTTGCCCTTTCCACCATGTGAAAGAACAGCCCTTACCAGACACCAAATCTGCTGGACACTTGACCTTGGACTTCTCAGGCTCCAGAATTGTGAAAAATAAACTTCTGTTGTTTATAAGCCACCGAGTTTGGTATTTTATTATAGCAGCCTAAACAGACTAAGAACTGTGACCATCTGAAATCAAAGTGGAATGAGCCCAATTAAGAAAGAGACACAGAGTCAGAGAGAAAAGAGATCAAATTATAAGCTTTATTGCTGATGAGGCAGCTTGGACCTGTAGCCACAATCAACCTCCTAGTATCTATGGCCATGAGTTCTGCTTAAATACCCACAAGCCCATCCACTGCAGAGACATCACCCTCTCCAGGAAGTGCTCCACTGGATGAGAGATAAAGCCAACAGCTTCAGGACACACCACTCTGAGAGACAGGGAACCAAGCCACTGAGGGCTCAGGGTTCTCTCCAATCTCATCAAGCAGGTAAGTCACCAAGTGGAGGTAGATGACAGAAAAGCAGAAGTTATCCTCCTAAGGTTCCCTCTAAGGAACTAGAGTGGACATTCTCTTTTACGAAAACATGAAGATTCAGAAGTATGGTCCCCTCAAGTCTCTGGATACGTGGTTGACTGAATGATCCTTAAGGGCTCCATAAATCAAGATTCTGTGATTCCAAAGGAAAGAAATGCAGTCTTCCTTTTCTATCTTTCACTACAGGGTTTCTTTTTTTTTTTTTAATATATTTTTCTTAACCATATTTGCTTATTTATTTATTTATTTATTTTTATTTTATGGCTGTGTTGGGTCTTCGTTTCTGTACGAGGGCTTTCTCTAGTTGTGGCAAGTGGGGGCCACTCTTCATCGCAGTGCGCGGGCCTCTCACTATCGTGGCCTCTCTTGTTGCGGAGCACAGGCTCCAGACGCGCAGGCTCAGTAGTTGTGGCTCACGGGCCTAGCTGCTCCGGGGCATGTGGGATCTTCCCAGACCAGGGCTCGAACCCGTGTCCCCTGCATTGGCAGGCAGATTCTCAACCACTGCGCCACCAGGGAAGCCCCACTACAGGGTTTCTTAAAGCAAGTTTATAAATAAGTAAACAAGCAAACAATTTCAGTGAAATAAAAAGAAACTTTAAAGAACTGTATGGAGTCTGATACTTAAAGGACATCGTCAGTCATACAGAGGGTTGAAAGCCGCTGAGAATATCTACATTATTGAAAAGACAGAACAAAGTGAAACTGGCTTGCTAGTAACTGATCCTCTCTGTGCCTGAACTTCCAAACTCATCTTAATCTCATTGTCACAACCTGAGATGATGAGTCACTGGAGTATCTACGTCAAGTGCAGTTGGCAGTAGATTAAATACTGAAACTGAAATTCCCACCAAGCTGGTTTTTGTAACCTGTGAAACACATCCAGACTATTCAAGACCCATTTCCTGAAAGGATATTCTCAACTTTCCAGCTACTCTGCTAACTTAAAATTGGACCCAGCCTTCAGCTGGAGACTGTGAGGATCCTGAAAAGGAAACAACTTTTTCCTCAAGTAAAAAACTTCAAGGTGGGGTGGGAAAGGGAAAAGTTTACAAGATAATGACTTGCCTCCCCTTCAAAGATTTCTCAGAAAGACTCCATGCATATGTATTTACTTATTTTGTAAGTTAAGTTCATTTTATTGAAATATAACATACATGTAGGAAAGCGCACAAGCCGTGAGAGCTTGTTGAATGTTTTAGAATGAACACATCTGTGTAACCAGCCCCAAATCAAGATCTAGAGCATCACTGTTGGTGGGAATGTCAATTGATACAGCCACTATGGAGGTTCCTTAAAAAACTGCAAATAGAACTACCATACGACCCAGCAATCCCACTACTGGGCATATACCCTGAGAAAACCATAGGTCAAAAAGAGTCATGTACCAAAATGTTCATTGCAGCTCTATTTACAATAGCCAGGACATGGAAGCAACCTAAATGTCCATCAACAGATGAATGGATAAAGAAGATGTGGCACATATATACAATGGAATATTACTCAGCCATAAAAAGAAATGAAATGGAGGTATTTGTAATGAGGTGGATGGAGTTAGAGTCTGTCATACAGAGTGAAGTAAGTCAGAAAGAGAAAAACAAATACAGTATGCTAACACATATATACGGAATCTAAGGAAAAAAAAAAAAAGGCCATGAAGAACCTAGTGGCAAGACGGGAATAAAGACACAGACCTACTAGAGAATGGACTTGAGGATATGGGGAGGGGGTGGGGTGAGATGTGACAGGGTAAGAGAGTGTCATGGACATATATACACTACCAAATGTAAAATAGATAGCTAGTGGGAAGCAGCCGCATAGCACAGGGAGATCAGCTCGGTGCTTTGTCACCACCTAGAGAGGTGGGATGGGGAGGGTGGGAGGGAGGGAGATGCAAGAGGGAAGAGAAATGGGAACATATTGTATATGTATAACTGATTCACTTTGTTATAAAGCAGAAGCTAACACACCATTGTAAGGCAATTATACTTCAATAAAGATGTTTAAAAAATAAAAAAAAAAAAAGATCTAGAGCACCACCAGCACTGCCAAAACTTGCCATTGCCTCTTCCTCTACATTACCATCCCCAAAGGGACTGCTGTTCTGGCTTCTAATGCCGCACAATAATTTTGCCTGACTTTGAGCTTTATGTAAGTGGAATCAGACAGTATGTACTCTGTGTGTCTGGATGCTTTCGCTCTGTGTTACATCTGGGCGAGTCATCCATGACTTACTCGTAGTAATAGAAGTAGTTCCTTCATTCTCATTGCTGTCTAGTATTCCATTGCATGAATATGCCTCAATTTATTTATTCATTTTACAGTTGCTGGAGATTTGGATAGTTTCCACTTTGGAGCTATTATGAATAGTACTACTGTGTGGATTCTAGCATATGTATCTTGATAAGTATTGGTACACATTTCTGTTGGGTTTAATTCAAGGAGTCATTCATAGATCACTAAGCTTGTGGTAACTTGTTAGAGCAGCAGTTAGAAACTCATATAGTAACCTTTTCATATATCTATTGGCTATATGGATACCCTTTTTTGTTAAGTGGCTGTCTGGTTAAGTCTCTGGTCCACTTTTTTAAATTGTTTTTTTGTTTGTTTTGATTTGTGGGAATTCCTTATATATTCTGCATTCAAGATCTTTGTAAATTACAATATTTATCATGCTTTCTTCCATGGCTTATTTCTTTTACTCAATGCAATCTTTTGAAAAACAAAATTCCCAATTTTAATCATGTCCAATGTATCTGTCTTTTCCTTTATGATTACTGCTTTTTGGCAACTTTTAAGAACACCTTGCCTACAAGTTCATGATGACGTCTTGACCAAGTTATCTTCTCTAAGCTTTATTATTTTGACCCATCTGGAATTGATATTTGGATATCATGTAAAGTAGGTGTCAAGATCTACTTTTTTTTCCATTTAGATAACCAAATGATCCAGCATCATTTATTAAAAATTCCTTCTTTTCCTCACTGTATTGCAGTGACGTCTTTGTCATATATCAGGTATATGTGTAGATTCACTTCCAGAATTTTCTCCTGTTCTATTGCTCTATTTATCCATCTTTGCACCTGTTCAGAAAAGATTTAACAAAGCAGGCCTGAGGATGCTATCCTTTGAGAGGCCTGCATATAGGGTTGGTCCTTGGCTTGAGTGTGGGAACTTAGATTTGGGGAGAGTTCCTATTACTCCCAGACCTAATAAGAGTGTCTCACTGTGTCTAAACTGTTTATACAAACAATATGGTTTATGCTGAATCCTTGTTTTCCTTCTAGGAGTTTGGAACTTGGGCGTATGCTAGGTAGAATGCGCGCACATGACAAGCCCCTGGTAAAAGTCCCGGGCAGTGAGTGAGAGCTTCTCTGCGAGACCTTTCATATATGTTGTCATCACTTGCTGGGGTAATTAAATGTGACTCCACCAGGAGAAGACTTTTGGAAGCTTGCTCCCGGTGTCCTCCAGACTTCACCTCCTGTGCCTTTTCCCATATCTGATTTTGCTTTGTATCCTTTCACTGTAATAAATCATATCCCTGAGTATGACTACATGCCGAGTCCTCTGTGAGTGCCCCTAAGACTCATCGAACCTCAAGATGGTCCTGGGGACCCCGGATGCAGCACTAGTTACTATAACTTTAGAGTCATGATATCTGGTAATAGAAGTTCATCCAATTTGTTCTTCCTTCAGATAGTCCTGGCTATTTTTTACCCCTTGAATTTTTACATAAATCTAAAGATCAACTCAATGTCCACAAAATTATACTTGCAGTGATTTTTATTGGGATTTTATTTGATCTACAAATCTACTGGGGAGAATTTTTTTTTCTTTTTTTGGCTGCACCCTGCGGCTTGTGGGATCTCAATTCCCTGACCAGGGATTGAACCCGGGCCCACGACAGTGTAAGTGCGGAGTCCTAACCACTGGACTGCCAGGGAATTCCCTGGGGAGAATTGATATTTCTGCTATATGGAGTCTTCCAAAACTATAGTTAGGTCTTCTTTCATTTCTTCCAATTTTCTAAACAACATTTTGTAGGGTTTTTTTTTCTTTTGGTAAAAAGGTCTTGTGTAGCATTTATCAGATTTGTTATTAGGAATGTGGTGGTTTTGATGCTAACATAAATCATATTTTGCATTTCTATTTTCATTTTTTTGCTGTTTTATAGAAACATGAATAATTTTTATATATTGACCGTATATCCAGCAACTTAATAAATTCATTTATTAATTCTAATAGTTTAGCCATAGAGCCTTTTGATATGCTATGTAAATAATCATGTCATCCATGGGTAACAGGAGCTGTGTTTCTTCCTTTTTAATCATTGTTATGGACTGACTTATGTCTTTCCAAAATTCATATACTGAGGTCTTAACCACCAATACCTCAGAATGTGACCATATTTGGGGCTAGGGCCTTTAAAGAGATAATTAAGTCGAAATGAGGTCCTTAGGGTGGACCCTAATCCAATATGACTGCTTATTAGAAGAGCTTAGGACACTGGTACAGATGGAAGATCATGTGAAGACACAGAGAGAGGAGAGCTGTCTACAAGCCAAGAAGGGAAACCAACCCTGCCAACACCTTGATCTTAGACTTCTAACCTCCATATAATTCACCCATTGTAAGCAAATGTGCACTTACATTGTACTGTAATCCAATGATTTTAAGTGAATTTATTGAGTTGTGAAACAATCACCACAATTTCCATCACCCCAGCAAGTTTCCTGGTGCCTGTTTACAGTTAATCCCCACTCCCACACTCAGCCTCAGGTAACCACTAATCACCATATCTATAGATTTCCTTTTTCTAAACATTTTATATAAATGGAATTATACAATACATGGTCTTTTGCATCTTACTTTTTAAATTTAGCATAATGTTTTTGATATAATGTTCATCAATGCTATAGCATGTAACAGCAGCTCATTTTTTTTATTGCTGAATTGTATTTCATTATATAGATACATTACATTTCCAACAGGCACATGAAAACATGCTTCACATCAGAGCACAAAAATCAGAGAAATAAAAATCAAATGAGTTATCACCTCACACCTGTCAGAATGACTATCATCAAAAAGACTACAAACAACAAATGTTGGAAAGGGTGTGGAGAAAAGGGAACCCTCCTACACTGTTGGTGTAAATGTAAATTGCTGTAGTCACTGTGGAAAACAGTATAGTGGTTCCTCAAAAAACTAAAAATAGGGCTTCCCTGGTGGTGGCGCAGTGGGTAAGAATCTGCCTGCCAATGCAGGGGACACAGGTTCGAGCCCTAGTTTGGGAAGATCCCACATGCCGCGGAGCAACTAAGCCCGTGAGCCACAATTACTGAGCCTGCGCGTCTGGAGCATGTGCTCCGCAATGGGAGAGGCCGCGTCTGGAGCCTGTGCTCCGCAACGGGAGAGGCCGCGACGGTGAGAGGCCCGCGCACCGCGATGAAGAGTGGCCCCCGCTTGCCACAACTAGAGAAAGCCCTCGCACAGAAACGAAGACCCAACACACAAAAATAAATATAAATAAATAAATTTATAAAAAAAAAAAAAAAACTAAAAATAGAATACCATATGATCCAGCGATTCCACTCCTGGTTATATATCCAAAGAAAGTGAAAACATTAATTCTAAAAGATACATGCACCACAATGTGCATAGCAACACTGTTCACAATAGCCAAGATACGGAAGCAACCTAAGTGTTCATCAACAGATGAATGGATAAAGAAGATGTGGTATATATATATATATACACACAATGGAATACTACTCAGTCATAAAAAAAGAATGAAATTTTGCCATTTGCAACATGGATGCATTTGGAGGGTATTATGCTTAGTCAGACAGAGGAAGACAAACACTGTGTGATATCGGTTATATGTGGAATCTAAGAAATAAAACAAACTAGTGAATATAACAAAAAAGAAACAGACTCACAGGTATAGAAAACAAACCAGTGGTTACCAGTGGGGCAAGAGAAAGGGAGAGGGACAATAAAAGGGTAGGGGATTAAGAGGTACAAACTACTATGTATAAAATAAATAAGCTACAAGGATATATTGTACAGCACAGGGAATATAGCCAATATTTTATAATAACTATAAATGAAGTATAACCTTTAAAAATTGTGAATCAGTATTATCATATACCTGAAACATATAATATTGTACATCAGTTATACCTCAATTAAGAAAACATTGTATTACAATTCAATATAAGTGCACATTTGCTTAAAATGGGTGACTTTTATGGTATGTAAACTTATACCTCAATAAAACTGTTAAAAAAAATAACCAACAAGGGATCAGATGTAGGGACACACAGATAAAACAAGTTTGGCAATATATTAATGATTATTGAAGCTGGATGATGGGTAATGGTATTTCATTATGCTATTCCTTCTACTTTTATGTATGTTTGAAATTTTTCTCGGTAAAAACTTTAAAAAAGGTAACGAGAGATTAAATTTAAATTGCTTTATAAAGACATACTCTATTAAGTATTCAATATAACTCAATTGTTATACTTACCTTTACTTTTCAAGGCATTCCACTAAATGTGGGAATATTCAACAGAAACCTGACCAAGGAGATGCAAATGACTGACACGTTAGCTATATCTGTATTAACATGTTGCATCCAACAACCTTAATTGGCTTAATACAACTCAAAAATCATGATGTCAAGAAATCATAAAGCTTAAAGAGACTTAGAGAAGTCACCAGATGACCTTTGCTTCTGAAAATGTCTCACACAATAAAACTATCTTTTTCTTTTTAAATATTTAGAGATGTGCATAGAAGAGTTATTCAAAACCCTTTGGTATTTTAGGTCAACGCAATCCAGCTGTGTTAATAAATAGCTTGCTTTAATCTATTGACAGCCAAGTCAATAGAAAGAAGTTATGCATCCATTATATGTCTGGCTTTCAATAAATAGAAGAGGCTAATGAAAGAAAATTACTGAGGAATTCAACAAATGTATTATTGGAAAGTTTTTAAGAGACTTTGTTCTTAAGCTATTATAATACTCAATTGGCTCCTGGGGCAGATGTACCTGAACCAGTGGTTGATAAGTGGAGAGCGGGATTTTTTTTATTTGTCTGGAGGGTTTGCCCTGGAATAGCTGGCAGTAAGATAGCACCATCTGTTGGAAAGAAGCAATGTCAATCACCAGTTAAACATTTTTGATATATGAAAAAAAAGTTTGCCTTTCTAAAGTGCTTGATAAAGAACCATATTAGGATTAGAAGCCACAGTTCAGTGGAACAAG
This sequence comes from Balaenoptera physalus, assembly GCF_965194825.1. Taxonomy (NCBI): domain Eukaryota; kingdom Metazoa; phylum Chordata; class Mammalia; order Artiodactyla; family Balaenopteridae; genus Balaenoptera; species Balaenoptera physalus. The sequence continues at coordinate 12,459,104 of NC_138888.1, read as the reverse complement.
TAGCAAATTGTGTTTATATATCACATTTCCCATTTGTGTAGTAGTCTATTTGTGTAGGTTGGGCTGTTAAACACACACAAAGTCTAAATTATTTTATATATAATATATAATTTATATATCATTTATATATAAATATAAAAATCTTTATTAATTTTTGCAGCCTGTAGATATCTTTGAAATGTCACCACCTTTACTTCTTCCACTTCTTTAAACTCTGAAACAACTACACTTGTCACACAGAATCTGCCCCTCTGAATTTTTGGAAGTTTCTGATTTTGATAGTTACATATTATACTCCTATAAACCACTGCCAGATTTGAAGTGATTGTCAATAAATTTTGCACAGTATATTAAAACCCTCTTTCCAAAACAAATAAATTAAAACTTAAATAAATAGACATTCTCATTGCAATACCAATCCTTGAGAAAGATGATATGTTTATTTCGTATTTTGAACAAAATTCCTGGCCTATTACAATTCATAAACATCTAAACACCAGAACACCTGGTCTTCCTACTTGAGTTCAGTAAGTACAAGAAGGGAAGAAAATGTATTATCACTAATCACAATGACCTAGAAGCCAATCTTTTAGATCCAAATTCTTTTCTCAACCTTTCAAGCTTCCTAAAAACTCAATGCTTCTAAAATCACTTTCTGTGGGCTTCCCTGGTGACGCAGTGGTTAAGAATCCACCTGCCAATGCAGGGGACACGGGTTCGAGCCCTGGTCCGGGAAGATCCCACATGCCGCGGAGCAACTAAGCCCGTGCGCCACAACTACTGAGCCTGTGCTCTACAGCCCGCGAGCCACAACAACCTGAGCCCGTGTGCCACAACTACTGAAGCCTGCCTGCCTAGAGCCCGTGCTCCGCAGCAAGAGAAGCCACCACAAAGAGAAGCCCACGCACCTCAACGAAGAGTAGCCCCGGCTCGCCACAACTACAGAAAGCCCGCCTGCAGCAACGAAGACCTGACACAGCCAAAAATAAATAAATAAATTTATTTTTAAAAAATAAATAAATAAATTTATTTTTTAAAAATAAATAAATAAATTTATTTTTTAAAAATAAATAAAATAAAATCACTTTCTGTGATAAAAATAAATAAAACATAGGTAGTTCCAACCATGAGCACAGAAAGTTCTTTAATCCTTTTCTGGAAGATATCAGCTATTATGCAAAAAATATATTTTTAAAAATCTGTCTAGCACATAGTAGTTCCTGTGCTTCAAATTTATGATTCCTAAATTTGTTATTAGTTTTGATATAAAATGTTATAGATGAGTCAAAGTATATTTACTACAAAAAAGCTCAGGCATCTTTCATATTATAGAAACATATCACATGAAATCTTATACATGCAATTTACAGTTTCTGGATCCAACTTGCTAACCATTGTTTAATTGCTTGCAGTTGTAAACTTTCAGATGCTTGTTGATTCCTCTGTACAATTTCCACTTGATCCAGCTTAGGAAGAACCCACTTGAAAGAGTCAAGGAAGAGTTGTCAAGGGGTGTAATTTACCATGATCTAAAAATGGAGACCTGGGGTGGGATGTCTTGTGACGACAGGAAAGACGCAAAAATGAACGTAGAGTAGCCAACCCACGTGAGAAAATCCTAACTCCGATCAGAGATGTCAACCATCTGGAGCATACAGCATCCTTCTCCCTTTGCTTGACAGACATTGCTACTGAGTAAGGACTGAGCCTTCTCCCATTCTGTGGGTTGTTTATGGTTTCCTAAGCAACCGACAAGGGATTAATCTCCTAAATATACAAACAGCTCATGCAGCTCAATATCAAAACACCAAACAACCCAATCAAAACATGGGCAGAAGATCTAAATAGACATTTCTCCAAAGAAGACATACAGATGGCCAAAAAGCATACAAAAATATGCTCAACATCACTAATTATTAGAGAAACGCAAATCAAAACTACAATGAGGTATCACGTCACACCATTCAGAATGGCCATCATCAAAAAATCTATAAATGCTGAAGAGGGTGTGGAGAAAAGGGAAACCTCCTACACTGTTGATGGGAATGTAAATTGGTACAGCCACTATGGAGAACAGTATGGAGGTTCCTTAAAATAGAGCTACCATATGATCCAGCAATACCACTCCTGAGCATATATCTGGAGACAAACATAATTTGAAAAGATACATGCACCCCAGTGTTCATTGCAGCACTATTTACAATAGCCAGGGCATGGAGGCAACTTAAATGTCCATAAACAGAGGAATGGATAAAGAAGATGTGGTACATAAATACAAAGGAATATTACTCAGCCATAAAAGAGAATGAAATAATGCCATTTGCAGTGACATGGATGGACCTAGAGATTGTCATATGGAATGAAGTAAGTCAGACAGAGAATGACAAATATCTTATGATATCGCTTATATGTGGAATCTAAAAAAATGGTACAAATGAACTTATTTACAAAACAGAAATAGAGTCACAGATGTAGAGCATAAACTTATGGTTACCAAGGGGGAAAGTGGGGGAGGGATAAATTGGGAGATTGGGATTGACATATGACATAGTAGACATATAAAGTCTACTATATACAAAATAGATAACTAACAAGAACCTACTGTATAGCACAGGGAACTCTACTCAATACTCTGTAATGACCTATATGGGAAAAGAATCTAAAAAAGAGTGGATATATGTATATGTATAACTGACTCACTTTGCTGTACAGCAGAAACTAACACAACATTGTAAATCATCTATGCTCCAATAAAAATCAATTAAAAAAAAAAAAAAGGAGGAGAACTGAGCCTTAATCTAGCCTGAAAATCCAGTTCAACAAGTGCTAAATAACTGTTGTTTCCAAAGTGGACAGATAAGACAGTTCTTTGTGAGGTAGGAAGAAACTGCCTATTTCTAGTTTTAACTTCTATTTTTGTCAATGTTTTTCAGTATATGCAATAAGTAGTAGTAATTTATATTTAAATAAATATATATATATGAGGGGAGGTGAAAGTAAATAAGTTGTATGCTTTACCAATAGGAATGAGAAATCAAAGAAGTTTGGAGTTTGCTATTTTAAGGTGCCATAACCAATCAATTGGAATTTTTATAGAAGATAAAATCGAATTGCCATCCCTACTCTAGAATCTCTGTAACATACTGCAGCATCTTCCTCACAGAAAACAAACAAAAAACTTGACTTACTACTTTACTTCCTGATCAAAGTAGAGCTTCCTTCCACCTAAGCTCATGACCAATATTTAATAACAACTACATTAAAATCCCATTTTTCTCCTAACCTTGAACCACACTTCTCATTTAGTGACTCTAGCTATGAACAAGCATCTTAGAATAGTCCATTTTGTAGATAATTGTATCATCAACATCATTAGGAAAAAAGATTTGATTTACAGGATTTTATTTACCACGGTCTCATCTATTTATGTATGGAGCGTGAGAGCCATTGGCGCTAGTTTCCAGTAGTTCCAGTTTTCTGCCTTCTGGGCACAGTAGGACTGGACGTCCTGGTCCCATTAGGGGTGGGGCCATATGACTGAACTGGCCAGTGGAATACGAGCAATGTCACTTCTGTTCTGGAGGATTTGATTTTCAGTGTGAGATTTCCTGGGTTCTCTCTTTTCTCCCTCTATCATGGCGACCTTCTCCATCAGCCTGAAGATCTGAAGGACCACTGTAAGCAAAGCCCCTCTGCCAACCCACTAGAATATGTAGCATGAGTGAGAAAGGAACCTTTGTTGTTTTCAGCCACTGAGATTTGGGGGTTGTTACCAGAGCATGACCTGGTCTGCCCCCATGACAGCTTGAGAGATAACTGAAATTCCACTCAAAACCCAACAAGTCATAACTCAAAGTTTTGGTTAATAAGCTATTGTATATTGCAAGAGAGCCAGCCTTCATTTAAAAACTACAGGAAGTTCTCTATTAATAAATCCCCAAAGAGACAAGTTGGTCCTACATATTCCTATAGTTTTGAAAGGGGAATTTCTCCCTTTGAAATTTCGAAGCGGAGTCTTTGGTATCAGGTGCCAGGTTGGTCTGCTCTGAGAGCAAAAAAGCAGGAGACTGTCCTGTTTGATCCCGACTTGGAATTTTCAACCTCAAGACCTCATATCTCGAGGTAAGAGCAGGTAAGATTTGCAGAACCGCTTATTCTTCCCATTTTTCCTTAATGTCACTTTAAGTGAAAAGAGACTTAATCTGATGTAACCAATTCCTCCCCCAAAAGTCCATCGATATTTCACAGGGATTAGTGTCCAAATATATTCTCATACCGTTTTACTTTCATCCTAAGTCACTATATTTTTTTCACCCCAGCAGAATAGGAAGGAAGAGATCTGTGCTAGGCTTCTCCCCAGAGCCTCACTTAAACACAGGAGGCAGCATGGCTCAGTGGGTGAGGACTGAACTCGGGACATGTGGGACTCGGGTCACAGCTCTGTCACTAAGCAGCTGTGTGATCTCGCAGGCCTCTTAACTTCTGTCAGCCCGTTTCATCACCCTAAAAGGCAACTCATAAGAGTGTCCTTGCCTCACTTTGAGGCTTGTCCGTTTCTAAAGAGACTTTATATCTGAAAACAATCGAACAGTTGAATTACATTATTGGAAGGCTCATCTGTTTGTGGGTATTTACGATGCATCAACACAGATTTACTCTCTTATAACATTTTTAATCAAATAGTCTGACACTTTTCTACAATTTTTAATTTTTTATTTCTCCTTTCTTATTTTTTCTCACCTCCATTTACAGAACCAGATGCGCTAGTTTATCCCGCGAACTGGGTAGAGGCCAGTTCAAGGCCAAATGGGAAGCTTCAAGCTCTCAACCCGGGCCATCTCCCTCTTCCTCTGGGTGCCTGCCTTTGCTTTGATTCGATTTCAGGTGTGTACAGTCCCCTGAAGTTTGTTGTTTTTTCTGCCTGTCCATTGTCCTTACACTTCAGGATGTGGCTTCCCGTATTTACCCACTTGCCGGTCAGCTGACCTGACAGAATCATGTGCGCTAAGGAAGCCTCTCCTGCCTCTGGGGTGGCCTTCTGCCCTCGCCCCACCTGCCTCACTAACCAGAAAAGAAATTACGTGGTTCAGCCTTGGGAACAGATAGAAAGGGAGAACAGTATTTTGAGAAAGGGGAACTTGAATCACATTCTGCAAACCACCATGTTCACAGCCCGTAAACAGGGGACACTGGCCAAGCCAGTGTGAGACATGAGCTAGAAGCCTGGGCCAGAACCAGGAACCAGGCAGGGGTCAAGTTCTGCACCGGTCACCAGTGGAAACAAAAAGAATAATCCCAGCGACGCTGAGAAAGCAAAGGAAAAGAGTGTTTCTTGTCTCTTTTCTATGAGGGATGGAAAATATATGTTTGGTGTCTGCCTGCCAAAGAAAACCTCTGGAGTTTGTGTTGCTGGCCTTGAGCTGCAAAGTGTGGAAGGAAATGAAGAGAATGTTGTGAGGGGTGTGTGCGTGTGTGTTTGATTTTTAAATGATCACTGGGGGCTGGTTAGGAATTTCTGGGTTTGTGATGTGTTGTCCTGTTGTGTTTTGTTTTTAACGACGTGGAAAACGTGCCACTTTCAGGGAGGAGGGCCTGGATAGGAGGGAGGTTCATGGAAAAGGAATCAAAACAAGACTGGGAACTCCCCGAATGCTCAAGCATCTCAAACCACGTGACCGCAGAGGCAGCGGCAACGGCACCTGAGGAATCAAGGCAGGCTTTCCCGTGAATCGTGTATGTCTTTGTGATCACAACAGCGCTTCCTGTCTGAGTCAACAGTGCTTTCAGGGTGGAGTTCATGAGAAAACCTTAGTCATGAAATACCAATTTTCAACTCTTTAATAGAACCAAGCAATATTCTGTAAGAATATCGTGTCCAGAGTTTGCCAAAGAGATTTCTGAAGAAGTTTTGAATCTTACTGTTGGGCACAGAAGGGGGTACAAAATTAATTCAAGGCACGTCCCCTGCCCTGAAAGAGCTTTCGGAGGCCCTTCTGGGAGGTGTGGGATCTGAGAACTGCAATGTGAGGATGGGGCAGAGAACCACAGTGAAAGGCACTGGACCCGACTTGCTTTCTGTAGCTCCCATTGAATGATCAGCCTATCCAGAGCCAGACCCTCTGAGCGCATGCACTCTGCCTGCTGGTCCTCTGGTTTGCTTTCTCAGCAGAGAAGGGCAGGAGAGTTCAGCTGTCACCATGAAGGGCCAGTCTCACGTGCACTTGCCTGCCTGGACGACAAAGTGGAAGCTGGGAGGGCTCCGTGCCCCTAAAATATTGGTCCCTAATCTATTACAGCATCTGAGGTTCTATAATTAGAGAGTTCTTCCTGTATAGGCAGTGTGATAAAGTAGAGGGAGCTTGGACTTCAATTTCAGGCAGACCTGAGGTCAAATCTCAGCTCTTCTGCACACTATGGACTTTTAGCAGGTCGCTTCTTCTGTGAACACTTATTTCCACATCTGTTACCTGGGGATAATGTATGTGAAAATGGTGAGACATAGGAACTAGGCACAGACTATTTTCCTTCCTTTCTTTTCCGAGTCTAGTGGCATAAATACTCCAGAGCTGAGCAACACCCTAAGCTCTTATGTTCTGGCAAACTGGATGTCTCTGTAGGGAAGTTAATTACCACCTTCAGCTGTTATCCAGAATATTGGTTCTCTAACCACTCAAGGATGTAATACCTTTGGCAAAGATTTCTCTCTTGTGATTTTTTCCCCCTTATTCTCATAATCTTCTCACTTCACTAGACCATCCTGGAGACGAAGGGCTATATCTTATTCATTTTTGTATTCCTGGCACATGGCATAGAAGGTATTCAATAAATGTCTGCTGGATGAATAAATAAATGTATGAAAATAATTTCTAGGGAAAAGAGTAAAAGAGAGACAACGTTAGTTAAAGGAGGAAGTACCCCAGGACTAAGAAGAGGAAGATGAGAAGGCAAAACAATTTTTTGCCTAATTTATCATTTTACCCAGAATCAGAACTGCTGCTGCTGCTTTAGAGAGTACGGTACCCCTCCAACTCCCCTCCCTGCCACAGCCACCTGCAGGGTTACAGGTGCTGCTTCTGCTGCTGCGAATGGTGACGATGACGATACCGTGGAACAGGATTAGGAAACCACCTTTTCTTAAAATGACCTTGACAATTTTTGCAACTATTTTGCTGCTGACTTTTTAAAAAATTTTTTGATTAATTAATGTATTTATTTTTGGCTGCCTTGGGTCTTTGTTGCTGTGCGCGGGCTTTCTCTAGTTGCAGCGAGCAGGGGCTACTCTTTGTTGCGGTGCGCGGGCTTCTCATTTTGGTGACTTCTCTTGTTGTGGAGCACAGGCTCTAGGCACTCGGGCTTCAGTAGTTGTGGCACGTGGGGTCTCAGTAGTTGTGGCTCGCGGACTTAGTTGCTCTGCGGCATGTGGGATCTTCCCGGACCAGGGATCTGAACCCATGTCCGCTGTTTTGGCAGGCGGATTCTTAACCACTGCACCACCAAGGAAGTCCCTGCCGCTGATTTTCTGAAGGATTTCAAGCCATATCTGCTTTCTGAGCCACAGCTGTTTTCAATATCTTGACTACACTAAGTACAGAACAGGTGTGACTTATTTTAATACAAATCTGGCCTCACTGGGGATGGGATGAGCTCCTGAAGGGGGCATGCAGGGTATTTATTTCTCAGGCTTCAGGAGCTTTCCCGCTGCCCCTGGGGTACCCGCAGGTACCAGTGCGTCAATGCAGGCTGAGTTGTGCCCTACGCTGAGTGCCAAAGCCTCATTTTGTTTGTAAGGGTAACTCCCACAGTCAGACATCACATCCCAAAACAAAACGAAACGAAAGCTTCCCACCTGTCATCAGAATGACCTTTATCTCTGCTTCATATCAGGAACAGGTAGATGTCATATTTTAAACATGGCCATCTCATGGATGTGCTCTACATGCAGGAACAGGTAGATGTCGTATTTTAAACATGGCCATCTCATGGGTGTGCTCTACATGCAGGAACAGGTAGATGTCATATTTTAAACATGGCCATCTCATGGATGTGCTCTACATGCAGGAACAGGTAGATGTCATATTTTAAACATGGCCATCTCATGGATGTGCTCTACATGCAGGAACAGGTAGATGTCGTATTTTAAACATGGCCATCTCATGGGTGTGCTCTACATGCAGGAACTGGAACTCTGACTCCCCTCTCTGACCCCCTCTCTCCCCTCACCACTTCACTTTCAAACTCAAGAGCTGGGAGGCAGGATTGAGTAGACTATGCAGTGGAATCAGATAAACCCTGAAGTCTGGGCACTTTATTTATTTATTTATTTATTTTTAATTTTTTAAAAAATTTATTTATTTATTCACTTATTTTTGGCTGTGTTGGGTCTTCGTTTCTGTGCGAGGGCTTTCTCCAGTCGTGGCAAACGGGGGCCACTCTTCGTCACGGTGCGCGGGCCTCTCATTATCACGGCCTTTCTTGTTGCGGAGCACAGGCTCCAGACGCGCAGGCTCAGTAGTTGTGGCTCACGGGCCCAGCCGCTCCGCGGCATGTGGGATCCTCCCAGACCAGGGATCGAACCCGTGTCCCCTGCATTGGCAGGCGGACTCCCAACCACTGCGCCACCAGGGAAGCCCCAGTCTGGGCACTTTAGAACACCAGAAGTTTATTTCTCACTCACAACATACTCTGATGCCGGTCACATGGCTCTCTTCCAAGGGGTGAGTCAGGAACATATGTATTCTATACAAATGGGTAGTTTCAACGTGTCTCCTATTGATGCTTCTACAAACAATTCTGCATTTTCCAGGAGGGGAAGGGGGCAACAGGGAGGAAGAAGAGAATGGAAACCAGACATATCTGGGTAATATTTATAAGGGACCTTTATTAATAGTCTATGTAAAAAATTCCTGTAAAAATGGCCGTTGTCTCAGGGGTAGAATTAGATTTGGTAACCAGGGAGAAGGCAAACTAACAATGGGTGAGGTAATACGTTTGTGACTCAGTGTGTAAATTCTGTCCTTTGGAAGGTTGTCTATTGATGACACCTTGCAGTTTGGACCCAGCAATACAGTGAATGTGAAATTCAGACCCCACTTTCCATACTCAAGCTTGAGTGAGCCTGTGATTCTGAGAGTGAGTGAGACTTCACAGAGGTCCATGCCCCAACTCGTGTGGTTCAGTGACCATTAGCAATAAAGGCTTTTATTTATAATGAGAAACAGTTGAAATATGGAAGGAAATGATAGAATGACAGGATTTCCTGTAAAGTGCACGAACAAAGCAATAATACACAAGGTGCCTTTACAAAGAGCTCTAATAAATTTTACGTAAATGCCTGACATGACCTTTTGTGCTTCTGAGCTACTTCAGTTACAGTAACATCAGAGACAGTGGCCAAAGCATTTACTATAAATTCAAATGCTTTGGGACTTCCCTGGTGGTGCAGTGGTTAAGAATCCGCCTTCCAATGCAGGGGACACGGGTTCGAGCCTTAGTCCTGGAAGATCCCACATGCTGCGGAGCAACTAAACCCATGCGCCACAACTACTGAAGCCCACGCGCCTAGAGCCGGTGCTCTGCAACAAGAGAAGCCACCGCAATGAGAAGCCCGCGCACCGTAACAAAGAGTAGCCCCCGCTGGCTGCAACTAAAGTCTGCGTGCAGCAATGAAGACCCAACGCAGCCAAAAAAAAAAAAAAAAAAAAGCTTTCCTATTAATGTGAATCAATGTATGAAAATCAATGCACATTTCATACTCAGACATGCTCAGAAATGCTATGCACAGGCACATACACAGGGGAAAAGAATGTCTATGCCCTGATCTCATTTTCTTTAAAAATGTTACACTCAGGGAGCCCCAGCAAGTACACATAGCCTAGGGAAGGAAACAGCAGACTTCATTAAGCAATTAGGAAATGCAAGTCAACATGTTAGCATTCTTAAATCGTATGGGAATGACTTCACGGAGATTTGTCCTAAATAATTAACAAGTCAAACACTTTTTCCTTAAGAGCCAAGAACTTTGCAATATTAAAGAATCATTTCATTAATTGACTTTTAAAATTCATGGACTTCTCCTTTATATGTATTTGAAACTTTTTAAGTTTAAATTTTTTAACGTTTAGAAATAAAGGGAGATATTAGTCTATCCTGCACTCTCAAAGCTTTTTTTCTTCCTTTATGTTACTTTCGTCAACTGATTGCTATCAAAGAAAGCAATTTCCTGTAACGTTTCATTTTACTGCAAAATGATTTTCCTGTACTTTATCTGGAAAATATATCGTGATGTTGCCTCAACACCAATATGGGAATGCCGGCAGGCAAGACATTGACAAGAGGGACCAGATGAGAGTAAGGGAAAGTGTAAGCCTCTGGGGACTTGGCACGTCAGAATAACAGGAAGAGCTATTTAAAATGTATGTCTGGGGCTCACCCTCTGAGGTTCTAGTTCACTACAAATATTATGAGTGGGCACACTTTTTTTGCCACAAGGGCTATCAGAACACTTGGGCCCGGTCTGGGGTTCACCTCCGTCACGTGCCAGCAACACGTGTGCATCGTCCGCCAACATCACTCCTGGGCCCACCTTCTTTCCTCCTCACGTTTTCTATTTACCTATTTTTCCTTACTTATTTTTAGTTGATCTTGCTAAATTGTGTGCATCTTTATATGCAGATTTCAATTCCTTTCACTCTGTGGATAATTTTAAGTAAGCGAATAAATAATAACGCTCCAGGGCAAGTTTTCCAATAAGGAGAGTTTATATTGCATATTACAGTTCTGTTCTTTCCATGACCTTTTGTCTTACTTCAGAATTGCAGTGCTGTGGTGTTCGCTCCTCACACCATCAACCCTGTTCTTGGGAGAGCACCTCATACTCATCATTTATACTCAGAATAAACTTAAACCAGTGTACAACCCCTGCCAGGGGTATTTGCTTTGGTTCTAATTGCAAAATAAGATTTACTACCTCAAATCAATTTTAGATATCAAGGAAATGGGAGAAAATAGAGGAAATAATCATGGACAGAAAGGTGTCTTCTCAGTACTGCAAAAATGATACCACCCACCAAGAATTATTTTTGCTTATAACATTTTAAAGAAAAATGTTAGGGCTTAAGTAACAATTTTAATTTATTGATGGCCTTCTGTGAGCCATATGAAAAGCCAAATTAACAAAGATGCTGAAGAGAGAATGAAACAGATGGTTATGTGAAAATTGAAAGGCAATCTGGAGGAAGGTAAGTAGCTACTGACTGTCCATTTGTGTGGCAGGGAGACAGAAGAGGTCCAAAATATGTATTAAGGAAGAAAAGGTTAAATAAAAATAACTTGATCATTGTTAGGCCCGGATGAGAGTTCAAGGATGGACTTTAAAACACAAGGTCAGGGACTTTCCTGGTGGCGCAGTGGTTAAGAATCCGCCTGCCAATGCAGGGGACACAGGTTCGAGCCCTGGTCCAGGAAGATCCCACGTGCCGCGGAGCAACTAAGCCTGTGCACCACAGCTACTGAGCTTGTGCTCTAGAGCCCGTGAGCCACAACTACTAAGTCCAAGTGCCACAACTCCTGCAGCCCACATGCCTAGAGCCCGTGCTCCACAAGAGAAGCCACCGCAATGAGAAGCCCACGCACCGCAACGAAGAGTCGCCCCCGCTCGCCGCAACAAGAGAAAGCCCGCGTGCAACAACGAAGACCCAACGCAGCCAAAAATTAATTAATTAATTAATTAATTTTAAAAAAACACAAGGTCATGTGTTTGAGTGGCTGTGGTGGCAATTGCTGCTTGCTCTGTATTTTGGAGAGAATTTTGCCTATTTGTTTGGACTCCCCTGTGTGGACTCGAATACAACGTCTCTGTTATGGATTGAATTGTGTCCCCCAAAAATATATGTTGAAGTTTCAACCCCCAGTACCTGTGAACTTGACCTTACTTAGAAATAGGGTCTTGGAAGATCTAACCAAATTAAGATGAGGTCATGCTGGATTCGGGTGAGCCTTAACCCAGTATGACTGGTGTCTTAGAAGAAGAGGGAAATTCAGAGACAGAGACACACAGAGGGAGAAGACCATGTGAAGAGGAAGGCAGAGGTTGGAGTGATGCCGCTACAAGCCAAGGACACCAAGGATTGCTGGGAGTCACCAGAAACTAGGAAGAGGCAAGGAAGGATCCTCGCCTACTGATTTCACAGTTCACACAGCCCTGCTGACCCCTCGGTTTCAGACTTTTAGCCTCCAGAACTGTGAGACATTAAACTTCTGTTGTTTCAAGTCAAGCATGTATGGTACTTTGTTACAGCAACCCTAAGAAACAAATATAGTCACTGTAAGTGCAGAAAGAGATGTTGCGGCAGATGTAACAGCAAACAGAGCAGAATGAGGCCTCTTTCTGCCCCGGACCCTCCAGAACTCACGTACCTCTGACAGGAACACCTCGCAGGCCAGTTCTCAGCACAGCTTCCTTTCCAGGCATGTTTTGCCTCCATGGCCTCGGGGCTACGATTCCAAATCATCTAGATGACTCCCACCACCCCACAGCCAGCCCCCAGCATAAGTAAAAATAAGAACACAAAAGTTCACGTGTTTTTATGGATTCCTATACTTTTCAAATATTTAGTAGGAAGCATGTATTAATTTTGCTGTAACTGGTAAAAAAAAAAAAAAAAAACTTTGTCTAAAATATCTTGTAAGAAAGGCTCTTTGCACAGTATTTAACAGTTTTCTACAACCACCATGAGTCCTGTGTCCTAAAATCTCTAATTGCACCTGAGAAAACTTAAAATTTTGGTGACATTGGTGTAATCATGTCTCTCAGCTCCCCAATAAGCCTACACCTTCTTTGTTGGGTGGGGGGTTGTCAAATGTTGGGGCAACCCTCTTTCGAGTTCCTTTTCACTCTGTTGAACATTTGAGAGAGACCAAGTGAAGACACGTCCACCAAGTGAAGACACGTCCACCAAGTGAAGACAGACACATCCACCAAGTGAAGACACGTCCACCAAGTGAAGACACGTCCAGTGGTGATGCTCAGTAACAACTTGACTCGCCACCCAGGGGTCCGGACACTGCCCTGGGGCCCAATCTGTAGCCACTACACAACTACACAACTTTGGCTTCAAACGTCTTGATAAGGGTCTTCAGACTCTCATCTTTGGGCTTCCTTCCATGTGTCATTGAAGGAATGGCCTGGGTATGAATTGTTGCCTCAAATTTCCCAAGGAACTCTTCTGCCCTGAATGCTACAAGAATGAAACTCTGGAGTCCAGATGTTCCTAAGAGTGTTGGGGTCCAGAAAAAAAAAAAAATCTCACTATAAAGGATGCTTTCCCCTCACACCCTCATATCCCCATCCCCATCTGAATTCATAGAGATGAAGACAGGTTAAAATAAAAATTAGGAGCAGACTTGAAGCCAATAGAGAACAGTTCAATCTCACCTCCTTAGCTTTAGCTTAATGGGTGGCTTGGAGGAGAATAGGTGAGGAGAAATAGGGGGATGCATATGGCCTTAGTTTCCTTGTGGTTCTTTTTTGTTGGTATACCAGATGGCTTAATGATCCATAATTATCCATACAGCTCTTTCTGTACACCCCCAACACTTCCATCTTTTTATAAACTACCATGTATTGAGAAATTTCTGTCAGTCACTATCCTAAGCATTATTTCATTTAACCTTTTCAGTGGAATGTGAGGTAGTTACTAGTATTATCTCCATACCTCAGATAGAAAGGTTAACTAACTTGCTCGATTCCATCCTGCTGATAAGAGACAGAGCTGGTCTATCTGATTCCCAAGCCCATTCTCTCCCCCTAAGTTATGTGCTGCCTCCGGACTGCTCCACTTGGCTGTAACTACAGTCTCTTAAGTGTCCCACGAGATACAATGGTGGGGAGAAGTTATATGAAATCCATTGACTGAGAATTCTGAAGAAACTAAATGGAATTTAATGAAGAAACTGAATGGAAAAAGGATTCCAGAGTCTGGAGGAAAACCAAAAGGACGGAGCATGGAAAAGGTACATTTTAGGAAAGGAGGAGAAGTGAGCAGAAAAATAGGACTACGGCACACACTTATACACACTGTACCTGCTCAACTGCAAGAGGGAACCATTCACTTATATTTTATGTAAAAGATGTCTTCCAGGGTTGTTCAGTGCACAACCTGGGCAGCCGAGTGAGGTGGCCCTGGGAATGATACTGTACATGCTCCAGCATTGGTAGTAATTTTTTAAATATTTATTTATTCATTTATTTATTTATTTGGCTGCGCCGGGTCTTAGTTGCAGCACACAGGATCTTTGCTGTGGCATGCAGGATCTTTAGTTGCAACACACAGACTGTTAGTTGCGGCATGTGGGATCTAGTTCCCTGACCAGGGATCGAACCTGGGCCCCCTGCATTGGGAGTGTGGAGTCTTAACCACTGGACCACCAGGGAAGTCCCGCATTGGTAGTAATTTGAAGAAAAGGAGCTGGGGTTCTTGTTTAAAAGAAAAGGATGACCCTGAACAGACACAGTATAATATATGAATGGTTTTGTTCACGTCACTCAGGCTTCTGACCTGTAACTAATGTTAATAATTATTTATGGGACATACATATGTACATACATAAAATACATATGAATTGAATACTTGAATACAATGTAATTGTTGTATTATGATTTAAACTTCTCTGAAAATTAGTTTTTCTCCTTCACGGATATATTTGTAGTTCATTCAGATTACATTCAAATGAACTTTTGTAAGAGGTGGGAGTGAAAGTAGAGATTTGGCAAAGGTTAATAGAAAAAATGAGAGCGAGAACATGCAATAAACTTGCCAAAAAAAGAAAATGAAATTTTGGAAAAACGCTGCATGTGGTATAAAATCCAAGGTTTTTTTTAAAATAAGGGCATTGTTGGGCTTCCCTGGTGGCGCAGTGGTTGAGAATCTGCCTGCCAATGTAGGGGACACGGGTTCGAGCCCTGGTCTGGGAAGATCCCACATGCCATGGAGCAACTAGGCCTGTGAGCCACAATTACTGAGCCTGTACGTCTGGAGCCTGTGCTCCGCAACAAGAGAGACCACGATAGTGAGAGGCCCGGGCACCATGATGAAGAGTGGCCCCCACTTGCCGCAATTAGAGAAAGCCCTCGCACAGAAACGAAGACCTAACACAGCCATAAATAAATAAATAAAATAAAATTTAAAAAATTTTTTTAAAAAAATAAAGGCATTGTTGACAAGAATATTAAAGTGATCATTTTAT
This sequence comes from Balaenoptera physalus, assembly GCF_965194825.1. NCBI lineage: Eukaryota > Metazoa > Chordata > Mammalia > Artiodactyla > Balaenopteridae > Balaenoptera > Balaenoptera physalus. Next base: position 12,443,861 of record NC_138888.1, on the reverse strand, counting down.
TTTACTTCAATAGGATTGAAGACTTGAAGAAACAGTGTGCCCTTCATATCAGTTGTGTAAATAATCCTAAATAAGAGACGCACGAACCCTAAATTTCTAAAACCACGTATTTGTGGCCTAAATTTGCTCCCAAACTCCTACATCTTCAGTTATTTCCTGCATGGGGGGCAGGAGATGGAGAGGCAAGGCAGCATAAATCTACCAGCTATTCCCAAAAGATGTGACATTTCCCAGATTAAATGATTTTTACTCCCAAAAGTCTGGGATTACAACAAAATTCTCATCAAAGAAGGAAGGGGTAAAATAAGAGGAAATGGAGTGGGAGATACAGCAAATTAGAAGTCCTGGGGTCTTGATGGCACTCTGGTCCTCCCAGAGTCCACCTTTGTGAAGCTTTAACCAGGACACGGCATAAAGAATTCCTACTCAGTGTCAAGGCCGTCCAGCCCCAAATTCAGTTATATGGGACCTAATAGTAACTGTATAGGTTCTTGGAGGAGAGTGGACTTTGAAGTTAGATTAATCTGGGTTCATATCCTATCTTATTTATTCACTTAATAATTATTCACGAAGCACCTGCCACATGCCAAACACTAAAAGTAAAAAATAAAGTAGAGCATGTCTTTCCCTTTGAGAGCTTAATTACACGCCATGTGCCCTGGAGCAATACCAAACCTCTGCTGGCCTCATCCATGAATGGGGATTGTTAATAACCTCCTCTCAAAGGTGGAGTTCCTGGGGAAGGGGATAGGGTTCCCTTAAATGTTACCCTTCCTCCCCAACGTAGCGGGGTGATGTGAGGAAACTTTCCTGCCCCCAAAACTTTCTCTGTGACCAATGCCTAGATCATGGAAGTATGTTGAAAATATGAATGTTATAATGTGGTAAGATCTTATCATATTCATTGACTCTCTATTAGAAGCCTTACTACTCATTTTTTATTTTTTTCCACTCCTGATTATTATGCAGTCCTTCACTCAAATATTCCTTCTTTCTTTTATTGTGGTAAAATACACATAACATAAAATTTACCATTTTAATTACTTTTAGTGCAGTTCAGTAGTATTCAGGACATTCACACTGTTGTCCAACCACTACCACCATCCGTCTCCAGACCTTTTTCACCTTCCCCAACTGAAACTCCATAACCATTAACCACTAACTCCCCATTCCCCCTCCTATAGCCCCTGGCAACCACCCTTCTACTTTCTGTCACTATAAATGGCTACTCTCAGTACCTCATGTAAGCGGAATTACACTGTATTTGTCCTCTTGTGACTGGCTCATTTCACTTAATAATGTCCTCAAGGTTCATCCATGCTGCACCATGTGTCAGAATTCCCTTCCTTTCTGAGGGTGAATAATTATTTCGTTGCATGCATGAGCCGCACTTTATTTACCCATTCATTCATCAACGCACAGATGGATTGTTTCCACCTTTTGGCTGTTGCGAGTAGTGCTGCTATGAACATTGGTGGATTTATTCACTTTTGCCTGCTAGGTACATATAAGGTTATGAAAAATTAGAACCACATAGTCCATAGATTATAGAGACTGAAAATGTGCTTGGAGATAATGGAGTCAGGCTGCCACACTGTGCCAACAAGGAAGCAAAGTCACAGAGGGATTACGCGATACTTCCAAGACTTGAAGAACTTCCAGGTTCTTCATAGCAAAGCCTAGCAATGAAACTCACTACGTCAGTGAAACTTACTACAAGTGCTACTGCTGTATTCATATGTGGATCTAATCAACAAATCATCCAGCATATATAAAATATTTATCAACAAAAGAAGGGTTATATTTCTGGCCCTAAAGCAAGTCTCAACATATTTCAAAGGACTGAGATCACACAGACTATATTCTCTGACCAAAATGAAATTCAGATGAAAATTAATAACAAGCCATATGTAGATTACCATCTATTTAAAAATTAAGAAATATGCTTCAAAAAACCAATGACTCAATTCCATTGTGCTCGGCGGTTCCCCGGATCTGTCTCTTGCTTCAAAAGTGTTTGGACGGAACAGACCCAGGGTCGCCCTTTCCTCCAGCCTCCGACCACCCTCCAACCTTCGGAGTCAGCCACTCAGCTATCCTCGGTCACCGGGACCAGCCAACACCATTTTTTGAGCCGAACTCCTTATTACCGATCAACCACGAGCTCCCAGATTCGTCAGAATTATTCCACCGAGGTGGAGGCCGCCGTCAACCGCCTGGTCAACATACATGTGCGGGCCTCCCGCACCTACCTCTCTCTGGGCTTCTATTTCGACCGCGACGATGTGGCTCTGGAGGGCGTGGGCCACTTTTTCCGCGAATTGGCCGAAGAGAAGCACGAGAGCGCCGAGCGTCTCTTGAAAATGCAAAACCAACGCGGCGGCCGCACCCTCTTCCAGGACGTGCAGAAGCCATCTCAAGATGAGTGGGGTGAAACCCAGGACGCTGTGGAAGCCGCCATTAACATGGAGAAGAACCTGAACCAGGCCCTTCTGGATCTGCATGCCCTGGGTTGTGCCTGGACAGACCCCCACCTCTGCGACTTCCTGGAGAGCCACTTCCTAGATGAGGAGGTGAAACTCATCAAGAAGATGGGTGACCACCTGACCAACCTCCGCAGGTTGGCTGGTCCCCAGGCTGGGCTGGGCGAGTATCTCTTCGAAAGGCTCACCCTCAAGCACGACTAGGAGCCTTCAGAGCCCAGTGGCCTTTGAGGAGCCACTGTGGTGTCAGGGCTTCTGCCTGAAGCCCCTCTCTGCAGCCACTAGGCAGCTTTTTTACCACCCTGGAGCCCTCTCCCAAGCCTTGGACCAATTGGAAACAATAAAGCTTTTTGCAGCAAAAAAAAAAACCAATGACTCAAAGAAAAAATTATAAAGGAAATTAGAAAATATTTGTAACTGTGTAACAATAAAAACATAGCAAAATGTATATCAAAATCTTGTAGTATTTAAAGCACACTTATGATCCTTTTGTATTAGAAAGGAATTAAGTTAAAAAGCTGAGTAACCATCTCACGGAGGTGGAAAAGAACAGGAAATAAACACAAAGAAAAGTTAAAAGAAAGTTAACAATAAAAACAAAAGCCAAATAAATAATATATAATGAAAAGAATCAAGATAATCAAAACGTTGTTTTTTGAAAAGATTAAGAAAATTAATAAAACAGTTGGTGAAACTGATTAAGGGAAAAAGAAAGAAGGCATAAATGACCAATGCAAAGAATGAAAGGAAGCCATAACTATAGGTTCTACCAACATTAAAAACATAAGAAAACTTTGTGAATAACTATGCCAATGAAGTTGAAAATTTAGGTAAAATGGACAAAATTCCAGCAAAATAAACCTTACCAAAATTAGTTTATGAATATCAGAAAATCTGAATAATCAGTTTAAAGTCTGTGTCTGATAACTCTAACATTTGAGTCACTTGCAGATCTTTTCTTTCTCTAAATCTTGTGCTGAAATAAGTAGTAACTTTTTATTGAATGCTGGACATCGTATATGAAAAACCACAGAAACTCTGAGTGATCTTTTTTTTTTTTTAACATCTTTATTGGAATATAATTGCTTTACAATGATGTGTTAGTTTCTGCTGTATAAGAGAGTGAATCAGCTATACGTATGCATATATCCCCTTATCGCCTCCCTCTTGCCTCTCCCTCCCACCGTCCCTATCCCACTCCTCTAGTTGGACACAAAACACTGAGGTAATCTCCCTGTGCTATGCGGCTGCTTCCCACTAGCTATCTATTTTACATTTGGTAGCGTATATATGTCCATGCCACGCTCTCACTTCGTCCCAGCTTACCCTTCCCCATCCCCGTGTCCTCAAGTCCATTCTCTATGTCTGCATCTTTATTCCTGTCCTGCCCCTAGGTTCTTCAGAACCTTTTTTTTTTTTTTTAGATTCCATATGTATGTTTTAACATATGGTATTTGTTTTTCTCTTTCTGACTTACTTCACTCTGTATGACAGTCTCTAGGTCCATCCACCTCACTACAAATAACTCAACTGCGTTATTTTTTTATGGCTGAGTAATATCCCATTGTATATATGTGCCACATCCTCTTGATCCTCTCATCTGTCGATGGACACTTAGGTTGCTTCCATGTCCTGGCTATTGTAAATAGTGCTGCAATGAACATTGTGGTACATGACTCTTTTTGAATTATGGTTTTCTCAGGGTATATGCCAAGTAGTGGGATTGCTGGGTCACATGGTAATTCTATTTTTAGTTTTTTAAGGAGCCTCCATACTGTTCTCCATAGTGGCTGTATCCATTTACATTTCCACCAACAGTGCAGGAAGGTTCCCTTTTCTCCACACCTTCTCCAGCATTTATTGTTTGTAGATTTTTTGGTGATGGCCATTCTGACCGGTGTGAGGTGATACATCATTGCCGTTTTAATTTGCATTTCTCTAATGATTAGTCATGTTGAGCATCCTTTCCTGTGTTTGTTGGCAATCTGTATATCTTCTTTGGAGAAATGTCTATTTAAGTCTTCTGCCCATTTTTCAATTGGGTTTTTTGTATTTTTGATATTGAGCTGCCTGAGCTGTTTGTATATTTTGGAGATGAATCCTTTGTCAGTTGCTTCATTTGCAAATATTTTCTCCCATTCTGAGGGTTGTCTTTTCATCTTGTTTATGGTTTCCTTTGCTGTGCAAAAGCTTTTAAGTTTAATTAGGTCCCATTTGTTTATTTTTGTTTTTATTTCCTTTACTCTAGGAGGTGGGTCTAAAAGGATCTTGCTGTGATTTATGTCATGGAGTGTTCTGCCTATGTTTTCCTCTAAGAGTTTTATAGTGTCTGGTCTTGCATTTAGGTGTTTAATCCATTTTGAGTTTATTTTTGTGTATGGTGTTAGGGAGTGTTCTAATTTCATTCTTTTACATCTAGCTGTCCAGTTTTCCCAGCACCACTTATTGAAGAGGCTGTCTTTTCTCCATTGTATATTCTTGCCTCCTTTATCAAATATAACGTGACCATATTTGCGTGGGTTTATCTCTGGGCATTCTATTTTGTACCATTGATCTATATTTCTGTTTTTGTGCCAGTACCATACTGTCTTGATTGCTGTAGTTTTGTAGTATAGTCTGAAGTCAGGGAGCCTGATTCCTCCAGTTCCATTTTTCTTTCTCAAGACTGCTTTGGCTATTTGGGGTCTTTTGTGTTTACATACAAATTGTGAAATTTTTTGTTCTAGTTCTGTGAAAAATACCATTGGTAGTTTGATAGGGATTGCATTGAATCTGTAGATTGCTCTGGGTAGTATAGTCATTTTCACAATGTTGATTCTATTCTGGGTGATTTTATCCTCCATCAGAGAGGATTTACCTTATTATCTGGCAGTCAGCAGACATGGGTGTAGATCACCTCAACACACTTAGTGCATTTAGATTTGAGGTTGCCTTTGAGTCTTTTTAATGTCTAACCTTCCTCTAAATTGCACCCCTTCTCAGGTTCTTGCCCTCCAAACAAAGCTGGGGTGTTTACTAGAGCACCTGCTTCATGGCTTTGATTTTTATCTCCTTCTCTGGGACTTCAAGGCTGCCAGAAACTCCCACTCTGCTTTTCAACCATTTTCAACTCAATTCTTTCACCCCTCACCTTGCTCAGCTTGAGAATCAATAAATGTCCCAAGGAGAAAACTGGTGTCAGGCATTGGGCTTCCTTCTCTGCGTTCCCTTTCTCTTTCCAGGATTTTGTCCCCTCAAGTCTTGGCTGTCTTGGCAGTCCTCAAACTCCAAAGTTTGTCTCCTCAGCTTTGTGAGATTGCTGAAGGTTCTGCTGGTTTGATACTTCTTAGCATTCACCTTCTACCAACTTCACAGCCTTGTCCCCATGTCAAGGACTGGCAGGTGGTCCAGGGACCAAACTGCATGCAGAAAATAGGACTTACCTCCGTGCCATGCCCTTCTCTCCAGTGTGTTGGTCTCTCACGTCCGTGTTACCTCAGATGTCTTCAAACATATTTTTGGTATTGGGCTTTTCTAGATTTTCCTGATGGGAGCATTTGTCTACGACAAGCTATACCCTTCTCACTGAAATCAGAAATCTGTTCATTAAAGCATAACATATTAAAGATATAATAATGGTTATAGAAGTTATGTTTTTAACATTGGCATTTCAGGAGTTAGGTGGAGACTGCAGCAGCCAGGAGGAAGAGCAGAGTATCGAAGGAAAGGATAAAGAGGTTAATAGCTTTATCTTTTGGGCTTCCCTGGTGGCGCAGTGGTTGAGAATCTGCTTGCTAATGCAGGGGACACGGGTTCGAGCCCTGGTCTGGGAAGATCCCACATGCCGCGGAGCAACTAGGCCCGTGAGCCACAACTACTGAGCCTGCGCGTCTGGAGCCTGTGCCCCGCAACGGGAGGGGCCGCGATAGCGAAAGGCCCGCGCACCGCGATGAAGAGCGGCCCCTGCACCGCGATGAAGAGTGGCCCCCACTTGCCGCAACTAGAGAAAGCCCTCACACGAAAACTAAGAGACCCAACACAGTCATAAATAAATAAATTAAATAAATAAATAAAGTATTAAAAAAAAACAAAACTAAACTAATCTTTAAAAAAAAAATAGCTTTATCTTTTGATGTGGTCTGTGATGGTTCTAGAAATAAAGGTATAAGAAATTTACCAATATGCTAAATCAGCACAACGCATGGGGTGTGATCAAAACACAACTTTAGTTTTCCATGGCTTCTTGCAAATGTATTCAGTGATGTTCACCTTCCCCTGCCCCTGGATGAAACCTTGGACCGATCCCATGACATTTCTGCTCACTAACAGGTAATAGACATACCTCTGTTACTTTAAATTGCATAGTCTGAAATCAGAAATTAACATCCAGTCCTCAACAAATCAAAATTTTGGATCGATTTCACATCAGTTCTTCTCTGCACTTTCCAGACCCACTGTGGGCTGAGTGTTGCAGAAGGAAAGAGATGTGTGGTCTTTCTCTATCTTCTCTTCCTCCGGAAGCCACGGCTTCTTGCCTCTCCAGGGTTGGAGCACAGGGAGGAGGGGAAAGGGGGCAGGGAGATTGCTACTTGAACTGATAATATTATGTTAGCTGCACACTCTCTGGCCTGGCAGATGTCTAAAACTGTCTGTCTTTCGTAGGCACTTGCAGAGGCTTACCTGCTGGGTCCCTCTGGCTGAAGTACCTGTGACACAGATGATGCTTCACTTTCACTTGGCCTCTCCCCGCTCAGCCCTTGGTTCTCTAGCAATCCACTTAACTAGGCTGCTGGCCGCGTGCATCACATGACCCCTCCAAGTTTGTCTTCTTAGGGAGGGCTTTAAGTGGCTCCAGAGCATTCCACACTCTCTGGTCCATTGGAAATATTCATGCCCCTTTTGACTGGCCAAAAGTGCAGTATTTCACAGTCACGAGAGCAATCCTCTTGTACTCCATCATTTAAGCTGCTCACTGGCCAATGGTCTAAACTTTTTGTCCTCCAGATTTCCTAGGATGGGAATTAGACACAAGACCACTCTGTATCCCAAATTCTAGGGGTATGTATTGGACACCCCTTTTGGTCCAGGTAAAGCCCCCCATATTCAGTTTGAGGTGATGAGACAGGTAATCTCTGTTCAGCCCCTTGGTGGGAAATGTGGATGGTGCTCACAACAGAACCTTCTTGAGGGAATTCTTCCTCACAAAATGCTCTCTTCCTCTCCACTTCAACATTTTTATATTCTCCAAGTAATAGTGGGTAAAGAGGGGAGTTCCCTGGTGGCCTTAGTAGTTAGGATTCCAGGATTTCACTACCGTGGCCCACGTTCAATCCTTAGTTGGGTAACTGAGGTCCTGCAAGGCCCTCAGCATGGCCAAAAAGAAAAAAAAGACGAGCTCAAGTGTCAATAAACCGGTTCTCGACTGTTTTCTTTATAATTCTGCTTATGGGAGTTTATTTCACATCCATTGTGGTAGACATCCTATTAGCACTTCAGTCAAAATGAAGACAAGAATCATCCTATTTTCACATTCTATTACTAGGATATTGCTTACAGTAATAAGGACAGCAAATAGAGCAATCAATGATCACAAATGCAAATGCATACAAGGGCAGACAGCTAAAGCAACTGAGTAAAACAGGCCTGAGGCAAGAAAGGTTATTGGAGCTGCTTTGTCCATTTTTAATTTTCCCACTTGGGTATGGTGAAATGTTTTGTTGCTATAAGAAAAAGAGACAGATGATGATAAATGGCAATTTATACTCGGCCTCAGTACTGAAGAGCAGTAAGGAGTGGTGAGGTCTGGGGAAAACTGGAAATCCGAATGACTGACAGTTACTACCCAGCTTGAGCCAACTGTTTCTATAAAGTAATGCAAATCCAGTTTTGAATATTTGATGATTTTTCAAGCAAAGCAGGAAAATCTACCTTGATCCTTTATGAAACTTTTTTTTTCAAACAGTGTGCAGACCAAATAACTCAGCCAGTCTACACCCACTACAAGAGAGATGCTAAAATAATGAACCAAAACCTCGTGTGTCAGAGCAGAAAGTCAGTAAATATTTTCTTACCTTGATACATTTACAGTGACTGTAGTACATTATTTAGACCTGTGAAGGTAACTAAGGGAATAAAAAAGCTAAAAGAGTTAAAAGTGGTTGTCTTTAAGGACAGCATTAGAAGAACTATAGTTTGTATTAGTCTATGTACTATTTTAGATTTTTAATGCTTATCTGTATTACTTTGATAACAAATTTAAAATAAAAAGTAACCAAAAAATCCCTTCACAGAATCCCAACTCTGATTTGAGCTCCCTTGCTGGAACATGTGTTACCATCAGAGAACAGAAGCAGCTGACTACTTGGTACCCCAAGGCAACAAGAGCACCTCCACCAGCTTTGCAGAAATGCTCATCATGCCAGGGTTCCTAAAGCTCTGTGTCTAGCTGCTGCCTCTATGCCCTCCACTCCCGCACTGTTTTGCCCGAGGTCTTGTTCTTCGTACATACTCCATATGTAATTCTGGCCGGCTGCTCAGGGAAGACGATGACAATATCTGAGGATCTACGTCCAATCCTAGAACCAAGTTGACCAGCCTTCTCCAATGTCCAAAGACTTCATGGCATTGTATCACCGAGCTTCCGACACCCGCCGCCCTCGCCATAGGTTAACGCAATGCCATCCTTGTGACTGCATGTCCGCTCACAAAAACTGGACCCTCTGTGACAGCCACAACCAACCCCCCCTTCACACAGCTAGACTATCTTGGTCTCCGTGGATTCTCCATCTAGATTATATGAAGCGACAAGCACAAATGTGAACCCTCCCTTTTGTCGAATCTCTCCCCCATCCTCGGGATGCGTCTTTTGTCCTCAGCTTACTCCCGACAAAGAGATAGCTAAGAGAGTAATTTTATCACAGAATGAGAGAAACTGCAGGGATTTCGTTAATTTTCTTGTAATAAAAATAGCTAACAGTTGTTGAGTGTTTTACTTCGTGTCAGGCAATGTTCTTATCTCTATGATGTAGGTACAATTGTCCCCATTTTAAGCCAAGGAAACTGAGGCACAGGAAAGTTAAATAAACTGCTCAGGGCAAGAATTTAGTAAGTGACAAATCCTGTGTTTTAACCCTGGCTCTGACTCCAGAGCCTTTGCTCTAAATGACTAAATTACATAGCCTTTTGGTATAAAACAACATGTCAACACAAAATGATAAATCAATAAAACAGGCTATAATCATCAAATTTTATTCTGGTACATCTAGGAGACTTCTCTTCACAGGGCAAAGAATTGAACATCACTGATGAGTTTGAATATGCTCAGTACTTGCACTCTTACCTTTCTTCTCCCTAATTATATATTGTCTAAATGGTATTCTGAGCCTTTATAAATTCAATTAGAAAGAAAATTTCCAAGGATCTTTCGCTAGAGGTCACTCTCCTAACTGTGAGGCCTGGTTGTCTTTTGTCACAACGGAAGAGACAGAGTTAACCAACCAACGATGGCTACCATTTGATGAGTCCAGCAGGTGTCACTAGAATCCCACAGATCCTGAGGTTGATGTTTTTTCACCAACTACACTTCACAGACATAAGCATCTCACTTCTGTCAAGGCAGGTTATGCTAAATTTATTCTTTTCATAAAACTTAAAATATTTATAACACTACTTGGCTGTCAAGATAGTCTACCCAAAACTCAAACACAATTCACTTATCTTCTGAGAACGCAAAATAAAATACCTTGCTTGAAATAACAAGGTAACAGAGGGAAAGATAAGAGGGTTAATTGACAGGAATGACAGCTCAGACTGGGTTCAAGGTTGTTTTCTCAACGGCTTTCACCAAAAACCATACTACACCTAAGATCACGGATACAAATGAGTGTTTCCAGTGTTTCCATTGTCCCCTCATCAGTGTGCTCCCAAGTGTCAGCTTGGGCTGCCGTAACCAAATATCATAGACTGGGGGGCTTAAACAACAGGAATTTATTTCTCACAGTTCTGGAATCTAGGAAGTCCAAGATCAAGGTGCTGGCCAATTTAGCTCCCTGGTGAGGAATCTTCCTGGCTTGCAGACAGCCACCTTCTTGATGTGTTCTCACACAGGAGAGAGAGAGAGAGAGGAAGCAAACTCTCTGGTATCTCCTCTTACTAGGGCACTAATCCCATCCTGAGGGCCCCAACCTTATGACCTCAACTAAACCTAATTATCTCCCAAAGGCCCCATCTACAAATACCATCACGTTGGAGGTTAGGGCTTCAATATATCAGTTTGGAGGGGACACAATTCAGTCCATAGCACCAAGTTTAGTGGTCAGTAGAGGTGGTCAATGAAGTGCAGGTTAAGTGAGGACTTGGCTGTGCCAGAGGAACCCAGAACACAGGTTCCTGGTCTTTTATACCCTGTATAAAGGAGGCCGTGTCAGCCTGGAAGGATCAACCCTATGACCTTATAAGGAATGTATTGCTGTACCAATTGCTTACTTCAGAGTTCTAGTTCCTATGCCATCAGCCTACCTACAGCAGCCCTACCCACACCTTACCTCTTGGACTTTACTTGATTTATCTAGAAAGCTATCTCAATTTATCATTTCATATGCAGATGCAGCCTATATGAGACATTCTTGGAGGTCTCTTGTCAACAACCCTCAGAGTCTGGTGTATCTCATCCTATTCAACTTACTGCCTATTTCATAAAGATGACATTCCAAGAGCAAAAGGCTATCTGGTGAGGATGGGTATGGAGATAATCATTAACACCTTTTTGTTATTATTATGACAGCTGAAGTAGTTAAAACTAATGGTTCCATTTATGAAGACTATTTTACTTGAGGTAAAACCTACCCCACTTTATCAACACTGTTGCTTAGAAGAACCCAGTGCTGAGAAAGACCTGACCAAGACACCAACAAAGGCTTCCACTTGTACTTTTACTCATTTTATAGTTTTGAAAATGTTAAGTATATTAAAATATATATCTATATATCTTGAAATATAAAGTGAGAGAGGAAAAGCACTGAGGAAAAGTGTACTTTTTAGGCAGGCTGGGATACTGAGAATAGATCATTCACAGGTAAAGGGTTTAAAGAGACTGGAGAACTCACCCAAAATACAGCACACGTTTCTGGAATATTCCATGCCCATCTTCTGAGTGCCTTTTCAGAGGATGTCTCTTCTGTTTGAACTCTCCTCTCTACCTATAAATTCTATTCATCATTAAGTTTAAGTTCAAATAGTTCTTCCACTGTAAAATATTCTCCAACCTCCTCTATCTATGGTCAAAATCAGCAGCTCTGACCTCTCTTCCCTCAGTACATTTTACAAACTGCCATCATGAAAGAGCTTATCAAATTAAATCACTGCCAGGCAGGTAACATGAGGCAGTGTGTGTAGTGGTGAGAAACATGGGCTCCAGAGTAGACTCCAGCATTGATGTTTGGTTCTCCCACATACTAACTCTGTGGCCTTGGATATGTCGTTAAACTTTGCCCTGACTCGTTTGCTCATCCATAAATGGAAGTTGCAATATATTTATCCTGTTGGGTTATTGGAGGGATAAAATGATATAAAACATAAGAAAAGACTAGTGCCTGGCATAAAGCAGTCCTCAATATATGTTAACTTGTATTAGCTCACCTATTATGTTGGTTGGTCTTCATTGTATATTAGAATCTCCTGGGGAGCTTTTAAAAAGATACTGATGCCCAGACTCCACCCAAGACCTATTTTAAAAGATTCTGGTTGTGGCTGCTCAGGTATTGGTATGTTTCAGGCCCCCCAGGTGAGCTGCATGCTCCAGGGTTGGGTATCATTGCATTCGATTGCTACCACTGACAGCAGGAACTTCTCTTCTTTGTATCCCCATCACTTGGGTTAATGTTGCACACATGGGAGAATTCAATAATGTTTGTTGAATTGAACTGATGTGAGAAGATCCGGAAGGACATCAAATTAAAGTGTATCCTCAAAGCACCTCCTAAGACCTAGAGATGATTTTAGGTGTAACTATTTCCCAAGATTCCACCCACGTACCAAGGAGTGGAAGGCTTACCAGAGTATATTAACGTTTGGGGAATAAGGAGTGCAGGAAAAACATTGATAGGTGAAATGTTTTCCATACCAAAAATTCATACTGAACCCAGAATTCATACTGATAGAATGTCAACAATTGTAAGGTTAAGTTAAACCCTCATTTGGAGGGCTTCAGCATATTAGACTACTGTCCAGTCTCCAAAACTATTTTCTAGTCATTTCCTGGTTCTTCCAACAGAATTGGCCGTGCTCTGAACAAGCAGAATGTACTACACCAAGAAGCACAATGGCTAATAAAACTAACTAGCTCGACGGGAAAATGCTGAACCCCCAAAGATTAAGGAAAGATAAAGGACATGGATTTTAGGAGTTGAAAACAAAACAGCCCAGAGATTTCCCTCAAGAATTTAGAGGCTGTTAGAATTATGAGGGAATCATAGGGGAATTTTTATACTACTTCAAAAAGGCTAGGTGCTGGGAATTGTGCAAACTGAAAATATAAGGGCTTGGATTGTTGAAATTAGAAGCTTTCAGTAGGTCCTCTTCTTTCTGTGTCCTCTTCTTTTTGTGTATCTGCTTTGCAATGATTATTGTAACTGCAATGAAGACAGCATTTTGAAGCCCTTTGTTATTTTTGAGTGTTCTTTCACCTGACTATCCCCAATTCAATAGAGCTCAGTTTTAGCGAGTGTTATAGAATTTTGCTAAAGATTTTCTTGTAATCAATCAAAAAGCATTTATTAAGTACCCATATACTCAGAGCACTGTACTAGATACTTCAGAGACTGGGTTACGTACATGATACAAGCTCTCAAGTGGTTCCTAATTCCAATAGCTCAACAACAAAATGTTTCAACTAGTAACTCAGAGCTTGAACAGACTGAGATAATATATTTAGTACTTCGTGCTTACAATGCAATTTCTTTGGCTTAACACTGAGGGAATTTCAGAGTGTCTCAAAACAAACACCATTTATTACAAGCCTAGAAACACATTTCAGTAGGAACACCAAAGGCCGAAAGGTTTTTTCCCCTCACCTGAAAGCTCTATTAATAGCTGGTCATGTATATGCTGACCAAGTGATCTTTGTGAGTAAATCAGACGACTATCGATGAACTGAGTGAAAGCTCATTCCTAATAAACTGACGTAGAGCTGTCACATTATTGTCTGCAATGAAATAAAGGTCCAAGCTCTTTCACTCTTAACCCTGAGCCCTGTACCACCCCCCTGTCCCCTCCGATGTGTGCCTTCTTCCAAACTTCTTCATTCTCTCTACACGATCACCAGCCAGAGGCAGAAACCGAGACTTCCCCTTTTGAAAGTGAGAAGTATCAAGTGAAATTCTTGATACTCTCACACTTTAGCGGCTTTCTGTTTTTCTCTTAAGTGTTAGCTACTGGAATCTGGGAATCTCTGATGGCACGTTATTAGGGAGAAGAATTTCAGAGTAAGGAATAGAGAGCGCACAACACAATTACTCGGCAATGAATCATTTTGTTCAAACCTAAAGCATCTTCATTAGGCACTGCTGTCCTCACTTCAGAAACTTACAGCTTGTGGGAAGGCTTCACCTAGTCTCTTCTAGTGACCCATGGGTTCTTCGCTCAGTCTCAGGTTTAAATTGTAACAAATCACTGCCACCCACCTCGTCAATCTTGAGATCTGGGTGCATTCCAATGCAGCCGATCCTTCCTACGGCCATGACCTAGGCTTTCATGTAGACCATATAGTCTCATTTTAATTATCTGAGAGCATATCTAGGGGTCTCTGACCCACCTCCTCATTGTTGGAATCCCTTATAGATGTGTTTCTGCCTTCTCCCGTTTCTAAATTCCTTAACCCTATCTGCCTCTCCTTTTTCCTCTGATTTTCTTATATGACTCAGTTGTAATTTACAAGCAAAACTTTAAATGCATTTGCATCTACTTGTGACTACTTATAATAATCAAGTCACAGAATGTCTCAAAAGAAAACATGTTTACTTACAATAGTAGTCTTTAAACACACACACCTACACACACACACACACACACACACACACATAGAGGCAGCAGTGGGGAAACCTCAGTCTTTTTAATAAATGGTACCAGGTCAGTTAGGCAACTATGCAGAACAATAATACTTTTTCCATACCTCATGTCCTTCACAAAAATTAATTCCAGGTGGATTATTGCTCTAATTATGAAATATAAAACACTAAAGTTACTAGAAGATAGCAGAGGAAAAGATTCATTACCTTGGGATAGGAAAATCTTTCTTAAACAGGATACAGAAAGCACTTTCAACTGAAAAAAAAGTGATAGAAAAATTATACTTTATTAAGTTTCTGCTTTTCAATGAAACACCATTAAAGTCATGAAAATGCAAACCAGAGTAGGAGAGGATATTTGCAATTGATATAATTGACTAAAGACTTGTGTGCATAATATATAAGCTCTTACATATTAGTGAAAACAGACAACCTAATAGAGAAGTGGACAAGAGTCTTGAACAGATACCATATAAGAGGATAATTTAATGACCAATGAACCTTTGAAAAGGGGTCTAAATTCATTAGTCACCAGGGCAGTGCAAATTATAATGGCAATGAGATAACATGAGCTGCCCCAAGAAATAAAATTTAAAAGACAGATTTTTGGTGAAGCTAAGAACTAATGAGAAACCTCTTACACTGTAAGTTAAGTATCAACTGGTACAACTATTCTGGAAAACATTGGCATCATCTACTAAAGTTGAACATATATATATATTCATATATACCCAACAGAAATGAATGCTCATGTACCCCAAAAGAAATGCACAAGAATGTCCGGAACAGCGTTACTCACAAGAGCCAAAATCTGGGGGTAGATTAGGTAAATAAATTACAGTTTATTTGTACAATGGAATTCTACACAACAGTGAAGAAGAATGAACCACTTTTATATGTAACAACCTGGTTGGAAATCACAAACACAATGTGAAGTGTAAGAAGCCAGTCATGAGAGAATATACACTGTACAACTTTCTGTACATAAAGTTCAGCAGCAGGCCCTAGGAGACAGACTAGTGTAAACTTTGGGCAGAGAGGAGCAGATAGTGATTGGCAGGGAACACCGAGAGGACTTCCGGGGTCCTGATAATGTTCTATTTCTTAACCAGGTGTTGGTAATAAGTGTGTGCACATCAAGATAATCAATTGAGCACTTATGATTTGTGCACTTTCCTTTATGCATGTCATACTGTGCGTGTTATGGGAAAAAAAAAAGTTTTCAGAGAAAAGATAATTTCTAAATATTAGAAGTGAAGATAGGGTCAAAGCTGGATCATTAGCATTAGTGAGGAAGGTTCTACTGAATTCTAGACAGATTGCCGAATATGCTTTAATGTATCCTACTTAAATACAGGATTGGTCCTAAAGATAGTGATATGAGCTGGTGGAGAAAGTTCAATAGTTACCGCTGTGGCAAAATGAGGGCTATAGAGGCCAGAGTATATGCTTACATTGACTAAAAATTACCCTGATAGGCTTGATATTATAAATAAGACTTCAAAAGCAACCTTCCAAAAGAAGTTGGCCAAATATATTCATGGAGCATGGCTCACTGAAAATAATTTGAATGGCTATAATTTAATGTTTTGCCTTTAAGTGAAGCCGAATTCTATTTTACCTAGTCCTTTTACAGAAGAATAATAGTTTTAAAGAATTATATACTGTTGAACACTTAATAAATGCTAGTTGTAGATTTACAGCAATCTATAAATTTCTAGGTGTCATCTTAAATAGCTTTATTTTCTTCTCATGGAAGGAGCTAAAGTCTTACTTAAACAAGATATTTCATGTTTCAGAAAGGAAATCTAACTCGTTTATGTGACTTTATTTTTTAACTAGATTTCAGTCAAGAAATTCTCTTTTTAAATAATCACATTTTAATAGCTTATTCATACAATAACATTTTGAGTAACCAATTCTTGAGCAATCACTGTATTTTTCCCACAGGTTATCAATGACAGTGAAGTTGTTGAAGAGGCTGAAAGTTTCATGAAATCTCTGTGATTTATCAAGTTGAAAAATCAAGGAGTTTCCATCTCAGGACCATATGTCACTGCCCATTGGACCACAGAAGCACCTAAACTCATAAAAAGAGGAGATGCTGATACAAATTGAGTGATTAAGGGAAAAGGAAAAAATTAGGGAGCCGCTGTAGATCGATTTGTCAAAAGTCAACTGGACTTTTGGAAAATGATAGAATATGTAGGGAAGAGCGGTGTCCCAGCAGACAGAACACCTGTTTTCTAGACCAGGCTCTCCACTAACTAGCTCTGTGACTTTAGCCAAATCAGCCCTCTCTTTGTGCTTCAGTATAATGGCGGCTTCGTCCCTGATGGCCTTTGTAGAATTGAATTGACAATGATGAAATGTTTACAATGTTTAGGAGGAGGGCCAGTTAAAGTCAGCGCCAAGATTATATACTGGCCAAATTCCACCTTCAGAGATGTTTACTTTGGCTCAGAAGGCGCTGGTTCCACAGTGTTTTGTACTTGAATTTGTTGATCATATTTAGAATTTGGAAAATATCACATAAAAATCCAGATTTCCTGTTTCCACTGAAAATAGATATAGCAACAGTAAGTCTGCATATTCTTTTTTTTTTTTTTATAAATTTATTTTATTTATTTATTTTTGGCTGTGTTGGGTCTTCGTTGCTGCGTGCGGGCTTCCTCTAGTTGTGGCAAGAGGGGGCTACTCTCCATTGCGGTGCACAGGCTTCTCATTTTTGGTGGCTTCTCTTGTTGCGGAGCACGGGATCTAGGCACGCGGGCTCAGTAGTTGTGGCACATGGGCTCAGTAGTTGTGGCTCGTGGGCTTAGTTGCTCCACAGCATGTGGGATCTTTCAGGACCAGGGATCGAACCCAAGTCCCCTGCGTTGGCAGGCGGATTCTAAACCACTGCGCCACCAAGGAAGTCCTAGCTTCAGGATTTTTAATGTATCAGCCCATATTTTATAACATTCAGTATTGCTATGAGAAGCCTATGCCAGTCTGATTCATGTTCTTTCTAGATGACCTGGATTGTTTTTATGCTTTTTTAATCTCTGGAAATTTTTTAATCTACTTTCAGTATTAAAAAATATATAGGGGACTTCCCTGGTGGCGCAGCGGTTGAGAATCTGCCTGCCAATGCAGGGGACATGGGTTTAAGCCCTGGTCTGGGAAGATCCCACGTGCCGCGGAGCAACTAGGCCCGTGTGCCACAACTACTGAGCCTGCGCTCTAGAGCCCACGAGCCATAACTACTGAAGCCCGTGTGCCACAACTACTGAAGCCTGCGTGCCTAGAGCCCGTGCTCCACAACAAGAGAAGCCCGTGTACCGAAGAGTAGTCCCCACTCGCCGCAAGAGAAAGCCCACACATAGCAATGAAGACCCAACACAGACAATACATAATTTAAAAAAATGTTTTTTAATGTATAGAACTATTTTTTTTATTTTTAAATACAATATATGATTGTAAATATACATCAGAATACCACTTTGCAAACTGCTTTTTTCCTCAACATTATGTTTTTGAGAGTTATCTATGCTGATACATAGTAATTCTAACTATTACACAAGCTGTTTTTCTATTATAAACAATGTTGCAAAGAACATTTTTGTTTCTGTTTCCTTAAGGAAAGGTAGCATTTTCTCCAGGGAATATATCCTCAAGCGGAAGTATTGAGTCATAGTCGTGTGTTACCTAACTCAGGTTCTGCTGCTCGTCACTCAAGAATCCAATACTGAGGCACAAATGTTGGGTAAAAGGAAAGATAGCTTTATTGAGGGAGCCAGCAATCCTGGGGAGGAGGTTGACTCATGTCCCAAAGAACTGACTTCTCATTGCCAATCGGGAGCAAGAGTTTTTAAAGGGGTACACAGGTGGGAGGTGGGGGGGTACTACATGCAGAACAATACAGTTAGCTCTGAAAATCATCTTGAAATTTGTCACGTGGGGGCTTCCCTGGTGGCGCAGTAGTTAGAATCCGCCTGCCAACGCAGGGGCACGGGTTCGAGCCCTGGTCCGGGAAGATCCCACATGCCGCGGGATGTGGGACGCAACTAAGCCCGTGCGTCACAACTACTGAGCCTGTGCTCTAGAGCCTGTGAGTCACAACTACTGAGCCTGCGCACCTAGAGCCCGTGCTCTGCAACAAGAGAAGCCACTGCAATGAGAAGCCCGTGCATGGCAACGAAGAGTAGCCCCCTCTCGCCACAACTAGAGAGAAAGACCCTGCACAGCAACAAGGACTCAATGCAGCCAAAATAAATAAACAAATAAATAAATAAATAAATTTATTTTTTAAAAAAAGAAATTGGTCATGTGATGGTCTGATCAGCATCATTTTGACTGTTTTAAGTACAGTTAATCTTCAGTCCCACGGTTGGTTTGTTCCCATTTCCTTGAGGCCAGTTCTTGGAATTGCGTGAGATGGAACAGCTTGTGTCATGGCTACAGTCTGGTCATCATGTAGTTAACTTCTTCCACCTGGAGGGGGTTTCAGTATCTGTAAAACAGCTCAAAGGGTATGGTTCAGGATATTATTTATAGCCATCGAGGAGGAATTAAGGTCCTTGACTTAAATGACTAAACTATTATTATTTTGTTCTGTTTGACTGCTTTTCTTTGCTTCTGCATTCTCACTTCTCTGATTAAATTTATTCTTTGGCCAAAGTTTTTCTACAAACAAGAGACAGGCAGAGGACATGGCAGGGGCCTGGGGGGCTCTGTTCCAGGAAGGTCCCACAGGGTCCTGCTCCATTACATGTGTGCATCTTCAGCTTCACTAGATATTGACCAAATGCTCCTCAAAGTACCTGTTCCAGTTAACACTTCCATCAACAGTGTATCATAGTTCTCATTTCCTCACACCCTCACTTGTATCTTTAGACTTTTATATTTGGGATACAAAATACATTGGCTGACTAATAGAAATAAAAATACTCTCTTTAGCCTCAATATTCTGAAAGTTTACAATGCTCAGTTTAAGTGCTGGCTTTTGCGTTCATTTTGTGGACTGCACAACCTGCACAATGACAAACAACTCACCTCTTGTTGGAGCCACTGCAATGATCGTCTCTGATCCTTACGTTATTTTTTCCATGTGTTTTTACTCAAATTCCTGAGATTTCTCTTCAGCTTCCCCACCCCCCCACCCCCAGGTATTCCATAATATTTTTGTTAAGAAAATCTTCTTCTTATCTGATTGTGCCTTTTTCAAGGTAAACTTCCCTTGTGTTACAAATCTAGAATCTTAAAGGAGCTATTCATTAGAGAAAAACAAAATGTTCTCTTATGTTTCCTAAGTCATCTGTTTGCTCTCAGGTCAATTTTCCTGCTTGCTGTCTTGTTCTTCCTCATTCATTTCCATGATCTCTGGTCATCCTATTGAAGACTGGAGAATTGGAAACGCTTATGGGCAGTTCTGAATCTATGGGTGAGTTTGTCAACAGGCAGGTGTTGCTTTAGAAAGTATGGACAGGGCGGAACCCCCATATTCCAGAATGCCGAAGCAGCCCGGATTTTGCCCAGACACTTCATCTTAACTCTTCCAGATTGTGTCCACTTTACTTAATGTCTTCAGGGGAAAAAAGCCATACATTATTCCTCACATTGCTTTTTCTGCCTTTAGCATCATGCACTGTGCGTGGTACCCGCAAATTTTGAGTGTCTGCAAGGTGATGCACGGCAGATTGGCTCTCTTTCAGCAGCACCCCTCTGTACATTGTTTCTAGGTTATAGGTCACCTATGCTGCAATATTAGTTACTGTTTCATCTATTTTCCATCTTACCCAACAAGTTAAAATCCTTGTCCATCTTTCCTTCCCTTTGTTGTGATGATTTTATATTTTTCATTATTATAAGTTTTCATAGGGGTGCGAGAAGGAAAAGTAAAAAAAGCATGAGCTCAGTTCAGCCATTTGAACCAAAAATCTCAAAGTTAATTGGAATATTAAAAGGAACTTTGTACCCCAAACTAGTGAACTAGACTACATTATTTACACATAACTAAGGTAATATATTGGAACTTCCTAACTTATGATCCATCATGAAATGAGCACAAACAAATAGCATCTAAACTTTTTCTGATTTTACGTGGAGAAGAATATTAGAAAATGAAAGGAGAGTAGTGCCTTAAGGAGGGGAACTGCTCAGAAAATCAAGGTTGGAAAGAAGACAGATAAACTGTCAAACAACCTCGTTTAGATTTGGCCTCACTGATTTTCAATCCTATAATGATGCCACACCTAGGAAAAAACAGTTTTACATGATTTGGGAAGTTTCTTTTTTTAATATGGAAAATATTATAGAGGCTCTCCATTACTAGAGGATTTATTGATCACTGTTGGTTGTCTAATTTCCCATCATTCATAATCTATTTATTGATGACTTCTTACTGTATAGCAAGTACAACTGCTCTAGGTCCTGAAAAAAGCAAGACCAGCAAAAAACAAGAAAAAACCCTCACATTCTGGACCTGAAATTGTTTATAGTCTCTTGATGACATGGAGAAATAAATAGATACATTTACCTCAAGAGGCACCATGGGACCATGGAGGAGGAGCTCTTAAGTATATCTTGATACAAGGAAATAATTGTAGAAGCAGTGATGTTTCAACCTAGACTTAGAAGAGCAGAAGTCTGTTACATGTAAGCTGGGAAGGACATTCCAAACAGCAGTAGAGAAACACGAAATGCTCAGCGAGCATGGTACACTTGGAGACCTACAAGTGGTTTGGTATTTCCGGAGCATGAAGTGTAACAAGAGAAGAATTCTATTTGGCATCACATATAGCAAATGCAAAGTAGTGTGATACAGACCACTACTGTCACAAAAGTATTTATAAAGAAGATTGTTATCAAATGTGTAAAAATACTTTGAAACTACCACAGAAACTCTGGCATTTCCTTCTGAGCCAAACTCATGTTTCAGCTTCTTTAAAATCTCGTTAGAGTATCTCTTAGCTTCTTCTAAAAAATCATTTTGGTCAGATTTTTTTTTCCTCTAGAAATGGAGTTTTCTCCTTCCCTTAAGAAATATGTTGAAGCTAAAACTAACTTCTCATACACCCATCCTTTATCAGACAGTCATGGATGTGTTCCTATAAAACTCTATAAACAGCCATTTACTGTATCATTTCAATCAGATCGATGGCGTATAGAAGAGTTGAACAGAACACTTCATTTATTCTATTTCAAGTTGGAAAATAGGAGTTATTTGCGCCTTTCACACCTTAAAAAACCAAAGGTACCTTCTATATTCTCATCTTACACATGTGGATTCTGAAGAGTAACAAATTCACAAAGAGCCACCCCATAGCAAAGATTTCAAAATATAATGACATACTGGTACAATTCAGATTGAAGAAGACACTTTAGTATTAAACCAATGTCCCATCCACTAAACTTTTTTTAAAAAAAGAAAAGTGATAATGGAATTTAAGATGTTTGGCTCCAGTTTCAAAGGCCTCACCTTTTCATTTCACATTTCTGTCTTACTTAAATATTCATGGAGGATATTTTTTTATTCTTGAATTTGTTCCAACATCAGTGCTTAAATATAGAATCTCTGATGAGTAAGCATTTCACCACAGTTTACTCCTAAACAATCCCATATGCCCTTATTCATTTTTAACATTGAAGCTGGGTAATATATTTTTCTATTCCTTTCCTAACCAAATAAAAAGGAACATTTTAAGCTAGAAAGTGTTTGCTCTTCACAAATACTTCTATTAGGGACCAATGTTGCAAATCACATTTTTTGAAAAGGTTTGCCTAGGCAAAATTTTTACTAGATGATCCATTCATGTAGCAGGAATTGGTAAAGTATCCATTATCAGCATACTGTTAGGCATGGAGAAGCAAACAGAATAAATATAAATATAATCCCTATACGTCAAGAGCGCATTGTCTTACTGAGGAGAAAGACAGAGGAAACAGGTAACAATAAAAGGCTATCAATCATTCTATGACAAAAGAAAGCATGATATGTTAGTTTCCTATACTTTCCTATCAAAAGTATTATCTCCTGGAGGAAATTTCCAGACTCCTCCTCTAGAGAACTTATTGATTAGGTCTGGGGAAGAGCCAGGGAATCTGAATTTACAAGAGCCAGATGTTGATTATTATTAAGATAAAAACAAAAGCAAAGTAAGCTGGTGTGCCCAAGGAGTATTTCATTAAGAAGATAAGCACCCAACCAAAGCTAACAGGATGGAGAGGATTTAATTAGTTTTGAGAGGTGGAACAAGGTTGTGTGTGTGTGTGTGTATTTTAAGAAGAAGTGTGCTAAATGATGTGGTTGGCTGGTGCAAGAAAACTCATTTTAGAAGTAGCAAGCATTAAAAGTAAAAAAGGATTTTATTCAGGCCAAGAACATTTTTACTTTGTAGATAATGCAAGGGTATTTGAGCTGAGGAATGACATGATGCAGTCAGCTTTTTAGCAATATTAATGCAACAGAGGCATTTAGGATAAATGCATGGTGAAAGCCAGGAGACCTAGCCTACTCATTCATTCATGTAGCAAGTATATATTGAACAACCAAATTATGTGAAATGCCCTGTGCTAAGTGGGAAGAATGCACAGCCGTAAGCACAACGGCCAGAACTACAACACCAATTCAGTGAGTTCTCTATGTTTAATCTTTTTTGTTCACTAAAATTTCTTCTTGTAGCCCGACTTAATTTAGGACCATCCTAACAGCTTTCAGTTCTGTATGTATGCTAATTTGCCTAGCTATTTGGAGTGGCTGCATTTGCAATTAAAATGTTCTGTGTGGTTGTTAGAAAACTACTCTGTAAGTGAGATGAAAAACAATTTTGTTCCATCCAAAATATACTTAAAAGACTCTGAGAAAAAAAAAATTAAAGGCCTATTGATGGGTAGCCGGATCTTGAAATACAGAGAACAGTTAAGGAAACCGGCTTAATGTTATTGCACCTATCAGAACAGAGAGGAATAAATCAGTACACATAATAATGATTACTGAAAAAGATTTCAGTTTAGAAGTTTGGTTAATCACATTCTGACTGGAGGCCTTGTCTCTGGGATGCAGCTTGGTAAATGTCATATCTATCACTGCAGAACTTTTGAACTCTTAGTAAGAAGAGACACCATCAGATACCAAAGTATTATTTGTGTTATGAGTTACTGTGAGTATCGCACATTCCAACCTGTCAGAACTAGTAAATTTCTCCATTTTCTTTCAATCAACTTAAATCTCTTCCTGAAAACCTCATCCCACCAAATGATGGGAAATTTAATCTGAATTCTCTTCCCTGGTCAGTGTCAGAAGGTATTAAAGTCATGTACCTGAGGTCACAAACTGGTGCCCACAGACTGCCCTGAATTTAGCTCGTTGGTGTGTTCTATTGGCCTACAAAGTATATATATTATAAATAAATAAAATGTGTAACTACTAAAAAGTTTCTAAGTAGTCACCAGAATCAATACAGGAAGTATTGTTGTAAAATTTGTATTTGGGAAGATCTGGCAATATTTGGCAACAATTCTTGGCCACAGCTGCCTGGAGCTGGAAAGCCCCATCCCTCTTAGAAGGGGTATTTTCTCGTAATTGCCATAAACCCAATCTTCTTTATGAGTTTATGTACAACGCTTTAGTCATTTTGTTTTACCTCTTGGCCCCTACAGGCATTTGATTTTTGCCACGCTGGCCCAGTGAGTTTCTGGGAGGAAATGTAACCTGAGCTCATTAACCCAATAAGCCCACTATGTTTGTGTTTAAGGTGCTCTGAAAACAGGATCCCATTACATGAGAATCATTTTTGAAATCTTTATGTTGTTAAAACACTGAAGTCTGCATGAGAAATGCCAGGATTGTACTGGGTTTTCCAGTATCTATTTTACAGTTTAGGATTTTTAAATTTTTAATTAAATGGAAAGGGGGCACGTCAATGGTTTTTCAGCACCAAGACAATAAAAATCATGACATGGACCCTAATTTGGAATTCAAGAACTTTCCTCCCCCCGAGATTTTCAGCTATGTTGAATCAGAAATTATAGCCTCTACAGTTAAAATCACTTGGAGCACTTTGCCAGAGATCACAAATCAAATTATCACTGTAGCCAGTGAACTCTCATCTTCAGTGGTAAGGGTATAAAAATACCCAAGGGTTGGTGAGAGGAAGCTCCTAATTTTGTTCTTCGTTAATTGGGGTCAAAGCAGAATACATATGAAACACACAAAGCTATGCCAAATCCCTTTGATCTTAGCCTGTAGTCACTACCTTTCCTCGTATTTTAGTAAGATTTAAAGTTCTTTTTTGCTTCGTGCCCAGACAAAGCAGACCTCAGGGTGCAATAATGAGTGGTGAGAACTGAAACAAGTTAAAATATGCAAAAATAGAGATCTTAAGTTTATTATAAAACAAAACAAATATTAAAGATTACTCTCAAAATGAGATTAGCGGATATTAAAAGTACTTTTTTATTTTATTATTTTTATTATTTTATTATTAAATGTATATGAATTAATTTAAGATTATATTAGAACAAGAAGAAAAGGAGGAAGAGGCGGGTGAAGATTGAACAACTTACTCTAAAGCTGCTTGCCAAAAATAAAAAGGTTTCAAAAGATTTTGTCTCATTATTGACATTGACCATTACAGAAGTATTGATTAACGACTGCTTTTGAAAAAAATTAGTGATCAATGGTCAGAGACCTGAAAAAAGTATTATAGATGAATTTAAAAGAGCAAGTACCCTACATCAGCAAATTTTAAGTATCGTTGGAATATTTATAAAATGTTCTCTCTTAGGCCATAAAGAGACTCTCATGGTATAGGCCAACCTCCCAGTTCCGGAAGTGATAGCAAACAACTCAGGCTGCAAGCTCAGCTCTAAAGGAAAATGGAGCATTAAGACTAACAATATAATCAATATACAATTCTTTTCTTTTTGGCAGTGCCCCACGGCTTGCGGGATCTTAGTTCCCCCACCAAGGATCAAACCTGGCCCCCAGCAGTGAAAGCACTGAGTCCTAACCTCTGGGAATTCCTAAGGGAATTTCCAAGAAACAATTTCTTTTTTTTTTTTTTTTTATCACAAGTAAGATCTTTTATCTGTCACCATTAAAAGCCTGAATTTTAAACAGATCCTTGGACTGGTGGCTCATATCCATCAGCCTGTTCAACTTTAGCACCTGTCTCATCCCCAGTAGCTTTTCCAGAACTACTACCTTCACCATGTAGATCCATGAGTTTTCCCATTCAAACTTGCCATGGAAATTAGTCAGGCAGTTTTTTCCCCTGAACATCCTCAGTAATTAGCTTGAATTTTCTAAATGCACCTTCATCATTCTGCAGATCAGCAAGGCTCACTTCAAAAACATGACCTTGAGGCCATCAGATGCGATTTTGGTTCCTTGAGTTCTCATGACTAGTGTTTTCCCAATATTTCTTACATTGAACATAGCTGGTGCTTTCACATCATACCAATCTTTCTTAGAATATGGGTCAACCACTTTCTTCTTGGCTTCCTTTTGTCGCCTTTCATAAGGTGCTTGTTCTTGCCGACTGCCATGGTGCTACTCAGAGAGCCAAAAGGGCCCAAGAAACAATTTCTAATGCCTTAAAAGATTTTTAGCAATAACTGTTAGAATTACAGGGGGAGATTGATAAATTGATAAATGTAGCTGGAGATTTTAACAGACCCTTTCAGAAATTTAATGATAAAGCATACTAAAAGTAACTGAAAATATAGATTCTTTAAGTAACATGATTAATAAATTCACATAAATAGCTGTATAACCAACCAACAAACAAAAGTTCTTTTGGGGCACATGTGAAACTTGGACCAAAATTCCCCAGAAACACCTTCAGCATACTTTTGCCTACATCTCACTGACCAGACTGGTGTCTAATGGCCACTTCTAGTTGCACAAAGTTTATAAACAAGCACTGGGATTTACCAGCCTCTGTTGGAGAGGCAGGCAGGGGAGAAGGATGTTGGGAATGGAAACGGGCCAGCCAAACTTTGGTGTCTATCACATCTTGGTTACGTTACTGTTTTGCTCTAACTCAAGTGATCAAGAGCAACAGGAACTAAAAATTCACGTCCCAAGTTTTTACACTCAGAATTGCGAAGGCGTTGCCTGCCAGCATCCAATCCATCTAAGAGAAGTTTTATATCTGTCTCTTCCAAACTCCTTTGTAGTTGTCCTAACTTTTTACTCTCTGGAAGTTCTTAGGATATTTATATTTATTTATTTTCATGTGTTCTGAAATTGCATATGAATGTCTCTAGAAGTGGATCTTTTTAAAATTCATCCTACTCAACCCTACTCAGTGAGCCCCTTTAATCTGAAGACTTGAATCACTTTACAGTTCCAGAAGTTTTCTTCTGTGGTTTCTTTGACATATTTCATCCATTTTCTCTTCTTGTGACTCTAATTAGTTGCATATGTTGGCTCTCCTAGATTGTCTTTCACTCCTCTTTCTTGTTTTATAATTTTGAACTCTCTTGTTTTTAACTTCTATAACTATGGGCTTTCTACTCATAGCGTGTACATGGCCCAGCAGTGCTGGCTTCACCTGGGAGCTTGTTAGAAATATAGAACTTCAGGCCTCACCTCAAAACTACTGAACTAGACTCTTCACTAATAAGATCCCCAGCTGATTCTTATGCACATTAAACCTTGAAAGGTAATATGGGATATTTTTCAACTTTATCTTCTAGTTCTATTGAAATATTTTTATTGTCACATTTGTATTATTATTTTAGCCCTTTTTTATACTGTTACTTTTTCAAAGGATTTTATTTTATTTTATGTATAAAATATTTTCTTGAGGCTAATTATTTTATTTCAAGCCCTTTTTTGTTTCTTGAATTATCTGTTTCTTCTGGGATTATTTTTTTCTTGTGTATCTTGGTCTAGCTCTTTCACATTGTTTTCTTTCCCTGATACATCTGTTGAAACTTGTTAGTTCTTTTATATTTAAGAATAAAAGATGTGATGGATTATTTCATGTAGTTGGTGTGGGTTTCTCCTTTTACTGCCTCCTTATAAGCCTCTTTCCCTAGATGGGAAGTTGTTATATGTTGGAGGGACATTTAGTGCAGATGCAGTATTTCATCATTAGGGAATCAAACCCAGTACTCGCCTTGGAAAACATAGGCCTTCAAACTGTTTAATTGCCTTAGAAATCAGAACTTTTTCTACTCTGTGATGCAGCCTCTGGTGGGTGAGACAGGAAAGTTGGGATTAGATTAGCACAGCTCTTCCATATATTCAGCCCGACTCTGCATTCCTACTCTCTGATCTCCAGATTCTGGCTGGTCTCCTAACTACGCTGCTATCTCACTGAACTGCAGTTTGAGCTCCATCTCACCCATTAACACACTTCTGTCCCACTTTGTCTTCCAGATTTGTTTGAAATTTCTTATCTGCGGATAAATCCGCTCATTATCTTCCCTCTTCCAGTGTTTACATAAGTTTCTATAATTCCAGAGCATAATATTAGTGGAGTTTCAGAAGGAACACGAGACAAATATATGTGTTCAGTCCATTATCTTGAGCCAGAGACCTCTAAAACATTTTTATGATGCTGTATTTAAATCATAAGAGTGTGGTCTTTAACTGTAGGCTTAAAGCTATGATACCCAATATGGAGTTGTACTTAAAGATGATTTATGAAACGAATACTACAGCATTTAGAGGGAATGTCGAGCATTGCACGATGCTTTTGTAGACAAGATGACGTAACGTGGGTGGATTTGTACTCAATGAAGTAATCAGAAAAGACTGAAACAGTGCTGTTTGATGTCAAGCTGGGAAAGTGCTTTAAAACTGAAGAACAGACTCCTTAGTAATCAGACTTTTTTTTATAGCTATAGATATAATGACGTTGAGAGTATACTGCTTAAATCTTTAGATGAGGTAAAACTAGAAGGCTACTAGATTTGATAGAATCACAATCAAAAAGGTAGTAGGGGGCTTCCCTGGTGGCGCAGTGGTTAAGAATCTGCCTGCCAATGCAAGGGACATGGGTTTGAGCCCTGGCCTGGGAAGATCCCACATGCCGCGGAGCAACTAAGCCCGTGCGCTACAACTACTGAGCCTGAGCTCTAGAGCCCGCAAGCCACAGCTACTGAGCCCACGTGCCACAACTACTGAAGTCTGTGCACCTAGAGCCCGTGCTCCACAACGAGAAGCCACTGCAATGAGAAGCCCGCGCACCGCAACGAAGAGTAGCCCCCACTCACCACAACTAAATAAAGCTTGTGCACAGCAACGAAGACCCAACACATCCAAAAATAAATAAATAAATAAATAAATATATTTTTTTAAAAAAGGTAGTAGGTTGAAATGATGGGCTTAATCTAGGAGAATAAAGTTTAATATAGACAAATGTAATGGCTGGAACTTGGCCCACGAAACCAACCACACAGGAGTACAGCTTAAGAGCAACAAATGCGATGTGATATAGATACTAAAAATAGCAAATGGAATTTTAAGTTATCCAAATAAAAGTATAATAGAGGCCTTCATAGGTCAGATCCTCTCTGAGCTGGGCTGTCCTTGTTTGTAGTATTTGAATTGTAAAACAATACTCTGGAGCTGATCTGAAGACAAGGGTTTGGCTGGTAGAAGATCATATGAAGAATGACTAAAAGAAGTGGGAAAAAAGTATAGCTGTTTATGTCGAGTAAAAAACATGACAGTTTTTAAAAATGTTCTTTGAAAGATTATATTGTGGGAGAGGAATCAAATCTACATAGTGTGACTTTGGGTACAGGCCCGAGACAAGTGGGTGAAAGTACTATGGCAACATATTTAGGCTCAGTTTGAGATAGAACTCTATAGCAAACAGAGCTGAAGTCAATTGGATAATAAATTGGACTTCCCCATCACTGGCACCACAAAAGCAGAAACTGTATGACCCCTTGTCAAAAATCCACATAGGAGCTAAGCACTGGTGTATGCTTGCATTCTTTCCAACTCTGAGATTTTACGAAAAATGAGTGAAGGGGAAGGAAATATAGGTTTGATGCTTTATTGAGTTAGAAATGAAAAAAGTCAACTTAGCTATTTCTGGACAGTTAATCAGTACTTTACAAACCATGGCCTTGTTTTCAGCAAGGCCTAGGATTTGTCCTATAGCCTACCATTTTAATTCTCAGATCCCTTGCAAGGGAAGAAAGAAAATATAAAATGGTGATTAATCAGATTTGCTATTCTGGTGTATCAAAAATTGAAAAGGCTTAAGCATCCAATGGAACACTTAACTGTTATCCAAAACGTTCCCATTTTCTGTGAATTTTAATTATTCATTCCATGCCTGTATTTAATACCATAGATTATGGATAATTATTTGAATGCTACAAGGGTGAAATTTCTTTTATGATTGATGTTGAAGTTTAATAACAGAGTCTTTAACCATTGTTACATTCTTGGTTATATGATAACTTCTGGGGATAGAAAAATGTTCAGGTTCGTAAGAATACTAATAATTACGTTCTTTAATTAATTAAAATAATGAGGTGATCACTTCACAAATTTATAGTTTGAAGAATAATCTCTAAAAAGCTAGTTTTACAATAAATTTTACAAAGTAATTTTGATGTGCTAGTTTAAAAGACCCAAGAAAGGTCAGAGTCCCTTGTCCCCTCCTGCCCTCACTTCTCCCCTTATCCAGCAGAAATTCCACAATCACTGTTATTAACCTCAAACACTTCATCCTCAGTTTCCTCGCCCTTCTCTTGCCTTGTGATTCCTGCTTGGTTAAATCACATCCCTGAGTAAGTCCAGCTCTTGCCTCCTCCGAGCCTTTACCCACGTGGCTGACTGTGGCTAGAGAACCGTGCACAGCCATGTTGACAGTCCTCACTGTGAATTCACAGTCACTATTCTTGAATAGGCCCTTAGTGCTGCCTGCTATTAATACCACCGTCCCCTTCTCCTCTTAACACTGCCTTCCACATCCTCACTCTGTGCAACTTCTTATTTCACTAAGAAAACAGGAGACTGTCTACCCCAGCCTACCACCACATCTACCCACTGAACTGCATCTAGGTGGGACACTCTGCCTGGTCTCCCGTTACTATGGGTGAGCTATTTGTGCTCTTAGCCAAAGCCAATTCTTGAGGGCCTTTGAACTTGCCATTCCCTAGGTCTAGAACATGAACTGCCTCCCTCACTTCATTAAAGTCTATACTAAAATATTGGTGAGTCTCTCCTATTTAAAATAGCAACCTCCAGCCCCACCTTCCTGTCTCTTTCCCTGCTTTATTTAGCACTTATCATCAAAAAATATATCATATATTTAGCTTGCTTATTTTGATTATTGTCTATCTCTCCACAGAAGACTCAGTTTCAAAAAGATGTCAGTTCTTTCTAATTTATTCGTAAATTTAGTAGGATTCCAGTAAAAATATCTAAGGCTATGTATGAGAATAGGCGAATGGATTTTAGTTTCATATAGAAAAAGAAGCAAGAAATAAGATAGGAAATCTTTTAAACAGAAGAGCAATAAGATGGAACCAACCATACCATATAATAAAATATATCATAAAAGCCTAAAATATTAGAATAGTGTTATAGAGAAATATTAATAGACAAACCAATAGAGTAGAACAACATGTGGAAATTTAACATACAAGAAAGGTTGTATCACAAACCTTTGAGAAAAATATAAACTTTTCAATAAATGAGTTGGAAAAAATTCAGTAACCATTTGGGAAAAAATAAGAGTCAAATCCAGAGCAAAATGTAAATTTAATGAGAATCCCAGAAGATAATTTTGTTGGTTTTAGTACTATGTACTATGCTTCTAAATTCCAATAAGACATTAGATGAATTGGAATTGTCAAGAAATTTGGAAAAATAAGACAATTAAGAAAACTGATATTATCAGATATTAAAACAATATAAACCTATGGTAATAAAAAACTATGGACTTGACACATGAACAGACATATACATCTACATCCGTGCTCATGCCTTCCTAGAACATAATGGATTCTCTATACAAGTTTGTTGAAGATAGACTATAATCCTCAATTCGGTACGGTATTATCTTTAAATTATCTCCTGCCGTATAACTTAATTATTCATTATTCTATTGAAATTTGAGTTGTTTTCACTAATATAAATAATGTGTCAGGACTTCCCTGGTGGCGCAGTGGTTAAGAATCCGCCTGCCAATGCAGGGGACACAGATTCGAGTCCTGGTCCGAGAAGATCCCACATGCCATGGAGCAACTAAGCCCGTGCGCCACAACTACTGAGCCTGCCCTCTAGAGCCTGGGAGCCACAACTACTGAAGCCCACGTGCCTAGAGTCCGTGCTCCAAAACAAAGATGAGCCACTGCAATGAGAAGCCCACACACTGCATCGAAGAGTAGCCCCGCTCGCCACAACCAGAGAAAGGCCGCATGCAGCAACAAAGACCCAACGCAGCCAAAAATAAATTAATTAATTAATTAAAATTAAAAAAAAGAAATCAGTAAAGTTATTAAAGTAAATAATGTATCAATGAGCAAATTTAAAGATAATGCTTTATTGAGTTGAAGATTATATTTTATCTCCAACAAATGTGTATATGTATATGTACACTCACAACACATACATACATATAATTCAGTTTAAACAGTAAAGTATGTGTGTATACATACACACACACTAGGAAATGCAGATATTAACATGGATGAACATCGCAAGCATTATATAAATGAAAAATTGAAAGGTACATTATTCTACTTAGATGAAGTTCAAAACATTGCAAAACCAAAAATAAATTGTATAGGCATACATACATATAAAATAAATCTGTAGGAAAAAAAGCAAGGTCACAGTAAATATTCATTAATATGGTGGTTACTTGATGGGTGGAGGGGAAGTGTTTGGGATTTGGGATGGGCATAAACAGGAAGTGGGTACCAGAATAAGTAGCAGGCCTGAGATGCTATCCTTAGAAAGACCTGCTTGTAAGTTTAGACCTTGGCTAGTGTCTGGGAGCTTAGATTTCATCTTGGGAGGGCTCCCACCATTGCCTGATAAGAGTGGCTCACAGTGCCTAAACAATATGGTTTATGCCAAACACCTGCTTTCCATCCGGAAGTCTTGAATTTCGGTACATGCCAGGCAGAGGGAGCTGCATGTCCAGTTCCCAGCGAAAACCCTTGGCACTGAGTCCCTAATGAGCTTCTCTGATAGGCAACACTTCACACGTGTTGTCACGACTCATTGCTGGAAGAGTTAAACACACCCTACTTGACTCCCCTGGGAGAGAACTCTTAGAAGCTTGCCCCTGATTTCCTTGTGCCTTTTCCCTGCGCTATTTTGTTTTGTATCCATTCACTGTAATAAATCATACTGTGAATATGACCATATTCTGAGACTATGAGTCCTCCTAGCTGATATCAAAGCTAGTGTTGGTTTTAGAAATCCCTTTCAGTGGGGGCTATACAGGTGTTCTTTCAAAATTTTTTATATCTTTCATATATTATAAATATTGCATGTATTTACCAATTAATCAAAAGGAAAATAAAAGGTGAAATGAATAGGAGTGACCCAAATAAAGATGAGATGTAATTGTGTAGAAAGCGTTCCAGTAAAATGAAATAGCATGGCAATGTCTAGAATCAAACCACAGAATATCTCATTCAAGGAACTGAAATTATGAACAGAGGAATCAGAGGAAATGATAAGACTGGAGAAGTAATCAGAAGTAGCCGTGGTTGTGACCTCCATGAAAAAGTCTTCCCAGTTCCCCCCGACCCCATCTTCCCTCCATGTACTGCTCCTTCGCCTCCTAATCTTCATCTATGTTGTGATGCAAATGTTGAGACACCTTTTTTTCCCACATGGATCCCCTTTTTTCTATTGCCATTTATTAGAAAGACTATGAATTACCTTGGTACCTTTTTGAAAATGAATAAACTATATATGTGTGGGAATATATACATATATGTGTATATTTCTGGATTTTCTAGTCTTCTCTATTGATACATAGGTTTATTCATACTCCACTACCACGCCACATTGTCTTGAAGCTGTAGCTTTATAATAGTATTTTAGATCACATAGTAGAAGTCCTTCCAATCTTCCTTAAAATTGTCTTAGGTATTCTAAATCCTTTTCATCCTCATGTATTTGGAATCAGCTTGTCTATTTCTAAGGGGGGGGGGAACCCTGCTTTTTAAAAAATTGCACTGAACATTTAAAACATTTTGAGAAAAACTGACATCTTAACAATATTGCCTTCACTCCATGAATGAGGTTATCATTCTTGCTTGGATTGTAATTCAGTAATATTTTATTTTGTTCAAATTGTTTCTGCTTTGGCACTGGGAGCTCTTTCAGTTGGTTCTTGTGTTGCTTTGATACACACCATCATTGTGTGTGTGTGTGTGTGTGTGTGTGTGTGTGTGTGTGTGTGTGTGTGCCTATAGTTCTTCCCAGGTGTTCAGTGACGATTTCTCCACTCTGGCTGATGAGAACTCAATATCTCCTAGTTCTGAGAATTGTTCAGCTTTGGGCTCCCAAGTGCTTTTCTTTGCCTGACCTTGTAGAATTTTCTCTAGGCATGTGCTGCTTTGTAGTCAGCCAAAACTCAAGGTGACCTCTATGACGATTTCTGGAGCCCTTTCTTTAGGATAGACATTTTTTAAAAATATTTATTTATTTATTTAGCTGCGCTGGGTCTTAGTTGCCATGTGCAGGATCTTCATTGCAGCATGCAGGATCTAGTTTCCTGACCAGGGATCGAACCCATGCCCCCTGCACTGGGAGCTTGGGGTCTTAGTCACTGGACCACCAGGGAAGTCCATGGAGCCCATTCTCCACATAGCTCTCTCCGCTCTAGCATCTTGTCCTCCAAATTCCAACCACCTTTCCAAAATCTGATCTCTGTCTCCTTAACTCAGTAAGACTCTCATGCTCTGTTTGGGTTCCTCCTCTCCACCTTGTGGTCCAGAAAGAGCCACCAGGAAGAAAGTAGAGGTATTGCCGGGATGCCATTTTTATTATCCTTCTCTGTCTAGTGCCCAATGTCTGAAAACAATTGTTGCTTATATTTTGTACCTTCTCTAGTTGTTACTATAAAAGACCAAGTGCAGTACCAGTATTCCATCATAGGGGGAAGCACAACACCCTCTACTAGGGTTGGCCAAAAAGTTCGCTCAGGTTTGTCCATAAGATGGTACAGAAAACCCAAACGAAATTTTTGGCCAGCCCAATATTTTGGCTGCTATTTTACTTGGTAAATATTTCTGTAATTGATTACAGTTACTAATATAATTTCCATGTATGGGCATATAGAAATGTAATTGTCAGGAATTCCCTGGCGGTCCAGTGGTTAGAACTCTGCACTCTCACTGCTGAAGGCCTGGGTTCAATCCCTGGTCGGGGAACGAAAATCCCACTAGCTGTGCGGGGAGGCCAAAAAAAAAAAAAAAAGAAATGCAATTTTATTAAACTATTAATAATTATATAACTTATCTGTAGATGTTTTTAAAGTTTTATATTCAGATAGTTGCATTAAAATAATATTTTGTGTCTTTTTCTTTTCAGTTCTTAGAATTTTTATTTCTTTGTCTTGCTGCATTGGTTTGGGTTTCTGGGATAATGCAGAATAGAACTGGTAATAATGGACATCCATTCTTATTCCTGGTTTTAAAAGGCATGTTTGATATGAGCTGTAGCTATTTTTTTAAGATCCTGATTAAAATACAAGCTAAGGAAGCTGTCTTTTACAATTCCTTTGTGATTTGTTTTGCGGTATGCTGGAAGAATGTCCCCTCCCCACAGTTATATTTACTTCCTAATCTCTGGAACCTGTGAATATCACATTACACAGCAAGAGTAAAAATTAATTTATATGGCAAATGATGTGATTAAGTTAAGGATCTTGAGAGGAATTTATCTTGAATTATCAGGGTTGGCCCTAAATGCAATCATATGTACCCTTAGAAGAGAGAGGCAGAGAGAGATTTTATACAGACAGACACAGAGGAGAGGTCCAGGTGTGGACAGAGGTAGAGATCAGAGTGATGTCACCATCAGTCAAAAAACATCAAGAGTTCTGTCATACAGAGTGAAGTAAGTCAGAAAGAGAAAAACAAATACTGTATGTTAACACATATATATGGAATCTAAAAAAAAAAATGGTCATGAAGTACTTAGGGGCAGGATGGGACTAAAGAAGTAGACCTACTAGAGAATGGACTTGAGGACACGGGGAGGGGGAAGGGTAAGCTGGGACAAAGTGAGAGAGTGGCATGGACATATATGCACTACCAGACGTAAAATAGATAGCTAGTGGGAAGCAGCCGCATAGCACAGGGAGATCAGCTCCGTGCTTTGTGACCACCTAGAGGTATGGGATAGGGAGGGTGGGAGGGAGGGAGACACAAGAGGGAAGAGATATGGGAACATATGTATATGTATAACTGATTCACTTTGTTATAAAGCAGAAACTAACACACCATTGTAAAGCAATTATACTCCAATAAAGATGTTAAAGAAAAAAATTAGGAGAAGCTGTGAGAGGCAAGAACTGACTCTCCCCTAGAGCCTCTGAGGGGAGCCTAACCCTGCTCACATTGAGATTTTTTATTTCTAGCCTTCAGAACTGTGAGAGAATTATTGCTTTAAGCCACCAAATTCATGGTAATTTGTTATGGCAGCCATTGGAATCTAATATTGTTTTTATTTAGCTGTGATACTGAATCACATCAAATGCATTTTTTTTGCATCCACTGAAACAGTCATATAGTTTTTCTCTTTTAATCTTTTTTTTTTTTTACTCTTCGTCGCAGTGCACAGGCTTCTCATTGCGGTGGCTTCTCTTGCTGCGGAGCACACGCTCTAGGAGCGCGGGCTTCAGTAGTTGCAGCGTGTGGACTCAGTAGTTGTGGCGCATGGGCTTAGTTGCTTTGTGGCATGTGGGATCTTCCTGGACCAGGGATGGAACCTGTGCCCCCTGCATTGGCAGGCGGATTCTTAACCACTGCACCGCCAGGGAAGTCCCTCTTTTAATCTCTTAAAATGTGAATTACATTAATGAATTTTTCTAATGTTAAACCAACCCTATATTCCTGTGATAAACCTAACTGGTTTACGATGTATGTGTGTATGAATGTATGTTTCATCTGTCTTCTCTGCTGATTCTCATTTATAGTATATAATCTTCAAATGTTGCCTCTAGAGCCTCCAGCTAGAAGAAATGCAGCCCTGCTGACACCTTGATTTTAGCACAGTGAACTCCTGACCTCCAGAACTGTAAGACAATAAATCTGTGTTTTTTTTGTTTTTGTTTTTTTAAATTTTATTTGTTTATTTATTTATGGCTGTGTTGGGTCCTCGTTTCTGTGCGAGGGCTCTCTCTAGTTGCGGCAAGCGGGGGCCACCCTTCATCGCGGTGCGCGGGCCTCTCATTATCGCGGCCTCTCTTGTTGCGGAGCACAGGCTCCAGACGCGCAGGCTCAGTAATTGTGGTTCACGGCCCCAGTTGCTCTGCGGCATGTGGGATCTTCCCAGACCAGGGCTCGAACCCGTGTCCCCTGCATTGGCAGGCAGATTCTCAACCACTGCGCCACCAGGGAAGCCCTCTGTGTTGTTTTAAGCCGCCAAGTTTGTAGTAACTTGTCACAGCAGCAATGGGAAACAAATACACTCATTTTCCTTAAGAATTCATTTGCAGGATTTCCTTAAGGCCTTAAAGGAAGGACCAATCTTTCAGAGAGGTCGTGTATTTCCTTCTCCTAGTTGTCTAGGGCAGGGGTCCCTAACCCTGGGGCCACGGACCAGTAGCTGTCCGAGGGCTGTTAGGGACCCGGCCGCACAGCAGGAGGGGAGCAGCGGTGGGCAAGCGAGCGAAGCTTCATCTGCCATTCCCCATCACTGGAATCACTGCCTGAATCAGCCCTGCACCCCGTCCCCCCCCAACCCCCGCTCCATCTGTGGAAAATTGTCTCTCACAAAACCAGTCCCTGATGCCAAAAATGTTGGGGACCGCTGATCTAGGGGCACTACTAGCCCGGGAACACTTTGAACTACATTAAGGGCTAAAGGTAACATGATTTTGAGCTGCAACTCCGTGTAAAGTCTAAGCTGTGTTGTACTCTTCACTCTTCCCCTCTCTCCTTGTTCTGTTAGACAAGGAAACTTTTCTCAGAGTCCCCTGGGTGGAGAGAGATGTGAGTTTACTTCTGTTTCACCCTAATCCTGGGTTGTAACCCTTTGCAGGTCTAGCTCAGTGTAAAGAGACCCTCCTGTTAGACTTTCCAACTTGGGGGCTCCCAGGCTTTGATTTCTGCCCCTTTTACCCCAGAAGGCTGTCAAAACCCAAAGTTCAAGTTTGTCTGGAATGGAAAATGCACCCAAGGCAAAAGCAATTTCAGGGTCTCTCTGGTTCTCACTTTCTTTAAGTTTTGCCCTGTTTTCGGTGCCTTCAACGCTTTTCATATTTTTCTTTCTTTTAGCCAGCATTTGTTGTGGTTTTCAGTAATGGGACTGATCTGAATAACCTAGTCCAACATATTCCC
Organism: Balaenoptera physalus; assembly: GCF_965194825.1. Taxonomy (NCBI): domain Eukaryota; kingdom Metazoa; phylum Chordata; class Mammalia; order Artiodactyla; family Balaenopteridae; genus Balaenoptera; species Balaenoptera physalus. Next base: position 12,405,838 of record NC_138888.1, on the reverse strand, counting down.
AGGCACCTATTAAAAATTTTGTCTTCTGAATCTGTCAGTTCTACCATCTAAACTTTTGGATGATCTGATTTTGCTGTCTTGTGTGTCTGTTGGCTCCCACTCACGATGCTTTGTTTTCCTGTGCATTGATTTGTTTGTTTAATTATAATCTCATTTTCAATAGACCTTTATTTGTCAAACTTCTTTGAAGGTTAGGTTGAAGTCACTTTCCCCCAGAAAAAATTGCAGTTGTATTTTCAGTTGCCTGGAGGCATGCCAACCCAGTACCAATCAAAAATAATTCCTTTGCTTGAGGTTTTTTACATCACCCAGGTATTATGAAGTGGACCACAAACATGCATGAGGTCTGACTCGTGGTTATACGTTCTTGTGGGAATTTCTTCCCTTTCTTTACTCAGTTCTGATGTTGATACAGGAATTTCTGTGCTGCTCCCTCCTCCCGCATCCGCCAACACCTTTTGTTTTTGTTTTATTCTTCCCTTTACACTTTAACCACTTTGCTGATGGCTCCCTTTTGACATTTAGCTTTGTACAAGGTTCTTTTATAAGACTAAGAGAGTAGACCTTAAAAGTTCTCATCATGGGCTTCCCTGGTGGCGCAGTGGTTGAGAATCTGCCTGCCAATGCAGAGGACATGGGTTTGAGCCCTGGTCTGGGACGATCCCACATGCCGCGGAGCAACTGGGCCCATGAGCCACAACTACTGAGCCTGCGCGTCTGGAGCCTGTGCTCCACAACAAGAGAGGCCACAACAGTGAGAGGCCCGCGCACCGCGATGAAGGGTGGCCCCCGCTCGCCGCAACTAGAGAAAGCCCTCGCACAGAAACGAAGACCCAACACAGCCAAAAATAAATATAAATAAATAAATAAATTTATTAAAGAAAAAAAAGTTCTCATCACAAGAAAAAACAAAATTTTGTAACTATGTATGGTGATAGGTGTTAACTAGACTTATGGTCGTGCTCATTTTGCAATATATACAAATAGAGAATCATCATCTTGTATACCTAAAACTAATATAGTGTTATTTGTTTAATTATTTAAATTAAAAAGACTCCATAACTTGGCCATCTCATGTCCTATGTACATATCAAAATCAAAGCTTAGTGACACCAGGGATTGGCAGGGTTCTGCCATTACAGTGCTTCCTTATTTCTCTAGATTTCTGCTTCTACTTCTTTTGGCTTCTAAGACTGCTTTTACTTTTTATCAACACAGCAATACATTTAAAAAGAAAATTTAAATATTTTAATGAGTATTGGTAGTTGCTATGCAATGGAGGTGTTTAGGAATCTGCTCTGTCATTCTGTCAGAAATTCATCATTTTAAAGTGTCAACTGTCTGCTGGAATTTAAGGAACTAAGGCTATAGTTCCTAAAGTAGGCACCATGGTGTCCAGACCTCCAGAAGTCCTCCCTGACCCAGAGGAATAGATTAGATTCCATTTCACCACCATTTTATGCCTTGAATGCGAATTCTTTCTGCCTTCATACTCAATTCTCTTTTATAACTCTTCTTGATTACTAACCCATTCCTCTCTACAAACAGTTTATGTGAAATAAGTCAAAATAACATGACAGGCATATGATCATTAAGAACTTTTTGAACTTTGCATAGCTCTCTTATCTCTTCTTATTCGAAGCAGAACAAAACCATAAAACAAAATCTTAACCCAGGGCTTCTCAGACAAAGATGGGCATTACATACAAAGAAAGGGTCAATCCAACAAGAGAATATAACATTTGTAAATATTTATGCACCCAGCATAGGAGCAGCTAAATATATAAGGCAAAAATTAACAGACTTCTTAAGGGAGAAATAGGCAGCAGTACAATAATAGTAGGGGATTTTAATACTTCACTTACATCAGTGGATAGATCATCCAGACAGAAAATCAATAAGGAAACGTCAGCCTTAAATGACATGTTGTACTGGATGGACTTAACAGATATATACAGAATATTCCCTCCAAAAGCAACAGAATACACGTTCTTCTGGAGTGCACATGGGACATTTTCCAGGATAGATCATATGTTAGACCACAAGACAAGTCTTAATAAATTTAAGAGGATTGAAATCATCTTAAGCACTTTTCCAACCACAGTGGCGTGAAACCAGAAATTAATTATACAAAGAAAACTGGAAAATTCACAAGTATGTGGAGATTAAACAACATGCTACTGAACAACCAATGGGTCACTATGTTGTATGCCTGAAACTTATATAATATTGTACATCAACTATACCTCAATTTAAAAAATATATAAACAAAGAATGCTCAAAAAATAAAATAAAATAAAAAAGGGGAAATCCTGCCATTTGCAACAACATGGATGAACTTGGGGGACACTATGATAAGTGAAATAAGCCAGACACAGAAAGACAAATATTGCATAATCTTACTTATCTGTGGAATTTTTTTTTGAAAAAGGTTAAACTCATACTAACAGAGAGTAGAATCTTTGTTACCAGAAGCTGGGGGTGGGGGGAGAGGGGAGATATTGATCAAAGGGTACAAACTTTTAGTTATAAGATGAATAAGTTCTGGAGACAGCATGATGGCTATGGTTAATAATAATGTAATGTATACTTGAAATTTGTGAAGAGAGTAGATCTCAAGTGTTTTCATTTCCTAAAAAAATGTGGTACCTATGGGAAGGGATGGATATGTTAATTAGCTTGATTGTGGTATGCATTTCACAATATACATCTAAACATCACCTTGTACACCTTAAATGTATATAATTTTTATTTGTCAATCATATCTCAAGCTGGGGTGCAGGGAAGACCCTATCGCCAAATACAGTCACATTCTGAAGTACTGAGGGTTAGGACTTCAACATATGAATTTTGGGAGATACAATTCAGACTATAACACCACCCAAAACTGATTTTTAAAAAGTGCCTTGAAACTTTCTGATTTAGATTAAAATCTATACAAATTAACATATAAAGAATAAACTCAAATCTTCAGAAAGCCATGATTTTGCTAGTCTTATCATAGGCTTCAAATTGAGCCAAAAGATATTAGCATAAAAACAAAATAGGTATCAGAGAGATGTTTGCAGTGTTTATTCAATATTGTGTAGGAAAAAGGAACACTGAAGCTTGGGTATACGTCAGGGGGAAGGATATAAAAGTTCTAGTCATTAAAAGTTTCTTTTTATAATTTAATAGTTCAAAGCAACTGTCAGATTATTAGTTTCCCATCTACCTTGGTGTAGAAGACTTTGCCTTGAATAGTAGACATGAGAATTCCAGTCACTTGAATGAGATATATCGTATAGTAAATTAATAAACTTGCATTCTGGGGGGCATATGTCAGTCTCTTGTGTTTGGTTATTATTGGTTTGTCCATGAGGCTCGGATCTACTCTGGATGAATTAAATTTAGTTACTAATCCATCAACATATGAGGAATACAGTGGTCACAATGTATTGTCAACATGTGAGGCCTTATTTGGACAGCCAGGTTGATGCCACTTAGCACAGTGCCCTCAATTTATAACAGCTGTTTGTAGCAGAAAGGTAGATGGAGTTTAGGAATATAAGAAAATGCCTTTTGGGTGATACGACCTCTTTCATCATACCCTGAGTCTTCTCTCATTGTATTGCAACAAAATAATTTGGTCTCCTTTTCAATGATCTGAAATGAATGAAAATTCCTATAGTCAGAAAGTTCCTCTGTCATTTCACAATAGCTGCATAAAACTTTAAGGCAGGCAAAACAGCTCCTTCTCACCAGCAACTTGAAGTCATGTCCATTTGGGAAGTCTGGGGAACAACTGAAGGTTGTGTCTGTGGGTTGGGCATATACTTTGGGTCAGGAGTGTGTGTGTGTGTAAGTAGTAAGGAAGATTCATTGTGAAGGAGAAAGACACGAATCTGTTGGTTTACTCATTGAGTGGCAAAGGTTAAGCTTAAATCAATACTCAAACTACAAAGCCTGGAAATTTAGAGATTTTTTTTTTTTAAATCTTTGACCACTACTACTGATAACATGTGCTGTTTTACCTTTAGCTATGTGAAGAACCACTTCTTTAACAGAAAACAAAACACATCTGCCAAACTCAAAATTCCTACTTAATTTAAGTGAAGCTGGTAGAAGTAAAATATTTACTTTGTACCTTTAACATCTTATGATTCTCTCAGGAAATATACCTGGTTTCACTATCAAGTTTGGTGAGTTATACTGCGCTCATTTAAAATAATAAGATTGGGAACTCCCTGGCAGTCCAGTGGTTAGGACTTGGTGCTTTCACTGCCATGGGCCTGGGTTCGATCCCTGGTCAGGGAACTAAGATCCCACAAGCCACATGGTGGGGTCAAAAAGAATAAAATAAAATAAAATAATAAGATACAAAATTACCAAATTATTGAAATGGGGCAAAAATATTTTTTAAAATACCCTCGCAATCCCAGCACCCTAATAGAATTATCTTTATTTTTTATATCATTTTTCAATCTTTGCATATATACTCTTAAAAACTAAAATATCAATACATTAACAGTTTGTTTTGTATTTTTTTGTATTTAATAGGCTAACGTATTCATTTTCCCTTTCCTGTATTTCTAGTCTTATTCTAACCATTAAAAATATTTTAAAAATTGTGATTAAGCAAACATAACATAATATTTACCATTTTAACTATTTTTAAGTGTACAGTTCTGTGACACTAAGTACTTTCATACTCTTGTGCAACCATCATCCCCATTCATTTCCAGAACTTTTTCATCTTCCCAAAATGAACTCTATGCCCATTAAACACTAACTCCCCATTCCCACTCTCCCCTGGCAACCACCATTCTACTTTCTGTCTTTATGAATTTGACTATTCTAGGTACCCCATATAAGTGGAATCATACAATATTTGTCTTTGTGTGACTGGCTTATTTCACTTAGTATAATATCTTCAAGTTTCATCCATGTTGTAGCATATGTCAGAATTTCCTTCCATTTTAAGGCTGAATAATATTCCATTGTATGCATATACCCCATTCTGTTTTGTTTGTCCATTTATCTGTCAGTGGACACTTGGGTTGCTGCCACTTTTTAGTTACTGTGAAAGTGCCACTATGAACATGGGGACACAGATATCTGCTCAAGTCCCTGTTTTCATTTCTTTTGGGTGAATCCAGAAGTGGAATAGCTGGATCTTATGCTAATTCTATTTGATTTCTGAAGAACCATCATATTGTTTCCCACAGTCTAATCATTTTAATTGGCTATATAATATTCCATTTTGTTTCTGTGCCCTGATTTACTAAACCATTCCCGAAGTGTTTCCTGAGGAATCTCAAGTTTTCTTTTTTTTCATTAGATGGAAATTAGTTCTGGTTTAGATAGTGCTCCAGGTTTTTTGCCCTTGTTTAAAAATAACTCATATACATATATAGCTACTTCTGACAGCTGATCATTGTTTTTTGCTTACTGCCACCTCACAATGACGCCCCTTATCCAGGACGTGCCCTATCGATGGAACTAAGTCCTCTCTAGCTAGACCTCTGCTTTCCAATGTGGTGGCCACTAGCATATATTTAAACTTGAGTCAATTAGAGTGAAATAAAATTAAAAACTCATTTTCTGGGCTTCCCTGGTGGCGCAGTGGTTAAGAATCCGCCTGCCAATGCAGGGGACACGGGTTCAATCCCTGGTCCGGGAAGATCCCACATGCCATGAAGCAACTGAGCCCGTGCGCCACAACTGCTGAGCCTGCACTCTAGAGCCCGTGCACCACAACTACTGAAGCCCGCAAGCCTAGAGCCGGTGCTCCGCAACAAGAGAAGCCACCGCAATGAGAAGCCCGCGCACCACAACGAAGAGTAGCCCCTGCTCGACGCAACTAGAGAAAGCCTGCGCACAGCAACAAAGACCCAACACAGCCAAAAAATAATTAATTAATTAATTTTAAAAAAACCTCATTTTCTCAGTTGCGCATGCCATATTTCACATGCACGATAGTCACACGGAGCTAGAGCCACTGAATTGGGCATCACGGATATAGAACATGTCCACCATCTCAGAAAGCTCTGTGGCGAGTGCTGCTCCAGACTGTTCTTGACTCTGACCACTTGCTTACGGCTGAATTAGAGCCTATGAGTTACCCCCCAAATGATTAAGTCCTAGGGGAGAGGCCAACGATAACCGCACTTGGAAGAGAATGCCATAAACTCTGGAATGTGAGTTTCATAATTCACAATTGGGAATATCGCTTCCAGTGGCTGGGCTACTCCTGCCCGCTATTTCCCATGTTAATCTTCTTCAGAAAATGAATTATTGGTCTTAAGTTTCTCGGTGATGATCACCTAATCCAAGCTGGGTCAATCCAGTTCCTTACTTTCCTCTTAAGGAATTTGGAACTGGGAAGGAGAGAGGCTAACGGTCAGGTCCTCTAGGTGTTTAGAACTATAAAACCAGGAGCAACAGTCATATCCCACTGTGTAAACCAGAGAGTTGGATAAAGCAACAGAAGGAAAACTCAAGCAGGTAAGCAGATAAGGCTGCTTTAGGCTTTCTAAATTCTGGTTTGGGTGCCTTCTTTAGGCCCATCTGCATTCCTGACTTTGGGTTACAGGAGAAAAATCTGCATGTTAATGGTGAATTCTTTAATGCTTAAGCTAGCTCAAATTGGTTTGTTACCCGGGAATCAGAATCCTAATATACACACATACATAAACTACAGACATGGGCATTGACATGTTCACAATGTAGAGGTGTGTGTAGTTGTGCACAAACTTTGCATTTACTCTTTGCACTGGGCCTCCAGACTCCCCTTTACCCTCCTCTAACTTTTCTCTACTTTTCCTCTTGCTTTACTTCCTTCTCACTAAAAGAGTGTGCTTAGGTTGTCCTCTGCTTTTTTTTTTCTTTTTTTTTCTTTTCCGTCCCTTGGTCAAAATATGCCTTCTGCAATCCTTCTGGCTATGGAAGCTTTATGAAATCAAGTGCTGTAGGTTAACAACGGATTTAATTCTTTTTTAAAAATATACTTCTTTAGCTTGTATTGCATCTTAATCTCTCAGGCCTAAGTAATTCGGTCAACATTCATTCATGAATGACTGAATAAATAATCCCTCATAGGCCAGAGCAGCAAATGTTGAATGTTAAAATCTGGCATGACCAGAACTGAGTGGGTACTTCCGCAAGTCACAGCATGCTACTGTAGATGAACTGATTAGGGGAAAACTCTGGCAGGAGGAAAGAGGATGAGGAGTCAGCTAGGAAAGAACGAGAGCAACAGCACCCCAGAAGGCAGAGGCACACAAGTGTCCTAGGTAGGAAAGCACTAGTGTTGTCAAGGAACAAAGGAGACCACTGTGGCCAGAGTAAAGAGGACGGGGAAAGTAGTGTGAGCTGAGATAGGCAGGACCTTCGGGCCATAATAAGAGGTTAAGATAATACCTGAAGTGCAATGGGAAAGTCTTAAAAAGATTTAAACAAGGGAGTGACCTGATCTGATTTGTGTCTTAAAAAATTCCCCTCTGGCTAGAGTCTGGAGGATGAATGATAGGGACCAGTTAGTTAGGAGGCTACTGCAATTGTTGGCAAGAGATCATAATGGCTTGGCCTATGAACTTTGTGACACATTTGAGATTTTGAAAGTGGAAATATAAGCTCTTACGAAAAAGTTATCCGATATTTTACCTTCTAAGTAGCCAGCCACCGTATTAAAGCTGTCAGTGAAGTAGGCTCTAAAAAGCAGACCCTAAAATGTCAAGAAGCGCCTGCCTTCCTCAGTTTCACACGGCTCTGGGCTCAGCTCTTACATTAGTACCTTGATTCCAACAATCCTCTAGAGAAAAATTCTGCCGTCATCATTCCCCCCTTTCCTTTGAGTGAACTTCGGAGAAGTGATTGCTGAAAAATAACTCCCAGTAAGACCACAGTGGTGTTTGGGGTTCAGTGACACACCCCTAACTTTTAATTTAAATGCTCGCTTTGAATTTGGTATCGGTTATCTTACATTGCACGAAGTGAGAGAGAAGGCATTTTGCTAGCAGCATCTATTTCATCTAGGAATACGGTATTCACCCTCTGCCTCTAAACCTAGGTCAAAATTCCTTTAGAATAATTCATCTTTCATAAAAGATGCGTTCCCTTTCGCCTATGGAAATCTTGTGCGTTCTGGGCACGGCTTCCCGCTGTACAGACAAATGCACTCATTGTCTAGACCACGCCGGTCCCCCTGGATTTTATGCAGCGTGCATTTCCTGCACTGAGCTGCTTGCTCGCTGCAGGCGTGCTTCCCTCGTCCCCCTGCCCCCGCCCGGATCCAAAGCTTTTGTTTCTAACGTTTTCTCCCGACGCTATTAAAATGCTTGGGAACATCGTTACCAAATAAGTGACTGACTAGGAACTTTTCCGGCTGTTAACCTTTAGGCCAACGTCCAGTAAAGTTCTGAAAAGCAACTAAACCTCGTGTAAAGGGGCCAAGCCACATGGAAACAACGGAAACGTGTATATTATTGCCTAAACTTGCCGGGGGGACATTTGGGTTTTTCTTAGAGCAATGGTTTGCAGTGGCCTCAAGGGCGCTCCAAGAGGCAGCAGCACTCGCTCCCGCAGCGGCGAGGAGGTGGGGTGCGGGTGAGGGGCAGGGGACCCCCCGGGAGCCGAGATGACCGGGGCCTCCTGGCGGCGACGCTCTGGCCCGCGCGCGCTCGATGGTTCCGCGCCGCGGCCCGGGCCTGCGCGGTCCCGTCGCCAGGGGGCGCGCTGGCGGGCGCCGCGGATCTCCGAGCTGCGCGGCCCGACTCGTGTCCGCCATATTGGATGCCGCAGCCGCTGCTGCCAGCGCTTCCTCCTCCGTCTTCGCCGTGCGCTGCTGGTTCCTACGGCCCGAGCGGCGGGGAGGTGAAACAGGAGCCTGTCGGAGGAAGAGGAAGAAGGGGGTGGAGAGTGTAGGGGACCGGGCTAGGGGGTGGAAGCCCGAGACCGAGCGGGGCGGAGAAGAGAAGGCGCCCAGCCCCTCCCCCGCCCGCTGCCAGCCAGCCCCGGCAGCGCCTCTGTTCCCCGGACCGGCGCTCCGCCCGCCCTAGCGGCCATGCCGGGGCCTCGCTGCCCCTAAGGGAACCCTGCCCCGCCGGTGCTTGCCCTTCCCCTCCTGCCCGGGGTCGCAGCGGCCCGGCCTCCCGCCGGCGCCCCCTCCTCGCAGCCGCGTCGCCGCCCCCGTCTAGTTCTCCCCACCCAGTGCAGTGGCCGCCGCCTCTTCCGCCGCCGGGCTCTGGGCCTCCACACCGACAACATGGAGGCTGTGAAAACCTTCAATAGCGAGGTTGGTATTGTACTTTAACCTCCCCTCCTACCCACGCTCCCCCCAACCCGGGACGAGGCCACCGCGGGAGGGTGGGCACTGGCCCGCAGGGCTTTTCAGGGTGGGGCGAGTGGCGGCCTAGCTGTGTCCGTGGGGGAGGGGTGTTTCTCAGCCCCGGCGCCCCTCCCCCGATTCCGGGGGGGAGGGCTGGAAGAGGGCCGCCCCGGGGCGGAGGGAGGTTCCGGTGTCTCCAGCAGAGTACTGAGTGGCTGCGGGGCTGGAGGGAAGGCCCGCTTGGGCCCTCCCCCGGAGGCTTACGGCAGGTCTCTCCGGGTCAGTTCCGCCGATTCCTGGCCCTCCCACCTCTTTCCTGGGCCTGCGGGATTTTAACTGGAGGCCGGGCATCACCGCCCAGACCTTTCCCGGGTCCTTAATGAGGCAGGCCCTGATCGGGGCTAGTGCAGGAAGAGCACCTACAGGGGTGATAACCTGTGGTCACATTGCAAGTAGTGCTTGTTTATAATTGAGATATTGTTGGCTAGCTAACCTGCCAACTAGGGACTTTAGCTAAGGGCATGGTTGATCTGGAGGCGAGATTATTCTGCAATTTCTCCTATTCTTACTCCCCCCCTCTTCTCATCATCCGACATAAAGACAGGCAGGGAGAGTTGTGCATGCAGAGAGAAGATGCTGGAGATGCATTTCCCACAGGCTCCTTCACGTGTCATATATAAGGCTAGATTTTTAACAAGCAGCTGTCCAGTTTTCACTATTGAGTTCACTAGTTTGAAGGGACGCAAGTTTTGATAAAATATATTAAAATGTTTTAAAACTCCGGTAGGAATAGACCTTAATGCTAACATTAAACAAGCATTTAACAAGTACATATCTACACAACCAGAGTTATCCTTACCTGTATGCCTTATTTAAAAATATTTTAATGTGATGTTAACTACATTTACATAAATTTTATGAACTTTTCACGTGGAAGTGCTAATGCTCTATTCAGTAGTATAATAGTGATATTCTGAACAAGGCAATGCTTTAAAAAGCTGTTTTACAATTTTATTTGTTTTCCAAAAGGAGAAAACTCGTTCCCTCCTCCCTCCCGCCGTCCCTCTTTTCTCCCTCCCTCCCTCTCTCCCTAGAATTGACGTTTTGGAAACTTAGCTGCTAAGAGGCTAAAAGTTAGATAATATGTGAATTAAACACTCCATATTAGACTAGATAGCAGTGACACAGTTATATGAAAGCAAACATTTTTTTTTGGAAAGGATTTTCTTTTTGAATACTGGATTTTCTTTTCTTTTTTATCTCTTCTTGATACAAATTAGAGCAGTAGACTTGGGAATCTTTTCCATTTTATTTATGAATTTATAGCTGATAATTTGGGTCAAATTATAAAATTTGGTTCCACCCCACAATACTCTTGTCCTTTAAATCTGGAATAAAAAGTAAGGATACTGTATGTTCCAATTTATTGCTAATAGTTTCATGGTTCTGCAGGGGGGAAAAACAACAGGTCTGTAGCCTTTTTATTTGCTACATATGGTGCTATAGCACTAACAGAATGTTAAAGTGTTTTTTTTTAATTATAAAAAAAATCCTTTCTCTTATTTCCTTGCAATTATTTGATTTACCCTATGCCTTTTTGATGAGTGCCTCTCCTGTTTATCTTGGGGGTTCCTAATATGTACCCTCCTCCATTCCCAGCCCTCCCTGCCATGTGGTAGATATAAACAAGTGGTTAGTACACTGTGGTTGGTCACAGTAAAGCATGGTGGATTACAAGTGTTAACAATTGGTTTTTCATTTTAGTATTGACATTAAGGATAAGGAGCCTAACATGTAAATGGCTAGCTTGATGTTTCAACTCTTTTCTCATCTAATCTGTATAAGAACTTGAGATTTGTAGTAGTATTCCCATTTTAGTTTATGTAGCACTCTCTCTTTTCCCCTTATGTATTTCAGAGAAGTTATAACATCTTTTAACTTCCTATTTACTAATACGCTCACACTTCACCATATTTGAAAATGGGGTTGGCTTAAAAATTGTAGCAGTAAGAGTCATAGAATTGAGGAAGGGCAGTAGATTTTGAAGAAGATTCAGAAGAATATACTTTTTTTTGCTTTAAACTCAAAGTACATAATCCTGCTTTTTCTGATTTCTGAATATAGTTTCTGTGACTATCTATAGTACTTGCTGATGTAGTAAAAATTTGTTGTTGCAAGGAAGTATATAGTGGGAAATAGTTTAGTAATGATGTTCTTCCATTAAATCACGTGTTGCAAAGTGCAAAAATAAAAAAGGAATCTGAGTTACAGGATTAGGAGAAAAGGATATTTTAGAATGTTTACTTGCAGTGAATTTGGCTTTTAAAGGCATCCTTGGGCTGAGCCCAACAGAACTTTCTCTGGCAAGTTTAAAGGTATCTTTGAAGCATTGAATTGTCAAGAAGTGCCATTTGCTTTATAAGGCACCACAGTTTAGCTCTAAGTGTAATGTTTAAAATAAGACATGCTTAGCTTTTATAACTTGCTAATTATCAGGTTTTTCAAAATTAAAAAAAAAGACAAGCAAGCAGATCTTGGCTTGAAAACAGGAACGTGCCAGAGATTTTAAAAGTTAAGAATATAGGTTTTTAATCTGCAAATTGTGGCTAAGTCTCAGTCTGAAAGTGTGTGGTCTTCTGCAGGATGTGTCCGAGTCTTGATTGGCGTGTCCGCCTGCCTGCCTGCCTGCCTGCCTCCACCCACCACTCCCACCTCCTCCCACCTCCACCCCCCCCAACCCTTTTCTCAAAGGGGCTTTGTGCCTCCCTACCCCATTTTCAAATGCACTGTCAGAAGATCCTTTACGTGGTAAATCCCTCGTACTTATCATGAGTTAAATGAGATTGAAGCTCAAGAACTGATATTTAAGTGCCCGTTGTGCTAGTTCTGTGGGAAAACTTTAATTTCCAGTTAAGCATCATCCTTGTGATAAAAGTTTATCCCATGACCACTAACGTCAGTTCTGAAATGATGAAAGAAAATTTGTCCAGGATGGAATATGAGATTCCCTAACGGTCAGTGCTTGACCTGAGCAGTTAATTCCAGAAGAATTATTACCATTACAAGGTGTTGTAGTTGCTGCTGCTCAAAGATGGTGGCATTTACTTGTTATGATGGTTTAGAGTTCTCACCGCAGTGGAAAGGGTCTCATCTTTATCTGTTTAAATCTGTGGATTACGTTAGGACCACAGTTGATTACTGGAATGCAGCAGTTTTATGTGAGCTGCATATTTGTACTCTGTCCTTAAGACTCCTACTGTATGGAGGTTATTGTGGTAGGGTTTTTGTTTTTGAAAAGAGGGAAAAGAGAATAGCAATACAGGACCCTTTCCTCAGAAAATTATAACTTAATTGGAGAGGGCATTTTAGTAAGATAGGAACTCTTAAAATAATATGTGGAAAATATAAGAATTTCTTATGCATTATAAGAATCTGATATGCATGTATCAGGAAAATTATTGCAGTTTAATTTTTGAATTTACCTTGGTTCTTAAATTCTTTACTCATCTTTAGGATATCTAAGTTCTTAGGGTCTTTTGTTCTTAGGATCCTTTGGTTAGTCCGATAGCTTACTCTTTGTTTCAGGATGTAGCCCTTTCCAGAGTCACTTTAACACCCAGTACATTTTCCTCTTCTGTGCCTTGTCTTTCACATCAATAGTGAAATCCCATCTTCATTTTATTCCATTGCCAAGTTTGTATCCAGAGTGTTCATTTGGTTAACTACAGGACTTTTAATATAATCTTTCCACCAATATCTAGTAGTAGGCATGGGTTGGTAGAGAACAGTGGGAAAGGTAATGGGAATAATAAAAGCATGTGAAATTTGTTTTTATATTTTCCCTTTGTGGTTCAGGAAAGGGGATTTATGTGAAGTAGCTATAAAACATTGCCTTTTTCTTTCTTTTTCATGTATGGGGGAAATCTCTCTCTCCTTTTTCTCTCCTGTTTTGATTTTCCAGTGGGAGGTTCAATTGTAACAATTAGTCTATCTTTTTTGTTTCTACCTTGTGAAAAATCCCTTAAAGACTAGCAGTCTTAGTGTTATAAAGGAAGGAAGCCTTCACTAACCCCTCCCTGCCCCCAGTGGTTTAGATCAAGGTTTCTCAGCCTGGACCCTATTGATATTTTGGGCTGGATAATTACGTGTTGTGAGGAGCTGTCCTGTGCATTACAGGATGTTTAGCAGCAACCCTGGCCTCTGCCCACTAGCTCGCCCTACTGGGACAACCAGCAATGTCTCCAGATACGACCAAATGCCCCTTGGGGGGCAAAATCGACCATGGTTGAGAATCACGGATTTAGGTCCCCTGTTAAACTGTCTTAAGACACTCTGTGCTTTTCCTTCTAGTGAAAACTACAATTTTAAGTAGTTAGCAGTAATCTTTCCCATGAGATTGTAAATTCCATGAGGACAGTGACCACATACCTTTATTGCTTCATATCCTTGGTACATAGCATAGTGCCTTAGTACATAGTATATGCTAAATAAAGATTTCTTGAATGGATAGATTGATGATATAGTAGGTAGCTGAATGGCCTGGACCAAGGCAGGTAACATTTCTGGACATTTGGTTTTCTCCTCTGTGAAATAAATGACTGATTTGAGGTTTTTAGGTTCCCTATTAGTTGGAAGATTCTTTGACTAATATGAAATTAATGTTTTGGAGGACTTAGTATGTATAAGCATTATTTTGAAGGTCATTTTATGGCATTGTAGGCGTATAGGAGTTTAGATGGGAAATTTAAAATCAAAATTCTGATTTGTTTATGGTTTTCACTTCTTACTAAGAGGGGATAGTGGGAAGGGGACTATTCCATTGAAAGTTCCAGTTAGATTAAATCCATCCTAAGTTTTGTATTGTGTAATTATGCTATTTTCAAATCCTTTTTGCTTTGTTTTTCACTTTAAAACAACATATGGTAAAAGTTGTGTTTTTAACTAATTTAAAAAATTTAGAATACAAGGATAATTGAGATTGATAATAATGATTTTGGGGACTCTGATTTGAGAGTGTTTCAGTCATTCAGGATTAAATATAAAAATTTTTTGGCAACATTGAAATTCATGAGATATATATAGTTCAGCCGTTTTACTTTAGGCTAGCATTGAGTTTGTTACAGTAATTTTGATTGGCATTTAGGGGACATCTGTATTCCCCCGTCTTCTAAATAGTCATATTTTATGATCACTTGCTCCTTTTTTTTAGAAGTATAGTTGGCTTAGAATTAGTGCTGATATTACTGCTTGTACGTGGAATTTTAGGTATTTCTTCTGGGCCAGTTTTCCTGTTATTGGACAACAACTAACTCATAATGGTTTGAGAGAATGTAATCAATCTTGACCTTGAACACTGGCTGAGCTCCTGAACTCTTAAGTGAGCTCCTTTTATGTGGTTTTGTTTTCTCAACACCTTTCTCTACTCCTCTCTCTCAGGACTGTGCCTCTCTACTCCTGCTTGTGCAGACTGCTGTTCCAGCAGCATGGACACAAGAAGCATAGTAAGATGATTATAACCCATGTAAGGCAGGCCCTTTGGAAAATACTTAGGGTTAAATTGGTAGTGAAATGATGTCTTGATTATGTGGGAAGTACTTGGGAAGCAGAATAAAGTTTGTCACTTAGAATATGTTGGTAATCTTAAAGAGAACATGTAGGGAATAAGTTGAATTTTTTACAAAAAATAGGTTAAGTGAAAAAAAAGTTACTGTGCTCAGTAGTGAGTATAAATCATATCTGAACTCTTGTGCATTTACTTGCATTCTGCTCCATGTAGTTTTTTGTATAAGAAATATTACTTATGTATATAATATGAGTAAATTGCAAATCTCTGAATTTGGTAGTAGGAAGTAAAATACATCTTATATTTTGAGGAAGTTCTTCAAACTATAAGATGACAACAGATCATTGACAGATGTTGTGTAGTAATGGAAAAACAAGACTAAATCAAATTTTTGATTTTCTAATTATAGAGGAGCAGATTTTGTTAGCGGTACTATTATGAGAAATAAATGCTGGTGAGAAATGTTTCTATAGCTTCTGATTCCTTGTCTGAGTTAGTTCTATCTTAAGTTTGACGGTAAACACAATGCATTTGATCTTTCTGATTCTGAGTTTATGCGTTTATTTCGTCTTTGTAATTCTGCTTTGCCGGTTTCTGATACACCATATTTTAAAGTCAAGGAAGGGTATGTAAATATGTTACAGTATCTACTGTAGGTCAGGAAATACGTTAGGAACTTTGACACTGTTTAGTCAGAATGGGGAATATAGATTATTTGTTCATGTTTTTAAAAGACAGTTTGTGGCTATTAATTTAATGTATGCCAAATTTGTTTTTAAAATAATTCTGCAACTTAGTATACTTTATAAAGGCTGACTAGTATACTTTATAAAGACTTAGGATTTCATTCATTTGTTTATTCATTTAACCAGTACTTAATGAATGCTTACCATACACCAGCCATTTTTCTGTCTGCTGGGATACAGTTGTAAACAAGACAAGCAAAAAGCATACCCTCTTTGAGCTTATGTTCCTGTAATCCTTTTTCTTTCACCTCATCAGCTTTGTGTGCAATGACCTTGCTGCAGAGCTAGTGAGGCTGGGCAGGCATTACTGACTCTGGGCTTGCTTCTTTGCTAGGAACTGGGTGAGATTGAGCAAGTAGACTTCTTAAATAAGAATGTGATCTTATATTTTCAACAATGGGGAAATAAGACAAGCTACCCTGTTTTAAACTAAATTGTCTGTCGTATTAAATCTCCATTTGGCATTTTGGAATCATAACTGTTTTTAGAGAACACAGTTTTAAGGATGTTTTCTTTTGTGAGTGAGATATTAATTAGTCTCCACATGTAAACAATTAAAAAATACTTTTAAGTGGTGACCAAACCCTTATGAATTTGGAAGGATAAATTAATGAATATTTTTATTTTTGAAACAAACTTTTCCTTGATTTGAATGCATGAGTGCATGAAAAAAATTTGGTGTCTCTCTTTTTCTGTCTTCTATAAAGACTAATTTTCTTTAGTCTTTTGATTTGAATTTGATTTAATTCCTTGGGGCTTGTGAGTGAAGGATGAAAAGTTTGGATCATGTATTTTATGATCTTGGGAACTTGGGAAATGATATAATCTTTTTAATCTGGGTCACAGTATCTAAAAGATTGACCAGTACCCCTGAAACTAATACAAGTTGTATGTCAGCTGTATCTTAATTTTTTTAAAAAGGTTGACAGAGTCCTGGTTAATGACTTTCTTTAGTTTAGTAATGTTTTTGATACTGTAAAGTTTTATGGTTAAAAAAAATGATACAGGTATTTGAATTTATTGAAATGGTAAAAAGAATGTTGAATAAGTTAAATTTTTTGCAAACCAAAACACATAGCAAATGTCTAGTTTCTAAAACAGCCACTTGCTATGGTGAAAAAAATATCTGGCTTGTGTAATTTTGAAGTATTTTTTATTTACCAAACATTGTTAAAAGTGAGCCACTTTATAATATATAGTGTTTTGTGCACCTCTTTTCGCCAACCATTATTATGTTTCTGTGGCTCTTTAGGATTAATTTGTGAGAAGAGTAGAATAGGTGCTATCTTCATTTTACAAACCAGGGAACTGAGGCCTACCATTGTGATTTTACCGAGGAAAAGCAGCTTTGTGTTAGAGCTGAGACTAGAAGGGCCGGGTCCCAACTCCTGGTTGAGATGTAAAGGAGAACCATCTGTGTAAAGGAGAACCATCACTCGATTTTTCACAGTTCTTTTTGCTGGTATAATGTCCAAATATAAATTAACTATTTTTTCCCACTTTTTAAACTTTATTTTTACGACTTCAGATTTACAGAAAAGTTGCAAGAGTGATAAAGAATTTTTAGGTACACTTCATTCTGATTCCTCTATCTAGTTAATTTAATCATATTTGCTTTCTTATTCTCTTTCTCTCTTTACATACACGTGAACGACACATGTAAACTTTTTTTCTGAACATTTGGAGAGTAAACTGCAATTAATGCCTTTTACTTCTAAACATAACTGTATTTTCTGAAAACAAGGACATTCTCTTATGTAACCATAGTACAGTTATCAAAATCAGGAAATTAATATTGATATAATGCAGTTGTCTGCAGACCTTCAGATTTCACTGTCTGTACCAGTAACGTCCTGAATAAAGAGAGTAAATCTAAAATCCTACATCACACCTTGCATTCACTTGTCATGTCTGTCTAGTGTCCTTTAATCTGGAGCAGTTGGTTATTTGTCTTTTGTGACCTTTGATGATTGATGAGAATAGGCCAGTTATTTTTAGAATTCCCTCAATATGGATTTGTCTGCTGTTGCTTCATGATTAGTTTAAGGTTATGCTTCTTTAGCAGGAATAATCCAGAAGTAATATTTTGTCCTCAGGAAGCACATGATGTCTATTTATCCCATTAGTAGGGATGTTAACTTTTTTCTTCAAGGTTTCTCCATTGTAAAATTACTATTTTTCCCTTGTGGCAGGTATCTTTTTTTAAAATTAATTAATTTATTTTTGGCCACGGCATGCGGCTTGCAGAGTCTTAATTCCCCAACCAGGGATCGAACCTGTGCCCCCTGCAGTGGAAGCACAGAGTCCTAACATCAAACTTCACTCTTTCTGTTTTTGTTTTTTTTTTTTTTAAGCATCCAGTTAGTTCTTGCCTGAATCAGGACTAAGATGGTTGTCAGATTTTCTAAGTCTGTTGTTTATTTATTATTGGCAGTCCATAAGAGCTTTTCCTTCTCCCCATTTATGTATTTATGCATATCGGTATGAACTCAAGGATTCTTTTTTTATTCATTGGGGTGTTTTGATGTCAGAGCTCCTTCAAGCTGGCGCCTGTGTCATTTCGACATGCGCTTATCATTTTTTGAGTACTCACTTTCTTGTATAATAAGATATTCCCACCCCAGCTCTGGAATCAGCCATTTCTCTGAGGAACCCTAGTTTCTTCTGGTGGTTATCTGTTAACAGATTGAGCTAGAAATTGTGTATATGTCTGAATATGCATATATGTGTGTGTGTGTGTGTATATGTATGTGTATATATATATATATATATATATACACACACACATATATATATACACACACACACACACACAGATTTTTGTTGTTTATCCATCTGCCTATCTAAAAAGCCATGAGTTCATCCTGTCTCCAATAACAGTCCAACACTGTAGGGTTCATTCTGGCCTTTCCCTTTTGCAAATCTGTAGTTCCTTTCTCTGACAGTGAGAAAACGAGTTCCGATTATCCACAATATATTTACTTACTGTTTTATCAACCCTAAAATTACTTATTGTTTTATCAGTCCTAAAATACACAGAAAGTAGTTTCAGAATTCTAAACCATAGGTCTGAAAACAAACCTACTAACTAGAATTTAGTATTTGTTTATAGTTCATCTTTTTAAGCCTGAGGGTATATAGTCAAAATGCAGTGTTCAAAAATTGCTTTGTTAGTTTTTTCTCCCTTAATGTAGTCTTGCTATTCTTTTGAAATATAATTTGGCATTTTTTGGGTTTTTTTTTCTGTTTGTATTCCTTTGTTTTTTCCTCCATCCGTTTTTGTGATGTTTTAGTATGTAAAATATTAAACATAAATTAACTTTAATCCTCCTTTACTTCTTATTAGTCTCAGCGTTATAACCACTTATGCTCTGGTGAAAAAAAAAAAAAAGAAATGAAACAAAAAACCATTTCCTTAGTATTCTTCAAATCAAATAAACCAAAATTTAGAGGTTTAGATATGGAGAAGGTCTTAGGTGAAAAATATGTTTCTAGTAACAGAGATTCAATTCATAGGTGAAAGTACGTATTCAAAAAACTTTCATTCTCTTTTGAATGGAATCTCCATTCACGGTTTCTGTAGAGGGCCAGATGGTAAATATTAGGTTTTGTGGGCCGCTTATGGTCTCTTTTGCATAGTCTTGTTGGTTTCTCACAGTTCTTTTAAAATGTAAGACCATTCTTGGCTTGAGGGCCTACAAAAATAGGCCATGGGCCATACACTTATGGCCTTACTGCACTCTGAAACCTAAGAACTTGGTTAATAGCATGCTACTTGCAAATCAGAATTATAATTGAGCAGGAAGATATATTCTTTTATAGGCTTTATAAGCCTTTTTAACATCAAAAACAGAAACAAAATAACTTAAAAAGCTGCCTTAGTGAAAATATTTATTCAACATGTTTTTTGAGCACCTACCACCATGTGCAGATTTGCAGACACTATTCTAGGCTCTAGAGATGTAAGTGTACAAAACACACACACACACACAAAAACCTCTGTCCTCTGGAGTTTACATTCAGTTTTTGTGTGTGGGTGTGTACTGGAAATGAACGTTTCTTGTTTTTCCACATTTAGTGACTTCTGATCGACTAAAAGTTTTTTTCGTATTAATTGCAGAGTGAGCATTCTTTCTTGAAAACTTGATAAAAAATGCAGCAAAGGGAGCAGACTTTTAAAAGCTTTGTTCATTTCTTCCTGTCTCCCAGTCATGATACTTTCATTGTGTAGCTACACTAACTCACTAAAGGAAGAGAAGAGAAACCTCATTAATTGGGCACACAACCCAGACCTAATTTAGTGACGAGTACACACGTGTTACAGATTCTTAAAAAACTGTTCAACAGTGTACATAACAGTAAATCAGCTAATCTTCCTTTACTGCTTTAATGAATGAATGAGAATTTTTTTAAATTAATTTGTTTATTTATAAATTATTTTTGGCTGCATTGGTTCTTCGTTGCTGTGCTTGGGCTTTCTCTAGTTGCGGCGAGCGGGGGCTATTCTTTGTTGATTGCGATGCACGGGCTTCTCATTTGCGGTGGCTTCTCTTGTTGCGGAGCACGGGCTCTAGGCGTGCGGGCTTCAGTAGTTCTGTTGCACGGGCTTAGTTGCTATGCGGCATGTGGGATCTTCCAGGACCAGGGATCGAACCTGTGTCCCCTGCGTTGGCAGGGGGATTCTTAACCACTGTGCCACCAGGGAAGTCCGAGAATGTTTTTTAAAGTATTGCCCAAAGTTAAGGACCACTGTGAAAGTAGTTGCTTGTGTAGTTTTCTTGAGATAGGGAGAAAGTCTCCTGATAATGCTAATATGCATTTACCTAATAAAAGCTTTAAAACTATGTGCAGGTTATCTATCTTGTGCCTGGCTAAATACCAACACCTTTGAATAAAAATCATCAAAATGATGTTTATGTTAGTTGCTGAAATGACTTCTAGCTTTGAGTAGTTTTTCTATAAGCATTTAATAAACCAGTTAGTGCCCCCCCCTTTAATGCTTTATTGAAATACGAGTGACTGCTTTTGTAAGGATTATTAACATGTTTGGCTTTGTTTTTTTTACACCAGGAAAAGTGGTTTTTATTTTTATAGCAATTCCTCTTATTGGGCAGAATTTTCCAAATTCTTGTTCCCATTCTGTCAGAGAACTCAGAACCTCTTTTAGAGGCCTCTCTCTGCTTTGGTGGCAATTACAAGAACAAGGGTTGTGACCAACTTAGCTGAAGAGGATTGATATCCCAAAGGAGTAGGCCAGAGGCTGCCCGATCATTCCTAGTACAAAATTTCCCAGTCAGTACTTGGATTCATTTGCAAAATCAAAGGATTAGATATCTCAGGCATCTTAGAGCTGTTAACAGAGAGTGGTTCCAAATAATTCTGTGAGTGCTTCCTTTATTTTGCTAGTCCCTCAAGATTGTCAGACAATTTTTTCATTCTATTTTAACTATAATACAGTTTTCAAATAGCTAGAATGCAGTAATAACCCACGAAGGTTCTAATGTAATAGCAACTAGTGGTTGGAAGGAATGCTGGAAAGTAGTGGCTGGTCCTTTGAGCCTTGTTATTTATGCGTATTTGCCATCTATCAGGCATTGTATTCTGCAGAGTGGTTACCAGGTTAATCAGATACCTATGTCCTTTTTCTCAGACAGCTTATATTTTAATAGGGGTGGGGTTGGGAATGGACCACCACAAAGGGTAAGAAGCTAATGTGATATGAATACTATGATACAAAGAGTAGTGGTGTAGACAGTTTATAAACAGTATGTGTATACTCTTCTGTGTATATCATGTTGTACACAGTATGATGGAGGAGACATTGTGTAAGGCAAAGGCTAAAGATCATTTTCAAGGAAATGGCAGCTTTGGGTAGGGGAGGTGGTTGGGAGGACTGCTGGAGGGTTAGGCAAGGGTCTTCTGATGAAGGGTCTTTGTATACTATGCACAAGACCTCATTTTTAATCAGAAGGGAATGGAGATTCTGAAGGGTTTTTAATAAAAGCACAAGTTTTAAATTTGTATTTTAGAATGATGATTAATATCTTTGCGGAACAGGGCAGGTCAGTGGAGGGGTGAGATTGAGGGAAGGAAGGTTAAATTAGTACAGAGAAGATGAGCTCAACTACAGTAATAATGGGGAAGAGATGACTAGATGAATGCAAAATAAATTTAGTAATAATAGGGAGCTGGATATAAGGAAGAGGGTGGTGCCACAGGGCTTTGGCTGAGTGACAATGTAGATAAAATGATATGGTACCAATCATTAATAGGGCAAATCAGAGGAGAAAGATAATTTGGTGGGTTGGATGAGGGATCATTTTTTCCACCTAGAATAAAAGAGTATGGAAGGAGGATTGAAATCACCCATATCTCAACCACCCAAAGACAGTGTAACTAGTTTGTTGAATACAGTTGTAGTTTTGAGCATCTTGAAGATTTGGTGTCTATGGGACATCAAGGTGGAGATAACCAGCTGGATATAGGTCAAGCACTTAGAGAATAGGCTGGAGTTGGAGATTAGGGGGAGATGATGTAGAAAAAGAAGAGAAAAAGGCTTGGGGCAAAATCTTTTAGAATCTTTTATCTTACTCAGTTTTTTTTTTTTTCTTTGTTGTTTTAGATAAGGATTGACCTTCTCTATCATATTGTATTTGTGAATGTAAGGACATTTTAAAGCAACTCTGCTTGGAATTTGCCTGATTTTTTTCTGTTTATACAACCAGATATTCTTATATGCAATTAGAAGTTAAGTAGTAAATTGCATGGTCTATGAATAAAATTAAAGATTTATATTTTGTTTAATGAAACTTTATTAGAATTCCTTAACATTGAGCCTACTTGTATCATTGAGTGTTTTCTTAGCTCCTCTTGGTCACGTAGTTTTTTTATCATAACTCTGTCTGCAATAACCAATTTATTGTGAACATGGAATTGTGGTGAATTTAAATACTGTATTATTAGAAATAGAAGCCATATTTATTTGAGAAATTCCAGCTCATATGGTTTGTAATGAAGAGGACTGACAAATGAATTATTCTTTCTCTTGTTCTCATTTTGGCCATCTCACTGTTAATAGATTACTTATCAGTTAGTTAGTACCTCTAAAATTAAGAGGAGGTAAAATTCACATCTTTTTATTTTAATGTTACAAAAAACATAGGAAAGAACTGAAATTAAAGGAAGGTGGTTGTTTGGATTCCTGGGAAAATTTAAACTGAAGACTTATTTTTATATATGTACATGTTTGTTTATATTTATACATTTTGTTTTCTCTCGTGGAGAATCATTTCTGTTCTCTTTGGTTTTAGAATGGGGTAGCTAAAGACCATTCCACTCATGTTAAGCACTTGTAGTTATAGGTTCTTTGATTGGGTTTCTTGTTTACTTCCTTGTTAATGCTTAAACTTGATTTCCAGAA
The DNA here is from genome assembly GCF_965194825.1 of Balaenoptera physalus. Taxonomy (NCBI): domain Eukaryota; kingdom Metazoa; phylum Chordata; class Mammalia; order Artiodactyla; family Balaenopteridae; genus Balaenoptera; species Balaenoptera physalus. The sequence goes on along the minus strand of NC_138888.1, from coordinate 12,382,802 downwards.
ATTACAAATTTTAGACCTGAAACACTTGTGGTAGTATATCATTTAATAGACAGATGAAGAATCAAGACCCAAAGGTGATGAAACTTGTTAAGAATCACAGTTTATGAGAGGTGTATAGTTAGCTGCCAAATAAGAAGAAATTTCTGTTCTCTGCGTCTCAGTTCATTGTTTTCACTTTTTCAGTATAATTTTTTGAGTGAGTTTTCGGTAGTGTTCATGTATGTTGTAGGTGGAGGAGGAGTGGGAATTGGTGATTCTTAGTAAATTATTATCCCTTTATGCTAACCCTGGACCAGAATGAGGAACAAGCTACTAGGCTGCTGCTTCCCTGCTCATAAAATAGGGCGCCAGAGGAAAACACGCACTCCTTGGCAGAGAGGTATTGTACAATAACACCCACCTAGCCAGCAGTTTTCTAGCAACCCAGCCCTCTGCAGAAAAGTTAAAAAAGCCTTTTTTACTTATCTTATACCTTCTTCGTAGGAGAGGGATACAGTTACTCTATAAGCCTGTATCATTAGCATGTTTCTGATTTTCATTTTAATAATGGTGGCTACTCTGTAACTGCTTTCTTTAAATTTTAATAGACTACTGTTTAGAAAGCTCCTTGTACAGGTATTTTAAGGCACAACAATGCTACAAAATTAATGTGGTTGCTTTCAAAGTAAGATGTGATAGATTATAGTTGGCAAGGAAGGAGATAGTTGTTTTACCATTTATAAAATGTGATTAGACAAGATAACTTTTAGGATCTCTTAAATATTAGCCCTAATGAATAAGTTTTCTAATTAATTTTTCTTAGCTTCAGTTTACTCATTTTAAAAATAGGGATAGTGATACCTTCCCTGACTACCTCTCAGAATTGGTTTAAATATTTAAAATATTGGCTGGTTTGAAATATTCAAAAAAGTTGGTGTATATAAAATTTTAAATATTCAGAGAAGTTGGTTTTAATATATAAAATTGTAAAATAATTTTATAAAGTACTTGGAAAGCTAAAGAATACTAGTTCTAATATTCTTAGTTTCTAGAGAAAACTAAAGAGTACTAAGAAAAGTAGTTTTTTTTTTTTTTTTTAAAGCTGCTACTGGGAACATTTACTGTCATTGTGGATGTCTCTTTTGCCCTGGAAAGTATTTTCATATTGTAACATTTTAATAATAGATAAAAGTTTTGGAGAGTATGAGCTATAAAGTGCTGTATTATAGTCAACATATTTTCCAGGTTGGAGAAATATTTATAAGTTGAACAAAACTTTTGAATATCAGACAGTAACAAAATACAGACCGTGATTATTTTGGACCAATATTATTTTTGGTCATCATTTATAAGAATTTCAATGTTCTGCTAAATCCAGCAAGGCTTTTAAGATGATCAATTTTAAATAGTTACTAGGAGTATAATTTTGCACCAGATTGTATTTAAAGTATGTATGTCACATATATACATGTACACGTTTACGTTTATATATACACACACAAACACACATATAGATGCGTATAGAAAATTCTGAAAAGTAGCCTACCAGCCTTTTAGCAGTGGTTGTTTCTTAAGAGAGAAGTAGGTCGATAGGGTGCAGCGAATGAGAGTTTTCAGTGTTTGGAATTTTTCATTCAGCATCTATTACCATACCAGTTTTGTAATATTTCCCTCAAACCCAAAATATTATGTGTCTTAGCTTTGGGGAGAAAGATGGAGTTGGTCTGTTTTAATGTTATTTGAATTAAATCCTTTAGAGAAAGTGAGCTTCCTTGTTAAGGGTTGGAAGACTCTTAAAACTTGATCAGTAGGCATATAAGCTTCATAATCTGTTGTCTTTAAATTTTCTTGGTTATTATTATTAGTTAGGTTGATGCTATTACATGGTTGTCTCCACGGTCATCTACCATCTCACTAAGCGACTCAGTTGTGTATGTTCAGTTGGATGCTACCTGAAGGACTTTGCTTTGTTTTTGGAAACTGAGTGTTGGGGTAGCCAGAAGAACTGGGTTTGAGACGTGGCTCTGTAGCTTAATACCAGTTTGAATTTAGTTAGGTCATTTACCCTAAGTTTATATATCTGTAAAATGAGAATAATAAATACTAATCTTACTGGGCCATTCTGAAGGTAAAAGTGATATAGCATGTATAATATGATAGTGCTTAATAGTTGACACAGTGCCATAGAGATGAAAAGTAATATTTACTTTAAAGATTTTTTTAATATATATATAAATTTATTTATTTATTTTTGGCTGCATTGGGTCTTCATTGCTGCACGCGGGCTTTCTCTAGTTGAGGTGAGCGGGGGCTACTCTTTGTTGCAGTGCACGGGCTTCTCATTGCGGTGGCTTCTCTTGCTGCAGAGCACGGTCTCTAGGCACGCAGGCTTCAGTAGTTGTGGCGAGTGGGCTCTAGAGTGCAGACTCAGTAGTTGTGGTGCACAGGCTTAGTTGCTCTGTGGTGTGTGGGATCTTTGCGGACCAGGGCTGGAACCCGTGTCCCCTGCATTGGCAGTTGGATTCTTAACCACTGCGCCACCAGGGAAGCCCGTAATATTTATTTTTATCTTCTTTATTATGCTACTGCCTATCTCTTTTTTTTAGTCTCTGCATTTGTTGCTTATATTTCTGAAATGATTTTACTGTAAGGCCTGCTAGGCTTTTGGTCTACTTATTCTCTCTCTGATATTTAGTCTTCAGTATTTTATTCTTCATCTCTTCAACTCTTAGCTCGTCAGGAAAGACTGTAATTTTGCTTTTCTCTTCTGGAATTCAGTCCCATATCTTCTACGTATTATGTGTTCATAAAATGGCATTGTTATCACCCCAATCTAAATTTGTCTTTCTTCTACAAACTTACTTTTAGACTTCCTCTTTATGTCAGTAGTAAAAATGTGTTCCCGAACACTCAGACCTGAAAACTTGGAATTTTCATAAGTGCCTCTCTTTTATTTGTATCTTTTCAGTCATGAAATCCAATGAATTATTTTTAAAAATATGTTTTGCATCCTTCCCTTCCCTTTTATTCTGGACAAATACTTTGGTCCATGTCTTCATAACTCCGCACTTGGTTTGTTATAGTCAGTTTTTAATTGGCTTTTAATTTATTATTCTCTCTTCTCTCTTGTTCATACAGTAGAACTACATTTTTTAAGATTACTAGATTAATTTTTACTAGGTTAATCTCTTTGAACAACTGTTCTGTTTGAATCACTTTGTATTTTGAAAAACCATTAAGATTCCTTTGCCTTCAACTGTGCAGGTTTCTTAACTGTGGATTTAATGCTTTTTATAAGACTATTTTATAAATAAATTATTTATAAATATTTAAGTAAATATTATCAATGTGTTTATCATATGCATTGCATATTTGGAAATGCTGTGAAATAGGAAGATTTACTATATGCAAAGCTATGTTATACACTATGTATTCCCATCTTTGTGTCTTGTTTTTGGTACTTAGTGATACTCCAGTAGGAAAGCACAGCAGCCTGTTGAGATTTTAATGCATTCCCATTAGGAAATAGCCACTTCTCCAATCCTTTGTGAAAATTACTGCTTGTCAAGAGATTTATTGATGAGTATGCTATATGTGTAAATAGTGTAGAAGCAGAATCACAGCTGTAACAGGAATGCTCTCTTTTTCCAATCAGTCCATTTCACTTCCATTTTCTTTATTAAACCTTTTATTTGTTGTTTCTAACTACATTTCATTTGTCTGAATACCTTCCCCAGTAGCATTTTTTATTTTGGCCCTAAATTATGCCCCGTGTTCTTGTTTTCATGAGGCAAAGTCTTAAGGTCCTCATGGATCCCCCCCCCTTTTTTTTTTAATTTTAAATTTATTTATTTATTTATTTTTGGCTGTGTTGGGTCTTCGTTTCTGTGCGAGGGCTTTCTCTAGTTGCAGCGAGCGGGGGCCACTCTTCATCGCGGTGCACGGGCCTCTCACTGTCGCGGCCTCTCCCGTTGCGGAGCACAGGCTCCAGACGCGCAGGCTTAGTAGTTGTGGCTCATGGGCTTAGTTGCTCCGCGGTACGTGGGATCCTCCCAGACCAAGGCTCGAACCCGCGTCCCCCGCATTGGCAGGCAGACTCTCAACCTCTGCGCCACCAGGGAAGCCCTGGATCCCCCATTTTTAAATACTAGTTTGGTATGTTATTCCTTTGTTAAATGCGTATGGGAACGTGTGGGAAGAAAAAGATGCTCAGTCACTAATGGTTAAGTAAATTGTTCCCCCATACACCAGCTTTTTAATGTACACACTTCAGATTAGTATTCCAAAAAATTACCTGTGATTACATTTTAGAGACCTTTGGGATCGTTAGTGAATTGTCAAAGCTGGCAGTGGTAAATCTCAGAATATGAAGAATCTGCTATATTAGAGTAATGGTGTGTCTATGACCCTCCCCTTCCACTTCAGTAGATTGTTAGATAGTTGAGGTGAAGGTCTTTATGTTATCTTTTATGCCCTGAAGGGCTTAATATATTGTGCATATCTACAGTAGCTAATCAGTGGATGTTGGTTTGATTTAAGTCACCGATTAGTTTTGACCTGTTAATCAGTTCAGTTTGGCTTTGTATTTCCCAGTTCTTTTTGTTCTATTTGTTTTTAGTTGGTTTTGTTTTGTTTTTAGTTGGTTTTACCTTGAAAATAAAGCTTGATTGATCTGAGTAAGATTATTGCATGAGTGCTTATGTTTAACTCTCAGTAAATTTGAAAGTAAGTACACAATGGTGATTGTTGTACGTCAATTACAAGTTATATTGAGATTGTTTCAGAGTGAGACATTCCACTCCTTTGAAATAGTTCTTTATTTCCATGAATATTGGCATAGGGTTATAGATACAGGGTTGCAGAGATCATTAAAAGTAACGTTTGGGGGGATGGGAGTAAAGAAATGTATGTCATAACTCTGGCTTTGGCATTCCGCTCCTTTGAGCACAATAGATCTGTTGCGTTTAGGTGAATTTAGATATGAAGAAGCTGGATAGATTTATTTTTCTAGCTGTATTTGGTTACCTGATTATCTTTGGAACCTAGTAAGCTAATTTATCAAAGTTAAATCAGCTTATATTTGAATAACTAATATGTGCAAGGAAGTTTTTGCGTTTAATTCTTATATTTATGAAGTTGCAGTTATTGCAAATATTTTCTATTTGTCATGTAACATTAGACATTTCCATATTTTTGCATTAATAATGTGTATATCAGGTTAACTTTCTCTCTTAGTATACCTTACTAAATCTCTCTTCCTGGAAATTTTTTTTTAACTGCCATATAAAATGTTGATGTAAAAATAATCATGATTATGGCCTTTTGCTTCTTAAAATGTGTAAAGTCACTGGTGAAATTTTATAGCTCTTATATATACTGCCATACTGTCTTTTTCTTCCAGATACTGTAGTTTTCAGTTCTAAAATTTCCATTTGGTTCTTTTTTGTAGTTTCTCATTCTGTGCTGAAAACTTCTATCTTTGCATTTATTTCAAGAGTTTTCTCCTTTACTTTATTTAGAATGATTATAACTTCTTTAAAGTCCTTGACTGATAATTCCAACATCAGCGTCATTTTGGTGTTGGCATCTGTTGATTATTTTTTCCCTTGATCAGTGTGGACAGATTTTCCAGGACAGTGAGAGAGAGAGAGAGAGAGAGGGGGAGAGAGAGAGAGAGAGAGAGAGAGAGTGTGTGTGTGTGTGTGTGTGTGTGTGTGTGTGTGTGTGTGTGTGTTTTGGTATGTCAGGTAAGTTTGGCTTGTATACTAGACATTTTCAATATTGTATTGTAGTATTTTATTAAAATCCTCTGAAGAATGTTGATTTTTGTTTAGCAGGTATTCAACTTGGTTTGGTTCAGGATGCAAGTTCTGTCTTGCCTTTTTGGGTGGTTCCAATGTCAGTTCAGTTTTCAAAGCATTTCTTTTGCTGTTTAGGTGTGCCCAGCATATGTGCCACTCAGTTGTCTACGTATTGGGTAATGGTTTACGTAGATATTAGTTCTCAACGCCTCTGCTGGGCTTCTTTGGGTCTGTTTCACACAGGCACAATTTTAGGACAAGCCCAGGACTTACATTGGGCTCCTCTCTATCTCTCTCTGGGGTTCCCATACTCTCTCCAGATCCCAGGGCATCCTTTTCCTTGTTCTCTGGCCAAAAAGTCAGGTTTCTCTCCAGCTTTAGCCTTCAGAGTGAAGTGGCAAGAGAGAAGAAAATGGTATTTTTGGATAGTAGGGGCCCTTTTCCTGTCTGGAGATGGCTTTTTTCTTGGCGTTTTTGGTGCTGGGGTGGCAACAGTGGCTGTCCTTTAACCTTTAGCAGGGCCTGGGAAGAAAAGGGGGAGGAGGAGTTTCTTCCCTCACCCCTGCTTCCCCAGTAGTGTGGACGAGTCCTTTTACCTAGTCTTCTGGCTAGATGAAGGGGGTTTCCCCTAGTATTGTGTTTTTAATTCTGGTATTGGCTGCACCATTTAATAATGCCGGCTCTGGGATAACAGCCCGGAAATAACAGAGGAACACAAAACACTGCGAAATTTTTTACCTTAACATCCACACACAGCTCCCCGCCCCGCTGTAACTGGTCATTATTCAAGTTTGACTCCAGTGGGCTTGGTGTTCCCTTTTACAGAGTCCTCAGGTAGTTTTTTATATGTAGTCAGTAGGGTTTACTTGTAATCAGTGAGAGAGAGAAAGGCTACAGTTGCTTACTCCATCTTGGCTGACTGTAACTCCTGTGTACTTTTTTTAAGAGTATTTTTTAACCCCCCTTTTCCAGGGACTTGGGAAGGTTGTATAAATTTGGATGTTGGATTAAAGGACCATGCAAATAAGTTCTTGCGGCCTAAATTTAGTTCTTTAAATGGTATTATTTTGGGGGGAGAGATGATAGTTTTTCTTTGTTACTAACACAGTTTTAAGCTATAACTTAGATTCTAAAATAGGTTCCTTTTTGACAGTATTTAAAACCATAATATTAACCTTAGATGTCTGCCACGCTTGAGAAATGGGATATTCTGCTTAATAATATAAAAGGTTAATTATTTATGTGAAACTGCTTGTAGCCGATAGCAAAAGATAATTATTTATGAAGGATATAAACATTTGTATTTGTCATAATAATCTTGTTAGCACATTTATATATCAAATTCTGGCTTTTTGTTTTTCATTTTCTGCTTTTTTTTAAATTAGAGGATCTCTAACCGCCCCCGCCAAAGCTTGGTGTATAGATTAGATCTTACTGGACAGATGTTTGCATAATTCAGATTTATAATTTAAAAAAAATAGGCATCATTTCCTTTTATAATATCTTACATTTTTTAAAAAAGGGATTCTGGGGCTTCTCTGGTGGCGCAGTGGTTAAGAATCTGCCTGCCAATGCAGGGGACACGGGTTTGAGCCTTGGCCTGGGAAGATCCCACATGCCGCGCAGTAACTAAGCCCGGGAGCCACAACTACTGAGCCCACGTGCCACAACTACTGAAGACCGCGTGCCTAGAGCCCGTGCTCTGCAACAGGAGAAGCCACCGCAATGAGAAGCCCACGCACCACAAGGACAGTAGCCCCCGCTTGCCGCAACTAGAGAAAGCCCATGGGCAGCAACAAAGACCCAACACAGCCAAAAATAAAATAAATAAAATGAATAAATTAAAAACAGAAAAATTAGAGAAGCTGCCATCCTTTTAAAAAAAACAAAAAAGGGATTCTAGATTAGAGATTCTGAAAAAGATGTACAATTTTGCATACTCTTCACCATATCACATTATTACCTTCATTATGTACTTAACTGTACTCTGCAAAGTGTGTCTATTTGTTTATTAGAATGTTGTCCATCGCCAAAAGCAGCCCATTAGTTCCATGAGAACAGAGACTGTCTACCTGTTCTATTGGATCCATAGTGCCTGGTGCTAATTGAGTATATTTGGAATGAGTGATGAATTGTTGGATCATAGATGATTTGCGTTTTCTGCCGTCTTCATGCTTTTTTTGCATTTTCCAGTTTTTCCATAGTAATTTTTTTTTTAAATAAATAAATTTATTTATTTACTTATTTTTGGCTGTGTTGGGTCTTCGTTGCTGTGCGTGGGCTTTCTCTAGTTGCAGCGAGCGGAGGCTATGCAGTGCGCGGGCTTCTTATTGCAGTAGCTTCTCTTGTTGTGGAGCACAGGCTCTAGGCGTGAGGGCTTCAGTAGTTGTGGCTCGCGGGCTCTAGAGCGCAGGCTCAGTAGTTGTGGCGCACGGGCTTAGTTTCTCCGCGGTATGTGGGATCTTCCCAGACCAGGGCTCGAACCTGTGTCCCCTGCATTGGCAGGCGGATTCTTAACCACTGTGCCACCAGGGAAGTCCCATAGTAAAATATTTTTATAACCAGAAAAAAGTTATAAGATTTTTTTTTAAACTTAATTCCTTTTTATTTATTTATTTATTTATTTATTTATTTATTTATTTATTTATTTATTTATTTTTGCTGTGTTGGGTCTTCGTTTCTGTGCGAAGGCTTTCTCTAGTTGTGGCAAGCAGGGGCCTCTCTTCATCGCGGTGCGCGGGCCTCTCACTATCGCGGCCTCTCTTGCTGTGGAGCACACGCTCCAGACGCGCAGGCTCAGTAATTGTGGCTCACGGGCCCAGTTGCTCCGTGGCATGTGGGATCTTCCCAGACCAGGGCTCGAACCCGTGTCCCCTGCATTGGCAGGCAGATTCTCAACCGCTGCGCCACCAGGGAAGCCCAAGATTTTTTTTTAAGGTGATTATTTTTTATGTTCTCTCACTGGTTTTTAGGTATTATGTAACATTTCAGGTTTTGTGCTTTGGTGTTTGCAATTATGGCCTTCCCCCCTCTGCCCCGCCCAGAGATGCATTTGAAACTTTGTTCTGAAGTTTTCATGCTGGCACAATATTTAGTGTAAAATTGGGAGTTCTGCCTTTGTTAAAAGCCTGATCTGGTGGTCCTCACAGAATATCTGTGATGTATCTTTTATTTAGCCTTTGCTCTTTAAAACATTCTGATTGCTCAAGAATATTGCTACTTCAGTAGAAGTTAACCCAAGTTTATAAAGAGCTTCGTTTCAAATACTTTTTACAAAGAAATTTACTTTAAAAACCTTAGGAAAATGTCGATATTGGCCACATTATTCTTTTAGAATGCGCTTTTCTTAATGTTGGATCTACTACTGTTTTTCTTAATGTTGGATATACTACTGTTAGTCTAATGTTAATGTTCTCTGGTCACATTTTGTCATGTCCTGTGAGTCTGATTTTATATGTGACTTTTTTACATGCTTGTATTATCAGATAGTTTATATTGTATTCCAAACCAAAAGTGATATGGAAGATTGTGCTATGTGAAGAAAGGAGAACTCATGTCAGGGAGTGGGAAGTGTTGGATGTGGAGAATGCCTAGTTTTTGACCTGTTGAGGTAAAATTTGTAATGAGGTGTATTGGTTCTCAGGTATTAAAGTTGGTGAATACTATGCTCTTTAAAATGACTATCAGTGAAACAAGTCTCTTATTTACTTTTTTTTTTTTAATAAATTTATTTTTATTTTTGGCTACGTTGGGTTTTCGTTGTTGCACGAGGGCTTTCTCTAGTTACAGCAAGCGGGGGCTACTCTTTGTTGCGGTGCATGGGCTCCTCATTGCGGTGGCTTCTCTTGTTGCGGCACGTGGGCTCAGCTGCTGTGGCTCACGGGCTCTAGAGCACAGGCTCAGCAGTTGTGGCGCACGGACTTAGTTGCTCCGCGGCATGTGGGATCTTCCCGGACCAGGGCTCGAACCCGTGTCCCCTGCACTGGCAGGCGGATTCTTAACCACTGCACCACCAGGGAAGCCCTCTTATTTACTTTTTATTCCTATATGCAAAATACTGAATTTCTATTTTGAAAGTTAGGAAAAGACAGGTAACTTTTATTTTGAAATTTTAATTTCTGTTGAATACTTTGAATTATAAAAATGGTTTTTGCAAAAATATTTATGAAAAGTAGAAAAAGCTATACAGTCAAGTTAGAAGATTAAGATAAGTCGTTCACAGCTTTCTTCTACTTTATTCACTTCCTGTTGCTGTGTGACACATTGCCACAAACTCAGCCTGCGGCTTAAGCACCATGCACTTACTTCACGATTTCTGCGGCTCAGGATCAGGCACTGGCTAGCTGGGTCCTCTGCCGATGGGCTCACTGGGCTGAAATCACGGCGTCAGCCAGGCAGGCTGTGCTCTCATTTGAAACGTGTGACCCTCTGCCCAGCTCCTTCAAGTTGTTGCCTTAATACAGTTCCTTGCCATTGTAGGACTGAGGGCTCCATTTTATTTGCTGGCTACGGGCTGGGTGTCTCTCGGAGTTCCTAGCAGCCACCCTCAGGTCCTAGTTGCCTTGTAGCCTTCTCATGTGTGTCTTCACATGGCTGTGAGAGGGAGCTAGTTCTCTGGTGTCTCTTCTTAGAAGGACAGTAATTTTATTGGATAAGGCCTTCACTCTTATGACCTCATTTAACCTTAAATACAATACCTCCATAAAGGCCCTATTTTCAGATACAGTTGACCCTTGAACAACACGGGTTTGAACTGTGAGGGTTCACGTATATGTGGAATTTTTTCAATGGTAAATGCTACAGTACTAAACAGCCCGTGGTTGGTTGAATCCACGGATGCAGACTGCAGATATGGAGGGCTGGCTATAAGTTACATGTGGGTTTTTGCCTCTGCGGAGGGTCATCACGCCTAACTCTTGCATTGTTCAGTGGTCACTGCACAGTCACGTTAGGGATTGGGACTTCAACATATGAATTTTGGGGGAGAGATATACTGTAGAAGGCCAGGGTTGGCAAGTGGAGTTAAAACAAGATTGTATTAAAATATAATGTTACATTTTTCAAAATAACGTATGCGTGTAGTTTCTTTTTAAGCACAAAAGAGATTTTTTTTTTTTTTATAAATTTATTTATTTATTTTTGGCTGTGTTGGGTCTTCGTTTCTGTGCGAGGGCTTTCTCCAGCTGCGGCAAGCGGGGGCCACTCTTCATCGCGGTGCGCGGGCCTCTCACTGTCGCGGCCTCTCCCGTTGCAGAGCACAGGCTCCAGACGCGCCAGCTCAGTAGTTGTGGCTCACGGGCCTAGCCGCTCCGCGGCATGTGGGATCTTCCCGGACCGGGGCACGAACCCGTGTCCCCTGCATTGGCAGGCGGATTCCTAACCACTGCGCCACCAGGGAAGCCCACAAAAGAGATTTTATTGGAAGCTCTTTCTTCTCACCCTATGCTGGATCTCCAAAAAGAACAGTGTTTTAATTCATAACACTTCTGATGATAACCTTCATGTCACTAAACAGTTATTTTATATGTGTTTCTTTAATGGTCAATTTTAGACAGTGACATTTTGCAACAGTAGGTGAGGCATTAGTTCACTTGTGCCGCTCTTGCCCTCTGAATACCTTGATTTTGAATGGTGAGACTGGATTTTTGCAGGGCAGATTATTTCCCTCTTTGGCCGTATCTGTGTGTTTTGGGGCTTGTGGTTTTCTCTTTGTTTCATCAGTTAACCAGTCCTCTTATCACATTTCCATTTTCTGGAAATTTTCTTGTCTGCTTATTCTGTTCCCATTCCCACTCTACTTTTTATTGTGAGTTTTAAATACCTTTAAAAAATTACTCCTTTTTTGTCCTGCCAATAAGAAGAAGAAAAGGAAAAGGTGGTCAGCATGCTATCTTGAATTGAAAGTACCAAGATTGTGTTGGATCCAGGAACCTTTGTGATTGTCTGATTTCTTAGGAGATTTGAAGGATCCTAACTCTGGTACTCTCAAGGCCCTGAAGGACCGTTGTAGAGAAAAATGAATTGGATTGATTAATATTTTAGGTTCACACTTAAGGTTAATTCGTATTGGACGTAGACTCAACCTTGAAGGCATAAGATTAATCTGTAAATGAGCAAGATTTTACCCCAGTTTAATGGTTCTCGTGGGGTTTGTCACGTCACAGGTTTTTTTGTTGCACTCTTCCAGGGTCATGGTAGAATTCATTTAATATTGCTCAAATTGGGAAAGGCACTAAAATTTTTGAAGTGAAGAGTTTGCTCGAAATAACAAGCATGAAGTACAACATTTTGTTAAATTTGGGGTAATGAGCCTTACTGAGTGCATAGATGAGGAAAGGCCTGAATACACTTTGCAGGACGTGACAGTGTCGTGTTTATCCAAAAAACAAACAAGTAAACAAAGTTGCATGTTTGTAGGATTGAGAAATAAAATTGCCCAAAAATTGACCTGGTTTTGTAAAAAAGTTATGTTGGAACACACCCTGCCCATTCATATACGAATTGTTTGTGGCTGCTTCTTTACGCGGGGGTAGTGCCAAGTACAGGCATACCTCAGAGGTTTTGGGTTTGGTTCCAGACCACCAAAATAAAGCAAATTTTGCAATAAAGCGAGTCACATGAATTTTTGCTTTCCCAGTACATATAAAAGTTGTGTTTACACTATACTAGTGTGCAGTAGTTTTCAGTCTAAAAAACGTACATACCTTTGTTTTTAAAACTTACTGCTAAAAAATACCATCATCTGAGCCTTTGGCGACTTGTAATCTTTTTGCTGGTGGAGGGTCTTGCCTCACTGTTGATGGCTGCTGACTGATCACGGTGGTGGTGCTGAAGTTTGGGATGGCCATGGTAATTCCTTAAGACAACAGGGAAGTTTTTGCTGCATGGATTGATTCTTCCTTTTACAAACAATTTCTCTGTAGAATGCAGTGCTGTTTAAAAGCATTTTTCCGTAGTAGAACTTTCACATTGGAGTCAGTCCTCCGAGATCCTGCCTTGTCAACCACGTTTATGTCGTATTCTGTATCCTTTGTGGTCATTTCAGCAGTCTTCACAGCATCTTCAGCAGGATAGAATTCTGTCTCAAGAAACCACTTTCTTTGCTCATCCATAAGAAGCAACTCCTCATCCTTTAAAATTTTATCGTGAGATTGCAGCAATTCAGTCACATCTTCAGGCTCCACTTCTAATTCTACTTCTCTTGCTATTTCTACCACATCTGCAGTTACTTGCTCAGTGAAGTCTTGAACCCCTCAGAGTCAACCGTGAGGGTTGGAATCAGCTTCTTCCAAACTCCTGTTAACGTTGATATTTTGACCCTTTCCCATGAATCATGAATATTCTCAGTGGCATCAAGAATGGTGAATCCTTTCCAGAAGGTTTTCAATTTACTTTGCCTAGATCCATCAGAAGAATCACTCTCTGTTGCAGCTATAACCTTACGAAATATATTTCTTAATAAGACTTGAAAGTTGAAATGACACCTTGATCCATGGGCTGCAGAATGGATGTGGTGTTAGCAGGCATGAAAACATTAATCTCATTGTACATCTCAATCAGAGCTCTGGGGTGACCAGGGGCATTGTCAGTGAGCAGTAATATTTTGAAAGGAATTTTCTTTTTCTGAGCAGTAGGTCTCAACAGTGAGCTTAAAATACTCAGTAAGCCGTCTTGTAAATAGACGCGCTGTCATCCAGGTTTTCTTGTTCCATTTAGAGAGCACAGGCATGGCAGATTGAGCATGTTCTTCAAGGTGGTAGGATTTCCACGATGGTAAATGAGCATTGGCGTCAGCTAGTCGCCAGCTGCATTAGCCCCTAACAGGAGAGTCAGCCTGTCCTTTGAAACTTTGAAACCAGGCATTGACTTCTCCTCTCTAGCCAGAAGTCCTACATGGCATCTTCCAACATAAGGCTATTTTGTCTACGTTGAAAATCTGTTGTTTAGTGTAGCCAGTTTCATTAATTATCTGAGCTAGATCTCTTCTGGATAACTTGCTGCTTCTCCTTGCACTTTTATGTTGTGGAGAAGATGGCATCTTTCCTTCAATGTCATGGAACACCTCTGCCAGCTTCACACTTTTCTTCTGCAGTTTCCTCTCCTCTCTCGGGCTTCAGAGAATTGCAGAGAGTTAGGGACTGGCTCTGGCTCTGGATTTGGCTTTGGCTTAAGGGAATGTGGTGTCTGGTTTAGTCTTCTATCCAGACCACTAAAACTTTCTCCATATCAGCAGCAAGGCTGCTTTGCTGGCTCATCATTCACGTATTCACTGGAATAGCACTTTTAATTTCCTTCAAGACCTTTTCCTTTGTATTCACAACTTGACTGTTCGGTGCAAGAGGTCTATCACCCTGCACCCTTCACCGACACAGGGTTGCCACAATCTTCAGTATGCTAAAAATACACCGTCTGCACAGCACGGTGAAATGAAATATGCCTGTTGTGCGGTAGCAACTGTGTAGCCTCCGAAGCCTAAAATATTTACTGTGCTGACCCCTGGCGTAATCAATAATGGACAACTTAAAAACTATTTATTAGAAGTGGGTTTTTGGGGGAGTAGCCAGCAGCCACTGAGAAATCTCCGTTTAGGTTAAAGATTTCTCAAACCTTGATAGAAGTCATTAGAAACTGATTTGATTTGAAGTTGTTTTCAGATCTAGAAATGTGCATTTCATGTGGTACCTACAAGTGACAGAATAGAAAATTTAAATGTTACTGATGGAAAGAGCACTCTTCAGTGTAACTGAAAGGAGTTGAAAAACAAAAGAATGAATGAGTTAGACTGAAAACCCAGGCTGTTGTTTAGTATCTTTCCTTTGAATCCATAAGTCTTGAGTAGCCAAAGGAAGGACACGTCAGGACTGGGACTTCATTAAATTTTAGTAAAGGCATTCTGTGAAGAATTAGATGAAGTGATCTGTGCCTCTTTTCTGGCTGTCAGATTTAATAAAGAAATGAGATTTTAGAGAATCTAGATAAATGGTTAGTTGGAAGCACATGTATTCAGTGGGCCTTTGAAAAGTACTTAATTGCTTAGTATTTTTCTAAGTAATACCTTAAGTTTCTGCGTATTAAAAAGAGGGTCTCTCAGACTTCCCTGTTAGTGCAGTGGATAAGAATCCACCTTCCGACGCAGGGGACACAGGTTCAAGCCCTGATCGGGGAACTAAGATCCCACATGCCGAGGGGCAGCTAAAAACTAAATCCGTGCACTGCAGCTACTGAGCCCCTGCGATTTAGAAACTGCACGCCATAACGAAAGATCCTGCATGCTGCAGCGAAGACCCCAAGTGCCGCAACTAAGACCTGACACAGCCAAATAAATAAAAGTAAATAAACAAATTAAAAAAAAATAAAGAGGGTCTCTGATAAGAGCTGACTTTGCATGCTGTTGAAATGTTTTATAAGTCTAAGTTATATTTCCCCTACCTCATTCTCCCAACCCCCCCCCCTGCAAAAAAAAAGGAAGGAAGAAAGAGAGCAAAGGTTTTGATCTGCTAGAATATGGACTAGTGCTTGATTGAAACTTTAGGGCTTTACCACAGAAAATGAAAGAAGTAATGTATTGTCAACTATAGGAAGACCCTGGTGCCTCTTCATTGCCCCAGTCATATAAATTACTATGGAATGTACCTTCAGGTACCTGAATGAATAAATGTTTGATGCATACTTTAATATTATTCATTTAAATGGAGAATGCCTCCAAAGAGAAGGATTTTAATTTAATAATGACTAACCCTGTTGAGTGACTTAAGTGTGTTCTAAAAGCTTTATATGCAATGTTTCTGTGAAATGAGTATTGCTTTTGTTTTCTAAATGAGAAAACTAAGGTTCAGAGGTTTAGCAACTTTGTAATAAGGTAACACAGTTGGAATTAAAATCCAGGTCTTTCTGTGCAAAGCTTGTACAATGCTGTGTCTTATATGTATTTGTTCATTTTAATTTATTTTTAACAAATTCTTATTCTCAACAAATTCTTATTCTCTGCCAGACACTGAGGATACAGTTTGGACAAAGGGGAAAAAAAAAAATCTAAGCAAAAAAAGCAGTTTCTCTTCTTAGAGCTTATTCTTTAGTAGGAGAGGGCAGGTCTGGATCTCAGATGGGCTGCAGTCTGGGCCTGCTAAGAACTTCTGGGAAATTGACCTTTGCTTTACACAGCTTGCTGAAAACACTGTGTTCATGTTATTTTGCACCTAGTGAGGTGATGGCACACAGTTAGATTTTCTAAAACAGACAGGTAGGAATTGAGGCCATGAGTATATTAAAATTCCCTGTGAGTTTGACAGAGGTAGCTTCTTAAAGGATCTGATGGGATCCTAACCCCGGTTGGGCAATATCATCAACAAGTGGACACCTCTGTGGGAACTTACGTTTATACTTCTCCCAAGGTTGATTTCAGTTTGGACAGCTCTTGGTGTTCAGTTAACGTCTTATTGCTTAAACTGCATTAAAGGAACTTACATCCTTTGTCTCAAGGATGTCAGTCTTTGTCACCCTTTGGGACAGTCCTTTTAAAAATCAAATATTAGTTAAATAATCATGCAAGTAAGTGTCAAATTCTGTGATGAATGCTTCAAAGGTGAGTGACAGTACAATGAGGGTATAAAAGGTGGTATAGCTCTGTTTGGGGAGATGTAGGTAAGGCTTTCCTCATTAGGTGATGCTTTAACTCAGATGAACGAGTATGCATAAAACTAGTAGGGAGGCCCTAGTTCTATTCCAAATAGAGGAAACAAGCCCATTTTTAAAGGCTCTGTGTCAGGGAACTGAAAAAAGACCATTGTGCCTAGGGCAGAGAGCTGGGGAGAGGAGCATGGTGTGAGATGAGACTGGAAAGGTAGACAGGAATTAGATCAGGCAAGGGCCTTGTATGTGTAGATTTTTGTGTATCTCCAAAGAGTGGGAAGTCATTGAACTTTTTAGGGTGGTAGAGGAAGTAGGTGAGTATCAGTCACCTGATCAGGTTAGTTTTTGAAAAGATAGACATGCCATCTCAGTGTGCGCGATGAAGGTAATTTGGACTGTGGTCGTGGTGGTGGTTGGAGGGAGAAGAGGAGACACACATGGAAGAAACTGGGTAAAAATCAATAGAATTCAATGATGAATAGGTTATAAGGGCTGCTGGAGCAAAGGCTGTAGAGCAGCGGTCCCCAACCTTTTTGGCACCAGGGACTGGTTTCGTGGAAGACGGTTTTTCCGTGGACGGGGTCGGGGGGCCGGGATGGATGGTTCAGGCGGGAATGGGAGTGACGGGGAGCAGCAGATGGAGCTCCGCTCGCCTCCTGCTGCGCGGCCCGGTTCCTAACAGGCCGCGGACCACTGCAGTCCCGCCCCGGGGGTGGGGGACCCCTGCCATAGAGGGCTCCCTAGTTGTTTAACCAACCAGTGTTGTTTCGAGTTGCTTTGAAAGTCTGTTCAAGTTGTTTTTGCGATGTTCTGAGGGCCAAAGCTTAGTTTCCAGGCTTCTAGTTAATATCTTATAGCATTGCAGTTAAATTCCCAGCATCATTTAGTACCAGTTTTCATCAGTATTTAAGCTTAGTTATTTGTCTTTTGCCTGATTTCCCCACCTTGTCTTCATCCGTTTTCTCTCTAAGCAGTATTATTATCCTTTGCATATATGAGAAATCTTGAAACAAAAATTTGGGGTGGGGGGGTGGGATTATTGCTAAACATTAGATCCCTTGACTTCTAAGAACAATTATATTGAGATATAATTCACCTACCACACACTTAACCAGTTGAAAGTGGATAATTCAGTGGTTTTTAGTATGGTTGTGCAGTCATCACCACAGTCCATTTTATAATATTTTCGTCACCTAAAAAACATGCTTTACTCATTAGTTACCACTCCTCATTTCTCCCCAGCTCCCCCAGCTGTAGACAGTCACCAATAGATTTGCCTTTCTGGACATTTCGTATAAATGCAATTCTGTAACATGTTTTAAATATGGCTTTTTAAACTGAGCATGTTTTCAAGGTTCATCCATGTTGTAGCATGTATCAGTACTTCATTGCATTTTCATGGCTAATATTTCATTGAATGGGTAGAAGAAATTTTGTTTGTCCATTCCTCAGTTGATGGACATTTAGGTGGTTTCCACTTTTTAAATGAATTTTTTATGAATAATGCTGCAGTGACCGTTTGTGTACAAGTTTTTATGGGAACGTATATTTTCACCTCTGTTGGGTGTATACCTGGGAGTGGAATTGCTGGGTCATATTACATATTATTTTTCATTTTTTGAAAAACTGCCGAAATGTCTTCCAAAGCTGCTGCACCATTTTACATTCCCATTAGTAATGTGGATAAGGGTTCATTTCTCTACATCCTTGCTAACACTTGTCTTTTTGATTATAAGCAAGTAAGTGTAAAGTGATAATCTCATTGTGGTTTTGATTTGTATTTGCTTGATGGCTAATAATGTTGAACTTGATTTTTAAAAGAAAAGCAGCACTTTAATTTCATTGAGGATATAAAAATAGAAATGGTTGGTAATTTCATGTAATTGCGTAGAGACCATTAGTTTTGCTGTGTTTAAAATTTGTTCTTCTTTTTCATCAGTTGTATTCCCTGAATGACTACAAGCCACCCATTTCTAAAGCGAAAATGACCCAAATTACTAAAGCAGCCATCAAAGCTATTAAGGTGAGTAACACATTTTATTTTACTCTTGTGTTTTTCAAAGGAAATACTACACTAATATTTTGGAGGAGGGATGATTTTTATAGATTATATGTTTTCTTCCTCTTTTCAGAGTTAGTACATGTTCAAGGGAAAAAACACAAAAATGAAAATCTGTCACCTGCAAACTGTCACCTAGAGATAAACACTTAATATCTTGATAAATATTCTTCCATAAACTTGGAAGCAATCATTTTCCCTTATTTTTCTTAGGTAAGATTTTAGATGTAGCCACTTTGTGGAGAATGTGTTTAACATTGTTATTTGTCACACTGACTTTACAGAATCTTGAAATACGAGTTAAGAAAAGGTTTCTTTAAAAAAATTAATGTATTCTTTTTCTTACTGATTGTATTACAGATTTAAAAATGGGCCATTATGGAAAATAATTGGGCTTCATTGTACATAGGACATTTAAACTGTGGGAAGAGGCCACAGGTATTTAGCCGTTGTTCTGATAACAGTGGTTTTGACTTATGGATACTTCTGAAAATCTCAGGAAAAGGTTGGGTCATCTCTAGAGAAATACACATATGTACAGAATTTTGCATAAAATTTCTTGGTTTTAGGGACCTTATGAAGCTCGACCATAGACATCTCTCCAAAATGTTCTTGTCCCCAAAGCTAAGACTCCCTGCTCTAGTAGGGTTGTTAAAATTGAGAATGAGTGAGTGCTTATTTTTAATTAAGTAGGTATTAACCTATAGATATTTAGTGATATGTTTTCCTACTCTGAGCATTAG
Source organism: Balaenoptera physalus (assembly GCF_965194825.1). Taxonomy (NCBI): domain Eukaryota; kingdom Metazoa; phylum Chordata; class Mammalia; order Artiodactyla; family Balaenopteridae; genus Balaenoptera; species Balaenoptera physalus. The sequence goes on along the minus strand of NC_138888.1, from coordinate 12,363,591 downwards.
CTCATAACCAGAAGCACCATTATTTAAGTAAGTCGTCTTTTTTGTTTGTTTGTTTTTGGCCACACTTCGCTGCTTACGGGATTTTAGTTCCTCGATCAGGGATGAAACCCAGGTCCCGGCAGTGAAAGCGCCTAGTCCTAACCACTGGACCACTGGGAATTCCTGAGTAAATTGTCTTTCACTAATAGCATTATCTGTTAGATTTAACGAATTCTTCTTTACAGAGAATCACTACTAGGAGAAAATTTAGGTAGTTGATTTTGCAGTGTTCTAATGCCCCAAACTTAGTTTTCCAACTTATAATTAATATCTGACAGTATTATAGTTCAAATCCCTGTATTTATGTGCAGAATATCAAAGAGGGGATAAGGACAGTGACCAGTAGACACATTTAAGGTAGAGAATTCTTCAAAGAAGTGGTTTTTCAGTTTACCTGATAGACTCAGTATAGAATGTCAGTCTCTTCTGCTTGCTTTATACTCTTCTTCATTGTGATCTGATTTTTATGGTCATGATCCTGAGAGTATGTGAACGTGTATATTATTATCATTTTTATTCGGTGAAAATTAATAATTGATGCATTTAATATAACCTTTTGTTGAACAGAATACTTTTTAATTAGAAGACTCTTTAAGGAATAGGTACTAACATTATTTCCATTTTTCAGATGTTGGAAGGGTCTAAGAAGTAATTTGCAACAGTCAGAATAAAAACAGCTAGATTTTGATTTTCTCTCAAGAGTCTAAACATGTTATACTGTACTATTTTGATTTATTGGTACTGTCTTAATGTTTTTAATTTTGAAAAAAAACACAAATATGTTGCAAAATATAATGAGCAACACATAGCCTCTTAGATTCACCAGGTGTTAATATCTTGCTACATTTGGTTTATTTCTACACACGCGCGTGCACGTACACCCACACACACACACTGAAGCACGTACACACACAGTTTCACATTTTTTTGGCTGAATCATTTGAGAGTTCGTTTCAGTGTTCATTGAGAATAGCACATAGTCCCTAAATACTTGAATTTGAATGTCCTAAAGCAAAGAGATTTCCTAGGTAACCAAATACACATCATGTGCAAGAAATTTCACTTTGATATAATATTATTATCTAATATATAATCTACACTTTCATTTACCAGTTGTCTCAGTATTAACTTTAGCACCTGCACCTGTGCATTTTCAGGATCCAGCCGAGATCCTGTCATTTATTTATCCTATCACCCAGCCTTTTTGCTTTGTTTTGTTTTTGTTTTCTTTTTCATTACATTGACATTTTTGAAGAGTTCAGACCAACTGTTTTGCAGTACTGTATTAATTTAAACTGCATTTGATACATATGTAAGTTGATATTTGAACTGTCTTTTAAATCAGATTTAGATGATACTGTGTTTCATATTAAGGTAAGTCATTGGCTTTCTGTCAATGTTTAGAGACATGATTATTTTTCTGGGTGCTTGTTAACATTGCACACTGTCAACAAAACCTCTGATAACCTATTGTGGAAGAAGGCCTATGTGAGTTGAGAATCTTTGAATTAACAGTAAGTTGTTTTACTCTGAATTACATATAGTACATGAAGTAACTAGAAGCAAGAAGCACTGCCAAGATGTCTTCCAGAAAAATTATTATTTATTAAAAACCACTCAGTGTGTAATTACTATTTTATATATTGATTTTAAATGTTTAGTTACTTATAAAGTTACTTATAAAGTGCCTAATAACTTTTAAGTAGTTGTTTGGCTTTTTTTTACTTAAGTAACTTAAACTGTAGCATAAACTGTTACTTTGTAGTAAGGAAATTTTTATTGTAGATTTTGATTTGGTGAATATGAATAATGAGATTTTCCTTTTTTTTAAAATATGCCTTTTTATATACATTTTTATATACATTTTATATACATTTATTTATTTATGCATGCATGCCAGGTCTTAGTTGCGGCATACGAACTCATAGTTGCAGCATGCACGTGGGATCTAGTTCCCTGACCAGGCATCAAACCTGGGCCCCCTGCATTGGAAGCGTGGAGTCTTAACCGCTGCACCACCAAGGAAGTCCCGGTTTTCCTTTGTTTTTGACTTTATAAATGTTGGATTTCTTGCTTCAGTTCAGTTGAAAGTTCTTGTGTCTCTTCAGTCTAAGGGGATGTCCCTTAAGAGCATAATTCATGGGATCAGAAATATAAATAGAAGTACAATTCAGGATAGTTTTTTAAACAGAAATGTGCTGATGGTGCAGTTGCCATTGAGCTATTAAAATTAAATTAGGTACAAATTCCAGATAATTTTCGTTTAACCTGTAAATTTCATCTTACTTATTTTCAGGTTTATTCATAGCGTTGTTTCATAAAACGTAAATCTAAGTTTTCAGATAATTGATAGAAGTCCATTTCTAATTTTTAATGTGTGTGCTCACTTCTCTTCCTGCTGATTCATTTTGGCTGATCCATTAGAACATTATACATCTCTGTGTTTTGTTATATATACTTGCAGTTCCATTTTCCAGGAGAAGCAGAAGAAGATAAGTTGAAAACATCTCCCTTGCACATATTTATTAATGCTCTTTATTTTCAGTTACTTGATTTTTCTAGTACTATAACCTAATTTAGCCAATAAAACGATACTAAAGGAGATCTTTACTTTTTTTCCAGGAAGGAAGAATGTACGTCTACCAGTGTCTTACCACCAGTATTTTGCTGTCAACCTATTTGTGAAAGTTTGCTTTCTTAAAGACTGTAATAGAATTCTTTTGTATCTGTGTTACCGTAACACACTTTGGATTTACTGATCATATACCTACTTGAGGAACCCTTTACTAATCATAGCTAGTTTAATCATGAAGTTAATCAAAATTCATGATTAAAATTCATTGCTCTGATAGACCTTTGAAGCTATGTTAAACCGTATGTTTAGCAGGAAAGTTGTAATCAAACATTTAAAACCACATTTCTTTTTTTTTTCTTTTAGTTCTATAAACACGTGGTACAGAGTGTTGAGAAATTCATTCAGAAAGTAAGTATATAATTTTCTATGTATATGCTAAATGTTCTGTAACTATAGATTAATGGCCTGCGCTCTTCTCTTTTACATCAAATACCCAAGTTTAAATTGTTTTGATGGACTGTTCAAAAGTGATTCCATTTGTTTTAATATCTGATTAAGAAATAAAATGAAAGTGCTTTTTGGATAATTCTAAAAACAAAAGCTTTCAGATAGATGTTTTTGTTAATTTCCATTGCCATAGTGAGCATTCGTCCCTTGAAGAAAATGTTTCAATATGATTGATTTTTTAAAAAATTAATTAATTAATTAACTAATTTTTTTGGCTGTGTTGGGTCTTTGTTGCTGCGCGCGGGCTTTCTCTAGTTGCGGCGAACAGGGGCTTCTCTTCGTTGCGGTGCGCAGGCTTCTCATTGTGGTGGCTTCTCTTGTTGCAGAGCACGGGCTCTAGGCACGCGGGCTCAGTAGTTGTGGCTCGTGGACTGTAGACCGCGGGCTCAGTAGTTGTGGCGCATGGGCTTAGTTGCTTTGTGGCATGTGGGATCTTCCCGGGCCAGGGCTTGAACCCGTGTCCCCTGCATTGGCAGGTGGATTCTTAACCACTGTGCCACCAGGGAAGCCCCCCAATATGATTGATTTTTTTTTTTTTTAACTCATTTGCGGTGTTTTTTTTTTTTTTTTAATTTATTTATTTATTTATTTATTTTTGGCTGTGTTGGATCTTCATTTCTGTGTGAGGGCTTTCTCTAGTTGTGGCAAGTGGGGGCCACTCTTCATTGCGGTGCGCGGGCCTCACTATCGTGGCCTCTCCTGGTGCGGAGCACAGGCTCCAGATGCACAGGCTCAGTAGTTGTGGCTCACGGGCCCAGTTGCTCTGCGGCATGTGGGATCTTTCCAGACCAGGGCTCGAACCCGTGTCCCCTGCATTAGCAGGCAGATTCTCAACCACCGCGCCACCAGGGAAGCCCCATGACTGATTTTTAATGAAATTACAGATTCATTATTTTTTATAGCCTTTAAAGAAATTCTCCCTTGTTATTTGAAGCTGAATGCTTAGAGAGCAGTCTTCCTTTTAGATAAAGATGTAGTAAAATGTAGTAAAAATACCAGCCACTTTCCTTCTGCTGATTCATTTTGTCTCATCCATTAGGGCATTACACATCCTACATCTTATTATATACACCTGAAGTTCCATTTTCCAGGGTAAGCAGAGGGAGATGAAGTTGAAAAACAGCTGTTTGGCATACACTTAGTAATTTTTTTTGTAACCAGGGCCCGAGGTGACTAGATTATATTTCTTTGCCCCTTCCTTGTGATCAGTGCCCTATTTGTGCCATGTTTTTTTGGCAGGAGTACGTAACTTTTATAACTTGTAAAATTATACTGTGGGAAATCTGTAATTGAATTTAGGTTTTGTATTCTGCCCATTGTTCATGCCTAGATGTAAGCAGAACCAGTTTGAGGGTCAGAGGTAAATGGCATTAAGGACTTGGCAAGGTTGCAGTGTGCTTCTTGAACGAAAATAGTTGACTGGAGCGTGAATCAAAGTGATATTACTGTGTCACTAAACCAGCTAGATAATCTTGAATAGATCAGTTAACCTTTATGTGATTCAGCTTTTTTCCTCTTAAAGTCTTGTTCTCTCAAAACTTAAAGTATTGGTAAAACATATTTTGAGGTGAACAGCTCATGAATTGAAGCTTAAGGCATGGGGTAAAATAACACGTATGCTGTGTTTTAGGTAAATCCAACTAGAAAATACAAATGTTGGTGATCGGAAAATTTCATTGTTCTAAAGCTTTTAAAAATCTTTTTAAAAAGGTTCAGTGTCTAAACAGTGCTTCTTAAACTATTTTTGTGCACAGGAATTACCTAGAGATCTTGTTGAAATGCAGGTTCTGTTTCCCTAAGTGTGGGTTAGTTAGGCTCTGATAAAACCTCGGCAAGTTAGGCTCTGGTTAAAAAGTTTCTCCTGAGAGAAGACCTTGTTAAGAACTGAATGCTCGGGCTGTCTCAGAATGGTTCCCTTTCCTCTCCTTCTGTTGGAAGTATGCACTGTTCCCTGTGGGAATGCGTTTGGTGTTAGGTGTAACTGTTTCCTGCGACGGCCGTCTTTTCTTACGTGCTGCTGTCAGCATCGTTTCGTGCTCTGTGAGTACGGCCACAGTTGTTATTCAGAGTGTAACAAATACCTCATGACATCGGAGTCTTAGGAATTCTTGTGTTTTCAGTACTGCTAGAACTTGAAAAAGAGATTGAAAACATTTCAGATTTTTTGGTCTTAATTCTTCTCTCAAGTTTCTGGTTGGTGACTTAGCTAAGTTTACCAAATATTGTAATTTTAAAACTTCTACAACGTTTAAATCATACATAATTTTTTTTTGCCATTTTATGTGGCAGACACATAAAAGTGCCTAGTCTATCAGTGAAGGAAATTCTGTACCATAACATGTTAATATAGTGTTTCTAAAGATATTGTGGAAGAAGAATTATCTTTATAGCTTAATACTAAAACTGCTAACATTTTTGAAGCTTTGGAATCTTCACAGTAGGCGAGGAAGGCCCATTTATTGTGTTATGTCTCATGATTCTTATGCATTGTGAGTTTATGATCGAGTTTTTATTATAAATCAGAGAAAAGGGTGTATCTGTTTAAACAAAACTCACTGCGTTAATCGCTTTTATTACTTACCATTCAGTATTAATTTTAATAACTCTTACCAGCAACTTATAAATTTTATTTAGCCTTAGTCTCAAGATAATCATTTCTATAAAGTAATAGATTATGTATCAGATTATTTTATCTGTGTTTTTGGCATTGGGAAATAGATGATTTTTAACAGAGATGTCTTGCTTTTCATTAAATTAAAAAAAAATTATTTTCTTTACTGGTTGTATTATTTGCCTGGCTAGGTAAATATTTCTTTGAATGTATGGTAGTCAAAGGAAAATAGCCTTGGCCAGATATATGAACTGAGGGACAGATATGCTAGATTTGGGAGGAACATGCGGGAAGAAACTATTTCAGACTTTTAAAACAATAACTTTCAACAGAGCAGACAGTTTTGAACCTTTTTGGTAGATTCAACCTAAAACTTTAATGTCCAGTCACCAGCATTACTGCCCTTTTATTAAATGTTTCAAGTACTAAACAGCCAGAACCTTGCAGTAGATACTTGTGAATTGGTGCTAAAGGTCTCTTCATTTTCTTAATAATGACCTTAAAGAGAAGGTTCTTAAAAGGGATTTGAAGGAACAAATGAAGAGTCATCTAGTCTTTTTGCAGAATGAAATCATTCATTGTCTTGACTGAAAATCCTGTTTAGAAACATGTATGTGTGTGTTGGACATGGATTGAGGATCCTTTACCCCACTGGTCCTTGGGTTTCCAGGAAGTTTTTCAAGAATGCAATTTTGATTTAGTCCATATATGATTTCTGTGAAATTACTTTGGGTGAAATACTTACCTAATTACACCCAGAATTTGAACCTGCTTTTTGCAGCCATAATTTCATTTTAATCAGTATGTGTTTGGGAGGCAGGTGTTCTTATGCTTCTGGATATGGAAGAAATCGGAGCAGTGAGCTTGATAGTGAAAGGATTCTTCCTTGTGCTCAGGAAAGTAGGAGACTTTCATATTCTTCAGATTGGGTAATGGATAAGGCTGAGAAACATTGATCAGTGGAGTAGCTAAAAAATGTTTTCATAGGATAGATTCCTAGAATCATAATGGTAGTGTCTTGTCTTTTGTATAGGTGTGGTAGTTGAGAAAAGTTTTGAAACTTTGGGTTCATTGTGTTTGGAATGTTATAATTTGTCATTTGATTTGTTCCTTCATTAGTGCAGAAATCCTTTCCCTATATGTTTCAGACGAAGTCTAAGGCATGTTGGCAGTGCTTTTACCAGTGCTTTTCTTTCCTGAATTTGCTACTTCCTTTTATTTGGCTTTTCAAAATCATTAAACAATTTTTTTTTTATTATAACAGTACCTTACCTTTTGTTTTTTATTGTTCAAGCCAGTTACTCAGTGCTGTTTCAGAACTTAGGTGATTGGCAGTTGAACTACATATGTAGAGTAGCCAAAGTAGATTCTTTCAGATGCCATTCCAGAGACAGACGGTGTGGAATAGTCAACCTCGAATGTTCATCACCTCAGCATGAGCAGAGTTTTTGTGTTTGTATAGGATTTATGGTGACATTTGTATATCAAGAATTTTAACCTTCTCATTTGCTTCCCTTCCCACTCTTTTTTTCTCCAGTGTAAACCAGAATACAAGGTACCTGGACTTTATGTTATTGACTCTATTGTACGACAATCTCGACATCAGTTTGGTCAAGAAAAGGATGTGTTTGCACCCAGATTTAGTAATAACATCATTAGCACTTTCCAGAATTTATATCGTTGCCCTGGAGACGACAAGGTATGCTGCCTGTTTTCTTTTTTTTTAAGTCACTACAGTAATTACCTTTTTGGTCTTAATGAGACTCTTTACATTATCTTAATTTTATCATTTTATGTTATTGTTTACTCTTTGTTATTCCGAATTTGAATATTTAGTTATCGCACTCTCCATGTTCCTTTTTGTTATTAGACTTTTCTTAAACAGAGTGGAAAGATATAGTTGATTTTGCTACTTTTTAATTTATTGAAGCAGTTGGTGTTAAAGAAACTGGCTCTAATAAGCATTTGGAATTATCCTAAAATCTTATTTATTTACACGCACAACCAATTCAGAATTTTGATTATTTGACATGAGCTGATATTTACCTATTTAGTGTCTGTGAAAAATGGATTTACCAAATAATTAATAGAAAATAACTGCATATCAAAATTCCTTTGTCATGGTAGAGTTTTCTTAGTGCTAGAAACCACACTAGTGGGTCTGCTCGATCTGAATGAATAAATATTCTATCCCACATGAAACAAAAGCTTTGGAACCTGAGGGAGAATAAAAAGGCGCTGTTTATCCTCATAGGTGCTCAAAGATAGTAGAAGGTTATGTATCTTGGATGTTGATTTGGAAATTTAGTGTTCCTTTTCTGACAGAGTTGATTGCAGTATTGATTTTGTAGGAAAAAGAACAAACAGGTGAAGACTAACTGTTATTCTGAGGAAGAGCCACAAAACTTAAAAGCTCACCACAAATCTTTTACCTTCCCTCAAGTACAAGATTAGGTAGTTTTCATTTTTAATAACTATTGTACAGTTTTGAAACAAAAAAAGTCTTGTTATAATAGATAGATATGGAGATAAATTTATCATTGTATCATTCTTTGTAAACTGTTCTTGGATATGCTTCTTGAAGCAGATTTGTTTCTTTTAATTAACTTTGGTACGTTGATAATTCTATGCAGGCAGAAAGAATGCTTCTAGTTTTTAAGTAACCCATCACAGTTGAGACTTAAAGCAGATGCCTTAGAATCCCACCTAAAATAACTCATTTGAAATTTTATATAAACATTTTTTGAAGTAACTTAAAGACTTTGATTTAGGAATTTCACTAGTTTGGACTTGGATTTCTATCAATTACAATGAACAAGTCAGTCTTGAATTTGTAGATTTCATAATAATAATGTTTCTCATTTATAATAAAGTTTAGTATATAGGAATTTTTTTTAATAACCATAGTAGGAAAGATTACATTGCTACTGTAATCTCAGTGCATAAACTCCATAAAGGAGAGGCATTATTTGTTTGTGTGTAGGTAGATACATAGAATGATACTTACCAGACGGGGACTACTTTTAGTGCTTGATGAGTATCTTGGGAACTGGAAGATTTTTTTTATGTAAAGCAAAAAAATATAAGGCACTTTCTTAGTGCCCACATCTTTGGAAAAATAGAAGATATGAAGCATTCTTTGTGTAACTTTTTTATGCTTCATTTGAAATACAAAAATTTGCATGTTAATTTAGCTTGGACATAGTTTGAAAATATGTTGATATAATATTGTGAGTGATTTAAAGGTGAACCAGATACTCTTAAAAATTCCTTATTTTACTATTACAAAATAGATTATTTAATAAAAGTCTCTTTTTAATACTTAATTTCAGCCTCTGTCATTTAAATTATTCTACTGGAGTTAAGTAGCATTACAGTAGTCAGTAACTAATACTTACTGCTGTTTACAGAACTTTTATATGCTGAACAGTGGTGGCAGAAAGTAAATTTGGTTAAATTCTTATGTGAGGAAATACCCTTTCTTGTTCTTAGATAGTTTTAAAATGAAAAAATTTTTTTAAAGTCACATAAGATAGGGATTTTCTCTTGAAGTTACTTTTTTAAAAGATAAAATTAAAATCAACAGTAAATATAACTTTAGTGCTAAGCCTCAGAATCTGTAACACAGTTCTCCAGCTAACTGTAACCATCTCATTAGTGCTCATGTACAAGGAGAAACCTAGTTACTATTCCTTCCTTCTTTCTGCTAAATATTGCTTTCATTAACTTGTATATTCATCAGAATGAATATTTTTGCAAGTGAGTTAAAGTTAATAAATGCAAAATTATGGAAACATAATTTCAGGGCTGGAAAGTATCATAGCAGTATTTTAATCCATCCTTCCTATCTACTGCCCAAGTAGCCTCTATGATATGACTGTGCTGAGGTTTTGAAAGCAAAAAAAACAAAATATCATTTTTCTTTTTTCCTCTAGAGTAAAATAGTGAGAGTATTAAACTTATGGCAGAAGAATAATGTATTTAAAAGTGAGATTATTCAACCTCTTTTGGATATGGCAGCGGGGATTCCTCCTCCAGTTGTCACACCTGTTTTGGCCAGTACTACTGCTGCTATGAGCAATACCCCAGGTATGTTGCTTTGATAGATTTTCTGAATATTCTACTCATGCTTTTCAGGTGATTATTCATATATGAAATAATAATTTGACAGTGCAGGACAATTTGTCTAGCATTAGGTAAATGAAAGGAAATGCAATTTATGTGAAAAATAAAATCAGAAGTTATATTTGTGTGTAATTCTTTTCTAAAAATTAAAAAGCTTAGTTTTTAAAATCCCTAGAAACATAATCAGCTTTGGAAATTGGTGTGTCAGTTAAGTTTTTCCTGATTTAGACTGTAATCTTTTAAACTTGCATATATATCATCTTGATATTCACAGTGAACTAAGACTACTAATATAAAGAGAACCTGAAAAAATTTATTTAATGGAGAAAAAAATGTTTAGTAATAATCTCAAAATCATGTGTTTTTTTTTTTTTTAAGGTATTTAAATGACATTTGAAATTTTTCATCATAGTCCAAGAATTATACTTGTTAGCATTTTGGTATATATTTAGTTTTTGATATGTGTGTATACATATACACACACACATATTTTGGAACAAAAATAGTTTTATGTTATGCACACTATTTTATAATAATTTTTTTCACGAAAGATTGCATTTTGAATATTTCCTTATGTCATTGAAATCTTCTTCTTTAGTAAAATTTTTTAATGACTTGCAAGTATTATAGGCTCCTTTATTTTGTTTATTTTTTTAAGTTATTTTTTATTTTTGGCCATGCCGTGGGGCATGTGGGATCTTAGTTCCGTGACCAGAGGTTGAACCTGTGCCCCCTGCATTAGGAGCGTGTAGTCTTAACCACTGCACCACCAGGGAAATCCCTGTAGGTTCCTTTAAAGTAGTAACTTAGTTAATTGAGAACAAGTATGGATAGCTCTTTTAGGTCAGTTTTTTTTTAATTGTTGTTGTTGTTTTAACATACCTAATTCTGTAATGGTTTTTCAAAATGGAGACAATAAAATTACATTTATATAAATCTGTACATATTTTATAAAAGTGACAGAACAAATCTCTCTACTTTCCAAGTCTTATTTATGTACTTACATATTTATTGGGGTTGGGTTTGATGTCTTTTCTAAAAGGAACTCCTGTGACACCTGTTACTCCAGCCAATGTGGTCCAAGGTTTACCTGATCCGTGGGTGTCTCAGATAACAAATACAGATACACTTGCAGCTGTAGCTCAGATCTTACAAAGTCCTCAAGGCCAACAGGTGAGCAGCTTTTTTATTATGTCAATGATTTAGAACTCATTATTTTCCTAACACATTGTTTCATTATGTACCACCTAAAGAGTATGTGTTTTATTTTTAAAAAATGACCACACTACATATAGTACTGTGTAACTTGCTTTTTTTTTCATTTAGTAATGCATCATGAACACTTCTATGTCATTAAAGATTATTTTACAAATAATTCATTCTACACCAAAATAATTGATTCAGCGCACAGTTTGTGCCAGACGTTATTAGGTGCTATTGTTATTCCAGTAACAAGGAAGGGACGTCTTCTACCTTGGAGAAGATACCTATCTATCTTAGGGGAGACAAACAATAAAGAAGTATAAAACATTATTTAGATAGTGATATATGACTTAAAACAGGGTAAGTCTTTACAGTGACTAAGTTTGGGGGAAGGGGTCAGAATTAGGGTAGCCAGGAGAAGGCATCTTTGACAGAGTGGCATTTGAATTGAGACTTTAAATGGAACTAGTCATGGCAAGATATGAGGATAGTCTTTCTTTAGCATCTGTTGTTGTTTTTTTTTAACTTATCCTCTAAAAACCAGATTAATTGTGATCTGAATAAGTGAAAAATGGTACAGTTGTGGACTCTTTAAAAAGACAATCTCAAAAAAAAATATGGAACCATTTTAGTGATTTACAAATGTAAAAAAACAATTCAATTATCATCTTAGATTGGATCCAGTTTCTACATTTTTGGGACAGTTGGGAAACTGAATTGGATATTAGATTAAATTATAGAATTACTAACCTTTTGTGATAATGATATTTTGAAAGTAATTCGTAAAACAAATGTCATTTTGAAAGACATCTATTTAAAAAATATATTTGGCAAGAGTGTGGATTTTCTGGAAGAATAGTACAAGGAGTCAAGAAGACACAGTAATCTATAAGATATGAAGTCAGAGCAGAGGAAAAAGTAGGGTGCTGCAGTGTTTGAACCTGGGTGACTGAAAGAATAACAGCGCTGTGGGGGCAAATGGAGATGTCAGAAGGAACATTTAAAATGTGTAAAGGAGAAATGTGATATTGCCTTCCTTTCTTCCTTCCTCCCTCTCTCCCTCCCTCTTATTCATCCATTCTGTCTGTTTTGGAGCTTCCTCAGTGCAGTAGCTCAACTATCGTGTATTTTTGTAGTTTCTTTCCTATCACATTAGTAGTTTGTAGTAAATGTTGATTTGATAGGTAAAGACTCTAGTTTGTTTCTTAATGTTGCTATTTCAGGTGAAATTATTTTACTTACTGTCATCGTGCATATTTTTACCTTCTCCCACTGTAAACTGAACTTTACTTAAAGAGTGCAAATGTCTTATTTAGCAATAGCTTCTCTATTTTTGTTTTTCTATTCTAAACTGATAATTTTCAGATTTAACTTGGGTTTAGAGCTTGAGTAGGAAAGTATTAATTACTACTAGGTTATATATAGGGTTTACTGAACTGAAATATCTTCAGAATCTTACTACTGTTTCTATTTTTTAAGAGGGAGGGTGAATGGGGGGACAGGGGTTGCTTTCAACTCTTGTTGACACTATTCACCTTTAATTTCCTTAGTTTCAGACTGCACCAAGGGACAGATTTCTTATTTTCTTAGCTGCTTTCAGGAATGTGTTATCAGATGGTAAATCTGAATGAGAGCAAAAGCAGTTGTTGCAAGTGCTTGTCCTTTTACAGAGATTGAGTTAATTGAAGAAGGGATGAAAAAGCTTAGTGAAAAAAAGTCTGCTTGTGATGAGTTTTTTTTATCTGTTGGTCATGGTATGATCATTTTATTTTGTTTAAACTTCCCTGACTTTCCAGAAGCAAGACAGACTTATTAAGGACTGTGTTATATATGGCACACACAAAAAGTCTTTTTAAAAAAAAATTGTTTTAAGTTAGTGTATATTTTTTCTTGGTCTTTAGACTGTAGAATGGTAAATTTTATTGACCAAAAGTTTTAGATGAGTATTCTTATTACAAACCCAACACCTGTTTGTAGTAATTTTCTTTTTTTCCGCCCCCCCCCCCCCCCTTCAGCTTCAGCAGTTAATACAGACTTTACAGATACAGCAGCAGAAGCCTCAGCCTTCCATCTTGCAAGCGCTGGACGCCGGCCTTGTGGTCCAGCTGCAGGCTCTTACGGCGCAGCTCACAGCAGCGGCTGCAGCAGCCAGCACCCTTAATCCCCTAGAACAGGGAGTGTCTTTGAACAAGGTAAACATTAAGATAAGAGATCTGTTCTGTATGAGGAACTGAATTTTCTATACTATCATGTATATTCCAATTCTGTAAATTACATTTTACCGTAGCACTGTTTTATATTTTAACATCCATCGTACTCTATAAGATATAAATTTTAGAAAAGGTTCAAATTTCTGAAAGAAATTAAGTAATTTTATAATTCCACTCGAAACATTTAGAATATTTTCTTTTGACTAATGATAACTGGTCAGTAAAATTGTGTATTCACTATTTTTTTTTTAATAATTTTATTTTGTTTATTTTATTTTTGGCTGCGTTGGGTCTTCGTTGCTGCGTGCGGGCTTTCTCTAGTTGCGGTGCATGGGCTTCTCACTGCGGTGGCTTCTCTTGTTGTGGAGCACGGGCTGTAGGCCCACGGGCTTCAGTAGTTGTGGCTCGCGGGCTCTAGAGCGGCAGGCTCAGTAGTTGTGGCGCACGGACTTAGTTGCTCCCCGGCATGTGGGATCTTCCTGGACCAGGGCTCGAACCCGTGTCCCCTGCGTTGGCAGGTGGATTCTCAACCCCTGCGCCACCAGGGAAGCCCCCTGTATTCACTATTGAGGCAGATGATTGTTTTTTATACTTCCTAATTTATTTTATGGATGTTACAAATATATTAATTATGGTGTCCGTCCTATAATTTTAACCTGCTAGAATTAAAATTGTAAAGTATATGAAAGTTCAAAGGAAAGCTTCTTTACAAGTTGTTACTATGCTGTGATAAATTGAGGTCTAACTAAAAAGTAGTGTTTTTAAAGTTGAAAATCTTTTATGTTTAACTTGTGTGATATGCTTAATATTCTTGCTAATTATGGGAATATTATAATACTTGGGAAGTGTTATCCGTATTATTTTTATTTCTGCTACTGTTATTTTCATAGAAATATAAATATTGATTTATTAGATTATTACTTAGACTTTTTTAGCCTGCAGCTTCCAAAAAGTCTTTAAATTGATCATTTAGAAGACAGTGGAGCATTCTGAGAGAACTGCACTAGTAACAGATCTGTTGATTATAGTTCTAGATTTTTTTTTAATCAAGCTATGTTACTATTGACAAGCCACTTAATTATTTTAATCCTAATCCTCTCTTCTATAAAGTTAAGAGTATTGGTATTTATCCTGCGTGTCATGATTGTTTCGCTTCATAAGGCAATGTCTGTCAAAATGCTTTGAAGAAAAGTAAAGATCCACTCAAATAAAATGTTTTATTGGAGTATAACAATAAAATGATATGAAACATTTACATTTTAAATGATAGAGATAAATTAATGGGATGTCATTGACCTTCAGAAGAGCATTTACAACTTTTATTTGTGCAAAGCACTTTTAAATTTGTCTCTTTCTCTTTTTTTTTTTTTTACCCACTTAGAAGTTGATGGATAGGTTTGATTTTGGGGACGATTCTGAGCATAGTGAAGAACCCAGAAAGGAAATTCCAGCTTCTCAACTGTAAGAGTCATTATGTTTTTCTTTATAAACCATAAATTTTTTCTCTTATCTTTGTAAACATGGTATGGGACATGGCCGTGGAGCTGCTAAGTGTACGCTGAGTTATTATTTCAGGCTCTTGAGCTCTCGCATTACAGAAAGATGGTGGGATTGCTGCTTGTTGCTTCCCTGTGTTACTCTGACTCTTCCTAAGAACTTTGCAGATAACTGGGAGATATCAAAATTCTTTCCTGGAAAATTGATGTGTTGATAAATCTAGTTGTGTTATTTTCTGTTGTCTGTATTAGGCTTTAAGTTATTTAACTCAGTTGTAAGAATATTTAAAATAATAGGAAAGACGTTTGCTTCTAGTGCCAATGGGCACTACTAGGAAGTATACTAAATTCTGGGAGTAGATCAGACTAATCAGAAGTAAGGAATAGGGTTGTAGGGATTTTGTTTGTTAAAGAAATGGATTGTATGTTTTTCTTTAAATCAGTGATACAGTTCTGCAGAGCCTTAGGTTCGGTGAGAGTTCATGAGAGGACCAGTGGGAAGGAGGATGTTGGAGAGTAGGGGTGGAAGGTGGGAGGATTGGAAAGGGATGATGAGTGGGGAAAGCCTCTAGATACCTTATTTCAGCGGTTATTTAGTTTTCTATATTGTGATAATATATTAAAAATATACTTATATAATATATAAAATTGCAGTTATATGCTTATGATAGAGATTCTAGTTGAAAAAATTAAAAACTAATGTTTTAGATTATGAATTCTAAAGTTATAAGAAGCATTTGAGATCATGTAGGTTAGTGTCCTGAGCAATGTAATAATCTCCTTTAAGCGTCCGGATAGGTTATTTATCCATTGTTTTAATGCCTTCTGTGACAAGAAGGTAATTGTTAATACTGTATGATCTTTTGTTACTGAATCTTATTTGATTTGCTTTCTATACACCGATCCATTTTGCTTTCTGAAGCAAGGAAGCAAATTTGCTCCATTTTCTTTTGAGACATAGCCATTCCAGTATTTGAAGATAGGTATCATTCTTCCCCTTAGGTTTATTTGCTCCAGATGAAGTACACTTTTTTCGAACTGTTTCAAGACTTCTCACCATCCTGATTGCCCCTTTTGGGATGCCCTCTTTTTTGTTCATGTCTTGCCTTGTGGCACCCAGAATTCCAGGTGTATTCCAGGTGTGAATTTCCCAGAGTATAGTTAAAGTATTAATTCCTCTTACCTAAACACTGTTTCTGTTAACATACCTAATAACGTGAATGCTTTTCTAAAGAAAGCAGATTCGTTTTATGAAGTGTATAATCAATTATGATGGTAGATTTCACACATACTGATTGATGGAACATTTTTCCCACTGTCTCATAGTTTAAAGAAGGAGTTAGAGTGACAGTGCTTAAGTACTTTTAACTCTTTTTATAAGTGTTTTATTGAGATTTTCTTAAAATGCTGTAATGTAAAAAGTACTAATTTATATGTATTTTAATAGTGTGAGGCAGTAGTATCAGATTTTCATCAGAGTATCTCTAACATGTGATCCATCTATTGAAACACCATTGAAGAGTATATTTCTATTTTAACGTATGAATGTTCTGAGGTATTCTATTTTCTGTGTTAATATTTTAAAAGTAAACATAATAGTAGAGTGTGTTCCATTTAATTGCAATATTCTTTTCGAATATTCAGTTATTATCATATTATCTTTATTGGATTTTAATATACATTTCCACTTGTTTTTCCTTTTAGTTCTCATGTTTCAGAATCTGTGAACAATTCCATCTTTCATCAGATAGCAGAACAGCTACAGCAGCAAAATCTTGAACATCTCAGACAGCAACTCCTGGAACAGCAACAGCCTCAAAAGGTTTATAACCCCATCTTGTGGTCTTTAGAGTTACTGCTGTGTACGGTCTGTCATTTGGTGATTTTTTTTCTTCAGCTGTTTATTACTAGGAAGATCAGTCTTTTCAGGACCTTTACAGTTTTTGTTTGTTTTTTTGTTTCGTTTTGTTTTTTGGTAATTAAAATGTTTTCTGGCAACTTATGTATCCATTGAGAACATTAATTTCAGTACACTGGAATTAGAGAACAGGAGACAGAGATGGTGTTTCAGTATTACAGCTGAAAACGTTCCTTTCCTCTCAATTCCCTGTCAAGCCAAGATAGTGATGATTTTGCTGTTGTTGGTGGTGATGGTGACAAAATAGATTGCTGTCTTTAATTAGACTGTTAGTATGTGACAAGAGCTTTATTAGGCATGATTACAATTAATGCTTATGCGATAGGTATTTTGAATCTCATTTACATTGTAGGAAATTGAAGCTTAGTGAAATCGAAACATCCACTGTTAAAGTACACAGTTAGTATCATATATCATCAGTCTTAAGACCCACCATTATTTTATGTATAGCTAAGAATTTTTAGATACTTGTATATATAACATCCCTTGGAGTTTTAAGAATCTTCTAAATTTCAGGGATGATAAAATGTAAAGAAAAATCATACCTTAGAATTGATAAAATATGTCAAATTGTTGTGAAGCTAGGGTTAAATCCATTACAAAGCCTATTTTTGCTCTATATGAGAAATACTTACAGATGTTAAACTGTTTGGATATGAGTTTCTGGGAATTCCCCCCACTCAACACTTCTTCCTAATCAAACCTTTTTGACTCTAATGAATTTAATACAATACCACAAATATTTTTAAAGTATGAGCATTGTTAGGTAATACATACAGAGATGAACAAAGAAGTGTCTGGCCTCAAGTAAGCTCTTCTCTAATGGAGTGCATATATCTATATGAACATAAGGCAGAATCCTGGTTTCTGTAATAGCGGTATATGTGAAGGACTGTGGGACTCTGGAAGAGGGAAGGATTACTTTAGAAGGGATGGTCCCTGAACTTGTCCTTTTAATGCAAAGAGTAAATGTAAAATGGATTTTGATGATATTTGTATGTTGGAACTTGTACCTGGAATTATGAGAATGGAATTCCATACCTTGTTTTGTAGAAATAATTCTGATAGAAGTAGTTGGGTAGGTGCATTATTTTATGTCAAGAAAATAAAATATATCTGCCTGAGAATTCAGAAACTTGAAGACAAAGCACAATAAAGAACATTTGGGGACTCCGCTGACAGTCCAGTGGTTGAGACTCCGCACTCCCAGTGCAGGGGACCGGGTTCGAGCCCTGGTCAGGGAACTAAGATCCCACAGGCCACACAGTGTGGCCCAAAAAAAAACAACAAAAAACCTGGATGTTATTTAAAGAAAAACACAAGTTGTGACTCAAGGAAGAGAAACAGGTTGTCAGAGCTGTTGCAGAGGCAAGAGGTAGTAGTAATGGAAGAGTTTATCTAAACAGATTTGTTCAGCTATAGATGTGACACTTTTGAATTGCCTTAGTTCCAGTTTCATTTCAGAAGTTTTAGCAGAAGCAGTAGAATGAAGGTTTAGCAGAGACAGTAAAGGTGTAGTACTCTTGACCTTGATCTTGATCTTGAGCTTGTAATTAACACCAAGTTACTGAAGTGAAAGTTACTAAAAACTTGAGAGTGATTTTGTTTTAAGAATCTCACCAACCAAAAACAGAAAAAAGAACTCTGGTCTTAGTTGATTACTCTATACCATCTCCACAATTTTAGAAGATATAGTAATAAGATCTCTTTGAAAGGAGTAGCTGTTCTTAAAAGCTTCCTTATTCAAAAATAAGCAGTGAAGAAAAGGGAGTAGTGAAGAAAAAAAGCAACTTTTCTAATGCGTAAGGTGAATAGTGTTTAAAACCTATCACAAATTTAAAGTTGAAAAGTAAATATCAACAGAGTAACTAATAAGTTGTCTAGTTGGCTCTATCAAACCAGTTGCCTTTAGTGTATTTAAGATGGGGTGAAACATGCAGAAAAATTAAGCACTTTTGTTTACCAGTAAGCTCCGTGTGGCTGCCTAAAATTTACTAGAGCGCCTCAGAGAAAAGAATAGGTTCGCTAGTGCCACTCTGTTCCTTGCAGCCTTGACCACGCTTGGGTGTGGGTTGAGGTCTTTTATCTAATGATGGAAAACCAGTGGAAAATGGGAGCACTTTCTGAGAATGGTTGAATTGTGAAGGGACTAACAATCATAAGAGGAATGATTTCTATTGTCTTGAGTAAGTTGGAGTTGTGATTTTGATAATTGTTTTATCAGGATATCCAAAAGATGTCACAGTCATAACTCAGAATGAAATGCTGATGATGAAAATGATAAGACTAATAAAAGGGCTTTAAAAAGAATGTTAGGAATAAAAAGATTATAGAAGATTCAGCTACTTAATAAAGAGCTGTCAGTGGGATATCAGAAATACGTAACTTATTTTGCTTCAGTAGTTTTTTATAGGGGAGAATATAATGGAAAGAGGAGAATTGAACATGATAACTAAGATGGGTAATACATTAAGAGACTTGAGTTGCATTTCAAGGTACTGAGGTTGATGTTGTAAGGTTATTAGACTCATAAATTAGGAAAATGCTGTAGGTGTAGCATAGCATGTGTGGATTTCAGTAAGGTTTTTGACAAAGTCTTTCCTGCCACTTATACAGAAAAAAATAGAGGAAAGTAGATTTATAAGTGATAAAAATGATACTTAGTGAATGTTAATCCAACTTTGAAAAAAGTCTCTGCTAGCTGCTGTTATCCTTGTCTTCTATTTTTTTCGATATTATCTTTATTTATTTATGTATTTATTTGGCTGCGTTGGGTCTCAGTTGCGGCACATGGGATCTTCTTTGCGACATGCAGGATCTTTCGTTGTGACACACGGGCTCAGTAGTTGCGGTGTGGGCTTAGTTGCCCCGCAGCATGTGGGATCTTAGTTCCCTGACCAGGGATTGAACCCGGGCCCCCTGCATTGGAAGGCAGATTCTTAACCACTGGACCACCAGGGAAGTCCCTCAGTATTATCACTGATGCTTTGCCTGAAGACATTGTTGAAGAAACTAGAGATGAATATACCAGGATGTATACTAAGGACGTATATCAGGATAAAAAGTCGTTTGCCACCTGGGTCCTATGGAGTCTTTTTGGTTTTTTAAAAATATTTTTTAGTCATCTTACAAATAATTTAAAAGCGAGACTAAAGGGATAGGGGAAAATAAACATAATTAGGAATTTTAATATAGTTGAAATATATAGCAAACCTTTTTATGTCAACTAAGTTCAAATGTCACATGTTCTTTTAACAAAACAGAACAGTCCAGGTTCTTGTTCCAAAATACTATAAGATGAAGTCCTTCCTGTTGAATGACTAATTGAATGAAAATACCCTTAGAGATTTTTGTCCTTAGAGATACATTTTTCGCTCATCAGTTCTTGAGTTTGAGAAATACGTTTGGGATGCAGTCATTTGAAAACTCACCGTCTGATATTTCACTTAAACATTAAATTTCACCGTTACCATTAGAGTCTAGAATGCTGCTGTCTTTTTTTTTTGCATTCATCATCTGCTTTGTCTAAGTATTGTGAAATATTGGAAATTCCTGGTGGTCCAGTGGTTTGGACTCTGTGCTTACACTGGCAAGGGCGCGGGTTCAATCCCTGGTCGAGGTAAGATCCCGCAAGCTTTGTGCCCAAAAAAAAAAAATTTTTGTGAAATATGTCTCTTTCAGTTTTCTTCTCTTTGTCATTATGGACAGAAAATGAAACATCTAAATATCCATTGTCCAAGGAAGGCTAAAAGCAGACTACAGATATGTCGCCAGTCTTATTTATCCCTTCTTGAAATATAATGCGGTGTTTTTGGTGATGCAGTAAAACTGAATGATGATGGTTTCACTGTTGAATCACCCTTCTCAACAATTCCATTTTTTTTGTTGTTATTATTTTAGTCTTTTTGGCTACAGTTGGGAGTAATTGATGAGTAATAATGGAATAATTCTTAGGATGATGAAATGACAAAATGTTTCAGTATATAGGAAAATAAGACCTCTACGATCCCATAACATATCTTAGATATAGCTAAGGGTCCAGTGGACCTAATGCTAATTGCAAGATCATAAGATAAAATTTGGTAGAATATTAAAAGTAGATTTTCTCTTTGTTCTTCATAAGATTGTTAAGAAAGAATAAAAGTCATGAATCACAACCTTTTCAAATAGGTAAAACTGCTCAAAAAAGAACCTCAAAAACTAGCATTGGTTGCAGTGGATTCTGCTGGTTCTACCAAGGGTTGACCATTAAATAGAAAATCAAAGGTGAAAAACAAGTGGGTGGATGGTAGGTAGGATGCTCAAGGTGAATGGTGAGGTAAGAAGTAAACAATGTGAAGAATGTATGAGTACTGAATTAGGACCAGACAGTACGGCTCAGGATAAAGTTGAAAATTATCTTGCTGTGTTGTTAAGAATTTTATTTTTATTGTACCATTTTAAAGGCATAAGCCAGGACTGTGCTTTAAAAACATTTTGATTTGTTCTCAAACATATACTTATTTACCAACTTTTTGGTCAGTTTTGTGGAATAAAGACTAATAGCACTTTAATTCTAATTTTAGCTTTAATTTATTTCTAAACCTTGAAAATGTTACTTGTCTTCGGGGAGCCTGTTCATAAATTAAGACACTTGGAACAGTTCTTTACTGCTCTTTTTGGCTCTTAATTTTTATGCTGCTTTCTTTTCTTTCAGTTTAAATGTCATTAGAGTAAGAGTAATTTTTTTAAAAAATTTTATTGAGATATAATTGACATATAACATTGTGTAAGTTTAAGGTGTACAACATATTGATTTGATATGATTATGTATTGGGATATGATTACCTCTGTAGTGTTAGCTAACATCTCTATCGTGTCAAATAATTATCATTTATTTTTTGTGGTGGAAACAATTAAGATTTAGTTTCTTAGCAACTTTGAAATTTATAATACAATATTGTTCTTTATAATCACTGTGCTTGTATTCCTTTTACACATAGGGAGACAAATTCAGAGTTGGAGTAACTTGGTTCATAATCACAGAGTTTGTAGCAAGGGAACAGTAGTTTTGAGTTGCTCTTTTCTGTTAATTATTATAATAGTTCCCAACTTGTGTACCACCAGGAACTCTTCTTACTAATCCTCAACACCTGTGAGATCATGTTTTAGGAATGTTTAACTAAGGAGTCATTTCTTCATAATAATCAGTTTCTCGATTTTAGTTAACACCATAATATATGTAATTGCTAGTCAAGTTCATACTGATTAGCACCGTGTAAGCAGTATCCCTATAGCAAGTTGCTGTAATTCTAGTCCTAGGGGGGCAAAAAGGTTTAAGTTTTAGTTTTTCCTATAATTAGGCTTCATTGCCTAACTTTTATTAGTCTTTCTGAAATATTTTACATATTTGAGTACTTCCTAATACTCTTTTGTGAATTCCTAGAGGTGGAGGTTGAAAAAGACCCAAGTTGAGAACTGATTTTGCAAGATCAGTGATTTTGATAGTGGGGTTTGAGCTTCGTTTTGCTTCTACACGTGCAGTGGGTGACTTAGTTCTTTATATATCATTCATGATACAGTCCCTTTATTCTTTTTTTTTTTTTTTTTAATATTTATTTATTTGGCTGCACTGGGTCTTAGTTGTGGCACGTGGGATCTTTAGTTGCAGCATGTGGGATCTATTTACCTGACCAGGGATCGAACCCGGGCCCCCTGCATTGGGAGCATGGAGTCCTAACCACTGATCCAACAGGGAAGTCCCCCTTTATTCTTGATAGTTTATATTTTCCACAATATAAAATTTGTTTGGAGACCTACTTTATCTTACCATTCTTTTCTAGTGTTATAATATCTCCCTTTTATGGAGGTGTTCTGTGCTTTTAAGTAAACTTGGATTTATACAAACGTGCCATTTTAGATTGATCATAAAAGATGTAATGGGATTTATTTAGGTATTGGGCTCCTTTTTAAAATTGTAATTGTGATGTTTCATTTGTAATAATATTCATTATTTCCCAATGTTTGTGTGTTTGTGTACATTCTCAACAGGCAACTCCTCAGGATAGTCAGGAAGGAACATTTGGGTCAGAGCATTCCGTGTCACCATCACAAGGGAGCAGTCAACAGCATTTCCTTGAACCTGAAGCAAATTTGGATGATTCCATAGATATTCAGCAGCAGGTAAAAAGTAAATGTTTTTCTGGGGCATAAATTTCTAAAATTAATTACAGAAAAAAATCTTAAAATATAGTAATAATTTTTATTGTATGTAAAATAATGTAAACCTGAATGGTTTTTTCCTCCTCATTAAGCTCCACATTCTAACCATTTTACTATTAGTCATTAATGCTACTGTGGTGAATATTTTGTAAGGCAGAATTACCAATACACACTGAATCTCAACCAGGCATTTTGTTTGCTGTTCTTTTGACTTTCAAGGATATGGATATAGATGAAGGGCAAGATGGAGTGGAAGAGGAGATCTTTGAACAGGAAGCAAAGAAAGTGGCTGTTCGCTCAAGATCAAGAACGCATTCACGATCTCGTTCAAGGTTCTACAATACTATTTAAGAATATATATGTAATAAGTATATATAAATATATTTGAAAATGTATGATACATATTTTAAAAATCAAAAAAAAAAGATTAGCTGTGTGCGAACATTTAAATTGTTGGCTTTACCTTTTTGCATCCTTTATTTCTTTGCATCAAGATTAAAGAAAATGTTTTTTGAGAGTGACATCTTATTCTCTCAGGAAGAAGTAATTCAGAACTTCAAAAACAGAAAATATGTGTTCTGTTTTTAATTGGGTGTGGCTGTGGCCATTTATTTGAATAATTTGCATGAGTCACGGCAGTATCATGAGACTTGGATTTGGGGTTATATCTGGTTTTAGTTAATAACGTCATGATAGTCAGCTTAGGGTATTATTGCCTCTGAGCAACAGTTAAATCAAGCTGTAGAGGAACAGTATTAGAAACTCTATTGTATTTCTCACATTCCATTTCATCTCATAATACCAAAAATGATTATAAAAATAAAACTACAAAAATTATTTTTATAAACATTAAGCATATCAGACTTTACAAAACATATCCTAGAAGTGGTTTTCTTTGTGGGCTGTTCAGCATCGCTGAGGCTCATTAATGTGCCTGTTCATTCAAATTTGAGTTGAAGGTGCCTTATTCTTAACCTGGTAAATTTTCTTGTAGCATGTATATGTTGTTTTTGCTATAAATTGTCTTAAAACTTAAAGTCATTCATCTTTAACATTTTAATGCCCTATTTTCTACACACAAATACCCAGAAAATCTGAACAGCGAATGCTGGAAGAGAGGCATTATCCTTGATGACTTTTTCAGTCATTTCTTGTGTGTTTCAAGAACTCACTTGTATTTACCTCTTGCAAATGAGAGCCTGTCAGTTCATCTTTCTCTAAGCTGATCTCTCTTCAGTGAGTTACAGTGTTAGTGCTGAAACTTCTTTGTCCTAACCACTTCTTTATTTGTCTTAGCAACACCTCCTTACTAAGTATTTTGAAGAGAGTTCAATGGCATATGACTGACAGGAAAAAAGAAACAGTATTTCAGTATCACATTATATTGTAAAGTCAAGCACTGAGATTCTAGAAATTGAAAACTTGTAAACAGAATTGTATAGTGGCCTAATGTTCTGTTGAAAACATTCTTTGTTTCTTAATTTTAAGAATGTAACATCTTTGTCACCTAAAGAATCTTTTTGTTTTCTTCCATCTTTCATCCCTGTTCTTGACTCTTGTTTGAAAAATGAGTTGGAAGACACTAAGAGAAAGTGAGGCCTTACTAGAATCTCTTTCTCTTATTCTTCTTTGTGGTTGTGAATGATCACCCAGACTCAGTAAGAATCATTGCAAACAAACATCTGTGACTAGTGTGGACCTAAGCAGTATAGAGATTTGAGAAAATACATGTTTGATGCTTGATTATGCTTGAATGTTTTTTAAAAGGTAGCTAAATACAAGACAGTCTTGCCCCCCACCCCACCTACAAGGGAGAAATTTGATAGAAAAATAACTTTGTCATTAGAAGTAAAATAAGATTTTTTTTGTAGATCACCAAGAAAACGAAGGTCTAGGTCACGATCTGGTTCTCGAAAGCGTAAACACAGAAAGCGATCACGCTCTCGCTCTAGAGAAAGAAAAAGGAAATCATCACGTTCATACTCAAGTGAAAGAAGAGCTAGAGAAAGGGAGAAAGAACGACAGAAGAAAGGATTGCCTCCAATTAGATCTAAAACATTAAGTGGTAAGTGATGTACAAGCTTTGGTTTCAATAACATTGAGAAAATAGTATCTGCTACAAAGTCTCCCAACCTTATTTTCAGACTAAGAGGTTAATAACTGGTTTGGTATATGAGTAATTATATTTTTGGGTTTTGTAATGTGATAGAGGAGAAAAGAAAAAGGAATAGCAGGTTCTACTCAAGTACTAAAGTCATTGAGAGTTTTTTTTTTTTAATGCTAGTTAGAAAATATGACTTGACTAATGATTTATAAAGTAGACTAGGCCTCGGGTCTGTTTCATGGACACCGTGACTTCTATGCACAGTGTCCTAACCAATTATGAACACTAGGGCTGTAGGAGTAATTATAATAGGAAGCATGCAAACTTTAAAGCTAATTATAAACTTACTGGATCAGTACTGAAGGAGAGATTTCTCTTGTAAAAACTTACCCTCCTTTATATGTTAATCTATAATGTATGATTAGAACAAATTTGGTATTAGTGGGAGTTTGTTTTGGGAGAGTGCTGCAGGAGAGTTGACTTGGTAAGCATGTGAGGTATAGGAAAATAAGTTGTAATTAGTGCCAAATTCTGCCTAAACAATTCTTAGCGGGTTATGGCTTTTAAGGTGAACCAACAGACTGCAGATGGTTAAAGTACATAAAACGAAGCAAATTGTCATTCTTCGCCAAGAGCGAAACACTGGTCAGGTTATCTAATTTCTGAATGTATCCAAATAAACTCCTTCTGCCACGGAGATAGATGAATAACTGGTATAACTTATAATGCTGAAGCATCCTAGAAATCTAGGCTTAGGATTAAAGGTGACAGCCATCTTACTAAATTCTAACCATTTGAACAAGCCTTGGCTATATCTTTCCAGAATCTTACCTGATTATGAGAGCCAGTGCTAATTTAATAATGTTGACATTCCTAACTCTGAAAGTTTCTATTTATCCCTTAGGGTGAGGGACAAAATTCAAACATTTCACTGCTGTCTGATAAAATAATGTCAAAGGTCTGATTGTAAAATCTGAACTATGCCTCCTCCCATGATTACCATTAGGGCATTCAGAATAACCAGTTTTATGATGGGCTTTTATGCGGAGTCTCTCATTTAGTTCCTCACCTAACTTGTCATGTTTTGTTGCCACCGTTTACATAGTTATTGACTGTGGAATTTATTTTGTGTTGCTGTTTTATTTTCATGGGTAAAACACACAATTAAAAAATTTAGAAAGGACATAAGAAAATACAGTGAAAAGTATATCTTGTCTTTTACCTCAAAACTCTCTTTACTGAGAAGCAATAACAATTTGATGTGGTCCCAACACATTTTAAACACATATGGTAGTGTTTCTCTGCCCATTGGTTCTTAGAACATGAGTTTTCATGAACAGTCCAGGGGCTGTGAAATATCAACAAACAGTAACATTCTAGGCATCAAGTGTCCCCTTCTCATGGGGTGGAGGAGACTCATTATTACTTTCTGGGGGGGGGGAATATGGAGTTGTCCATGGGAAAAATTTGTAGAGAGACAATATCAAAAGAGTAGGGGAAACATGGAACAGATTTTGGGGAGATTAAGGCAGCTGTAATATGTAGAACAGAGTAATGAAGAGGTGGGAACTATTCAGTGAAAGAGGTCCAGAAATTTGCTGAGGGTTTGTGGTAGGTTGAATAGTGGTCACCCAGAGATGTCCATGTCCAAATCATTGGAGCTTGTAAATATGTTACCTTACATTTGTAGATCTGATTAATAAGGAGCTTCAGATGGGGGGATTAACTTGGATTATCCAGAAGGGCCCCGTGTAATCCATGGGTCCTAATAAGAGGGAAACAGGAGGGTCAGAGAGAAAAGGTGATGTGAATGTGGAAAGGAGAAAGAGATTGGTAAATGCTGCACTGTTGGCTTTGAAGATTGTGGGTTGGGATCATGAGCTGAGGAACGCAGATCGCTTGTAGAAGCCAGCAAAGGCGAGAAACAAATTCTCTCCTGGGGCCTCCAGAAGGAGTGCAGCCTTGTTGACTCATTTTAGACCACCAGAGCTGTAAGAGAATACCTTTCTGTGTTTTAAGGTACTTAGTTTGTGGTGTTTTGTTACAGCAGCAAAAGAAAACTAATATGTTGCCCTTTGAGACTTTGGTTGAATATTAAGTTATTTATGCACAGGGTAAGAGTGCATGAGGCAAAGAACAAAGAGCAGGGAAAGAACAATTTCCAGGTATCTGTTAGCTGAAGGATTCCTAAAGCTCACACAGGCCTGGAAGACGTTCAAGTTCTGACCAGCCAGAGTAGAGAGGTAGAGACCTGATTGAAACCCACAATCAGTAGAATGTAATGTGAAACCCACATTGCAATGGTCACATCTTAGTGTGGGGCTGAATTAGCTCTAGAGTAAAACCTGCTCTAGGCTGTGTTGTAGATGAAAGATAACCCAAAAGCTGGAGACTTCTTTTTTTTTTTTTTTAATGACATTGACATAAATCCATATATGTTAAAACTCTGCAAATATACCAGCTGTAAATATTTTTAAAGTCAGTGTTTTCAGGAAAGGAGATGTTCATGGAGACATGAACAGTGCAGCTCAAAATAGGCAAGATGTCTCATGTGTAGCATTTATTTCTTAAAGGAAAGTGGCTTCCAGCCCTTAAGTATCCCTAAGTCTTTCATGATAAAGAGTTCTAAATCAGCCTTTTCCTTTTTGTATATATATTTTTTGTATATAATTATTCTTTCCTTAAGGATAAGATACTGTTTTCAGATTTAGCTGTTGATTAAGGAGAAACATCCATTTAATCATTCCAGCACAGAAAGATACTTAAAAGGTACACAGATAGGATTGCAGTGAGAAGTGGTTTTGAAACTTTGTTGCACATTAGAATCACCTACAGAATTTTAAAACTCCCAGTTCCTGATCTGTCATACCCCATACCTTCCATCGTCTTTTAGAGTGGGTTCCAGATATCCACAGGTGATTGATGTGTGCTGCCACGCTTGAGAACAGGTGATAATGCAAGAAGTTGACTTGGCATAGATGTGAATGGGTACCTGATATTTTAGTTGATTTTAAACTAAACTAAATGTTTAAACATTTAAACATTTTTAACATAAAAATGTCCGTTAGCAAGTATTTAAAATATACTGTCTTAAATTTTAATTTATTGTTGTTAGTGTTTTTTCCTCACCTACTTGAAAGAAGTAACTGTCTATGTGACTTGGGTTATTTGTCTCTTATGTCTTGACAGTATGTAGTACTACTCTGTGGGTTGGTCAGGTAGACAAGAAGGCGACCCAGCAAGATTTAACCAACCTGTTTGAAGAGTTTGGACAGATTGAATCCATTAATGTAAGTATCAGGTCTTAAATAATTTAAAGTTAAAAAAAAAATAGGGAGTTTTCAGAGTCACTTTGGTTCCTAATTAGCCCAGTAATAGCTGCCTTTAATCAAATTTTAGAAGGATTGTTTGACTCTAATCGTTTTTATGTTTACTCTGCTGTTGTTTATCTCTTTGCTTAATTAATTTTTCTTTTTTAAATGGAAGTCTAACGAAATATTCTTAGGAGTTTTATAGCAATGTAATAGCACTTGATTCCTAAAAACATCGAATGTTTGAGTTAGCAGGAACTGTATGTGTGGTCTGGTTTAATTCCTGTTTTTTTTAATGAAAGTGAAGAAACTGAGTTAGAATTGTAATCACCTGCACATGAGCACATAGGTAATGGTGGAGACACAACTGGACTTGAGGTCCCAGTCTTTTGCCAGCCTCTTACCACCCCTTCCCCTTCTCTTCCTCTCAGAGCAAACCTGAGGCAAGAAAACCTGTGTGGCCACAGCATAGCTCTATCACTCCTCTTGGTTGATTCTTTCAGTGTACCCAGTCTCCACCTTTGAGTATTTTCTTCCTCCTGCAGGGCTGTTGTTCTTCCTTGAGGCTAAAATAAGTAATGGAATAGTCATTTGTTTGACTTATTCCTTAACTCTCTGATTTTATTCACTGTTATTATACTTTTATGTCTATTGGACCTTTTTATCATTATTTACCAGGAAATTGGCTGGTTTTCCTTTCTAGTCTTAAGAGTCCTTATATTCTCAACATTCCTTATATGGCCAAACTTGACTTTTTGGTATTAATAACAGCAGTCTTTATTTAAATTGAATTTGACCATTTTGTATTTTACTTTCAACTATGTATGATCTCATTGGAGCCTCACAAGAAGCTGGTTAAGTAATTCAAATATTGTTATTTTACCAGTGAGGAATCTAAATGATTTGTCTAAGTTACACAGATAATAAATAGCTGATTGATTGGTTAATTAATAGGTAATTGGTTGAGTGTTTCAACTTAGGTATTTCACGTTCCTCTTTTTACACCATGAAAGTGTTGTAGGCTTCTTTTTTTGTCTTTTTAAATTTCACCTGTCAGAACATAAGTAATCTCTGAGTCTGTGATCATATAACCTCTGAAATTTTTTCTGATTTTCCCCTGCCTTTAAACTAGTGGTTCTCAGCTCTAGCTGCATATCAGAAATGGGTTGACATTTGAAAAAATAGGGATGCCTTATAGGGATGCCCATGATCACTACCTTTAGATTCTTATCGAAGTGCCATAATTACACAGGTGATTTTGATGCAAAGCCAGGAATCACTGCTCTGAACAGATCCCGAATCCAAGTAACATTTTGTATTTTCACGTTGCTTCTGACATTTGTAGTCTTTCTTATACCACAGTCATTTGGACATTAGTTTGTCTTGTCTCCCTCTTCTTCTGTATTACCTTTTAAGAGTGTGGTACTTAAAAGTAATAGGCACTAAGTTATTTTGTGAACTGAAGTGTACTGAATGGCTAGTGATAAAATCCAGGATTTGAAAAATTAATGGAAGATTTATAAACCTTTCACTTCATTTTGGGGGAGTTTGAAGACTGAGAAAAGTCCATTAGATTTAGCATTTAGTAGGTCATTAGCTCGAATAAAATATTTTCAGTGGGTTGGTAAGGGGTTGGATCTGCGTTGCAAGAGATGAATTATGTAAGGGGTTAGATAGACTTCTCTTTTGAGAAATTTGGTATTAAAGTGACAGCTGTAAGCAAGACTGAGGGAAACGTTATTTTGACAGCTAGAGCTTATTAGGTATTAAGTACTAACAAAGTGATAGAATACCTTTTGAGTTCTTCATAAAGAATTGAGATCCTTACACTGAGGCTATCTTCTTATTCATATTAAAATCTTTGTCCAGAAGTATTTGGACAAAGTTAAGTTTTATAAAATTGAAAAGCTTTAGTTTTATTATTTGTTGTAGATTTTGGACTTTATATTAAGGATAAGATACTTCCCCAAAACAAAAATCCTTCTCACATTACTCAACATAACATTTGGCAAAATTTAAGTACTATAGTAAATAAATTGTATGCCTTCAAATATGTTGGCCATACAGTATTGTTTTCCTTTTATCTGGTGGTATTATATACGCATCTTTATACATTGCCTTGTTTTAATAGTTCTTCATTGTGTGTTAAAACTTTAGTTGACACGTGATATTCAAGATTTCACATATATCATGGTTTAGAATGAGACCCAACTAGCTTCTGAATTTTTTTTTTCAACTGATTGTGCATGAATTATACCAATAAACAGATAGCTGGAGGAAGAAAAGGGGAAACAATTCAGTATTAATAATCAATGTTCTGTTCCATTAAAAACCATAAAATGCCAGAAATGACTTGCCCTCCTCATACACCCTTTCTAAAGAAAATAATTTTTTTAATAGATGATTCCTCCCAGGGGCTGTGCTTATGTCTGCATGGTTCATCGACAAGATGCATTTCGGGCTCTTCAGAAACTTAGTTCCGGGTCATATAAAATTGGGTCCAAGGTCATTAAGGTGAGACTGGGGGGCACATGCTCTTATTTTATTGGATTGTTAGAATGTTTCCTGTATTTAAATTCATCTTCTTCTTTAATGTTATAGGCAAACCTTGACAGAAATTTATTATTTTAGTATTGTTGAATTATAGAATTTGGCTATAGGTAAAACAATAACCAAAACTTTATTCAAGCAGTTCTTCAAAATCACACATGCACAGTACTCTTAGTCAACCAGGGCACCATTTTATGAGCAGAACTTTTTCATTTTTACAAGTTTGTCTTTCATTCACTCCTTCCCAATGCTTCCTAATCCTACCCCTTAATTATATTATTAATGTCTCCTTTTTAACATCTTGTCTTATACAACTCAGGCCCTTGTGAAGGGTTTATTTATGTATATTTGTTTCCTCTTAGTCTTTAAACTGAGTATTTATTGTGTATTTTTCCATTTTTACTTCTTATAACTAATTTACATTTTATTTCTGCTATTTGGAGTTAATTTATTCCATAGTTTCAGCAACTGAATTAAAAAATTTAAAATTACTTTCAAGGGAGTTAATATGCCCATGCTTTGTCATTTTATGGCAGAGAGTTTCTCTATGTAAGCAAAAGTGTCACTGGTCTCTTGGAGTACCAAGATTTTAACTATTCTAATTATCGCTAATGTAGGTTGACATTTTTATGGTGAAAAGTAGATTTGGTTTATTTCTGGAAATGTGTTGTTTTAAGGTCATAGTAAGAAGTGGAAATAAATCCCATACTATAAACACCACTGCTGTCTAATGCAGGTTTTATTTTACAAACAGAATCAGAAAATACATGGAAAAAATTTCATTGGCTACTGTTATTCCAGCAGTGATGCTTTGCCTGTCCTGCTGATTTTTAAAACTCATTTTATTCATATTTACATTGTTAGCATATAATTTTGTATGTTTTACCTTGTTCTTACAGTAAACATGAGCTTTCTTTTTTCCTCTCCTCATTCCTGATAGATTGCTTGGGCTTTAAACAAAGGCGTGAAAACAGAATACAAACAATTCTGGGATGTGGATCTTGGAGTAACATATATACCATGGGAAAAAGTTAAAGTGGATGACTTGGAAGGTTTTGCAGAAGGAGGCATGATTGATCAGGAAACTGTAAATACTGGTAAGAACCCTATGGGTAGTTTTATTGTTTAAAAATATGCTTAAAGGGTTGTAATAAGAGTTTTGCATGTTGGGGTGAATTGTGTTTATTTTATTTCCTGGATTCTTCCCCATCGTGCAAAAGAGGGGAAAACGTGAAACATGACCCTGTTCAGTGTGTATGCTTAATGGGATCTATTTCATAAATGTCAGAGTATAGATAGTGTTCTAAAACTCTAAATGTAGCATTTTTTTATATATGTCTTTTTAAAAGTTTCCGTCTTTGAGAGCGTTGTATATATGGAGGCTGCTGAAGACTAATTTTTTCAGTTACTTGAGTTTAAATGAGAACTGGGGATTTAGGAAATTTCTTTTAAAAATTTCCTAGATTATTTTGATTAGTATCTATGTTGAGAATGCCAGGAATAGAATCTCAGAGAGCTGTAGTTCAGATTCATGCTGCTCTAGAAAGCTTATAACCAAGTGATAAGCTGGCGTTCTTTTGAAAAATTTGTCTTTTTGTTTTAAAATTTTTTAGTTATAAATTCACAGAATAATGGATGCTTGGGAAAGAATTGAAATATGTTATACTTATTTCTTGACATCTTAGCTCTTCTACCAAAATTAGCTAATTTTCAGAATAGTATTTTTGTTCTCAGGCCAATGTACATATTTTCAAACACTTTTTCAGTTGTTTTCTTCTTGTCATTCTCTCTCTCTCGCTGTCTTTCTCTCTCCTTTTTGGGTGGATGTTCCTCCAGAACATTTATTCATTCAAAAAATATTTCAGTTCCTACTGTGTGCCAGGCATAATTTTAGGAGCTGGGATTATAGCAGTGAGACAGACACAAAAATCCTTCCTCTCTTGGAGTGCACATTGTAGTACAGGGGTTGACAACAGCCCATGGGCCAAATCTTACTGGCAGCCTGTTCAGTAAATAAAGTTTTATTGAAACACAGCCATGCTCAGTTGTGTTTACCTATTGTATATGACTTTTTAAAATTCAACAACAGTTGAGTCATTGTAACAGAGAACACATGGCCCACACAGTCTAAAATACTTACAGTAGGAAGAGTTTGCCAACCCATGTTCTAGTGGGAAAAAAATGGATAATAAGATAGATAAACTAGGTAGTATTTCAGTGTTGGTTAAGTTCTAAGAAGAAAAAACAGGGAAAGGGGATAGGCAGTATGGGTGTGGAGCTATTGGAGTTTTGTTTTAAGTGGTTGAAGAGGGTCTAATGGAGAAGGTGGTATTCAGAGGCATGAGACATGCAGCTATCTGGGAAAGAGTGTTTCATACAGAGAGAACAGCAAGTGCCAAGTCTATTAGAAAGTCATGAGACGAGTATGGCTTGAGCACAGTGAGGAGTGAGTAGTAGGAGATGAAGTCAGAGAGGTACAGAGGGGCGAAGTCGTGTAGTCTTACTAGTCATTCTGATGACTTTGATCTTTAAGGGAGGTGAACCTTTGGAGGAACCATTGGAGCTTCTTTGTTCTATTTTTGCATTTTTCTGTATTGGGTTAATACTGGTTGTTTCCCCCTTATACCTTGTGACAAAATATAGAATAAGGTTGGTTTGTCTTAAATCAGACAGCCTTTGAGATACGTATCTATTTATATCCCTTTTAAGTGTTTTCTCTAGACTAAATATTTTAGTGTCTTTGATTTGTGCCTCATGTCGTGCTCTTTTGAACTCCTTAGTATCCTAATCAGATTTATCTCAGCAGAACCCAATAGGTTGGCACCTACAGCTGTGGACACATCTTAAAAGATGTGCCAAGGTAGATAAAGGACTATTCAGACATGAAATAAATGTGTACATATAAAATGAAAAATTGCACCTATCCAGAGGAAATCAATTTCAAATATTTTGTTTAGAGTGGGAAAGTGTGAAAAGCTCAGAACCCGTTAAAGAGACGGTCCAGACAACTCAGAGCCCACCTCCAGTTGAAAAGGAGACAGTGGTCACAACCCAGGCAGAGGTTTTCCCTCCACCTGTTGCTATGTTACAGGTCAGTGCTGGGTGTTTTTTTATTGTTTAATGTGTTGTTTTACAGTTTTGTTTTTACTCACATCTTTACTTTATAAAACTTGGAAGAAATTGTCCAAAATAGATTAATATTAAATATAAGCATTTTTGAAATTTTCCTTTTAGAAAAAGTATAATTCATATTTAAATGTTAATTTATTGAACAAATATTTATTGATTGCCTGCTCTGTGACATTCACTGTTCTAGGCACCTGGAATAAGGGATACATCAGTGGGGGGAAAAACCAAACAAAAGTCCCTTCCCTTATGGAGAGTTTGTTCTCATAGGGGTGACAGAAAATACAAAATTAATAAGTTTATAAGATACTGTGGAGGGGAGAAGGTAGTGTAAGGATCATCAGGAGTGCCTAGGTAGGTGTTTAAAATTTTAAATAAAATGGTGAGGTGGACTTAATTGAGAACAAGACATTTGAGCCACAGCTTAAAGTTGCTGAGGCAGTTAATCATGTGGCTATCTGAAGAAAGCGTTAGAGGCAGAGGGAACAACCAGTGCAAAGGCCTGCAGCCAGGAGCATGTTTCGTGTGTTCCTGGAATAACAAGCGGGCAAGAATAAAGTGAGTGAGAGGCAACTTAGTGTAAGTGAGACCTCTAGGGGGACTTTGGTTTTCACTCTGAGATGGGGAGCCATTAGAGGACTTTGAAGGAAGGAGTGACTCAATCTGGCTTAGAGTTTTAAAGGATTGCACTGGCAACTATTTTGAGAATAGAATAGTGGGCATTGATAAAAGCAAAGAGACCAGTTAAAAGACAGTTGCAGCAATCCAGGTGAGAGATGATGGTGGCTCAGACTGGACTGATGGCAGTGAAGGCAACAAGAAGTCATCAGATACGAGGTCTATTGTCATGGTATGGCCAGCGCGTGTGGTCAGATTTGAGTTGTGAGAAAGAGCAGAGGCAAGGTTTTTGGTCTGAGAAATTGGAAAGACGGAGTTACCATTATCTGAGAATGAGAAGGACTGTGGAAGTGTGGTTTGGGAAGGACAGTTGGGAGTTCAGTTTTATGTGTGTGAAGTTTGAAGTGTCTTTCTAGACAGCAAGGTTGAGATGTTGAATAGACCATCGATACCATGCGAACTTCAGAAGAGAGGTACAGCCATGCCGTAACACAGGTCAATATGTGGGGTTTGTTGTACCCAGGATGGGTTAAAGGGTTTATGGTTAGGGGTAGAAAACAAAGTAATGAGAAAGTCAAGCCATTTTAAAGCTGTTAGTGACATGCTTCCTAATGGTGATTAGATCGCATAACATAGCTAGGTATAAACTTAGTGGGAGATGGCAGTGTAAAATTGAGCATGGTATTCACTGTTGAAATAGGTGCCCACATCTTTACATCACTTGAATATAAGGTAGATTTCACAGTCTCTACATATACTGTTTGTTGAAAAATACTGTGTTGCTTTTACCTCAAGTAAGTTCACTTATAAGAACACGAAAAAGAAGAAAAAAAAAAACCAAAACAACTTAATATAATGATATTTGTTACCTTCCTATAAAAGAAACAGAAATAATTTACCTTTGGTTGTCCTAAGATGTAATCATTGCAGATGGATAAAATGATACCTGGACTTTTTATTTTCTATCCACAAAAGATTCCAGTAGCTCCAGCAGTGCCTACAGTTAGTTTAGTCCCACCAGCCTTTCCTGTGTCAATGCCAGTTCCTCCTCCTGGATTCAGTCCAATTCCTCCACCGCCTTTTCTCCGCGCGAGTTTTAACCCTTCACAACCACCTCCTGGTAAGAAATTTTCATCTTATCGTTTGAACTCTATTTAGAATACCATTTAAAATGTTCTTTTTCCAGGTTTAAATGCTGTAGAGCAGTGATTCTCAAAACATAGCTTACATCCGAATCACTTGGAGGGCGTGTTAAAGCACAGATTGCTGGCCCAGCCTCCTTTTGAGTCAGTGGAGCTGAGGTGGGGCCGGACAGTTGCATTCCGAACAAGTTCCCAGCTGATGCATATTGTTGGTGGACCACACTTTCAGAAGCACTGACAGAAAAGAAATGGAATCCTTTAAAATCATTGAAATGCCTTAAAATAATTTAAAATTTATGTTGAAGTTTTTATATAGAAGTTCTCTATAGTTATCACCCATTCATCAGAAAGTATGCATTAAATTATATAGATTAGTCCTCCTAAAAATCATTAGATTTCCATTTTGACATTAGAAGTTATAGTATATCTTAAAATGCTAATTGAACTCATAATACTTTTTTTGACCTAATAAATTATAGATAAACAGAAGTTCCTTGAATCATTGTTTCTCGGTAAAAACTATAGGTTACTTAACACTTATCAATTAAATATAAATAATTGCTTACATAAGTTAGACATAGAGCTTTCCGTATTAGATCATGGGAGGTTTAGACAAAGGAGAGAGATAATACAAGGGATCAAACGATATATGTTGTTTTTCAAAACTATTTCTATTTTTTTTGAACTTCATGAATTATTTGTGTACTATAGAAAAGAATTACTGAATTGACTTCTGTAATTTAAGTTCCTAGTCATTGAATAGAGCTCCTAAAAACTGTCAACAAGGCCAAAAAGTAAATTCATTGTCTGAAAATGGTTGTAATTTGTCATGTAGTGTAAATTTTTTAAATTACAGTTTAATACGTAATTTGAAATTGATGCAGATTTTAATAAGAACTTTATCTTTTTATATTTTAAATATTGGAAAACTACTCATCAAATATCTTCAATCACAGATCTGTATTTGTGATTGAAAATTAAAATTTTTTCTCAGAAGATATTTTTAAATGATTTTTTCAAAAACCATACCACATGGATTTTATAGAGTCTTTATCTAGCATTCATTTGTTGAAAATCACGTATCTTTTTTTCCCATTATTTTTAGCCACTATTTTCTCGTGGAACTTAATGGTAGCTCTATATTTTAAAAATGCAGGGAAGCAGGTTTATAGTTTGATCATCTGATATTTAAAATCATAAAACAGCCAATATTAAATTTATTTTATTTATTTCTTATTTTTTATTAAGATTTGTTTCAGTGCTCAAAATAAAATATAGTAACATCCAAGGTTAATTAAAGTATTCTGATATAGTGGGTAAACAGCATATACATCAAAGAAGTACAACAGCACATTTTACAGATGACATTATTGCATATAATGGTGTCAGCAGCTTGAAATACAATGTTTAACTTCCCAAGCAGTCACCATGCTAACACATAAACAGGTTGCCTGGCTTGACTTAATCATTGATTTTACAGCATCATAGAGCGTGCCAAGTAAATAAATAGGATATGCTCATGATAAGGATCTCATGCTTTACTTAGCTTACTAATAAGGATCAAATAAGGTAGAGTATATAAAAGTAATTTCTTAAATGGAAAATATATTCATAAATATGAGGTAGTAATGACTGTTTTAAGAATGTAGAATTTCATTTATAGCTGTTGGAATCTTTGATTTTAAAAGAAAGTGACTTTTTTTGTTATTTTATTTTTGGTCTTTTTTTTTTCCATGTAGGTTTCATGCCACCTCCAGTTCCACCACCTGTTGTACCACCACCTACTATTCCACCAGTAGTACCAACATGTGAGTTTTCTACTTTAAGAATTTTCTTTCTTTATGATAGTGATAATGTGTTGGTTCTCATTTTTGTGAATTATTGTTAATTTTTTTATCATGGAAGTTTTCAGACGAATGCATTTTTTTGGTTAAATGATTTCTAACAAATTAACAGTATCATATGACAGTCCATATTCAGATTTGCTCTGTTGTATCAAATTTGTGTTTTTTGTTTTATGTATAAAATGTCTTAATCTAGAGCAGCCCCACCCACACCCCCCTTTTTAAGAATGCTTCATGTCTTTGACTTGTTGAAAAGCAGTTCACTTCTGTATGCAAGATCCCAAATAATGGGTTTGGTTTTTTTGCTTCTTTGTGGTATCTTCCTTGAATCTCCTGCAGATAGAAAGTTTTTAGCACCATAGGCTTGTTTAGAATATGCTTCAACTTTTTTGGTAAGAATACTTAACAAGTGGGGTGCTGTGGACTTGACATTATATCACATCAGGAGCCGGGCAGTGCCTTCTTGTCCCACTTTTAATGATGTCATAATGGAGCAGAGCATTCAGATAGTGGGACCTGGTCATTTTAAAAAGTCGCCCTTCAGATTTTCATCAGATGGTTTCATCCTTTGATTATTATTGCTGAATCTGCTTTTCATTAGTTGCAAAGTGGTGACCTTCCGAATTTTGTAATTCCTTCCACATTTCTTAGCAAGAATTTTTTCTGTAAAGAAAAACTTTCTCTTATCAACTAAGTAGTATTTAGTTACCTTGAAGTACAGTTGTACAGGAGATGCTAAATTCTTTCCTGTAAGTGCAATTTTTCAGAGTAATGAGTTCTATGGATATTATCTGTGATACCCAGTGACTGAAGGTGGGGGAGGGTTTCCCTTATTTCTCCTTCTCCACTCCCTTCCCTCTACTTTTTTCTCCTTCACTTTTAGTAGTGTTTATGGATTAATGGATTTTTACTTCCAAGTGGTTGCATTCACCTTTCTTTTTGAAGTTCAGTTTGTTCATTTTTGGACAGTAAGAGCCTTTCATGTTACTTCTCTGTTCCTCTGAGATGACTGCATCAGTTTTTGAGAGCTTTTTGGCCTAATACTAGACCAAAGGACTTTATTGTAAAGAGAGAGTATATGATACAGAGCTTTACGTTTTGGTGTTATAACCCATTTTTCTTACATTTTTAAACTCTTTTCTCTCCTTCAGTGTTTAGACAACATTAGGATCCTTTTTGTGTTACTGTTGGTTAATTAGGAAGAATTGTTTGTTCTTTCTGAAAATTAGAGAAGTGCTCAGAAGCCGTTTCTGAATTCACCATTCACAGAGACTCACCTTACTTAGAGCCTCCTTCCCAGTTGTTTCTCCTTACGCTGTTCATTTTGGGAAACCTGGGATCAGTTAAAGGAGAACGAGAAACCGCCCCGTGTGCCGGCTGCTCCCCTAATTGCTCCCACCGTCTTGTCTAGTTCTCATAATCCCCGCACATGGTCCCGGTTGGTTGTTATCCCTAGTTTACAGCTCTGTTCTGTGCTAAGAGTTACTCTAGGTAGTCCAGAGTTAAATGTGAGGATAAAAGTTTCTAAAATCCCAAAATACATGATTTAGTAGTGTTGTGAAATAAATTTGATTAGAAATTCTGTTTGTGATTTTTATATTCCTCTAGCTTAGTTTTTTAACATATAGGTGACATATACAGAAGAGTTTTTCTACCCATTCTTTATGCCTTTTTTTATATCTTTATAAAAAGGAAATGTTTTTACCTTTTTATTTGTAGTTCTCGTCTGATGAGTTTCCAACCTCATTTGACAAAAAGTAGTGAATGTAAAGACCCTAGTACTTACAGTTTCAACGGGATTGGGCAGATTTTCACTCTCATATTTGTTGGTCTTCACCAATCATTTCTGTATATTTAGATATTCCCATACTGGCATCCTTGAAAAAAAATTACAATTTTTTTTTTTAATTGCTGGGATTTTGTTCTTAAGTATGGATCCTTATTTTACTAAACATTTCTCTTGAAAATATTTCTAAAAATTGTTGTTTTTCCCTATTTTTAAAAAATGAAGCTTTCTAAATATGGTTTAGCTTCTTCAGGATGACTCATTTGTCATTTTGAGCATCAGTTATTATAGAATGTGCTAGGTAATACAGAGATGCCATTAAATGAAACACTCAAGCTGCCAGAAGTTAGTTTTCATTATAAACGAAATACAGGGACCAGAAGAGAATTCACATATGTCATGTTAACTGAGCAGTCTTACCAAATAATTGGGGAAAGAGGATAGGAAGTCATTTAAAACTTTGGCAAGACCGGTGTTGGTCATACTTAATACTTTAACCTAGCACATGAATTGATTAGCTAATTAAATCTGAAATATATATTCTCCTTCTTTAAACAGCTTTAGTGCAGCCGCCATTATCTATGACTCCAGAAACTGTGAAAGATGTTGGATTTGGTAGCCTTGTTTTGCCAGGTGGTTCTGTTGCCAGCAGTCTTGCTACTTCCACTCTGCCAGCTGGAAGTGTTTTTAATCCTCCAACTAAACAAGCAGAGCCTGAAGAAAAAGTACCTCATCTTATAGACCACCAGATTTCTTCTGGTGAAAACACCAGATCAGGTAAAAAGAAAAAAGAAATCCCCAGAAATACATAGCTAAATCCTAATCACTACTTCTCTATATTGGTGTTTAATTCTTAGGTGCCATGAATGTGTAAAACATTTATCTCCTAAAGTTCCTGTGAAAAACAAATTTGGCATTCCCTTCAGGATAGTATAGATTTTGACACCTTTCCATTAAGACTCCTTCTCCTCCTTTTTTTGGCCTGTTGGAACTGTTCTAATGTGTTATCAAAATAAGATTGCACAAAATATGTATACTTACAGAAAGATTAAAACAAACAAGTATTAGTTATAAGTAACTACTACAAGATATTCAGCTAGGTCTAGAAGATACAATATAGTTTTGAAAGCAACAAGTCCTTTTTTTTTTTTTCTTCCTGTAACTGTAAAGCAGTTTATTTACTTGCATGATGCCACACACAACTCAGGCTTTAAGTAGCAGAGCCGGGAATGAAACTTGCTCTTCTAGTTTTGTTAAACCTGCAAGCTCAGTGTTCTTTTGGCTACACTATACATCTTTTTTTTTTTTTAATCTTGGAGTATGATTGCTTTACAATGGTGTGTTAGTTTCTGCTTTATAACAAAGTGAATCAGCTGTACATATACGTATATCCCCATATCTCCTCCCTCTTGCGTCCGCCTCCCACCCTCCCTATCCCACCCCTCTAGGTGGTCACATGATCTCCCTGTGCTATGCGGCTGCTTCCCGCTAGCTATCTATTTTACATTTGGTAGTGTATTTATGTCAGTGCCACTCTCTCACTTCGTCCCAGCTATCCCTTCCCCTTCCCGGTGTCCTCAAGTCCATTCTTTACGTCTGTGTCTTTATTCCTGTCCTGCCCCTAGGATCTTCAGAACCAAAGTCCTTTTTTTATGGCACCACTGTTAGTATATTAAGAATTGTTTGTACTTTAGAAAGACTTTTGTTAAAGGTGGAGAATCAGTATAAAACCTGATATTTTTGTTTAACTTAAAAAGATTTCATGTAAAGATTTTAGGTAGCAGCCCCGCTTATGTTTTAATATTTAAATTTCACTATGTATGGTATTAATAATTTTAGCTTTAATTTTTTAATATCTAGTATACCTGGATTCTTGGGGGGATACAAGTAGCTGATTAAGCTAACTACTAGAAATTATAGCATTAATAATTATAAACATAGTTTCCTTTTCACACCAGAATGATTGTTTGTGTTATTTTTCTTCTTTCCATTTTAGTGATTCCAAATGATGTTTCAGGTGGCTCTGCGATTTTAGGAGGACAGCCGCCAAATGTGACGAACAATTCTGGAATTCTGGGAGTCCAAAGACCAAATGTATCGAGTAATAATGAAATTCTTGGAGTCCGGCCATCTAATGTTTCCAATAGTTCTGGGATTATTGGAGCCCAGCCACCAAATATTCTAAATAACTCTGGCATTTTGGGAATACAGCCACCAAGTGTGTCGAGTAGTTCTGGACTTCTGGGCATGCTTCCCCCGAACATACCTAACAATTCCGGACTTATAGGAGTACAGCCACCCGGTGTTCCAAATACTCCTGGACTTTTGGGAACACAGCCACCAGCTGGGCCTCAAAATTTACCCCCTTTAAATCTTTCTAATCAAAGGATGCCTGCAATGCCAATGTTAGACATTCGTCCAGGACTAATACCACAGACACCTGGACCAAGATTCCCTTTAATGCAGCCTGGAATTCCACCTCAGCGGGGACTCCCTCCCCCAGCGGTACTTGATGCAGCTCTTCATCCACCACCCCGTGGTCCTTTTGCTCCAGGAGATATTTTTAGTCCACCTGAAAGACCTTTTCTAGTTCCTGGAAGACAAAGTGTAGACAATGTTGCTAATCCAGAGAAAAGGATACCACTTGGGAATGATAACATTCAACAGGAAGGAGATAGAGATTACCGGTTTCCTCCCATAGAAACCAGGGAAACCATTAGTAGACCTCCCCCGGTGGATGTTAGGGATGTGGTTGGACGGCCTGTAGATCCAAGAGAAGGTCCTGGAAGGCCTCCATTAGATGGTAGAGATCATTTTGGAAGACCTCCTGTAGATATTAGAGAGAATCTGGTGAGACCAGGCATAGATCATCTTGGTCGAAGAGACCACTTTGGCTTTACTCCAGAGAAGCCCTGGGGGCATAGAGATTTTGACGAGAGAGAGCATCGGGTTCTGCCTGTCTATGGTGGTCCAAAAGGCTTACATGAAGAAAGAGGTAGATTTCGGTCCGGAAACTACCGGTTCGATCCTAGAAGTGGTCCTTGGAACAGAGGATTTGGACAAGAAGTTCACAGAGATTTTGATGACCGCAGAAGACCCTGGGAGAGGCAAAGGGATAGGGATGACAGAGATTTTGATTTCTGCAGAGAGATTAACGGAAATCGTTTTGGACGAGAGAGAATTCAAAACACCTGGGTCCCCCCTCCTCATGCTCGGGTTTTTGATTTTTTTGAAGGGGCCACTTCTCAGCGAAAAGGTGATAATGTGCCTCAGGTTAATGGTGAAAACACCGAGAGACATGCTCATCCACCACCTTTACCAGCGCAGAGTGATCCTGAACTTTATGAAAAACTGACATCTTCAAGTGAAATAAACAAGGAGAAGAGTGACACAGTTGCTGATATAGAGAGTGAACCAGTGGTAGAAAGCACAGAAACTGA
This sequence comes from Balaenoptera physalus, assembly GCF_965194825.1. Taxonomy (NCBI): domain Eukaryota; kingdom Metazoa; phylum Chordata; class Mammalia; order Artiodactyla; family Balaenopteridae; genus Balaenoptera; species Balaenoptera physalus. The sequence goes on along the minus strand of NC_138888.1, from coordinate 12,320,785 downwards.
GGGGACATAATCATCACTCAGTAGGTAAAAGATACATTTTGTAAAGTTGTCATCTCTCTGTAATAGATTAATGGCTGACTGGACCATAGTTGTTCACTTTCGTCTGCCAGAATTAAGTTAATCTGATGTTCATGTTCACCTTTCTCTTAAAATAATTGTACAACTGACTTGTATAGACATTGTTCTTAATATGAACATGGTAGGTAAACATTTTTTTATTTTTCTGATAAAATATAAATGTTGCCCCCAGATTCTTTTAACTTCAAGGAAATGAATAACAGCTTGTCAGAGACTTCCTATGGAAGAAAGAATTTTTTAGATACTACCATTAGGTTGGATATGGTAATAGATATATTTCAAAATAGCAAGCGGTGGTATATCTTATCCATATCTTTAGGCTGCTGCAGAATTTTAAGGTAATAGACAAAGCTGTGATATTTTATGCAAAGACTGGCTCTAGATATTTGAGGAGCACAATACAGAGATTTTAAAAAGTGATTTTGTAAAATCTACACTATGGTCTCTGTTTCTCCAAAGTAAGTGTTTGTGATTTGTTCCTCATACTGCAGTGAGTAAAAAAGAAAAAAGAAAAAAAGAAAACAACATAAATATTAAAGTACGTTTCAATGTTGGGTGAATTTTGTTTTTAGATGCCAATAAAACTTACTTGTTTGATAACAGTGTTCTAGGAATTGTATTTTTTTAACCTGCAGATTCTTAAAACCATGGATCGTTAGCAGCATGTGCTTAGTTGGCGCAGACTTTTTCTGTTACTCGTAAAACAACAGCAAAGAACCCTGTGGTTGGAAAGAGCATGTACTTCGATATAAAAATCATGCAGTCTCGTTAGTATGTGTGTAATATCTGTGTATATTTATTGCACAAGTCATATGTAGAGTTTTCTTTCTCTGTACGTCTATTTTCATGCACATACAGAGAAAAATAGAAAGTTGGTAGTTTAGATAATAAAATATTCTTTAAAACTGGATAGAAAATAAGAGAGATTTGGCTAATTGACATTGCTCATAGTTACAGCTCTTAGCCTTTATGATGGTAAAATAAGAAATATTGTAAAGAAATACATAGGCAGTTTGGCAATTCTCTTTTAATACAGTTAAGCATGAAGCCAGATTTAGCATCAAGCTGAATTCCACGTAAATGCTTGCATTGCTTTGTTTCACACTATTTGCGATTCTGCATAGATAGTGCTTATACTAAAGTACTTACTGGTCACTTGCCTGAAGTGAATTTCTCAGTTGCACAAAATGTAGAGTAGTGTTGGTGGATTTTAAAACATTAACTTGTATACCAGAAACAATGTGTCTGTCATGTGTTTTGTAGGCTCTGCATAACGCTGTTCAGATTAGCCTCCAAGGTAAACTGAGTAGCAGAAAAATTTGGGATAAGTTTCCTGTTTTATTTATTATTACTATGCTTTTGCTTTTGCTTTTCATTTATTTGCCGTTTGTTTCTTCTTTGGGTTTTACATATATACACATATATATAAAACCATTGGTGTTTTTTCGTTTCTAATGATGGCTTTCATTTGGTCCCATGAATAGTTGCTTTGTCTCCTATTCCAGTAATTCCTCATTTGTTCTATTTTACCTAAAATTCTTAAGTTACATTTGTCAAGCCCCCCCACCCCACCCCGCACCAAAAGAAATGATGGAGTACACCAGCCATTGAACATTGGGTGGTTTTTGCTTCCCTCTGATGATCTATAGATCTTTAAGGATTCTTGCCAATAATAAAGTCTTTTCTTCTTGTAGGTTCTGAAATAGAAATAGTACGTTATTTATTTTGTTTTTTTGGAGAAGTGGGTGAGAGGGGGAGTTCGGTGTTTATTTCTAGGGTAATTGAATTCAGTCCAATAATTCGAGTTGGTTTCAGATCATTTCCTTGGGGTAATGGGAAGAACTGTGACATTGGTACAAAATTTTAATATTCTGGAAAGATTTAGCCTTGTCCTTAAGGAAATTATATTAACTGGGATTTCTCTCAAACTACTTTAGTTACATTTATCATTATCAAAATTAAGTGACATTCACTTGGATTAAGTAGCAATAAAAAAGAAAGTGAGACTTTTCAGTGACTTTTGATCCCAAGCTTTTTATCACCCTTGGGCCTTCATGTGCAAACTTGAAAACAAAATGTGTACAAGTATTGCACTGGTTTGACGATTCTGATGGTGGAAGTTACCTAATCAGTTGTCAGTACTGTCTCCTAGAAACCCATCCTGGAAATGTGTGACACTCTTAAAACAGCTGAAAAATAATTATGTGTAGTTAGGCTCACTTTAGCCTTGTATTGTTGTGTAATGTTTGAGTGAAAGGATATTATTCATCCTCATACTGAATTTCCAAAATTGATATTTACGTTCGCTGTTTTTTTTTTTAAACGATGGAGAGAAAAGTTAATTGTCTTACTTTGCTAAGTTTGACATAAGACCTATCACATTTTTGATGCTTTTGATCACAGTACTGCTGTCACTAGAATGCTAGCCATTAGAAATATGCAAGGAGTACCTAAATACTTTAATAAAACAGTTGAAGTGCTGCAGGCAATAATTACATTAGACAGGAGATCGCATAGTGTTTTGATTTGTGATGTTAGAGAGAGAGAGAATGATAGGACTTAGTGTGGTATTAGTAGATTGCAGCGTTAATAGACATTAATTTCTAAATTTTTTTTATGTGTTTAAACATTTCATTAAACATTGACTTATGTTCTTAGCATGAATGCATATACTGTACTTTGATCATTTTATATTGTAGATAGAAACTTATTTTAAAGCAAGGTAGTCTTTATCTACAGCATATCATAGGTGGAATGTTCCTTTAATTTTATTTCAATGTGTAGGGTGTACAGAATACTTAGAAAGCATTGGAAGATAGAATAGTATAAAATTATTTGTTTAAAACTCTGGAAATGACTTCATATAATATTTAATTAATACAACTTGTTTATTATTTAAACTATTACATTCTTACCAGAGCAGTTGCTTTTGTTCTGATAATTTAGTCGCTTCACCAAATTTATTGGCCATTTTTCACAAATTTGGGGTTGTTTTGTGAATGGGACAGTTTCGTTCCATTTAAAAAGAAAGTTACCTCTTTTAATTTGAAGAAGTATTTTTTTATAAACACTAGTTCATCAGATCTAAGGTGTCATTGATTGTAAGAAGCACCATTCAGAAATTTTTAAATGCTTCCAGTATGACATGCCAGCGATTATAAGACACATTTGTAGTTCAGAAATGTCAAAATGTAAAATGTGTCTTAGGATCAAAGAAATATGGTATTTCTTTGGTGTGTATATATATATATACATACTCCATATATATATATATATATATATATATTCCCTTAGTAAGTGATTTAGAAAAATTCTGATTTTTTTTGTCATTGTATATATTTTAGATGGGCACAACATTTAATGAAAAAAAAATTTAACATTTGATTAAAAATAATTGTTATACCTTATGTGCCTTCATCGTTATTATTGGGTGCTATATTAATAAAATGTTTTAAGGGCTTTTAACTCTTTCAAAGAAAAAAAGCATTAACATTTTACTCTTTAAATATTTTACATAATGAAGAAGAGGAGAGCAAGTGTATATTCATTTTTAAGACAGGCAAAATAAATTAAAATTATGTGAGAAATCATAAATATTACAGTGTGGCAGAGAATTATAAATGCTTCCTTAATTGGTGATGCTCTGGTTTTATAGGAAACGTCTTTTAGGCTCACTTAAGTTGTAGGCTCTAAAAACTTTATTTTCTACTTCTGAAAAAGTCAGGTTGCTACACTTTTTAATGGGAGATTAAAAACAAGATACCTTGATCCAGCAAAACTTTCTAGAACTAGAATTTTAAATCAGTGGCACAAATTATTTCCTTTGGGGGCATACTTTAAATGAGGGCATGTGTATTGAAAGCTATATGAAATACACTTTCTCTGTGGTTCTCAGCCAGGAAATGTGTGACAGAAGAATCACCTGTGGAGCTTTTTGACTATATAGGGAGGGGATGGTCACCACAGACTTACTAATACAGAATCTCCTGGGGAGATACATATTCATGTTCATACACCAACACACATACCTTCCACATATCACCACTTTAGATATGTTAAAATATGCAAATGTTTAATGTACCATACACTTGAGATTTTTTTATGTTTTTTTTAAAATAGTGATACAAAATTATTTTTAGTGTTTCAATAAAGTATACAGTTAATTGTGGTGATTGGTATTGGAGGGTGAATAAAAAATAGAGAAGTCCATCACAGATGTTTTAAATTCAAGTGTTAATCTAAAAATGAATTATTATAGCAAGAAAGGGATGGAAGGATGACGCATGTGAGATGGTTTTGTTGGAAGTATTTTTGACCCAGGTGAAACTTTGTTATCGGATACCTCAAAGAAAAATTTACTAGATGTATCGTGTAATTAAATGCTTTGATTATAAAAAGGGTCCCTTTGGGACCAAAACCGCAAGCATTAAAGTTTATCAGGGATTAGGAGTAATGTTACTAGTAGGACTACTTAGATGTGGGTTGCACATCAGAGACTAATGCAAGTCAGTGGTTTATTTTGGCATGAGCTTTGCTCAGACATTTTTCTTCCCCTCTACTTAGATCTTTTTTTTTTTTTTTTTTCAGGGAGCTCTTCACCTCATATGTACTTAGAATTACTCTGCCTTGTTCTAGTCAAGATATAGAACAAATATTCTAAGTAATCTCTAAAATATGTGTAGTATATCAAGGGGTAGAATGGTGCTAATGGGCTAACTTTATGTTGTATGAGAAATGTGAGATGCTTTGGATAGTAGGGTGACCTGTAGTGAAGGAAGCTGAGGGCATGCTTATGCAGAGCCCAGTAGAGAGTGTGCTTGGAACTTGTGACCTTGAGCCCTGAGTTTAGTGAGAATTAGAAGAGTTAGTTTAATGAGCGTATTAAGCGCGCGCAGCAGCAGCAGAATGTAGCACTTGATTGACCTGCGTTGTTTGTCCTCCCACCTCCCACCACTATCACTCAGCCCATGGGCGGCTGTCACTGTTGTCTCTTATTTTTCTGCCTTTCTCAGAATTCTCATCACAGCACCTCCCAGCCTCCTTTTTGACCTGTCATTCCAGGCAGAGGCTATCAGTTGGATTTGTCTGTCGAAAGCAATTTGCTGCTCCTTTGCTTAGTGATTTCTAAGGTCGTTTCCAGCATTTAAATACCTTGAGTCAATGAAGTAAGTTTTCTCTTCTGTAAAAGACCAGCTGAGGAAGCAGGAGGAACAGAGGGAAAGGCTAACAATGTTGGAACACTTCTTAAGAGAGCATACATAGGTTTTATTGCCTTTGGGTTTTCAAAACTAACATTTCTAAATATATGTCTTCAGACAAGTTACTGCACCTCGAAGCGTCATTTCTTAAAAGCTGGCCTGCAGGGCTGCTTTTTGTTTTTGTTTTTTAATTGATGATAATATTAGCTAATATTTAATAGACATATACTGTGTGACAAGAACTGGGATGATTTTATTACCTGCGTAATAGAATTCTCATTGACAGTCCTGTGAGGTAGTTGTTGCTTTAATATCTCTTATTAAGAGAAACCTGAGTCATGGATTTAATATCCTGAGATCTCACCACTTGTAAATATTTGAGCAAAGATTGAAACCCAGGCCTGTCAGATTAAAAAATTATCATGTACCACTTAATAAAGTGCCAGACACATGTGGCAGAGGTTCACCAACTAGTAGTTCCTCTTCTCTTTAGAAAAGGTAAATAAATTTGTGCGGAAAAACGTAACATGCATACCAGGCTTATCCTTACAGGGTAAGGCTGCAGTGAAACACTGAAGTTGTGTTTTCACTGTTACAGTTGAACTTGGGGCTGTCTTCTTTTCCAGTGTCTGAACATTCACTTCAGCTTCATTTTCTTAGATTCTACTTTCAGGATATGTTTTTTTTCTTAAAGTGATACCATACCATAATATTGTTAACTTTCTAAATAACTTGCTACTTTGGAGGCAGGTTTGTGTTGCATTGATATTAACTAAGATTTCTTTTTGAAAACACCTTTTCCCACAAATTAAATAAAATTTCAAAACTTTTTTATTCTTTAAAATGTTTCAGTACTTGTAAAGCAGAGCCAGTGATAGCTTCCAAATTTATATTTTTGTGGCTTTGGCAGCTTCTTTCTAAAATGTGGCGGTTATACACTGTATATTTAGCCAAAACTTAGTACTCAGTTTTCTTGTGTATAAAACTCATATATTAGGAATATTCCGTGGCTTGAAATAAATAAAATATGTAAAGTTATCTTTACACATAGTAAGCATTCAGTGTTAGTCGTTATTCACCACTTGAATTCAAGCAGTCTGGAGGTTAGCTGTTGTCTTTGGTAGTAGTGAATAATTTACAGTAATTTTACTTTATTAGAATGTATAACCTGATTCTAGGCTTTCTTCAAGTCACTAAACTTAGATTCATATGAGGTTTAATCCACAGCATGTCATGGTGCTGGCCTTTGATCACCTTTTCCAAAGTCTTTGGACAGATGATTCTAAACATTGTGGCCATTATTACTGCCTAATCCGCACATCAGGGGAACATGCTTATCATATTTGTGAGTTATACTTCTATTTCTACTAATCTTGCCAAAGTTAATTATTATTTGCTTATGTTATGATTATTACATGAAATAAAAAGTTCTTGCATTTGAACAGTCGCTTTTTAATGACATGAGTCTTGTGTTTATTACTGAACTTGGGTCAGTTTACACATTAGTAAGAATATTAGTAAAATCAGAAGACTTGTATTAAGTAAATAATCTTTGAAAGTATAAAAGATAACTTGTTTAAGAATTGATCTTCTCTGGTTATTGAAACTACTTTGAGCCTTTTTAGATAGGCAAGGGTAGCATTTACCTTCTTAGAAGGTTCTGAAAAACATCGTATCACATAGCACTATGGTCATACGCAGGGTGAAGATTTAGAGATTTCTAAGTAGTAATGCTATCAGGGCTTCATTTAGGACAGTGTTTTTTATAAAATTTATTCAATTAATTACAGTCCTCTTTTTATCATATTACTATCTGAATTGTTAGCCAAATAGTGTCTGACCATATGTTAAAATACATTCTCATTACAGGGAGAGGGCTTTGAGAGTGGACAGAGAAAATTTTTAACCTCTGTGTCATTGACATTCTATATAATTTATCTTCAGAAATACACTGTTTGGCAGGATTCATTTTCCCTTCTTTACAAATAAGCAAACTCAAATCCATGGTCACACAGCCTTTGATTTGCATAGATGTTTGAACCCTGGGTTTGCTGACTTCAAAGCTATGCCTTACTTTAAAAAATGCTCTTTTGGACAGGTAGATTCTAATTATAATATATGGTCTGTATAATTAATTTCATAGAGCTGCTGTAACAACATACCAAAAAGTGGGTGGCCTAGAACAACAGAAACTTAATTTCTCATAGTTCTAGAGGCTAGAAGTCTGAAATCAAGGTGTTGGCAGGGCCATTCTCTCTCTGAAGGCTCTAGAGGAGAATCCTTCCTTGCCTCTTCCCAACTTCTGGAAGTTCTCAGCAATCCTTGTTGTTCTTGGCTTGTAGATATGTCACTTCAGTCTCTGCCTGTGTCGTCACATGGCTGTTTTCCATCATGTGTCTTCACATCTTCCTTCTATGCTTGTCTGTATCTAAATTTTCTTCTTAAAAGCACACCAGTTATATTGGATTAGGGGCCCACCCTACTCCAGCATGACCTCATCTTGACTAATTATAATGACCCTATTTCCAAATGAGGTCACATTCTGTGGTACTGGAAGTTGGAACTTAAACATACGTTTTTGGAGGACACATTTCATAACAACCTATGACTGAATTCTGTAACTATTTAAGATCTAAGTAAATACACCTGGAACAGTTTAAAACACACATACAGGGGGGAAAGATAGTCACATTTTAAAGTGATGAAACATCTTTATAGAACTCCATTTGTAAATTACTTTGGGTGTTATAAACAAATTTAAAACTTTCATACACGTATTGTTGTATAAATTGTTAAATACGATAGTCACTGCCTAGCTTTTAAGATGGATTTGTAATGCCCATACTTTTATGTTCTTTTAGTAATACTTCAACTAACAAATCGGCAAAGAAAATCCAAAAGTATTGGCATTATGTAGCAAAGAATCTATTTACTGCAAATTATTCTTGCACTTAAAAAAATTCATGCTGACTTTTAAAAGTGAAGGTTTTTTAGACTTCATTAAATACAGCTACACTGAAAATATGCAGTGTGTCTTTCCATTTCATTTCTGTTGTTTCTTTTTTATAGTATATTAGCATTTGTTTTGTCTGCTCATTAAAATTTCCTGTTAAGCAAGTGATATAACTATCATTTTGCTGTTTCAGTGGTTTGTTAGAAATAGGTTTTTCATTTACCAAATAAATTAACAATTTGTTCACTATTTTTATTTATCTAGTAGCATAACCTTAATATATTTCTCTGTTTCTTCATACAATTATCCAGCAAAATCTTTGAGTGAAAAATGGCTTTGTAGCTGACTGACTCCAAGTTGTATAAATATATAGGTCTTTACTAAATAGGTGTTTTAACAAGGTCCCCTATAACTTTTGTAGAAATTTGAATGGAGAATTCTGATTTTCATTTGAAGAGCACCAAAGTACTTAGAACACTGCCCGGCATGTAGTATCCCTGGGTGTTCACTATTGTCATAATTGTCCAAAATGGCTAATAGAGACTTTGGGGGCATGCAAATCACTGTTGTATATTAATTGCAAATAATTAAGGGATAATTTATGCAGATTTGAATATTAACAACCTCACATCAGGGGGTAGGGCGAGGGGATGGGATGGAGTTATGTGTTCTTGGAACCTTAAAGCTCTGAAGTTTTTTCTTCTGCCTCTACAGCTTACTTAGTTATTCGAGCTATATTTGTGTTTCTGGTCCTCAGTACCAGTCTGAAAACATAGGGAGTTTGATTTGTTAGGCTGGTGGCAAGCCTGCTGGTGCACCTGGCTTGCTGGTAATAAAGAGATGGCTGTGATCTAATTTCAGGAAGAACAATTAGACGGCTTCCTTCCTTTTGTTAATTGTCTAAATATGTCCAGATAGTAACAATTTAATGGTGAAAACATAGTATTCCTCATTTTCTTATTCAGCAAAGCAGGAACTCAAGTTTTAAGAGTAGAGATTTTTCCATGGGACTTGAAAAACGCTGATTCGATTAAAATGAAAAAAAAAGATTTATACTTTTCTCATAAATACACTCATACTAAAAAGAAAGTTGTTGGGACTTCCCTGGCGGTCCAGTAGTTAGGACCCCACGCTTTCACTGTTGAGGGCGAGGGTTCGATCCCTGGTCGGGCAACTAGGATCCCACAAGCCGCGCCATGCAGCCATGTGGGGGAGAAAAGAAAAGTTGTTAATCACTGAAATAAACAAATTACGTTTTAAAAATTGTGTCTGACTCAGTCCATTGTATGGGAAGAATTGTCTTACTCAAATCATTTAGAAAAATGCTTTAAAAATTTTTTGTTAGACCTCCCTATATGACACTGAGAATTTGAAAAGCATATTTAGAGTTATTTTATCCCAAATTAAGTCTGTCGAATAAAATTTGAGGTCTCAAAAGATATTATCTACTTGAGAGAGAGAAGTGAAGTTATTTAATTACTGTCCATTCTGGACTATCTAGTCATTCATAGAAACTAGTTTAGGAAGACATAGTAGGGATCTTGGTTCCATTGGAAATCATGAAATGCCACAATAACTGTAGTTACCTGTACTTCCAAATGGAAAGCAGTAATTTAATTTCTCATCAGAGCTTTAAAAAAAATAGTAGCTAGACTCTCTAGGGGATAATGTAAAATTTAATTGTTACCTTGATATAGAAAGCTAAATTTGGAATTTGGCAATCCCTTCAACTGTGTTACAACTGTACTTTTTCTTTGCCACATGCTGTAGATGCAGTCCTTTAAATGGGGAGGTGTAAGTACAAACTGTACCTGTCTCCAGATCCACAGTTCAAAGCCTTTGCTTTAATTTGAGCTCTGTGTTGGAAGTTTTCTTCCTAACATGACTTCTATACTCTGAGCAGATAAACTCAGTAGTGTACATTTTAATTAATGGCAGACAAAGAGTGACTTCTTAAATTAGTATCAGTTTTCAAAGGACCAAAAAAGGATTTCCCTTACACCAGCAGCATTTTCATTTAACTGTTAGTAAAAGTAGGGAATGTGGGAATGTTTATGGATGAAGGAAAAATTCTAATGGAGGATTCACCTGAGAAACTATGAGAATAAAGGCACTGAGTAGCCTTGGGATCTTATGAGCCTCCAGCTATGTGATTATTCTAACTATCCAAGGGTTGTAGATGAGGGTATGGCCTTGATTCTTTTCTAAAGCACTAAACATCAGATGGAAATGATTTTCAGAGCATATAGGAATAGTATAACCAGGTCTTGAAATCAGGATGACATCTAAGTCCAGAGAGTTGAGTAAGGCTGACATTTTGTGATTTGTCATTGAGTCCTTTCAAGGTGTGATTTTCTCAGTTTCTCCAGAGGAATACTTTGGTACTTTTTCCCTTTGTTCTTAGCAGTTTAGACAGCTAGCTCTCTATCCATTGTCGTTAACTCCAGCGGTTGATGGTCTGGTGGAAAAAGAAAGTCGCTATTGACTACTTATGCCTTTTGTTGCGTTTTGTTGTCAGATATCTACTTTGGCATCTTAAACAAAACATCTCTTCTGGCTGGAAGTGGTTGAGCCAGGTTGATTTTTAATGGTATATATTTTTTCTGTTGCTCAGTGAGTAGTCTTTGCTTTTGTTTCTCTCTTGATTGTTTACATTTTTAATTTAACATTTCAAAATGGTTTCTGATAATCTAATACAATTTATACACATACACGTATATATGTACATGCATATGTGTATATATCAGGCACCTTCTCAACCTTTAGCAAGCTTTGTAGATTTTCTTTTGATCTTTTTATGATTGTACTTGAATATTCTCTCAGGAATCAGACAACTTAAAAGCAATATCTTTTCTTTCTCTGCTTTGAGTCTCACACATGCTTAGCAAACTTGTAGTTCCTAGGAATTAGATCTTTAAAGGCTGATATAGTCTCATCAGGGCCGACTCAGTCTTTATTAGAAAAATGACTCCTTTAAATGCCCCAATAACTAGAAATTAATTTGTACTCAGTATTAAATGTATTCTCAGAGAATGAGAGCGAGCAAGAGAGCTGCCTTTAATTTTTAAAGCAGTGATATTTCTGATAGCCGGCTAAAAAAAAAAGTAGCTTTAAATGATTTTTGAGTTATGATTCATCTTCTGATTTATTATAGCCTAATAGTACTCTCTAAAATTATTGTCCAGTGGTCTCAATAGCATCAGTACTATGGTTCACTTTGTGGATTTTCTTCAGCTTCTTTCTTTGCACCAGCTGGTTCCAAAGACGCCAAAAGTTAATTGAGACTGAATAAGAAAGACTTCAGAGAGAAGACAGATGTGAGATGAGTGAGAGGGATACAGCAGCGGGCAGGCATGTGCCCCTTTTTGGCCTTTTGACTTGTTTCATATTCAGTGTTCTACCAAAAAGAAACCTTTCTTCTTTTATTTTTCTTTTTTGTAAAATTTTTTTTTTTTTTTTTTTTTCAGGGACAAGAAAGTAGAGTTTATTGGTAGGCATGGGTAGGGAGGGGGCAGCACCAAGGCTCTCACGAGTGCAGGGCCCGCCATTTGTCCAGGGGGCCACGATTAGGGATGTACTTGACCCCACAGCCATCTGGGATGAGCCGCTTTTCTGCCACCATGTTTTCAAATTCATCTGCATTAAACTTAGTAAATCCCCACTTCTTGGAGATGTGGATCTTCTGGCGGCCAGGGAACTTGAACTTGGCCCTGCGGAGGGCCTCAATCACATGCTCCTTGTTCTGCAGCTTGGTGCGGATGGACATTATGACCTGGCCAATGTGGACCGTGGCCACTGTGCCCTGGGGCTTTCCAAAGGCACCACGCGTACCTGTCTGAAGCCTAGATTGGGGACAGCATGCCAGTCGTTAATGTCCACGGGAAAGGGCTGTCTCCAAGGTCCCTTAGGGCAACCCACACAGGCAACAGGCTGCATACACTACCCAGGAGGCTGCTGTCTGCAGCCACTGTGCACCTCTTTTTTGTAAATTTTTTGAAGGCTGTTTTATGGGCGTCCTCTTGGATGTTCTAATTTATGAACCACCATTCTAAGCTCCTTTTTATCAAACTGATTAATTCAAAGTGAAGTACATGATTTCATTGAGCCATTGTGCCTAGAATGGATGGATAGGAATAAAAGCAGTATGTTTGGCTCATCATGTATTTAGAGTACATATTTGAAACCCAGGCAGTAGACCTCTTGCGATGATGATAAGCAAGCAAAAAACCCAGACATTTATATGGTTTTGGAATTTAACCCAGGAAAGAACACTACATGGGTGGTCCTGCACAGATAGTCTGATGTACACCCTTGGGCCCTCTTTAGTATTACAACCTATCGTAGTAAATGAGAATTAATAACGTTCTCAATGCCTTTGCACCAACGTGGCTGTTCCTACACCCTTCTCTCTAATCATTTTATGATCTGGAATTCACTTCTGTTAACATGGACTGCTGAGGCCCTAGCACTGTTCTTGCTTCTGGCTTTCTCATATTCTTCTGATCTTATAGCTTTCATCTTTAATTAAAAATCTTTGAAGCCCTAGGAGAGGGACTCACATATTTTAGGATGCCGTTTTTCCTATAACTTGCACAGTAGAAAGAACCATGAGTCTGTGGGAAGTTAGCTTTGTGATACCCATCAGTAACGTGATTTGTTGCCTTGTGCTAGCACTCTAATTTTTACCTAGAGCAAGGTTCAAAACTATGGAAGGTGTACCAGCATTTTCCTTCTTCCCTCAAAAGATGTGTATACTTTACAGGTCCAACTATGACAGGTACCATTCATGTATCCAGGAACTCTTTCTTGCTAAGCCACGAATTTGCCACATTTCTCTCGGTGGCCAGTGCTAGTCACAGTTCTTAGCATTAGAACTGAAACCTCTTCATTCTGGCCCTGAAGCAGTTTACCATTTAAAATTGTACACCTTTCTTAAACAGTTATCCCAGCATCCTCTCAGTGTGCAGCGTATACTTTTTTAGTTCTTAAGGTGACATTACATGATGTTACTTTCCATTGATTAACACCATTCACAGTTAAGATTGTTTTGTCTGTGCCTCACTTGAGATGCAGTCACATCTTGCATAATTTAGTCCATTAAGGGTTCTGTCCCTGAATTCTTTTAAGTATTGTAAAACAAAAATAGTAATATAGTTAAGATTATTTACTGACTCTTAATTTTATAGATGTCACAATGCCCCAATTGTGTTTTGGCCTTATTTTCAACTTTTTAGGGAAAAGAATCCTTAATGAAGATGTTAAATGGAATAATTACATCCTTTGCCATTTGTTTTAGGTTTACTTTAACCTTGTCAATAAGATTGTTATAAGTAATTATTAGAAACATGCAAAGGCATGACCTCTGAGCCCAGTTAAATTTTGTTTCCAGTATTAAAACTTTTTTTTTAAATATTAAGGGGACAGTTTTTTAAATTAAATTACATTGGAGGAGGAAAATTGAAAAGAACTCAGAGAGTAGAATTAGGACTAGCATACTTGCGTTATTTCCCACAGAAAATAAAGCCAGTGAGAGGCCAACACAGATTGTTGAAGAAAAGAACGAGCATTGTTATTTAGCACCTAAATATACCCAGATTTCTTTTTTTTTTTTTTTTTTTTTTTAATTATGAGCACCTTTAATTATTATTGATTGATTTATTTATTTTTTGGCTGTGTTGGGTCTTCGTTTCTGTGCCAGGGCTTCCTCTAGTTGCGGCAAGTGGGGGCCACTCTTCATCTCCGTGCACGGGCCTCTCACTATCGCGGCCTCTCTGCTTGCGGAGCACAGGCTCCAGACGCGCAGGCTCAGTAGTTGTGGCTCACGGGCCCAGTTGCTCCGCGGCATGTGGGATCTTCCCAGACCAGGACTCGAACCCGTGTCCCCTGCATTAGCAGGCAGATTCTCAACCACTGCGCCACCAGGGAAGCCCCAGATTTCTTTTTGAAATGAGAAAGTTAACCTTTTTGTCAAGGATTCATGTTTATGGAATCCAAATATGTTAGAATAAAATATTTTAAGATTATGAGTCGTCATGGGAATCAGTGCTTTTATGGCCTTTTTGACTTTTTAGTATTGAGCGCCCTCAGAGATTGGATCCAATTTATATTAAGAAAAATAAGTCTCAGAAGTTTGTCCACTTCGGAACTTGACTGAACTCAGTACTTTGTTGGTAGAAGCGTCGAGTGAAATTTTATCTGCTTAATGTTGGTTTTGAAGTAATTTGGTTTAGTAACTTGCAACAGTAAATAGACAACAAGAGTTGTTTTTTTTTAATCAGTAGCTTAAAATGTAGGCCAGGTATTGAAATCCTTAGATTTGTTAAGCATAATTGAATTATTTATATCTAGGTTGTTCTTTAACGACACTTACATTCCCTTTCTCAGTTCTTACACCTTTTAACACGTTTCCAAATCACGTGCACTTTTCATTTCCTTTGGGAGGACTAAAGACATAACCTAACAGCTTTAGAAATAACCCTGATTGCTGTACGAATATGTTTGCCTTCAGTAAATTCTTTCTCACTTGGTAAGAGAGGAAAATGGCCTACACACCATTTTGTAGTCAGTTTTGGGTGAAGTGCATGGGCTTTTCCTGATGATATAATGCCCGTTATCAGAGCTCATCTCATATAGAGGCTTCAAGTGTGCAGATCATGTTGCAAATTAGAAATGCAATTGAATGATGTTGTTCACATTGGTCTTTAGAGTATGGAATTTCAGCTTAATTTTTTGTCCTTTGATCAGTACATGTAGCAGATCGGAAAATGAACCCAACTTGAATTTACTTTCTTTGAAAGAGAAGTGGTAACATACCCAAAGTGCTTATCATTCAGTATTGAGACCAACTTCAGATGATTGTGGAGCCGAGAGGAGTTCTGTTTAGGCAGTGAGACTAACCATAGTGAAATTATAACCACCACTGTGGCCTCTCTCTAGCTGAAAAAAGTCATACTTCTGAACATAGGCTTATGCTGAGGTTTATTTTAGCAGATGAGAATCTTTGCCTGTTACATTTGGAATTATTGTTTGAGCATATTTTAATGTGCTAGATATTTGTGTTGAGCTGCATTCAGTCTCTCTTTTTTTTTTTTTTTTTAATATAACCGCTTTTTATTTATTTATTTATGGCTGTGCTGGGTCTTCGTTTCTGTGCGAGGGCTTTCTCCAGTTGTGGCAAGTGGGGGCCACTCTTCATCACGGTGTGCGGGCCTCTCACCATCGCGACCTCTCTTGGTGTGGAGCACAGGCTCCAGACGCGCAGGCTCAGTAGTTGTGGCTCACGGGCCTAGTTGCTCTGTGGCATGTGGGATCTTCCCAGACCAGGGCTCGAACCCGTGTCCCCTGCATTGGCAGGCAGACTCTCAACCACTGCGCCACCAGGGAAGCCCTGCATTCAGTCTCTTGAGGGAGATTTGCAGTTCTCTTAGCTGCGCATGAAAGTGCTACAATAAGTTTATGGATCCAGGAAAAGAGAAAAATTTCTGGGGCAAAGTTCCATATCTTTTAAATACATATTTTGGGGAGATTTTTAAGTGAGATAAATTTCTTTGCAGATTGCTTTCCTTGGAAATAATGTTGACAAACACTGGAGATATTATCATACATCTGGCCTGTTTTCACTTGTATAAGGGCAACTGCCTAATGTGTACCGTGAAAAGTATACTTTCAACATTTTCAGAAAATTAGGTTGTTAAAGCATAAACCAGATTTTCAAGTCATAAAGACTGTTTTTAGAAGATAAGTTTAAGTGAGGTAGCTAGTTACAACATCTTCTGACCAGTCACTTTGTAAGTATGCAGTAATTAAGATTTGGGGACCTAGATATAAATATTAAATTTTTCTCTACACTGAGCACACATATTAGTGTGGACTATGCCCAGCATCTGGGAGTTAATGTGACAGTTTTTCAAAGGTGATGCAGCATTTAAAATATTAGATTGTTTTACTTTTGTGTCTTAAAATAAAAATCAAAGTATTGGTTGTAATGGATAGGAGTGTGAAGATAAAACAGAAGATTTCCTATTGAAGACTTTACAAAATTTTGATAAGGTTGTATATTCTGAAAAAACGATCAATTCACTTTTTACCCCTAAATCTCTCTTCTGGTGAACAAGAAGATGGTTCTTCTAAGAGTCAACACACTTTTCAGAATGATTCACTTCCTTAAATTTTTAAGAATATTTTGATAAAGATCTTTCAGTGCATTATTCAAGCTCATGTCCTTTTGTGTACTGTTTTCTGGAGAGCCCATAAAGGGAAGTGTACTTGCTTTTTAGGCCTAGGAGAATAGAAAATATTTCCAATACCCAGGTGATTTTGTTTCCCTGATTATGTGCCTCTCCCATTCCCCACAAAATCATTGCAAATTTTTTCTCACCCATAGCAATACATACTTTCCACCCCCCCCACCCCACCCCCCCCCGCTTTGAGCAGAGGACCCTCCTCCTTTCTCACGGTACAACTGGTAGATGGGAACCACTTTGTTTCAGTCTCCCTCTAAGCGTTGTCAAAATGATCTAGTCCGTGCCTCTAGACCAGTAGTTCTGAATCAGGAAGGTTTTGCTCCCTCCTTCCCCCAGGGGACATTTAGCGATGTCTGGAGACATTTTTGGTTGTCACAGCAGGGCTGCGGTTGGTATTACTACTGGTATTCAGTGAGTATGAGGGACAGGGTGCTGCTGAAAGTCCCGCAGTGCATAGGGCAGCACCCCGACCCCCTGGCGACAAAGAATTCTCCCTCCAAATTCAGAGGTGCTGGGACTAGAAACCTTACTCTCTAGTCTTAGGAAGAAGTGTCACTCCTTAGGTCCAAAGCGAATTTCTTGGTATTCTCTTCAGCCTGTTTTACTTAGGACACCACTTCGTCAAATATCATCTCTTTCCTGTGTTTTTAAACTTTCTCTCTTCATTGACCCCAAGTTTTCCTGTTTAATGTGCTCAGGTGTCTCACATTTATTAAAAAAATGAAAACTTGCCCTTGACTTTGCGTCCTTTTCCAGTTACTGGTCTCTTTATTTGCTTTATAGCAAGATCTTTGGAAAGAGTTTTCATTTGTCTCGATTTCTTCTTCCTTTTATTCTCAGTGCACTGTCGTCTGCTTTTGACCTCACCAGTCCACTAAAGCTGCTTTTTCTAAAGTCACCAGTGGCATGTTGGACTCCATGATCTAATAACTCTGTTTACCTTTCCCCAGTCACCTATCTGTTCTCCACCACAAACACCATGTGTTCCGGCATTTCGATGTAATCTGCAGTTCCTCCAGAGTGCTTTACTGCCTGTCTTGCTGTTTCTTCTGCCTGAGATGGGATCCTCCTCTTCTTCACTCTGTGGACTCCTCTTTATCTCCGAGACTCAGTGCGAGAGCCACATCTTTAACCTTTTCTGCTCCCCCTAGCAAAGTGGCCATTCTCTTCCTTGAGGGCTGAGATCAGATCTTATTTATGCTCCTAGTGAAATGCCTGCCTCATAATATACCTTCAGTAAAAATTGGTGGAAAGAATAAGTGAACATTAAAAAGAAATTAGAAGAGTCCAAAAAAAATCACAGATTTGGAGAAATTAGTTCTTAGCTACACAGAGCCTTAGACCAGCAATTTCAGCATCACACCTGGCAGCTTGATAGAAACTCAGAATCCCAGGCTCCATCCCAGACCTGCTGAGTCAGTATCTGCATTTTAAAAAGATCCTCAGGTGATTTGTAGGAATGATAAAATTTGAGAAATAGGATTCTACTTCATTTCTTCCCCAACAAATGTGGGTTTTCATATGTTCAAATGGAATATATATGTTTATACACACATATATCTATACACACACGTTTTTGATGTTTTTAAGGACTAGGATAGCTACTTTTATAAATAGGCTTAATGGTAAGAAAAAAATAGTAAAATGGAAATTTAAGGCAAGGGTAAATTTGATGATGTGTTACATATTCTTTAAAATTATATTTCTCATAAGACAACAGCAGAGGCCCTGTGTGATACTCGTTTCTGAAAAGAAAGAGATCATTTTTTAACTAAAAGGGCTTGGTGTATTTAAGAGTTTTATTTGATACCATCTCTGATAATGTTTGTAAACAAGAGCCTTGAGTACATTTCTCATGTGACTATTCCTATTTTGTCTATAAGTTGAATCTCATTAATTCTTGGGATGGGGGTGGGGCTATGGATTTGGATCGAGGGCATGAATTCCTAGATTTCTTTTGGCTGTTTCTGATTGGGGAGGGGGAGGTCCCAAAGGTTGTCTTGGCCTCACTTTACCCCGTAGATACTAGCAATGTGCCCATAAAGAGTGAATATAATTTAATAAAGTATGAAAGGCTAAAAACAAGTCATTGATAAATGAGATGAAAAGATTGGGAACTCTCAAGGCTTTAAAGTTACTTCAAGCAGTATGACCCAGCTCTGCTTTAAGATGAACATATAAGGGTGAATGGTATTATATGACACAACTTTTGTGTAATGTAGGATTTCAGTTGTAGTACTAAAATTTTTATAACATAATTTCCAGAAGCATGGGAAATCTGATTTTTTTGATTGAGTCTGAAAAAACAAGACAGCTCAAAGTTACATGTTTTGATCAGACATTTAAACTTCCAAGTTCCTTGCCAGATTCTTTGAAACTATTTACAAACCTTTATTTTAAATGCTAAGATTTAAATTTGACTCTAAAACTCAAATAACAAGCTTGAGGTGTTAGAGTTGGAAAAAGCATGTTACCACATGGGTTTATCATTGGAATAGAGAAACAAATTCATAGTAAATTCAGCAAATACTTATTGAAGAGTATATATTTCAAGTGCTTTGATACATAAAAGTTGGTGGTAGCAGGTGGTTGAGAGTGATAGTAAGGAGTTGACAGAACACGGTCCCTGCCTTCAAGGAGTTTACCTTTTAAGTGGGAAACAGCCAGTAAACTACATTTCAGTATTGTGTGAATTGCAGTAACAGAAGGATGTACAGGCTGCAGCTGAATCAGAGAGGAAGGGCACTTGTTGCTAGATTTCAGTTAGAAGATGCATTTTTAGTTCAGCAACTTAACTCCCTAAGTCTCAATATCCTTATCCATAAAATGAAGATAATAAATATATCTAGAAGACTTGAGGATTAAATGAAAATACATGTACAGTGCTTAGTACAATATCTAAAATGGACTGATTGCTTAATAAACGTTAGCTATTACGACTAAGTGGCAGTTCCTGTGTAACCATAGAGAATCTTTCCTTCTGGCTTTGTGGGTTCTGCTTCCCTTCTTCCTTTCTTTTTATATTCAGAGCCCTCGCGCATGGATTTGAAGGAGGCTCTCTAAAATCTTGGAAGTCAAATTTAGATTTCTTTGGAAGTTCATTTTCCCTCATTGTCCTTCTCCTCCTTCAATATGAATAACCCCAGTCTCTCTCACTTTTTAAAGTTTCCAGAGCATGAGTGGTGTGGCTCTTTTACGGCATGTTGCCTCTCATTCAACACCTGCACTGTTCAGTAAGGAAATGCTTAGTCACGTGTGGCCATTTAAATTGTTAAAAATTCAAAATTCTGTTGTCAGTCACACCACCCACACTTAAAAATGCTCAGTAGCCACGTGTGCTTGTGGCTCCCCAGTTGGACAGCACAGATGCAGAACACTTCCTAAAAGCTCTGTTTTGTAGCGCTATTCTAGAACAGCGATTGCTGGTCTCATAGGACCCAGAAAGTGGGCTGTTTACCTGAGCAATTTTATGATTCAAAATCCTTTCTCCCCCACTATGTTAAAGCAAAAAACACCTATCATCTTTAGTTATTTTCCATTAAAGAGTTATAATGCTTGCACAATTTTAAAGTTTTAAAACAACATTTTTAGACATCTTTAAAATGCTGTTTCTAAGATAATATTTGATTAGATTAAATGTATTCAACACTGCTTTAATCCCTTTCTTCAATCTTTTATAACTTGTATTTGCCATTTGTTTTTTCTGAGCAACTCAGCATGTATCTTCCAAATATAGACAGTGTTCATTTAGGGTTTTCATACTGCAACTGCCATTTACATCTACATTATTACTGTGGCAGACACACCAACAAATATGCTGACAGATAATTTTGAATAAATCAGCAAAAAACCAAAAAAGGCTAAAAAGTTTCTCTACTGACTGCTCCTGGCAAATTTACAGTGAGTGGAAGTGTTCAGTTTTACAAACGTTCCATACTGGTCTGCCAAGAACCCACCTATAATTCATCCCATAAAAATCGACATGTGTGCCTATCAGGATCTTTCCAGAGTGACCTTTTTAAAAAAAATTCTATAGTCCCCAAAACTGATGTTCCTTATTTTCTGATTTGTTGCAATAAAAACAGATTGGATTTACAGATATGTAAGTAAATGCTGAGTTTATTTTTATAATATGAAATATATTATTAATATTGTTGCCCTGTTCCTTTTACTGTATACTTTATTATATGAAGCAGTATTCTCTACAATATAGAGAGATGTCTATTATAGTTAGTAAGTGTAACTGTAGGAATTATTTTGAAAGATTACGAATCAGATAAAGAGTTGAAGAGAAAGTAAATAAACCCTTAATGTTTTTGAGAACAACTTGAATTTAGAGTTTGAAAGCATCACAGAGATCATTGTCTGTATTTTTAAACAGACAAAATTTAGAGAGAACATGACTTTTACTCATGGTAACCGACGTAGGTGGCAGTTTTTAAAAAAATATGTGCAGTTGACCCTTGAACAACGGGGGTTCCGTAGAGTCAAAAATTTGCGTGTAACTTATAGTCAGCCCTCCGTATCCAAAGTCCCACATCTGTGGATTCAGCGAACCTCGGATCACTTAGTACTGTAGTATCTACTACTGCAAAAAAAATTTGAGTATAAGTAGACCCGTGCAGTGCAAGGGTCAGCTCTTGTTTATTCTATATAATAAATTTGTATGTAATTCATATAGTGTTTATACTTTCTACATCTCCATGGAAGTGCAGTGAACTAATTTGAGTTCAAAGAGACTCAAAGAGGGCAAGTTACTTCATCTCTCAATCTTAGGATTTTTATGTAGAGCCAATTATTGTGTCTAGCTCACGTGTTTACTTTGAGGTCTTAAAAAGTAATGCATGGTACCAATACAGGCTACAACGCTGTTGAACCTGGAGAATATTATGCTTAAGTAAAAGAAGCCAGACACAAAAGACCACATATCGTATGATTTATTTATATGAAGTGACCAGAATAGGCAAATCAGTGGAAACAAAGTAGATTAGTGGTTGCCGGTGGCTGAGAGGGAAGGGGGAATGGAGGGTGCCAACAGGTACACAGTTTCTTTTTGGGATGAGGAAGATGTTCTCAGATTAGATAGTAGTGATGGTTGCACAACTTTGTGAATACGCTTGACTACTGAATTGTACACTTGAAGAGGGTGAATTTTATGGTATGTGAATTATGCCTCAGTAAGAAAACAAAAACCTGTGATGCATATAAAGCACTTACTAGCAGGTACCTGAAACATAATAAACTCTCAATAAAGATTATCTGCTACCATTGTTAGAAACCATTTGTGAATTTGAAGAAAATGCAGGAAATCTAGGAAGTATAATATTTAGTATTTTATTTTACTACCTGAAATATAGGTGACTTAACCATTAATAGCATATTTTAATTTTTTTGTCAGCAGTAGCAGTATGTATAATGTGCAAAAGGTATTTGGTAACATTAGTTTCCAAATTCAGATGTTAACTATAGCAGGTTTCTTTTGCAGGAAAGAATCCCATGTTTTAGTCAATATTACAGTATTATTTCAACAATTTTCTTAATGTAAAAATAAATACCATTAAAGTGGTAAAATTTTATGTTGTGTATATTTTACCACCATTTGAAAGATGATAAATAAATACCAAGTCTAATGAGAGTTGTTCATCCATAGGTAGTCTCTACTTGCCGTTGTTTATAGACCTATTCTTTTTTTACTAATTCAGAAAAAGATAATCATAGAGATAGAAATCTTTAATGATGACAGATGATACGTATCCTCAGTTTGGAACTTTTAAAATCAAAATTATTAGCAGCTAACATCTCATGGTCATATATACCAGGTACTGAATAGGGCGTACAGGAAATAGACTCCATACCTTAAATTTATCTCAGGGTGTTACTATGATCAAATAAAAAATTCAGTGCTTTCGGTCTTGGGTGGGGGAGGAGGGAAAATGATGCCTCAGCTTCTCATCTTAGTTGTAAAACCAATGTCAGTAACTTATAAAAGTAGAGAACTCTCAGAGTCTATAA
This sequence comes from Balaenoptera physalus, assembly GCF_965194825.1. NCBI lineage: Eukaryota > Metazoa > Chordata > Mammalia > Artiodactyla > Balaenopteridae > Balaenoptera > Balaenoptera physalus. The sequence goes on along the minus strand of NC_138888.1, from coordinate 12,298,301 downwards.
TAAAGAGGTATTATAGGGCTTCATGTAATGCTATAATGCTGGTAGCAAGGGGAAAAAAAATCAGTTGTTTTAGTTTTAAAGACTCACATGAGAGAGAATTGAAGACAAAGACAGTTTACTAAGTGAAGCCCTGGTGCCTAGGAATAGTGCTTGATGTGTAATGATTACCCAGACGTTTGTCTAATAAATTAATTTGCAGGTATTCGATATAATTTGATAAATAAATAAATACAGAAATTGTGGCAGCTGTTATCAAGCTGATTCTATATGATGTGTTTTGAGTGGGAGTTGATGGGGTTGGCATGGAGATAGCGAGAAATTCTTTCAATGTTACTGCCTTCAAGGATCTTGGAAGGTTAATAGGGGAGGAAAGGGTGTGGAATACTACAGAACAGCTGTGCTAAAACACGAGGCTGAATATACTCAGGTGCTTCCATATTTGGTGAAGGTGTGAAATGCTGCAGCTAATGAGAAAAGGGGTGCAGTGGAGACTGCAGTTCACGGTAGTCGACCCTTTAGAGGTTGATAAGATGCAAGACCCATCTGACCAGAGCTGGCAAGGTCACTCTAGGAGTAAGGTGACATATGGTTTGGTTGGTTAAGTGAGACTGGGTTACACAGAATCTTAAGCATCAGGAGCTGAGAGGTTCATATTTCATCACTTAGGTTGTGAGGAACCGCTTAGAATAGGTTCTCAAACTGAGAAATGGTTTGGTGAATTGGTGTTTTAGGAGAGGTTAATTTGGTAGTTTTATGTAGCATAGGTGAATGGTTGTGGAGAGACCATTGGGGTAGTGTACACTTTTATGTGACATATAAGTCTGGTCCTAGGCAGAATTTTAAGTAGGTTGTTAACCTTTCTTTTTTTCACTTTTTCTTTTCATGGCAGTTAGATGTTATTCATTAAGTCAGTGATTTTTTTAAAAACTCACTTTAATTAGTGAATTTTGTAAACAGAGCTTTCCTTGTCAAATTTTCATTGGAGGTTAATGATAAAATGGTAGAGAATTCATACTTTTGGACAGGGCACACTGCCCAGTAGAATCACAGTATAGAAGGGACCACCTATAAGGATATCTCACTTTTTAAGATCAGTGTTTCTCAAAGTGTGGACCTGAATTAGAATACTCAAAGGGTTTGTTTAAAATGCAGACTGAGCCCCTCCCAAGACCTAATGGAGCCAAAAGCTTTGGGAGTAAGTGGGGGAAACCTGCCTCTTCAACCAGCAATCCAAGTATACTAAAGGTATAACTAAATTTTGAGAACCACTGGTAAAGGAACTGTAATTTTCTATGGAATTATTCTAGCAGGTAGTCTTCTTAGATTTCATTTCCTTCATATTAGTTTCTTTCTTAGTGGAACATTTCTCAGTAGACCAAGTTATATGTAGCATCTTATTCTCAGGTGGAGGCTAAAAGAACTTAAATAATCTACTGGTGTTTTGGGCCTAGTTTTGCAGTTTTTCCTAGAGTGCAGGCAATTTCTTGTTGCATAGTAAAGCAAACAGTTTCTCCCTTGGAAGGGTTGACTACTATCAGCATAAGTAGCCCATCCTGTGTTTGGTTTGGTTTGGTTTGTCAAATCTCATTAAATCAAATTCCTTTTCTATAATAATGTCAATGTTACCAGTGTCTGGAGTTGAATGATTCCTGTTCTACCTGTGCGACTGTTTACTTTAAATCCCCTATAATTATTAGGCTCCGACTTAGAGTGTTATATTAATCATTGAACATGTTTTTTTTTTTTAATATATAAATTTATTTATTTATTTATTTTTGGCTGTGTTGGGTCTTCGTTTCTGTGCGAGGGCTTTCTCTAGTTGCGGCAAGCGGGGGCCACTCTTCATCGCGGTGCGCGGGCCTCTCACTATCGCGGCCTCTCTTGTTGCGGAGCACAGGCTCCAGACACGCAGGCTCAGTAGTTGTGGCTCACGGGCCTAGTTGCTCCGCGGCATGTGGGATCTTCCCAGACCAGGGCTCGAACCCGTGTCCCCTGCATTGGCAGGCAGATTCTCAACCACTGCGCCACCAGGGAAGCCCCTGAACATGTATTTTTAAATTCTAGTAACTTAACTTGCCAGAGTTAAAAAAAAAAAAACAACAACAATGTTAAAACAGGAGTTCCAAAACACTGTCTCAGAAGTTAGAGAAGTACCTGAAGTTAGCCTGTTTGGGGAGGTGGACAGAGGGAGTTTGCTGGGTAAAAATTCAAACAATTGACCTTATAGCTGCCTTTTTGTTGCACCTGGCTCCCCTTTACCTTTATCGACCCTTGTTCCGTATAAACAGGAGTAAATTTAAACTGTTACCATTTTGTTACTTACTTGACTGAGAAGCAAATTAAATACTTAAGAAATACTCCTAAGATAAATGGATTTCTTTATATTCATTTTAGGTGAGTTTAGGTATGGAACCAGAAATGTTTGTTCCCCCTGACTGTAACATACAGCATGCTGCTTTTTAATCTAGTTGTTTCCCGGTAACATTGAAACTAAAATATTTCTTTCTAATGTGTCCAGGCTGATAGTCATCCTTATACTACTAGAACCTCTTATGTGTAGTGTGAGAAGAGCCACAGCAGGAAGGAAGCAGTTTATTGATCTATATTCTAATTAGTCTGTAAAGCGGAAGAGCAGTATTTAAGAAGATACATATAAACAGCAATAATGCACTTTGCATTTTGGGTGAATAAGTTACCATCTAAGATGCAAGTGTGCTTTCTTTTTTTCCTAAGAAAAACATTTTAACAAGACAGATTTGTCCCTGACCCCCCCCCCCTTTTTTTTTTCTATATATCTCCTGTGTTAATTTTTAATTTGGAGTGTTTTCTGCTAGGCTAAAAATGTTTTTTTTAAGGCAAGAAAAAGGATTTTTGTAGTTAACAGTATTTCAGGAGTCCATCATAGTGTAGATTCATTGTACATCAAAATGTATAGTATAGTTAGTTTGATGTAGACTGTACAGCATTTTGGTTTGCAGCTTAGTTGCGTATTTAAACGAGGAATAAGTAGCTAACTAGATTCATCGAGGTGAGTGTGAGAGCCTATCCATTAAAGGCCTGATCAGTCGGTTTCCAACCAGAAAAGTAGGATTTTGAAATTCCAATTAGTGGTCAAAAAAATAAAGTGCTCATGACACAGCATTACTATACAGTAGAAGTCATTTAGCCATAACAAAAATTAATTTTCAGTTTTTCCAAAGATCTTTTTATTTTTTTATCTGCTGTAAGGTTACATTGTGCTGTTAGTTATTAAAATAGAGGACCTGGAGTCTCTGCTATGAAACTCAGAAATGAAGGTGTTTCTAGTTCAATTTGGTCTTAGAAGCATGAAAGCTTTTAGCTGAATATAAAATATTTTAAATTCTTTTAAAGGATAAATCTTCATTTCTTCAAGATTGTCACTTCATTTTACCATTCATTTGGTGCTGGGTGTACCCCCTTTGGAGTATACTGTAGTTTTTAATTTAAAGTCTGTTTTGTTTTTTTTTTTTAATTTTAAAGGACTTAGTTTAGAGAGTTATTAACATTCCTTTCATTTTGTAAGCTCCAACAGAATTTTGCCATTGCCGGATGATTTAACTGGTGTAGGATTTTGACTCTAATAAATACTCGTAAGTGGCAGATTTTTTTTTTTTAATAAATTTATTTATTATTTATTTATTATTATTTTTTAAATCAACAAGTATTTATAGCCTCTTACAATTTCTTTTTTTTTTAAACATCACCTTTTTTGACCAGGATTCTTTCTTTCTTAATTTATTTATTTATGGCTGTGTTGGGTCTTCGTTTCTGTGCGAGGGCTTTCTCTAGTTGTGGCAAGCGGGGGCCACTCTTCATCGCGGTGTGCGGCCCTCTCATTATCGCGGTCTCTCTTGTTGTGGAGCACAGGCTCCAGACGCGCAGGCTCAGTAATTGTGGCTCACGGGCCTAGCTGCTCCGCGGCATGTGGGATCTTCCCAGACCAGGGCTCGAACCCGTGTCCCCTGCATTGGCAGGCAAATTCTCAACCACTGCGCCACCAGGGAAGCCCGGGGCAGATTTTTAAAATCATTTGATGATCAGCTTTGCCAGAAGATGAAGAACATTACTGTTTTAGTCTCCCAAGATAATAAATCTGAAAGTGGACAAGTGAATTGACTCTAAAAATTATAGCCACAAAAACATCTGCATTATAAAATCATTCTCATGGCTGATAAAATTGATTATTTTTTTAAGGTCAGTCAGGACTCAGTGAGAGGTTTGCTTTTGCTTTCTTTACATGCATTATTATTTTCATACAACTTGTAAGGTGCATACACAGACATACACACACACACACTTTGGGAATTTAATCTGTAAAATACATAGTATTTTATAGGTGATATTGTAAAATAAGTGAAGTTTGCCTTTTCCTAGCTTTCTTTTTTTGCTTTCCTCTGTCAATCTTTAATCTAGCCCGGAACCTTTCAGGAATTAAAAAAAAGTTATTCTTCACACCCCACCCCAACCCCCAGTGAACTGTCCCTGTCACAACACACATTTTTATATAGAGCAAATCTCCCCTTAACTGAAATGAAAAGCCAGTGAATGATCGGCAGTTCACAGGTCCAGACTACATTCCTGATGTTCCGTGACAGACCTGCTTCGTTCTCCCTCCCCACTCAGGCCCCAACTCCACCCTGGTTTCGTTTTCTTCCTCCTGATTGCTTTTTCCAGTTAATCTCTACCTATACTAGTTAGTAAATTGAAAATTTATAATGTGGAATTTCGTACTAGATAGCATAGTTGCTTTTGTTGTTGTTTGGGGTTTTTTCCCTACATTATTTTCAAAAAATGAAGGAGGAAAGGATCTCTCAATTACAGCATTTCGGTGCCTTAAAATCTGATCTACATTTAAAAGCAGTGTTGCGTGTTTCTGAATTGTGGTTGTTTTCAAGACCACTTTTCCTGCCGGTAGTCCCCACAGAGAATTCTGTCCTAGGCACAGAGCTTGTCATCCGACTATGGCGAGGGTTTGTACACGTCCTGCACGCTGTGTTACTGCGTCGCTTATGCTTCTGAGGTGTGTGCAGCGACAGCTCCCACTGGAAGCAGAATGGAGTGTTGCCCACAGCTAATTCTTGGAGTATTAACATTTGGAGCAAAGCATTGAATAAAGCAAACAAATAAGAAAACTTGCGAGGGTAACGGTGGAAATAGAAAATATTTTATGAAAGATGATAACACTCCCACACTGAGTAACTCTCATGGAAAGGTTTATTTCCTTTTAAGAATACTGGCCTTTTACCCAATTCGGTCATTGTTTATTTTTTTTCAAATTGACATTAGTTTATTTTGACAAATGAATTTATCAGAGTATTCATTTGACAAAAAATAATTGATGTACTGTATGTCGTTTATTTTTTTCTTGTGAAAATCTCTCACACTCCTGTTTTCATTCCACTGTCTGCAGAACAGTGGTTGGGTTTTTGTCATTCAAAATAGTATTTATTTTAGGATTATTTTTGTTTTGTTTTTTAAATACTACGTTTATCATGAAAAATTCAACAAGTACTAAAGAATATGAAATAAAAAATTCAAAATTAACCAGCCCGCCAGTGGTCCTGCAGAGGCAACCGCTGTCATCAGTTCCCCATGTATTTATCCTTCCAGACACGTCAGTGCATAAAAGCATATCATTCTTTTTTTTTTTTTTTTAAATTATTTATTTATTTATGGCTGTGTTGGGTCTTCGTTTCTGTGCGAGGGCTTTCTCTAGTTGTGGCAAGTGGGGGCCACTCTTCATCGCGGTGCGCGGGCCTCTCACTATCGCGGCCTCTCTTGTTGCGGAGCACAGGCTCCAGACGCGCAGGCTCAGTAATTGTGGCTCACGGGCCCAGCTGCTCCACAGCATGTGGGATCTTCCCAGACCAGGGCTCGAACCCATGTCCCCTGCATTGGCAGGCAGATTCTCAACCACTGCGCCACCAGGGAAGCCCCCATTCTTTTTAACACATCCATAATATTCCAGTTTAGTTACCCGTAATTCAGTTAACCAGTCTTCTGAGGGACGTTGCAGCCGTCTCCTGTTTTTCTATTTATACTTAGTCTCAGCAGAGTTTTCAATGATGATTCAGTCCTCTACTGAGGAATATTTCTGTTGTTTCCTGTTTTTCTCTGTTACACCCAGTCTTGGTAGAGTTTTAAATGATGTCATTGCTTTTTTGGACATGCTATTTTAGAGTACTGTCAAGACTTCAGTGTTTACATAGAATTTTGTGACTTACTGTTTATAATTTTGAAAACCATTAATTCTTTCAGTGAATTAGAGATAACTTTTAGGAAATTGCTGTTGTCATGTCGTATGTTATCCTAGGCTGACAGTAGAGACTCTGATGGCCTCACACTTCTCATTTAGGTTTTCTCTCCTAAAAACTACATGTCCATTCAGTCTGTGATTCCAGGCGTCCATTCAGTAGTTGATTCCAGGGCATATTTTATGGATATGATTGGTTGAATAGGAGGAGATTTATGTGGTGGTAATTGCCACATATTTACAGTTGTAAATACACAACTGTGTATATGGATAGATCTTGTGCCGGAAGCATAATTTCCCCACCCCATCCCCGATAAAAGAGAGGAGAGAGAAGATACTGTCTGGTCTTCAGAAGCAGGCCTTTCACGCGGCTACAGATATGTATGTGGTGGGGTAAGGAGTTGCACAAACTCTTAGATAGCTTTTTAGGGAAAACTTCATATTTTAAGGCTAAGTTATTTAAAATATGTCCTTGTGGTTATTTGTATAGCAATCCTATTTTCCCTACTAGCTGCTACTTCCTCAAGAGCAAGAATAGTGCCTTATTCACCCTTTTTTTCCTGATTGTGCCTCACATGTAGTACAACAAATACTGACTGATAAATTAATAAGTGGAAATAATGAAAAGGAAATATAGTATAGAAATATTTAAATCCTAATTATCAAAGTTAAATAGAAATGTCTTCATTTTTCCTAACCCATTACTCTTATTTAAGCAATAAATAACATTTCTGGAAAAATAACTCTGCATTTAATCTGTGTATATATTCTGTGTAAAACCCAACTAACTCACCAATCCTCAACTATTTTTATTATGCTTGGTTAAAAAAAAAGAGCAAGATTAGAGAAGCTATATTTCCCCACTGTTGGAACAAAATCTGGTTTGAGTATTCATCACTGAAAAGTATCATTTTGAATTTTTTCATACTCGTTTTCTGCAATGGAAATTTATGGAAATGAAGTTTCAAGGAAATTATTTCAGCCTGCAAGAATTAAAAATAGTCCTGTTGGTTTTTTTAAACTCATACTTTCCTGTGAAATTGTGTACAGTATTTCCATCATAGTTGCATGTGTGTGACTATTATGTAACAAAGCACATTAAGGCTGTCTTTAAGGTCAAGTACAGTTGACCCTTGAACAGCGTTGGGGTCAGGAGTGCCTACCCTCCCCACATGTAATGCACAGTTGTTTCCAGTTGGCCTCCATATACTAGGTTCCTTGGTAGCTGCGGTTCCATATCCAGGGACTCAACCTACCTTAGATCGTGTAGTACTGTAGTATTTACTCCTGAAGATAATCTGTGAAAATTCTGTGAATAAGTGGACCTGCGCAGTTCAAACTTGTGTTGTTCAAGGGTCAACTGTATTATTTGACATTTTTTTCACATGTATTGAATAGTAAAATTTGCTCACTGCAAGTTTTAGAAACTTAATAAACCTATCTATAATTATTTTATTTCTGATAACCTTTGAGATTTAAAAGAAAAAAACCAAAGCTCTGAGTATTATTTTGGAAGCAAGAAAGCAAAATATTCATGAGAATGTGGGCCACATAATATTTGACAGCTGAAAGTTTCGAATTCTTGTTCTGTAGTTGGTGCCTTTGATAACTTTTAGGGTATATTAGAGGTATTTCCAAAAAGGTTATTTTTTTAATAACAGCTTTGATACCATGACACTTAACTGTATTATTGCTATCACCAGCAATATTAATTTTTTAATGAAAATGCTGTTTAGTTCTTTCCATTCTGTGATATTATTTATGTGGTCTGTTTTAATTGTAATGTTTAATACTAGTAGAGGAGGAAATTTATTTTTTAATGAAAAAATGTAAAAGGTTCCCAAAGAATAAATATTCTTTTTTATTTATTTATTTATTTATTTATTTATTTTTGGCTGCGTTGGGTCTTCATTGCTGCGCGTGGGCTTTCTCTAGTTGCGGCGAGCGGGGGGGCTACTCTTCGTTGCAGTGCGCAGGCTTCTCATTGCGGTGGCTTCTCTTGTTGCAGAGCATGGGCTCTAGGTGCGTGGGCTTCAGTAGTTGTGGCACGCGGGCTCAGTAGTTGTGGCTCGTGGGCTGTAGAATGCAGGCTCAGTAGTTGTGGCACATGGGCTTAGTTGCTCTGTGGCATGTGGGTTCTTCCCAGGCCAGGGCTCGAACCCGTGCCCCCTGCATTGGCAAGCTGATTCTTAACCACTGTGCCACCGGGGAAGCCCCTGAATAAATATTCTTAATTGTGCCTCTGAAAATTCACGTATGGAGAAAGTTGCATTTCAGGATTCCATATTTACACCAGTAGAGGTCACTGTGCACTGCACCTAGGAAAGGAAACCCAGTGCTGTCTTCTCGTGATGAGCTGGGTATCCTAGAACTAAAACTCATCATCGGTGTTTCTGGGAACCTAATAAGCACGTTCCTGCTCTCCCCTTAAAGTCACTTGCCTGTTATTTAAGAGATAGTCACTCGTTTTTCCACATAAAGGGAGCATATCCTGATGATGTTTAGTGGAGTCATGACACACCTTCCCATCCGATGCTTAGGTGCATTCACTAAAGCACCAGCAATTAGGATTTCACAAAATCATAGGATCTCCGAATTTGAAGGAACGTTAATATTCATCAGACTCAGCATCTATTTTAACATTTAATTTGCTAGCTGAAAATAGTCTCAAAGTAATTCTTTTCAGTACAGTCATCTGCTAGTTAGTAGTATGGAATTTTACTTATTAAAACTGCTTGTGTCTTTATACCATTATGGTGTGTTCATATTACATAGTGTTTCATTCTCTGAGTGTGTAAACAGATTATTTCATAGGAGAATATTGTTTTTGAAGTAATCTCCACAGATATGTCTGCTCATAATAACAGAGGAGTATTCAAGAATTAAACAAATGCTAGTTACCAGATAGTCAAAATCTGTAGCCTGTATAGTGATCCAAGCCCCTTTTAAGGTGGTTGTGAAAGGTGATAAGGAATGCTGTGAAAAGAGGCAGTTGGGAATCAAGGACGACTTCTGTAGGCCAGTGTGATTGGGCCTCAGTTTATAGGATGCGAGCACATTGTTCTAGATGCTTTTACAGGTCCCTTTAGTGCTAACATTCTGGTTGTCCGTGGTCAGTGTATACTGCAGGGGCTAACAGCACGGATGCTGGAAGGCGATTACCTTACCTGGATTTGAATCCTGGCCCTGCCACTTGCTAGTTCTCAGGTTATCTTGTGCTTACCTTCCCTGCACCTCAGTTTCCTCATCTGTAAAGTGGGGTTGATAATAACACCTGCAGTAGTATTAATAGATGTAAAGTACTTAGAATAGTATGTACCCAGAACATAGTAAACATTCAAGTGCTATTATTACAGACCCTCATTTTTTCCTAGTAGAACCCATGCTGTGATATGATAGCTGAATTCTTGGACCTTATTCTGTTCTTGACTGCTCCCTAAGGATCAAAATAGAGTTTATTCTGTGTTTTCTTTAATTAACCCTCAATTAATGACATCTGTATCAAGGAACCAGATGTGTATATAATTTTTAATGATTTAAGCTTTCTCCTTTTTTTCTTTAAAGTTGTTCTCACATTAATTCAATGAGTTTCCTTCTTTTGATCCAATATTTTGCTCTGGAATTTTTCTTGTGGAGCATATAATCACATTTCAGTTGCTGTTTTAATGATTCATAGCGACACTTTTTTAACGTTTAAATGTCCTAGGTTCCTGAAAATCACAAGACACAAGTTTTTTTAACAGGATTTCTCTGTAACGTTCAAATTTTTACAGAATGTTTTTTTAATCGAAATCCATAATGTCATTTATAAAGTATTTTGTTCAGTCAGCTCATTAAAAAATTTAGAACAGTGACCTGACCATTTATCTAAAAGGTCTCTATTAACTTTCAAATTCTATACAATAAAAATGTAACACCCACATAATCAGTTCCAAGTGAGGAAACCAATACCTGACACATAAATATATAGACACATTTTTATAGGTGTGGATTTTTGGTCTTGAAAGGTGAGACCAGTAAATACTTTCAATTTTTAAATAAACATCTGGCATTTCTGTAGGGGAGGAGTGGAAGGAATTCCCCAGAATAAATGGAAGGCCATAACTAGACTGTCCTCTCCATTAACCTAAGAGCCATGCATTTCTTAGGTAAAGGGTGTTAAAAATCATGTTGACTGAGATATTCCCTGAAAGAACGCACCTCATTAACACTCAGATATCTGTGCTCAGAGTTTTAAACTAGTCACGTATGTGGATACCGCTTCCCTGTGCAGACATCCCCCCACATGTGAAACATCCTGGTACAGAACATTACATAAGACAGTCTGATACCAGCTATTTCTTACATGCAACTGTATTTTAACTGTTCTGTAAGTCAGCCATCGGAGAAGGAGGCAGCCTCTTCTCTACATTTCTCCCAGTGATATTAGCATCTGTTATGTGTTGAATTCAGCATGTTGAATTAATTTAATTTATCCAGAAAGCGTAATGGCTGGGAGACAGAGGGAACTTTTACTGGAAGATACTTTGATCTATTTCATAAGTCTAAGTTACAAGCCTTTTTTTTTTTTTAAGTAAAAGTAGTTGTTACTTTTCAATGTTTTCCATGCATTTTATGAAGTTTAATAAATAAGTTAAACTTATTTATTATAAGTTTAATTATTATAGTTAAAATTTCAGTTTCCTAACTTATTTTAGTTTTCCAGAATGACATTGTGTCAAGATATGTTTTGTGAATACGCTGTAGTTCTTTTGTGGAAACTCAGGAAATAGCCAAGAATACTATTTAGGTCACTTTCCAGTATTTTTTTTCTCTCCATACCCTCTTCCTTCTACCCAGACCTATTCTCCAAGTAAAATTGTAGCTAAAGAATTTTAAATTAGGGCATCAGGACAATGTATGGGTAAAGAACATAACTTTGGAGCAAACTTCTCTGTCTCTCCAGAGTCATATGACATGGGGCAAGTTACTTTGTTGCTCTGTTTCTTCATCTGTGTCAGAGGGTTTATCATGGCACTTAACAGTGCATATGGCATTTAGAATAGGACTGGCACATGGTGAGCACTTAATTCATGGCAGTTATTATTATTTTTATTGTAATCTAGATTCTAAAGAAAAAGATTTTAAGACTGCAGACATTAGGAGTACCAGGCCCTCTGTCAATATTCATTCTTAAGAGAAATTTTCCTGTAAAATGTATGGAAATGGAATGGGGGTATCTTCAAAGTCTCCCTCTCTTTTTAAGCAGTGCTTGGCTTTCAGAAAGCATACATTTTACAAGACATGTGTGTGATAATGTGCTGGATGTGGGATAAAGCCAATAAAAGCTACAGCTTCTGCCATCTTGTCCTATTTATTCAAAAATAGATAGCATTATTGTTCATAAACATGTAGGATAGTAGAGAGATAAAAGGCAGCCATTCAAGAAATAGCAACCAGAACTAGAGGGACAGAGCAGTAAAGACTATTCCCTGAGAGTATTACCCTCGCAGTTTGTGCACTCTTTTTACTCCACCTGAAAAGGCAGAGGTGGAGCCAAGTGTCTTCAGGGGAAAGGAAGGGTGCTTTGTGCAGAGGAAAAGCCAAATGGCCTTCAAAGAACTGGCTCTAGTGAGGCAGGTACGGGGAAGGAAGTGATGGGCCAGCGCTCCACCTGCCCGCACAGGTAACCTGGAGTCTGACGCTGACTGCAGTGAGGTATCACAGGTGACAAGCTGCGTAGTTGTAGTGACAGGCTTTGACAAGCTCCATAGGACCCGCGTTCCTTTAGTGTAGAGTAGAGTTTGTCTTGCAGGAGTGAAGTGCAAGAAATAGCAGGCTGCAAGGCTGCAGCATCTGGAGGTACAAGTTCTGTTTGAGGTTGTTGAACAAATGGGCCTTGAGACTTAGCAACTTCGTGGGTCATAGTTCAGAGAAAATTAGAGCCCGAAGGCACTTGAGAGATTATCTAGTCCGTGAATAAGAATTTGGGTATGTCAAATTGGGGAGAATAGGAGGGAGTTTGAAAAGCATGTTTAACACGCTTTGTTTCATAATGCGAAATAAAACGTTTTCACATCCCCTGGGTTGAGGGAAGATGTGTGGAATCTGGTCACATGCAAAGGATTGCAGTGGGCTTGAGTTAGCAGCAGCTGTGCAAGGATGACAGCCAACTCTCTGCCGTGGTTTCCTCATCTGTAAAGCAGGAGTGCAGGTACCAGCTGTTTAGAATGAGCATCAAATGACATCACAGTAAAAATTCCTTGGAAGTTTCGGGAAAGTTAGAAAACCTTGTATAAATGAATGATGCTGTTTGTTGCACTGGTAGACACCACCTATCAGTCTCTCAGAACTGAAGATAAAATGGAATTCCCTGAGGCTCCCTTTAAGTGAATTAGGTGAAGAGAAAAGAGGCAGTAGAAATAGAGTTGCCAGGTTTCACAAATAAAAATACAGGAAACCCAGCTGAATTTGAGTTTCAGATAAACAATGAATGATTTTTTAAGTATAGGTACAGGATGTCTGAAACTCAAACTTAACTGGGCATCCTGTAGTTTATCTTGCACCCCTAATTAATTAGAAACCTAGAATCACAGTAGAGCCAAGACATTGGCCGAAGGCTTGATGTCCTGGAATGTGTAGGGATTTCACCAGTGGCCTTGGTCTCCTTGGACTTTTCTAGATACCTAGAAACAATGTCTCACTCCCTTTCTTCTTCCTCCTTCCTCCTCATCCCCAGAACTGGAGAGTGTTGGAATCAGCACTTTGACCTCATTATTGAGCCATGTGTGGTTGTCGGTGTTATTGCAGAATAATAGTAATGATGATTCTATAGTGAAAACCTGCTATTCTAGGCCTTTAACAAGTTATTTTTTCTGTGAGAATATTATTTCACTTCACAGATCAAACAAGCAGCTTAGCCCAAATTACACAGCTAGTTTGGGCAAAAGGTGGGTTCTAACCCAGGAGCGTCTGATGATATAAATCCTGTGTTCTTAATATCCACTCTGCGTGTTTTGGGTCAGGATGATTTGTAGCCAAATCTATGACAGAAAATTACTGAGAGCTTTTTGTCTTTTCCTTCACTGTCTGTTAGGTGAATTTCTCTTCAGAACCGTGTCCTGTGTGTTCAAATTTCATGCTCTGTCATTCTTCTTTTCAGATTTTGACTTTGTTCACTTTGCCTAAAATAATATTTTATCTTGTTAATTAAAATAGTACACTTTGATCCCTACAGAAATATTTAGGTTCTCTCCTTACATTTGTAGAGATCGGCATGAGAGAAATGAATTCATGCCAGGCATTGCATGTGACAATCTGGAGAAAGGCATGCAGGGGTCTGTAGAATCATGTGGGTCTGTGGTCAGCATTTATCTATTCACTGTACACAGCTTTTAAATGAGTTACATCCAGTTAAAGAATGGAAATCCATTGTCGAAAAAATATTTTATCAATCAAATTATGTTTAAAGTTATTTTTATTTTCTTTCAGCTCTTACACACAGCTCTCTTCTCCATCTGATTTCACTTCTGCCATCTTCTTAGCTACAGAGATTTTAGAAAGATGACAGTTGACTATGAAATGTAGAATCTGTTCTTATCCAAGATCACTGATTTAAGTTTGACAGACTAAAGGAACGTCATGTTCTATTCATTTATACGATTAGTACCTGCCCAGTGAGTTCTTCTGGTCTAGAATATGTTCCCATTTTTCTAGTGATTAAAGATTAAGTTTTGGCTTAAGTAAATCTGTAAGGAGATTTTAGTTAAAAATAAAACTCACATGCGCCCTGACCAACTTTCACCACGTGGGCCCACTTTTTGCTGGATATTTTTTCCCTTTGGCCCAGTTAAAAGGTCCTGAGGGCTTATGTGTGTGCTGTGTCCTGTAAGGCCTTGTCTTTGTCATCTTATTTTTTTAAAGCTGTTTTTAACAGCTGCATGTGACATTTGGGAAATTGCTTTCCTAATTGCATGTGGGTGTTATTAGCTTATTGAAATGTATAAGAAAACCACATCTTTAAAAATTTTTAAGTTGAAAGCATTTACATTCAATATCTTTTAAATAAGGAATTAAGTGAATGAACAATGATAAAAAGGGTCCAATTTTGCTAAGTGTCTTTCGATAACATTTTGGGCTAAGGGGCATGGAAAATACTCAAATGCAACTCAGTACAGTACTCCAGCATAAACTCAAACTATAGGGAATTCCCTGGCGGTCCAGTAGTTAGGACTCCGTGCTTCTACTGCTGGGGGCCCGGGTTCGATCCCTGGTCAGGGAACTAAGATCCCGCAAGACAAGTGGCACGACCAAAAAACAAAAACAAAAAAACCTCAAACTATAACCATTAATAGCTGTAGATTTGAATTCACTCAATATTGAAATCTAGTTAAGAAATTAAAGTCAAAATATATATTTGATGTCAGTTTTGCAGAACCCATTTATATGTGCGTTCTTAAGCAGAATTATGTTAAGTAATAACCATTCACGACAGAAATGATCAGGAGAGAGATTTTGCAAAAACTGCCAGTAGAGCAAGTGTAGAAATTCCACCACATGAATATGTTGATAATTTTTAGTCATAGTGTTTGTCATAGTCAGAGGTATTTGCTCGTAATTATTTTGCTAGGCAATTCTATCCACTGATTATTTGACAGGTAATTTCCACGGCTTACTGTATTATCAATCTGGGAAACTATGGAGCCACCTTTTTTTCCAGTTTGGTTATTGATATCCATGAGCTGATTTTATTTAAACATAGGATATTACTGGTATGCAGCTTTTTATCTCTGCTGCTTAGCAAAATGCCAGACCATGCCTAGCTCTCAGTAAATATTTGTTGAATTAAAATCAAATGGCCTAGTTGGGGTATTCATATTTATTTATTTATTTATTTTTAAGATTTTTTTTTTTTTTTTTTAATGTGGACTATTCTTTTTTTTTTTTTCAGTCTTTATTGAATTTGTTACAGTATTGCTTCTATTCTATGTTTTGGTTTTTGGGCCATGAGCCATGTGGGATCTTAGCTCCCCGACCAGGGGGATCGAACCTGCACCCCCTGACCCTCATATTGGAAGGCAAAGTCTCAACCACCGGACTGCCAGGGAAGTCCTGATATTTATTATTTTTAACAGGGAAATAAAAAGATCCTTTGTCCTTTGTTCATTTCACTTTACGTGTTCCCCTTATTGTTAAGGAATATGGAAACAGAAAATTTGAGGTTCTAAAATATTTCAGTGAACAAACAAGACAGGTAACATTTTTAGACATATCAATAAAATTATTTGTAAGTAAAGAGGTTTTTTCTCAAAAAGCATAGAAATATACTCACCTCTTCATACATATACACCTATAAAAGTGAGAAAATGATACAAGGGACATTGATAAAATAGACATTTATGAAGATGTCATATATATTTATACACGTTTGTTTTTATCAGCATCTTTTGCATTGTTTACCCATTTTTTTCTGGTTTCCCAAAACAAGTATGATAGAATTCTTTAGGTAGTTTTTTATAGTATAATGATAAACATTCTGCCCAGAAGCCAAAACTTCCTGTCATTAAAAGTTTGCTCTTGTGTATCAACTGTATCTCAGTTTTAAAAAATTTGATCTTAAAAGCAAGAATCATAGAATAGCATTGGCTTTGTATTCAAACTTTCCTTCAGGTGTTATTTTTGGATACCGTGACAGTTAACATCTCTATTCTGGGGCACATAAGTTGCACCCTGTGCCCAGTGACATAACAGTAAAACTTCGTGACAGTAACAGTATAACTTTGTTCATCCAAATATTAGCTAAAAGTCATCTTGTAGAGGTGTCCACTGTATTCCAGTTGTTTCACTATATTTTTCCAGTAGGAGAAATCCCACTTTTATAATTGAAATAAGTGCGTAAAAAAATAAGTAAAAATTTGAGGCCTAATGGTTTTTGCTAGAATTTATTCTCCTAAGTAAGAGTTATGCCTATAAAGCAAAGTAACTGACTAAAAGAAGAGGCCACTGAGTGTAAATAGAAAAGCATTTCAGAAAATGTGTTTCTACTCAAAACTTTTATATAGTAACTAACAATGTTGAGTCCAGTTCGCCTGATTTTTTATCTTCCTAATAATTTAACTTCAGTGAGGGACAGTATAGGGAAATTTGGGGCTAAAAGGTTCTGGCCCAGGAATCTTGCCTGGTTACTGAGAAAAGTATAAAGTTATAGGGGGAAAAAAATCTTGTAATTTAATTCTCTAAAAAATATTTTATACTTCCAGTCAATGCAAATTGTTTTATTTTTAAGCAATCTTGTAGTAGTTCCTTTAGAATTTGCCAGTCTTCCTACCTTGTAGCATTTTTGCCTCTGATGGTGTAACCTGAGATAGAACAGGGCCACCACTGTGCCCTTGTCACATTTAACTTTTCCTCAAAATTGCTCCAGTCTTATTTGTTTTAGGCCCAAAATAGGTAGTTGGGATTCATTTTGGCCAGGTTGAGATTCTTTGTCACCTTACTTAAAATTAGCGTGACCGTATGTCCAGGTTTGCTGCAGAAAACCTCAAGTTTATGCCTGTTGTCCCAGTGTAATTATTAATAATGCTTCTTTTCACTTTTCCATGGACAATAAATTATAAGTTCATCATACTTTTAACTGTGATTTCAGATGAATACAATACGGTCGTCACAAGTCACACAGCCACACGTGAAATCTGAATGATTTAGAAAGGCGAGTGGGACTTGTCAGAATTTGGCAGGTTAATCTACTGAGTCTGAAGTGGAAGAAATAGCAACTTCCTGATATATTTGAGGAGGACTGGTGCTAGACAGCCGAGGCCTCAGAATGGCTTCTAATCTTGAGTTAGACATTTATCTCAACAAACATTTGTTGCATCCCTGCTGTGTGCCCGGTGCCACGGGGAGCCACGGGGAACGACAGAGACCTGGCCTTATCCTCAGGATGCTGCCCCGAATTGCCCAATTAGGCCCTGTCCAGCCCATATAAACAGGTCCCTGCAGAACTTCTCTTTCATTCCGTAAACCAAAGTCGTAGGCTGTATGTTTATAGTCTGCAAACTAAGTGATATTCCAACCTCATGGCCTTAATATGCTCCTTTATTGGATCACAAATTCAATGTGGTGTTTCCGTGTGAAGAAGCCCCTGTAAGAACTTGGGATTCTCTGCATCAGTTATGCGCCTGCAGTGCCTGATGCCCATTGTACTAATATCATAGCAATTCCTTCAGAGAGACTGTCAGAATGTCCATTGTGATAAACGCTTGAGAACAAAACAAACTGGTGATTTACTTCCAAAACCATTCAAATCAAGTACTTCTAAAAAATCCTGACTTCTTTAAAGTTACTTATGCAGGACCTTCCATCGTTCCTAAACACAGCTGCTTAAAAACCAGGAAGTGAGGACCAGGGGCTCCCGAGCAGCCCAGGCCATCGTGATGAGGTCTGTTTTGGAGGATTCCGTAGAACTGGAAGGGCTAGGTGGCTACATGTGGCTTGGGAAGGCTAGAGGCGTGGCCAGGGCAGGCGGTCAAGGTGGATGTGGTCAAGCAAGTCTTACTGTCAGGGGGCATCAGGCCACCCGCAAGTTGGTGGGGTGTGTATGTGTTTGTAGGCAGGTTGAAGGGCAGGGCCTGTGTCTCCAGACCACCCCTGGCCTGCTTGAGTGCAGAAAGGTTTCCTGTGAAGCCCATGTGTGGCATCAGAGAATGAATTCAGGTTCATATCTCATAAATGGCTCTAAGAATCTTGATCATCTGGTTTTCTGCGCCACAGTCATTACAGAGATGGGGCTGACAGGTGTCCTGATAGATCAAGAAATTCCACCATAGTCCAGCAACGAGATTAGCCTCTAGTGTGGAGCTGACAGCAGCCAACAGTGACAGCTAGTAGCTTTACATTGTGAGATAAGACAGAAAGCGCTTAATAAAGAGCGAAAACCAGCCAAAGGCCATGCACTGTGTCCAAAGATGCCACTGCAGACCGAGTTGAATTTACGTTCCACGTGCAGTTATGCTTCTGGAAAAATATCTTGTGTGGAATATCTCATTTTTCAACATTGTAGATGACTGAGATTAAGCGTTTATTGTAGACAAGTCATCTGTTTTCTCTCCAAGTTAGTTCTTATGTCTAAACACAACCAGAAATTCACATTTAACTCTGAAGTCTGGGGGGTTTTGAGTTTGTTTTGTTGTTGTTGTTGTTGTTGATTGTTTTATTTTTTCTGGTTGATTTTCAAGGGACCAACTTTTGTTTTTTAATTTTAGGCCTGTGAGGGATGCGGCTAAGGCTCTGACTTTTTCTTGCATATGTAGAACATTAAGGACCCTTCTTTTTCCTCTCAACACCAAACGGCTTTCTGAATGTGCGCTGCTTAATTGTCTTTTTCATTTGAAAACACTTTGAAGTTCTTCCAGTGTAATGAAGAAAGTTTAATTTTGTTGAATAAAAACAGTAGCAAGTCTGTTTTACTTGCTGAGTAAACTAAGTGCAAAGATTGTTCCATGTAAAACTTGCAGTGCTATGGCATGTTAAAAGCATGGGCCTCTGAGGTTGACCCGATTCAAATCCAGTATCTCCCATATGGAACAGCACTGAGACGGCGGGGAAGACGCTTTAATTGTCCAAGCCTCAGTTCCCTCGTGTGCCAGTGAACAGGCGTGCTAGTGACGGGGCGTTCCGCAGAGAGCTCTTTGGGGACTGCAGGAGATAACATAGGTCAAGTGCCTGGCATGTACTTGAGTACTCATGACTATTATTATTCTATTTACGTGTTTCCTTCGAAGGCTCCTATACACTTATGTAGACTTAAAGATCCCTTTCAATAGCAGGCAGTGTGTGTTGCCGCGCCACGAGCCAGCCCTGACTTGAGGGCGGACAGGAGGCAGAGAATCACTGTGATGCCCTGGGACATGGGGGGTGTGGCCCACAGGGAAAGGAATATTCGGGAGAGATGAGTGGGTGACTGATAGGGAAAATGTACGTTCGACATTACCTACTAAAGGAAAAGAGCTTGGTGTTTACTCTGAAGGATAATAAACACCATAGCAAGCTTTCGTTTTCTGTAAAAAATCACTTTTGACCTTCGGTAACCCTGTCTGGAAGCAATCGTCCCCCCCCGCCCCCCCACCCGCCGCCTTAGGTCTTATATAGCTATTGACGAACAATGACTTGGGTGGATATTTCATTTTTCATTTTAGGCCAGCCTTATAGTGTGTGCGTGTACGTTGTATGTATTTCTGTCTGAGGAGCGAACAGAAGGTATCTTGTATTTATTGGATTTGATGGTTCTTCGAGAATCTAAATGGGAAATGGGTGTGGGTTGCATGCTGACTTGTTTCCAAAGTCCGAATATCTCTGGTCGCCCAAGCAGGCTCCTGGTGATAGCGCTGCCCCACTGTGCAGCTGAGCCGCTTCCCCTTAACGGGGAAAACTCTTGGCAGAAAGCAGTTTATAAAAGACACTTGTTTGGGAAAGCCCTGAACATTCCTTATATTCTCCAAGGAAGTTCTATTTAAAATGACCACTCTTCATTATGCTCAGCTGAAAATGTTCCTCCCATGTCGTCATAAGTGCTCAATTAGGTTGACTATTTATACACTTTAAAACTTAGCCTTGACCATGTTTGTGAAGTGTAAGGGGCACTAAGTAAACCTGCTCCTTCTTCCACTGCTGTGGCAGAGCAGCGCTGGTCAGATCGTGCACGTTTGTGTTTGGGGTGGGAATTCTCTCTCTCCTACACGGTGTTGCGCCTCCCTTGTGGAATGCACGTAGGGCCCGGAGGAGCGGGGAGCAGGGTTCAGCTGGAGGTGATGAGAGCGAGGGAAGCCCGGGCAGGTGATGTAGGCAGCGCCGGGAGCGCGTCCAGGGAGAGCTGCTGCTGGAAGACACAGCCCAGTGGCTCCCAGGCCCCCATGGGGAAAGGCGAGAACAGCGGCGTGAGGGCCGACCGCATGTGGGCGGCTGTGTCCATCAGGAGGTCATTGGGAGCACACAGTACAGTAAGCCTTGAGAGAAAGGGCTTGAAGAACGAGGGGGGCACAAGCTATAGATGTGTTTAATGTCAGCCAACAGATTATGTGTAGCAGTATTATCTTCCTGTTCTTCTAGAGGGAAGGAGCCACTCAGCAGCGGGGAGGTGGTGAACTGACTGTGGGAATTCTTATTCCTCTGCCTGCTTTTAAATGATAGTGCTTTAGCCACGATCCCTCTAGTTTGGAGCAAGGAGATAGTGTGTAATTTTTTTTTTTTATTATGATAGTGTGTAATTTTAATCAATAGTTTCCTACCAATCGAAGGTGGGGAGGTGGGCTTTCACAGGTAGCTGGGATAGAGTGAAAAGAGCGTTGGAAGTTGGGGCTCGAATCCTGGCTCTGACACCTTCCTTACGCAATCATCACACCTGAGACCGTGCTCATCCACGAGGCAGCCTTAACACCTGTCTTGTAAACATGTGAGGCTAACAGGAGGCCTTGCTCTAGAGACAGGCCTAGCACATGCTCTGCAAGCGTTCTGTCAGTGACGTCACCTCTGATGAGACCATCGTCACTCAGGTTCTTCCATGTAGCCAGCATGTCAGCATTAAACCCATGCTTTGTGTAATCAGTGTTACAAGCACAGAGCATCTGTGGCCGCAGAGTGTAGGAAGACTTCCACCATGGCCACCTGCAGTAGCCCTAGAACATCCTCAGCGTTAAGGACTTAGTACGAAACCATTCACTGAGCACATAGACACTCAGTACCCATCGCCTGTTGCAGGCATTTCAGTGGACACAGGTTCTGGTCTCCTCTAATGGTAAAAATGCACATCCCAACTTGGAGTTCAAAAAAAGTGAATGTGTCCTCATGCCTGTTCTGTGCTGCTGTGCATAGTGTTAGAAAACAACTTCAGCAGCAAAATTGACAAAAATGATTATAGTTTTTTACCGCCTGTGTATATTTGGCAGTTAAATACTCTGAGAGCTGTAGGCATCTGACCATCGATTGTCCCAAAGACCAGATGACCAGTTACCTAAAACGTCTCCCCTGCCCACTGCTCTCTAAAGCTACTGTGCTGTCCATGGTGGCCTGTGTGGGCCTGGATCAGCATGTAAAAAAGACACTTCACTTCCTGCTTTTCCTTTCCAAGAGGTTAATACACACACCGCGCTTCCCGTTTCCTCTGTATTTCACTGCTTGTACTTGTGCTGGTTCTAGTAATAGTCTCTTGTGTATACACATACTCTCTTTATCTGCTTCTTTGTTCTCTCTTTCCCATCCAAGGAAAGCAAAGAACATCCTGCCCAGCCTTCTAGGCATTCCCCCAAATAATTATTGGGACCTGGGGCACGACCCTGTACTGGCTTTATAGTTGATACGAGGTTGAATGAGACGTTAGTCCCATATCCGCAAAACTCACGGTCTCATAGAGCTAATGGCTTCTAAACCGAAAGCTATGGGACCAGGTAGAATGTCAGTGCCAGAGTGTGAGTCTTCTTCTCCCATATTTTCAGTTTTCAAATGAAAAAAAGTGCCTTAGTATAGATTTTCAGATGTTCTATGTCATTGTTCGAGATATAGTATAGAAAAAGGAAACGTTGTTAACTGTAAAGAATGGGTACGTATTGGTCATTAGTTTGGCTTTAGGCTTTGTTTACTTTAGGCACTGTCGTCTATTTAGAAGCTCTGAGTATAGTAGTAGCAGAAGGCAGGAAAGGAGAGAAGCCAAATATGTACCCCGTGTGTAGCACGTGACTCCATGGGATCCAGGTCTGGTGGCTAAGAGGGATTTACCTGCAAGGACAGTTCGTCTCGTGAGTTCTGAAGGTGGTAGCGGCTGTGATTTTACAGACAGATGGATGGCTGGGGGACAGGGAAGCCAGCCTAAGAGAACCAAATGAACCTCTTTGGGAGGGTGAATGTTTGTAAAGTCTGATTCCAAGTTTGCTAAGGGCAGAACGCAAGGGAAATTGCATAATGCCGAGAAAGGGAATGATGTAAATATAATGTGATGTGGTTTTAAGTGTTTTTATGACTTTATCCAATAGGTTGGGAAAGATTAAAGGCAGGTCGCCTATTAAAGAGTCTCGGTTAAGCTTTTTTAGAAAGGCAAACAAAACATTTTTCAAGACATTCTGCTTATTAAGCTTAGATGTGAAAGATTTATAAAAGGCAGAAACTACAATGATGCTTCATGTAACCACGTCCCAGAAAATCTTGGCTCTGGTTCCAAAAATCTTGAAATAAAATGTTTTCTGGAACATTAATTGGAAGACAGCTTGCTATCACCAAATTGTTAGTCTGCGGTAGAAACTCAAAACTGCTAACAGATGCACCCTCCAGATTTTTAAAATATGGAATTATTTCAGCCAGCTGCCAAACCATTGATCTATATAACTTTCTTAAACTATGAAATATGCATATAAATCTCCATAACTGTTCAACTGAGAAAAAGTGTTCCTTTTTATACTATATACTGTAAACATCTGATTTCCAAACAGCCTTGCCTCACTAGAATTAAGCTATTTAAATTAACTCAAGAGTTTATCTAAAAACAACTTAGATTAAATTCAGTTTTTAAAAATTAGAATTTAGGTTGTAGTCCTTGACTCTGTCAGTAACTGTGTAACCTTGGATAGGTTTCTTAGCATGCCTGAGAAATTTCCAGATTCCTTGAAGTCCATGTCTCCAGTTTGTGCACTTAAGGTTAGTATCATGCACATATAATCAATATCTGTTGTTAGACTATACTTGGGAAAACTCCCCAAGTAGTATTCGCGTTAGTTAGTTAATGAGGTTACTAGGGCACTGGGGCTCAGGTCCACTCTATGCCCATTTACGTTAGTCATATTTGCTCCCATGTAGAAGTTGAAGAGGGTGGGGCAAGGAAACAGAGGGTCTTTGGGAGTTAGACTTCACTTCTGGACACATGTGCCAGTCAGCTCAGAGTGGGCGCATCAGCACAGACCCGCGGGACCATCAGTGGTGGAGGGAGCTCCGGCCTCTGCAGCAGAAGAAATGCTGTTCAGGCTGAGACGCGTGGTCACCCTGGGCAGCGTCATCCTGTCCCAGACAAATCTCATCACATCTGAAGTTTTAAATTCAGTTCCAGTTTCCGTACACTGAGGGACACATTTTGAGTGAGGGCTAAGGTGATCATCTTGGAGAACATTTGAGCGGTTTTATGGCCACTGGCTTAAGGGAAGCACAGTTGAAGGATTGACTGTCCCTTGTAACACCAGAGGGCACAGATCTGGGCTTCCTACCCTTGGAGATGTCCAAGTAGAAGCGGAAGCCTCAGGAGAGAGGCCCAGCCACTGGAGAGGCTGCTGGACACGGGCCACTTTCAGGGAAGTCAGACAACTCAGAGATCCAAGTAGGCATCCATCTGATGACATGTAAGCCCCTATGGGCTTGAGATTCTGTGCTTCTGGTTCTTTTGTACTTGCCTGTAGTTGTGGTTACCCAGTGCATCACGTGCCAGTTCCGAATTGTTGCTGTGAAATATGCGCTATTTGAGATTGTCTCCTTCTTGTTAGTTGTATGACTCAAAACTGACAAGTTTGGGTAATCTTGTTTGAAAAGGGCATCAATTTCAACCTGGTTCATTTCATGAGACCCATTATTATCCCTCAGGGAGGAATTTGACTGAAAGGTAGAGGGAGATACAATGAAACTGCAGGGCCTAATCTGCATATCTACGCTTCTCCGTGCCAAAGAGCAGAGCAATTCTTACAGGTTAAAGTGAGCTGCGGTTTTTCCTTAATTCTTGAAAAAAAAAAATCATATAGGCAAGTTGTTAAGGAGAGACATTTTAATATATTTTGAATTTTTTAAAAAATTAGTTTATTTATTGTAAATGTAAAAGGAAAGTCCTTCCTTAGAACTTTGGGTGCAAGCCAAAAGCCCAGTGGCATTAACTGTGACTGATAAATGATGGCTAGGTTCCTGGTTCTGGTCGGTGCTGCAGTGACCTAAGATCAGATGTTTGTCCTTGTCCTTTTGAACAGGGGAAGGGCTTCAGAAGCCATGGGAACTTTGTTTCCAACACGTTCCCAGGTGGAGACAGCGATCCACCAGTTGCTCTGATGGGGAGTGTTGGTCCCCTTCGCATCCACACTTTCTTCCTGGTCACACATTCCTCCTGACCCAAAATGGACATGCCCTTAGAAATGAGGGAGCTGTTTTCCTGGTCACGGATGTACCTTCTTATCACAATTTGTAAACAGTGTGAGCTGTCGACTTCCCCCCTAGTAGATGGTCGGGTGTTCTTAAATGCAGGCGCTTTCTCCATCACTTAGGATGCTGGTTTCAGGTGCTGTAGGATTGGCCTGAAGCCTCTTGCTTTTCTACACGAAGCCGCTGCAGAGTGCTTTGCTCTGGGAATGTCGGGTGACCACTTCTCCATCTTCCTCCCCTTCTCCCCGCCTCCACCGCCCCGCACCCTCTCTCTCATTTTTCCACACTCCTCACCCTCTCTCTCACATTTTCTCTGTCCTAATTTAGAGAAAGCCTAAAGATCACGCAGTAGGAAACAGTGCCCAACCCCCCCATTCCCTGTGACTCTCTTTTTTCCCACCCGGTTTTCTTTAACAGCACACTTCTGTTCACTTGTCTATTTAATTCTCTCTCTCCGGGCATGCAGGCAGCCTGAAGACAGAGACGGTGCTTTATTCAGCGCCTTGTCTCCCGCTCCTAGAACAGCATGTTGGGAAGCTCGTAGTAATTATCTGAGGGAGACAAAGGAGAGAACTTGTAACGGGAGTATTCTCGCAGTCCTGACAGACATTTTCAGGTCTAGACTGCCCATCTGGCTGTGGACGTGAACACAACCTCTTATGCCAGCTCGGTGTCTCTGAGGCACCCACCCACTCCACTCCCTGGTAGGGTGCTAGGTAAGGTACAGGATGTCCAATTAAACTGAATTTCAGGTACACAAGGAATTTTAGTATGAATATCTCCCGCGCAGAATTTGGGAAGTACTCATACTAAAAATTACTTCTTGTGTATTTTCATCTGCTAAGTTTGACAACCCTACCCCCTAGGTCCCTGATATATATTGATTTGCCATAAGTTAGGATGTTTACGTGTTCTTTACAGTTCTCCTAAAAGAAATCAGCTCTATATCAGCCTTGCCCCCAGTGTATAGCACCACTGATGGAGCCATGGTTCATTCAGAACCTTCCTTTGAGTGAAATACATATGAAGAGTGATACTGATGTATGCAACGCACCCCCACCAACCTCTGCTCTTTTTCTCCCGCTCGACAAAACATATTGAATATGAGTGATAAGGACTGTTACACGGATAACCTTGAATCCTTTCTGATTGATTATTTAAAACAGGTAATTTGCAGATTTGGACTTCATTATTGTAACTAAACCTAAGACATGACTTGAGACACCTCTCTTAGCTGACTGCAGATTTACTTTGAGGTTGAGGATGGGTGGGCTAGATGTAGTGTTAAAAAAGGAGGGTTGTGGATTTTATTTTACTTCTTTGAAAGAGAAAAAAATACCTTGGACTCAAAGAGGACCTTTCTGAGGAGCTAGGGATGGCTCAGTAAAAGCTCACCTAACTGCTAGGACGGATGTCGTTGATAGTGAGTTGACAGTTTCATTTTTACATGTAACAAGACAGAATGGGAATCCATCTAACTCCACTGGCAGGACCATTGAAATAGATGAATGAAAAGCTTTTTGACAGCACAGAGGATCACATAAATGAGAAATGAGAATATCTTTTTCAGTTTCTAGTCACCACCAAATGTTTACTTGTTACTTAACTGTAAAAATTGCTTAGGCAGTTTAAGAAACATCATATCAGAGGTCTGAGGCACAGTTGGAATAAACCAAAAATAAAGAATATACCATAGTACCCACCGAGATAATTTTTAAATTATTACTTTGAAATGTAATTGAAGTATTGGTAGAAATTTTTTTAAAGACAAACCCTAATACACTACCAAAAACTACCAAATTATAACTTGAGTTTCAATTCTTTTTCTTAAATAAGAAATAAGTGAATAGACATATTTGTTTGGGTCTTTTGGTTGCAGTCAAGTATCTGTCTATCTATGGTCAGCACTTTTGAGATCCCTGAAGCATGGTTATTTTGAGTATAATGCAAACAAAAGAGTAGCATGTGAATGCCCATCTTCCTGTTGCCTGGGACCTTCTAGATTTATGTTATTAAAACCACTAGTCATGGGCTGCCTTCTCCCCTGTGTCATGACTCTGTGCTCTGTTCCGATGTGTTGGTGTAAGTCCAGCTACTACTGTGTAAACCTTGGACCACGTCTCTAGAGTGACACTCTATTAAGCATCCTGGGAGGTGTTCCAAAGTGTGAGCTATAGCAAGTTTAAAAAAAAAAAAATTGTAGTTTGTCATAATTCCAGAGAGATAGAAAGCCAGAAATTTTAACAAAATTTTTGGCGAATAGATCTTCTCAAGATGATTTGCTCACATGTGCTTCGCTGGCATCACAAACTCAGCTGTGGGTCATTGATGCAGAGAAGCACTTTGTCGGGCTGGGTTCGGCTTACAGCCTGGCAGAAGTTTCCTGGCACTTGACCTGCACCTAAAGCATCAATCACCACACAGCTGGAGACCCCTGTTGGGTTGAAATGCAGTCCTCTGTGGAGGCAACATCACAGGGAAGAGGATGGACTTTGGTTTCAAGTGTGGGTTCCACCTTGCCGTAGCTGCACGAGCTGAGGAGGTGACGGCTGCTTGAAGGTGGGGAGAAGGACCAAGGTCCAGGCCCGCCTCACACCTGGCACCTAGCACAGGTGACACAAACCCTCATTTCCCCTTCTCCCCGCTGCAATGAGACGGGTTTACAAGCCCATTTGGGCTCCCTTGCCAGGGTTTACAAAGGCTCGCTGAGTTCAAGCAGTCATTGAAGGAAAAGGATAACTAGTTAAGGGCAAGGTTGTCCGAAGAGGCTGGAGTATTTTCTCAGAAATTGCCAGGGAGGACACAGGCTTTTGGATGTGTTTAGTGGTAGGTGGCTTGAAAAGTAAGTAGCAGTTTCTTTTGAAGATGTAAAGAGACAACTGAATAGCAAACTCGTAAAATTGGCTGTCTCAAAATGGACATCATTTTCTTGTTGTGTAATACTTTCCTGTAAATAGTTGATAGTCGGGGCTCTGCTCAGGTTGTCCTGGGACCTGTTAGAATTTTGTTTTCAGTTCTCCTGTCTCCCGGCCAAGCCACTTATGCCAAGAACACCTAGCCCTGTCCTAACTTTCGATCAGATTTACCCTGCTTTGTACCCGTCATTGTAAACGGTGCTGGGTAAGTGCCATTCTTCTTCGGGGGCCACAGGGAGTTCATTTACTTTAATAGTTTCCTTACCAATTGTATACAAATGATAAAAGTACCTACAACTTGGAAGTTTTCTGTGGCCTGTTTTTCAGTGTATATGTGATTGGGGGAAAGGAGGGAGAGACTTAAAGAGAAAGAGATTATTTAGGATCAGCTTGTATTTCTGATGTTTGTATAATGACTACCTAAATGGGAGAGGTTATTTCATCTTGAATTATTATTTGTAAAGTGGATCGAGCTTTCCTTCAATACCCATTGTAATTTTAGGGAGGGATTCATTCCCAGGGAAACATTTCAATTTCCCAAAATGTGATGTTTGACGTTGACAAGGATCTGGCTCCTAAAAGGCCTAAAGAAATCTCACAGGGCCTTAGAAGATGTCAATCAAGACGATGGCCCCTGAGTTGACAGGAAGAGAGGTCCATCCTAGGGAGTCCTCAGGAGTTCTCGTGTGGATCAGGGGCAGGTGGTATTTGGAGCGCCCCTAATTTGACCTGATTCATTGGTAGCGCCTAAAATCGTTTCAGAACAAAGCTTTCCAAACCAAAGTTGTAAACGTTAGGTCTGTGGCTTTTCAGACTCTGTCTGTGGGGCAGGGGCCTGCAGGGTCCCCTCAGGGATGGGGAAAAGCCGGCTTCTACTCGGCATTCCCGTGTCTCACACGATAGACTCGCACAGCTTGAAAAACAGGAGACGGGTTACGAGCTAATACTGGGGTTCCTTGGCATTTGTGGCTCTAACGTGTCTGGTTTTGGCTGTTCCAAGCCGACTCATAGCGTGTAATAATCTGTAGTTTTACTAAGGCACAGATGTGAACAGCCTTGACTGCAGGCCGCGTGCGGGGCAGTGTGTCTCAAGTGGTGAGTGGACCCTGGTCACTGCGGTCATCTGTGTCTCCACTCGGCCTTTTTCTACTCATCACTGCATACCTGCTTTAGGGGGAAATTACAGACTATAATGGGATTTGTACTTTGGGGGCTTGTGGATATCTGAGAGATGCCCTCACAAATGTCTAACGTCTTCTGTGTAAAGGCCCAGGACGCTGGACAGCTGGATGAATGGGGGTGCCGTGGGCCGGGGATTATGAGACAGGTCCTGGGAGGGTCCATGTCACAGCCCCTCCTGAGCGCGTGTGGGGTGCAGATGCGGTGCATATCAGCTCTCAAACACTGCACGTGAAGGGACTTTCTTATCCCACAACCTGGACTTCATAGGAGTATGACTATGGAAAGCCACCCATTAAAAAAACTCTTCGAGCCCTAGTCCGGGAAGATCCCACATGCTGCGGAGCAACTAAGCCAGTGCACCACAATTACTGAGCCTGCGCTCTAGAGCCCGTGAGCCACAACTACTGAAGCCTGCACACCTAGAGCCTGTGCTCTGCAACAAGAAAAGCCACCGCAATGAGAAGCCCGCGCACCACAACGAAGAGTAGCCCCCGCTCACCACAGCTAGAGAAAGCCCGTGCGCAGCAACAAAGATCCAACGCAGCCAAAAATAAATAATAAATGTATTAAAAAAAAAAAAAATAATAATAAAAAAAAAAAAAAAAAAAAAAAAAAAAAAAACTCACCTCCCTTTCTATTCTGTGCCTTCAGATCTGCCCAAGCCAAGACAGATGTTCCTGAGACTGTGTTGTGTTTGTAGAAGAATGTCTATTAGTGGTTCATTAACTTGGATCATGTTTGGAAATCTCTGTGAGCTTGTTAAAAGAAGACACTGTGCTTTCCTGAAAACTGCTATTCTGTTAAAAAAAAAAAAAAAAGCAATTCTAGTGCAGTGTTTCTTCCTCATATCAGAGTTACTACTTGAGGCGCTGAGGGGACCTCCAGCGCAAGCTGATGTCGATTAGGTATGGAGTAGCTGGCAGGAGTCTTAGTGTGTCTTCTCTGCTCTGTGGCTTTAAGTGTAAACATGACCCCAGTTGTTGCGTTTGCTGATCCCGCACCTTGCCTCCCCGATGGATGCGGAGCCGCTCTTCCTGTCTTAGTCATTTTAAGAGCTCATGAGAGACTAAAATGAAGACAGATGGACATAACTCAGATAACTTATCAGAACAGGCATGAAAGCATTTTCCAGCTATGCCCCGTCAAATGCACTTGAGGAGTAATAGTCTGTCTTTTCTTTCTTTCTTTAATTTCGTTCACTTCCCTTCCTGGTGTTCTTTGAAACAGCCGATTCCTGATTTTAAACGCTTATTCTGGGTAAGGAGTTAAAGTGTATGCATACAAAGTAAAGATCTGACGGAGGCACTGCTGAGCCCACTCAGAGGGGCAGCGTGTGCAGAAGGCCGGGCGTGGTCCCGGGTGTGTTCTTCCTGGCTGCCTGTCCCCTCCAACCCCAGGGCCTTTGCTCCTCCAGGGCTTGCTGTCCCTCGGAGCTGGGAGAGGGTGTCCCTGTCCTGAGAATTCCCATGGTCATCTTTCCTGGGGTCATATGTTCTGGCATCCAAGAGAAGTGAGTGCCTCGTCATTTCCTTGACTAAGTCATATCAATTCTCTGCCACTAATCCAGTTTGCAAATTGAAAAAAAAAAAAAAGCAAAGCATCTGCTCAACTGGGTGGCCATCTAGTCTCTCCAATTGTGAAGACAGCTGAGGACACCAGATTGAATTTGCTTTAAGCAAACTGGATATTTGAAAATTGAAAAAGTGGATGATTGTTCAGTTTTCAAAAGTTCCTTTACCCTACAAAAAAGATGAACAGGAGGATTTCTTTAAACACCAACTTCTTGCAATACTCTAAAAATAAGATGTAATTAAGGTCCTGTGTTTCTAGAGCATACTTTATGCATAAAGGTGGTGTGCCAGTAAAAAATACTGAAAGTCTTTTAAAATTAACTTCTTAAATTACTAAAAATTTTTATCTGATGGGTTTAATTTTATTGAATACATACATGTTAATAGTTTGTGCTCCAGACTGGGGGAGGGGAAGAATACATCCTACTATGGATAGTTTGAACGTAACAATTTTAAAACTGACGGCAGTGCGTCATGTGACCTGCCACTCATTAATCTTACAGTATCTGTTCTTGGAAACCCAAAGTCAAACCTTTTAACCTTTAAGCTAGAAGGAGCGCTGTCTCAAGCAAGCTCTCATGTAAAATTCATGAGCTCTTAGCCTCAGCCCCCAGCCTAAGGGCCTCCAAGAGTCGAGGTGATTCCACTGCCCGCAGGATGAATGTCATAGGCTGTTTTATACAAGTTGTCTAGGAGGATTAAGGGTTTAGCTGGGTAGACTTTATACTTCCAGGATGGCTGCGTGGGGTTATTCCGCTTCCGTCCATGCAGACCTTCATTCAGCGTTGAATGTCCACTGAGAAGCCCCGTGCCAAGCGGCAAAGACAGGCCTTGGCGTTGCTCTTCTGGAGCGCAGGCTGGTCCTCCCGGCCCTCGCAGCTGTCAGCCCGCTTTAAGGTCCCAGAACGGCACCTTTGATAACCCGTTCTTTCCCTCTTTCTCATTCTGCTGCTTGTCACCTCTCCTACCCCCTGCCCCAAAGTTCAGGGTGTCAGGGTGTCAGCCTACAGACTTGTCAGGCCACATGTGAGTTGTTCACAGAAACTGTTTTTGTTTTTCTTGTACCTCAGCAAGGGCATAAGCTTTGACTTTAAAATATATATATACAAGTACTGATTCCTTGTTGCTCGTGGCGATTCTCTCCTCCGAATAGGAGTGGCCCAGAGAGAGAGAGAGAGAGAGAGAGAAGTGTTGGGAGGTGGAGGAAGAAGGGCGAGGCCAGTTTGGCTGCTGGGAGCAGAGTGGAGAAAGGAAGGGCCCTGACTCTGTAACGGCCAGAGTGGCGTGGAGCGTGTGGGCCGTAGAACCACTGGCGCCTCCAGGAGCAAGGCGAGGGGCTGTGGGCCTCTTTCACTCGCTTTTTCAATCCGCCATGGAGGCGCTCATAGTGCAGGGAAGGAGGGAGAAGACGAGGATGAGAGCAAAGCTCTCCCGGGGGTGTGGACCAAGCCTGGGGGCGGGGCCTCAACTGATGCAGAAGGCCTTGCAAGGAGGCAGCCGTCAAGTAGCGTGTTTTCAGTGGCTGACTGAGCAGTCAGGTAGAGAAGGGAGCGTTCCACGCAGAGGGAATGGCAAACGTCAGCCTCGCTCCTAAAACCCAAGTATCAGCCAGCATCTCTGCTCTCCCCTTGTGTCGCCAGGGCTCCTGAGAAGACGGCTGGCAAAGGGGAGTCTCCATAAATGAGCTCGCTCCAGCTCGCTGGAGGGTTCTGCCGGACCCTGAGACCCTGTGCCTCCCGCCCACCAGCGCACATGAGGCTGGATCTCAGCACCTCTGGCGACAGCTCAGTCCATCATGGACCCGAAGTCTCTGTTATATTTGGATGGTTCAAAAGTCTGTATTACATTTGGAACATTCATGCCAAGCGGCGTAATTTTCCAGGATTTAGTATCTGAGAGATTTGAGTTAAATGAATAAAGGACGCCGTAGGGCATACAGTGTATGGTAGGACAAGAAATCTGAGCGTTAGCTAGATTCCCAGTCTTCGTGCGCCCATGGGCAAGTGGGAAACCTCTGAGCTTCAGATTTCTAATGTTTAAAAGGAGAATTTTGTGCCCTGCAATTCCCAAGGTCTGTTTTAGCACTAATGTATATGACCCTGCTTTCTATTATGTTGGAATTACATAGCTTCTTTGGGGAATCCAAAAATGGGTATGCACCGTACATGTGTAGGCGGGACGCAGGAAACAAAACGTGATCTCCATTTAACAGAGGAGCCCTGGGTATCCCCCATCGTAGAAAGGAACTTCCGTAATAGGAAATCGTTCCCTTTCTTTTGTTTTAATTACTCTTACACCTGATTCTTGGGAAGACCTGACTTCATACTGTTCTCATCTAGTGGGACATGGCTCCACACATTTGAAGTAGGTTTTTGTAGAACAATAAAACATTTAGCAAATTCTGTTAGAACATGTCTGCACACACTGCTACTTTTAGATCTGTGCCAGCCGTCCTGTTCCCATATGGGCTGACCAAGCGGATCAGCTGGCCGAGGCAGATGGGGGCCTGGCATCCATGAATAACTCTGGCACCTTCCCTTCAGCGTGGCAAGGCAGGCTGGCTGAGGCTTGGATCTGAAAGTCTTTTGAAAGGACCTGGTTTTTCTTGGTATTGCTCTATCTCCTCCCTATTTAGCCCACTGGTGGTTAATCCAATAGCATCAGTGCCGGGACAGATCATACCCAGGGTAGGTTTTCTTTCCCCTGGCTTCACACGCCTCCTCCTTTTGTGGAGGACAGGAGACAGGGTGGTGTATTCCGGTCCGTCAGCTTGGCCGATCGCTGGCTACTCTGATGAGACTTTTCCTGGGGCAAGAAATGAAGGTTAATGATAAAGGGCTCAGAGCCTCTCTGTAGATTTTGTCTCTTTCTCAACAGTAATTTAGAAGTGATTCTTTAAGCTGTAGGTAATTTTCAGTCGCTAATAGGTTATTTGGAAATCAGATCACATTTACTGAAGGAGGAAGAATGGGAAAGAGACCACAGAAGCCTCTATGCTGTGACTGACGTTAACCTAATACCTGTTTCTCCCTGCTGTTGGTTCACCTGTGGTCATTCCTGCCTATCCTGATTCCCTCCTCCTTCTGTGGCCCTGCGTTCACGGAAGCCTGGCCACTGGTTCTAGAGCCAGGTTTCCACGGGTAAGAAAGGGTGTGGCTGCTTTGGAAGCAGCTGGACCTCCCCTGCAGTGCTGGTCCCTGCCGGCCCCTCAGCAGCCGTGTGGCCTACGGGTCCCTGTATGGGGTGACCATTCTTGTGTGTGTAGCTCAGGGATGTGCGAGGAAAGGCAGATAATTTGGGCGTGAGGCACACTTAACCTGAAAGCCAGTCTCAGCCGCTTTCTAGCTGCGTCGTCTTTCCCAGGTTATTTAACCTCTTTGAGCATCATTTTCTCAAATGCAACATGAAGTTAATGAATCTGTCTGCTTGGCAGGGCTGTTTGTGTAGGTTAAGTGAGACGTGTACGTCAGTGACCTGGAAGCAGTGGGACCCCCCAGTGAGTTACAGCTGGATGAGGGGCCCCCCCAAGTCAATTTGCCTTCATTGTGCCCATTTTATAAACGAATAACTGCATTTCAAAATTAAGGACAGTTGCAGCAAATTCTTCATTTATGGCAACTTGAGCTGCAGAAAACTGGTTGTAGAACTTTTACAATTACCTTCCAGGTATTACTTCTACTTCCGGGCACGGCTACCTCTCAGTTTACTTAAAAAAAGTTTTTTCGTACCATGTTCTCATTGAAAAATGCCGTGTTTGGCCTCCTACTCGTCATTTGCTATGAAATGATAGCCCATATCATGGGCAGTTATGCAGCGCACTGATCACTGCTAACAAAGAGTGATCCCTGAAGAAGCGAGAACGCTCTTCACAAAACCTCTCTAGTTAAGGAGTTTGGAATAAGCCGTCCTGCCCACGGTGCCACTCGGTGGCAAGTCTCGGGGGGAGCGGCGGTGTCTGTCTTTGTGACTAGGCTGTAGACGCAGAAGCTCGTGTTGGATTCGCCATGTAAAGATGGGACTCCACAGCACGCGTAGACGCTTCTGCCCTGTGGTCCAGTGCGCACCACAGCAGCGTAGCCGCGAAATGAGCTGGAGCTGGGGAACCACAGCTGCCGCGGCTTTGAGTCCTGACTCTGCTCTTTGCTGGGTGCCTTGTAACACGGGGCAAGGCGTTTCCCCCAACCCAGCTTC
Organism: Balaenoptera physalus; assembly: GCF_965194825.1. Classification (NCBI taxonomy): domain Eukaryota; kingdom Metazoa; phylum Chordata; class Mammalia; order Artiodactyla; family Balaenopteridae; genus Balaenoptera; species Balaenoptera physalus. The sequence continues at coordinate 12,264,039 of NC_138888.1, read as the reverse complement.
TTTGTGGAGGCGGTTAGGTCTTGCTTGCAGGGTGTTCTTTATAAGACACTCAATATATGAGGGGTAAGAGTAGGAACAAAACAATGCAGGAGAGATGCATTATAGTAAGTAGTGGATTCATCGCTATTCAGTGTTACCAGCCAGAGGTGGCACCTAGAGGAGAAGGAGCTGGTCCTCCTTCTGCCCAGTGACTCGGTGACCCGCATACCCATGTAACGCCAGGTAGGTCCCCTGACCCTCAAACCTTAGCCACCTCTCATGTCAGCAGGGTCCCCATTATACGTTCACGCCAGAGAGTTCATACATGTGAAGGGGCTTTGAAAACTAAAGCGCTGTCCAAACGTGAGCTGTGCGACCATCATCTCTGGCCCTCTGTACTGTTACTTGCACGAGAATTTGATGTTTCCGTCTTAATGTCCCCCTTCTCCAGTGACGGAGCGGTTTACTGTACACGCTCCTGTAGCGATTCCATCAGGCACTTAGGATATACGCTATCACAGCCCAGAAAGCCACGGTCGTAAAAATACTTGCCAGAATTCCATAATAAATTTTACTTACTGTTTGTTTATTTCGAGTTCATTTGTCAAGACAGCAATCTTTATTTCTCTTACTTGGCAACAAAGAAACCCAGAAATGTAGTCTGTGTTGATATACGTGCATGTGTTGCTAGATCATTCTTGCGGATGATTCTCATTCCCCACCACACGATTTGAGTAAACTTGTGTCTTTTCCCTTTTGTTCCCCATTGGGGTCTCTATGCCTTTTATCCCACGAATGCTGGTTTACTCTGGACAGCAACCCTATTGTGTTACAGCAAATCTTATCCAGATTTAAGAAAATGGCTCTGTCCTTTTAGCACTGTAGCTTATTTTCATTGTCGTTTTCTTTCTTGAGTAGCTTTTATGCCATCATTTGAAGGATAAACTCATTAGCAAAGCAATTAGAATAATCCAAGTAATAGATGATATCTTGGTGCCAGTTTCGTTTTGTGTGAATCATTCACACATTTCACAAAGTTGTGTCTCCCCTTATGCCAAAGCCACAGTAGAAAGATGAAAAAATTATTAAGCTTTTTTTTGCCCCACATGACAGCCATGATGCCTTAATATATTTATATACATATATAATATAATAATGACACAATATAGTAGTACGATATGATATGAACGGTTGTTTCAGCATCATCTAAGTTTTACCAGCCTCCGAAGCATAAAGATCAAATCAAAATTGCTAAAGTTTTTCAATTGTTGAAGCTTATCATTTTGTTACTAATGGGAACTAATGGCCCGAAATTTCCAAATATTGAACCAAATTCCTGGTTGTACCTATGACAGCTGTGAAAGTCACAGTAAACTTTACAGTCCCAATTCATTATCATTTTAACAAGGCATGGTTAGGTAGTTTGCATAGTGGTTAAACGCTTCAGTTTTAGGGTCACACTTCCCGTGTCTAGGTCCCATCTCTGCTTACCAGTTTGTATGTCTTTGTAAAGTTATTTGAAGTAATTACTTAAACTAGTCCAACTAGTTGGATCTTAGGGCTAGGTACTGTGCTCTTTCAGATTGCGTCCATGTTGTTATACTTATTAATGGATCTTTCAACTTTTACATAATTATTTCTTAATTTAAGGAAACCAGTAGCTACCCCAAATAAAGAGACAATTCTTAGTTCTTAAGACACTAAAAGATGTGGAAATATGTATTTTCAGAATTTTACACCCATAGAGCTTAATGACATCATCATTTAAGAAGATTTTTATTGACTTCAGATGCTAATAGATATGTCGCGACTTCTCTAGTAGTTCAGCTGGTTCTCGTCACCAGTCTAAACTAGGATGGTAGGCACCCCAGGCGCAGGGGTTTTGTAAGCCTAACCATTGCCACAGTCAGAAATGGTTCTACCTGGGTGTGTTCTCTAAGGAGCCACGAAGGCAGGACCACATGGACCCATTAAAAGTTAGTCGGTGGCTTTCTTTTTAGACCTCATCCACTGAAGTCCTCAGTGTATACGTGAAGGAACCACGGCCCAGCAAGTTTAGGTGACGTTGTGAGTTACTGGCAGAGTCTCGCCTGGAGCCTAGGCATGCTGACCTCCAAGACAGGGGTCTCTCCTGACCCGTTCCCCCACGAGGAGAGCGATGAACACTCCGGTTCTTCCTGTTCCGCTGGAGGAAGGCATGGCATTTCAGAGCACAGAAATTCATCAAACATTGAAACATTTGCTGTTGTATTCACACCGTCTCTTCTTTAGGAATTATCTTGGAAAAAAAAACTAGGAAAAGTTATTCCATTGACCAGTGATGACCAGTTATTGTTCCTTTTGTCAACAGGCAAGATGATGAATGACGTTCTGGCAGCTTCCTGTGTCCCAGGCCTTGTAGACATAAGTGAGACGTGCTTCAAAGTTCCAATGTGCATCACATCGGATCTTGTTTAAGGAAGCGTTAAAAGGAACCCGCCGTTACCTATTGAAGGCTCTGTGCTCTCAGGCATTGCTTCTGATTGAATCCAGAGGTTGCAAGCATGCCTCCCTGTATTACCTGTTGGAGCAGGTTTAATTTTATAAATTTTAAACACAAACTCTATGAGTTTCTAGTCCATAATTGTTCTTTTTGAGGATCCACTCAGACGAACAGTATTGCATCTGTAAGAGATACACACTTCCACAGGACCAGCATTTTTTTTGGAATATAAATGGCAACAAACTCCAGCTGTAGCATCATCCTGTACCAGTGATGAAAAGGACAGATTGCAAGGAAACCGTTCGGGGGGAAATGTCGTGTTGTGTTGCAACTACAGATTACTAGAACCATAGCTTTAGCAAATCGAGGCTTTTTTCCTTGAACATGACATGCATAAACTGTAGTTCTTGACTGGTGGCTTTAATCCATCATTATTAGTCATCTCCTTGAACAATCTCAAATGTTGAAAGCCTTCACCTTTCATTAAAAAAAAAGAAATGCAGCTTTGAGAAAATCCAGGTTCAATGTAGTCTTCCAAGTATCTCACTTCAGCATTCGTGTCCTGGTCGTACAGCGGGTACCTGGTGGCAGATGAGAAGCCTAGTGGGAGAGGAAGGAAGGGACAATGAGTGGGTATATCACATTGTATCATCAACATACTTTATAAGTACGTTTCTTATTCGCTTCTTATTCAGGCAGAGATTATAAAAGTTTGTTGCAAGTATCCAGACCAGGATTTGTGTTTCAGAAATTATCAGTGTTCACAATACCTGCAGGGAAAAATAACCAAACTCAAATATGAGCACTCTTTACACTTAAAAGAATATTTTTATCATTCTTTTATTTGTTTTGGCTCTGTCACAAATTAAAGTGCTTGGAATGCTGTAGTCTGTGGTCTCTTGACATTTAATCAATGAGAACCTAACACTTTCACAGTATGCTGCCACTTGGGACATTCATAATAAAAATTGAAACGAATTTTGGTTGATAGTCATTTATTTTGCTTTGTAGCTTAGCGCATCTTTTGTGGTTCACCTTTGCCTATCAGCCAAGCGATTTGTATGGCCATATATCTAGACATAGAGATATATACATAGTTAAGGCCTTTCACAGTCTCTCATCGAATCACTGTCGTTTTCTGTATTTTAACAACTACTCTTTATTTGTTGAATGCATTTCGATTATGCATTCTACAACACGGATTAAAAATAATTCTTGAGGATTCTGCCTTGGCTTTCGTCAGTTTCTGATCATACCATATTTTCTATTAGATTCGTTATAATATCATTATAATATATTTTGATATTTTCTATTAAATAAGTAGAAAATTAGAGAAGGCTGTGGGCAATCTGGCTCCAGCTATGGGCCTTTCAATCACATCTTTCTTGTTTGATTCCGCCCTGTGTGTTGTGTGTTGGAGTATATTTTTATGTATTCCACAATATTGTCCTAAGAAATTAAAAAACTCCAAAGAAACCCAACACGTGAGCCTGTGTAGAAAACGTAGACCTTGCTTGACACTTTTACTGCATTTGAAATGGAAATAAGAGCCCTTTCCCTCTATTCTTTTGTAACTAAACCTGCAATTGGCAGATACACCACTCATCCAGCTCCCAGCTCCCACCCCACTGGCATCCCTCAAAAAAGGAACAGCATGGATTTTGGGGTCAACATAGACATTCTAGTACATCTATGAGCAAATGACTTTGGAACTCTTCAATTAGGGGAAAGAAAACCTAATAGGAGGTTCTGGGTTCTTTTCAGTGGGTGGGTGGCAGGAGAAAGAATAGAATAGTGAACAAACTTAACAATAGGATCAGTCCTTTAGACTGAGTTGTGTACAGTGTTAGCACTTAGCCGGAGGTGCATTTCTGTGATCAGGTGTACATCCAGGGCCCATCTGTTAGAAGAGTAGTCTTTTTAAAATCCCAAGGCACCATAATAAGGGCAGAGGTTGATGCTTTTGTTCCCTGGATGAATTCCCTTTTCCAAAGCCTCTGCTACCTTCTCTCTGCCTGAGCATCTGGACAAGCTCTCTTTGTGAAGCAGCATGAATATTTAACAGTCCACACTCCATCCCTGCCTTCAGCCTGTGGCAAAGGAAAGCTTTCAAAAGTCACCATTCTCTAGGGACTTAAAACATTTTGAACTGGATTTAAAGACAGTATTAGGTGACTTTGACAAACTGAAGCTCTTTGGTATTTACACAATTAGAAAGAATCCTTGATGTGGGTTGTTTGGTTTTATACTTGAATTCTAATACTGAGGTCTCATTTAAATGAGATGGGTGGTCTTAAGCAATGTCTTTGTGGTTAATAAATTCTTCAGAGAGGAAAAAGAAAACAACCTAAACATCTGTTTCATAATGGTCCCCGCGTAGGAATTACACATAGATGATTACTTATATTCAAAGCAATTTGTGTTTTAAATGATTGAAGAACATAAGTAGTTAAAATGTTTGAGTTTGATTGTTTAGAAGAAAGTCTCTTTACGTTCATTTTAGTAATTTTCCTAAATTTGCTCTTTCCGCATCCATTTGTTAAAATTGGGGAATATTCCACACTTCTGTGGATGGCATCAAATCACATCCTTTTTATGGCTGGGCTGTCCTTCAGGGGACTGCTTCAAGATTACCAGGAAAGGATCCTGGCACAGTGTTTAGACTGGGGCATATTTACTGTTTTATAGATACTTACTTCACCCTTCAGCATCTGTGAGAAATGTTATGTTTACTTCTCTTATTTCTTCTGAGGTATACATCTCTTTCAAAACATTTTTTAAAATATCATAGAAAAAGACTCTACCCATGGGCTATCAGGAAATGAGATGGAATTCCCTGGCAGTCCAGTGGTTAGGACTCTGGGCTTTCACTGCTGAGGGTTCAGGTTCGATGCCTGGTCGGAGAGCTAAGATCCCACAAGCCATGCGCTGCAGCCAAAAAAAAAAAAAAAAAAAAGGAAATAAAATGAAGCTCATTTTCACATTCTTTTATTATTGCAAAAATAAATTATTTTTTAATCCAAAAATATACAAACAAATCAAATATAGACAGTTTAGGAAAGAAAATTGTAAACTAGAAAAAATATATATATATGTTATTATCTAAACTCTTTATATACAGGCCCAAGTACAATACTCAGTTATATTTTTCTAAAAAGATATAACATACATAATTTTTTATAAGAATAAATTTTTATAGTAAAATATATGAAATAAGACAAGTGAACTCAAAAGAAATTGAATAAAAAATTATTTTACAATAAAGACTATTATAAGATGACCAAAGGAAAATGATAAAATAAAAAATCTGTTAAAGGTATTTGATAAAAAGTAAGGAAACACTAGAGTCATTCTCACTAACAAGGCAAGGATTTTCACTACCATAACATTCATAATATTAATACAAATTTTAAAATCCACCAAAGGATCTGCAGCCTAGAAATAAATGTGGCTTTCAGCTGGCTGAGATTAACAGCTTGCATGGCTAGGAAAGAACCTAATACACCTTTTATAATTTTGCCTGGATGATCATGGGTGAGAAAACTATTCTCGAGTAGAAGCAATTGCTATTCCAAAGATTAAAAAAAAAACTAGATGAAGACTGAGCCAAATTCTCATTTTATATCATCTTAAAGGATCCTCCTGAAAGAGCTGCATTAATATTTAAAAGTCCCCCTCACAATGTCAAGCAAACAAAGAGCCACAACAAACACACTCAGTGGGCACCTCCCTCCTTCTCACTGCATCACTCCTGTCCTTTCATTACTGACAGGAAAAAGAAAAATGCTAAGGAGGAAAGAAAGTCATTTTTGCCAGAAATGTCCACGTTATCAAGAGTTTTATTTTGCCTGTGTAGACGTAAGCACATGTACACACTTGGCGGGCCTGGAGGCCATGGCAGAGCGACCCGGATCCACTGAGGTCACAGAGAAGCAAAACTTCCCAAGACGAGGCCTGGCCGGGGACTACCAGGAGACCCCGGGCAAGGAGAGGACATGCTGGGGTCCTGCCACTAGAGCTGGTGGGGAGATGCCTCCCCAGAACGTGGCCACCAGCACTAGAGATGGAGGCCCTCACCTGTGTGCCTAGGCCTGACCCCAGCTGAGGCCCTGACTCCTTCACACTATCTGACTCCAACCCCAAAGTTTGGCTTTTTACTAGAATGTTATACATTCGTCTCCAAATACTAATACTCCTTTGTGCGTCCAACGCATATTTATTTAGTGCTTACTAAATGCGCAGGACTGGTTTGAGATCAGAGGTAAAGCAATGAATGAAAATGAGGATTGTGCACATCACTCAGATCTGCATGTTAGAAAGGAAGACGGGTGTGCATTGTGTATTAAACAGAAGCTGAATGCAAAAGAGGCTCACGTGGGCAGGTATCAACCAAGTTTCCCTAAAAATGACTAGTTTTTTATTAGCTCGTTTCCACTGTAGAAAAAAGAAAACTTCTTACAGTTTATCTTTTTGCTGTTTTCTAGCCAGTGATCAGTTTATTGTTTATTTGGTTTTAAGAATCTTGGCATTATATTTACTTACAACAGTGAACCATCCCTAGTCAAAAGGATAATATTTCTAAGGACTTATCTGATTTCCGTGGCCTGGCAGCAAAGTTCCCTGGAGAGAGATTTTGCAAATAGGTCCTCTGATTGGACATTCCTCGCAACAGATCCTAAACAGGACCCCTCTTTTTTGAAATCCCTAAACTTTAGCAAAGAAACAAGTACCACCGTCCATGAATGTGGTCATTAAATTTGACACAAGAAGTGACAGGTTTCAGCTGTAAGTGGATGGAGGGAAAAACTCAAACTGCTCTCAGGCACAGTGACTTTGGCTTTACAGAATGACTTTGGAAAACTATAAATAGAATAGGAGAAGCTATTTCTACTATTAAACCATTCGAATTCAGAGTTTCTTGAGAGATCTCTCATTTCCAAAATATATGTATATTTAATGGAAGAAGGACAGACTAAAATGAGAGGGTGGATGGAATACATGGAAAGTTATTCTTCGCCCTCATGTCTCCTTGAGCCATCTCAGCAGTACACAAACAACAAGGCTGGTTTTCCCAGATCCTTGTCACAGTAAACAGATGCATAGAAGTAGGTTGACTCAATGTTTTCAGTCTAGTTATAGCATGCTTAGGAAGATACTACTATTAAAGACAAAAGAGGAAAATAAAAACAATAGAAAACCAGTGAATTGTGGATTTCATTATCATTAGCTCCTATCTTTATCTGAGGTAGAAGGATGCATCAGATCTAAGTACAAGAATTTACCTAACTGGATTATAAGATTTGTGATGTGTAGGTTTGCTTTGGGAATCCAAGGATTTCCATTCAGTGACGAACACTATAGACCCATGCAGGCAATACATGTTACTTAAAACAAAGTATTAACTCTAATAAGTATAAGCATGACCACCAACAAATCATTTGCTAATTATCCTTTCTTGGACTTCAGCCAAGACATAAGCAGTAAAGTTTCATTCAACTAAAATTCGATTTACAGTCAAACTAAAAGCAGTAATTCCTCAGGATGCTTAACTGGACCATCAAATTTTTCAAACAGGTTCTGCAAGATGACGTCAAAATAAACTCTTATTTCCTAGCATAGTAGGGGATTGAGGCTTTTCCAATGAACTCCTATTTTTAAGGAATTTGAATATATTTCTTATATGCACTAACACAAATGCCCTACTGGCTGTAACCCTACTGTTTTTGCTGTTGCCAAAGGCCATCAGAAGGCTCCTTACCACTCTGGAGGCCATGGCAGTGCCAGCCACAGAGCCTGCTGTACTAAGGACTAGCTTCTAACATGAATAAACATGAACTAAAGGGTCACTTTCCTCCCAAGAACGAAGCAAAAAGGAACCCCAATTAAAAGAAGAGATTTACATAGTGCATTTTTATTCAGCCCTTAACCATGGAGTCACTAAAAACCAGCATCCTATTGCAATCCTTGGTGCTTGCATTAAGTAAGTTTCTTCTCTTATCAAATTTCTTCCATTGCCTTTAGAGAAAACAGATTCCCTTATTCTGGTGTGTCTCCTCAGCTACTCTCAGCTCAGTCTTCAGTTTGCTCCATTTTATTCTTTGTTTGAGTTGCACTTGGCTTGTTTGGCAAATACTTGCAGCTGAAGATGCTTCCAGGCGCTAACACGGACGTTCCCAACCTTGTCTGCACGTTGAAATCACCTGGGCAGCTTCAAAAAATACCTATGCCTGCATCTTTCCCAAGAGATTGTGATTTCTAGGGTGTGCCCTGGGTGCTGGGAGTTTTAAAAGCTCTCCAGGGTATCCTCCTATGCAGAAGTTTGGGAACTGCTGGGCTAGAGGGAAGAAAGGAAAGGTTTGGTGAGCCTGAGCCTGAATCCTAGCCCTGCCTCCTGTTTGTTGTGTGATTTGGGGTAAGTTACTTCCCCTCTCTGAGCCCTGGTTTCCTGTCTGTAGAGTAGAGATAATCATGCTGGCAATTTTCTCAACTGTATAGTGAAAATATCATGTACATTACATGATCGGTGACAGCGGGTGTGATGTGTTTGGCACAGGAAGTGGTGGCTGCGGTGATTTATCCCGAGGGTAAAATAATGTTTACTCCGTTCCAAAGACAAGGAAATGCACTGTGGGTGATTACGTGATGGGCTTAATGAAAGTGAAAATAGGTAGGGTGACAACCAGGCTTGCTGCCACATGGGATGCCTTTTTTTACCCCCTAACAATTGAATTGTTCATCTATTGCTAGCTTGTTGGAGAGAATGATACAATGTTATACTCAGAGATAAGGCTATTGTGTTTATCTGTTTTCCCAGGGTGGGGTGAATCTACCCAGTTCTTTGTGAACAGGATCTGGTTGGCAGATCAATCTGAGAAAAACTGGGAAGTGGATGCTTTTGAAAAGGCCAGTTTGACTCCATGGGTTTGGTGGGCACATTCGCTGATCACAGCTGGCCCCTGCCAGGGACATCCCTGGGGACAGTTGTGACGGGAAGTAACAGGGTGGGGCTGTCATTGTCTCTCCACACCGTGCCTGTCACCTCTTAGGTCCTGGTCACATTAGAATCTGACACCTGATTGTATTTTTTAATCTAAGGAATCTCTCTTCCACTCCCCAATCTTTATTTCTTGTTTTGCGTTCATCTCAAACAAACAAAAATTAACTTCATTGAGAAAGAAAGGAAGAACTATAAACACAATATCTATTGGGATGAGTGTGGTTCCTGCATGCAGACTCAGGGACCCGGGTGGGGTGGGGATAGACTTTCTATCTCATTTTGCCCAGTGTAGCCCTGGGGAGGTGGTCTTTTGTGGAGTGAAGAGGGGAGGTGAGCAGTGTACATTCCCTCCTGATAGAATCAGAGGAAGATCGAGTGTCAGAGCCCAAAGGAACCTGAACAATCACTTGAACCCCAGGGGTTCCTAACTGGAAACACTCTGAAAGTGTATGCAACATCTTAGGCAGATGGAAATGTTTCTTTGATGGAGGCCATGGCCTTGTCAGCAGATTTGCAAAGAGCTTGGTAACCCTCCAGTACGAACCGATTTTACTAATAAGGGAACTGAAACAAAGAAACCTGTTCATAAGCACATAGGCAGTCACAGTGGGGACAGAACTCAGGTGGCCGTGTTTTTCTCCCAGCTCCACTCCCCAGGTTTCACAGCAAGTATGAAGCATCATCGGTGGGTGGGGGGGCGCTTAAGCCACAGGTTCTGCTAATTCCCCATTTATCACAGCCCGAGTCAGCGCTAATGTGATACAGAATGAGGTTTCCTCTTTCCTCTAAGCAGGGACGTTTCATCCCAAAGGCACTAGGAAGAAGGCAGGGCTGTTGTAGCTGCTGAAAATCCTCCTTATTTTAACCTGCAGTGAAGATTCAGTCTGGCTCAGAGTTTTAACAGGAATCGGGCCGTAAATTGGGGAAAGTAGGTGTCTTAGTCCGTCAGGCTGCTGTAACACTGACATTGACTGGGGGGCTTCTAAACAACAGACACTTATTTCTCGCCGTTCAGGAGGCTGGGAAGCCCAAGATCAAGGCGCTGGCAGATTTGGTGTCTGGTGAGGGCCATCTTCTCTCTGAGCCCTCATGTGGAGGGAGGGGGGAGGCAGCTCCCTGGGGTCTCTCGTATAATCTCATTCGTAAGGGCTCCACTCTCACAACTTAATCACCTCCCAAAGGCCTCCATCACATTGGGATTAGGTTTTTAACTTATGAATTTTGGGGGGACACAAACACATGGTAAATAGCAGTAGGCAAAGGCCTCTAAGAGAAAGGATGCTTTGTATTTCCTTTTTCTTTCTTTAGCATAGTTTCATTTTCACGAGGGCTCGTTAGCCAAACAGGTTTGGCAGGATGAAGGGATCTGACAACCGTCTGCAGGACTCTGTTAGACCCTGACACCAACAGGACCATCTAATTATTGTAAAACTATAATTAGAGAGAAAATGGTAGCACACAGGGCTCCCTTGTTGTGGTCTGAGCTGTAGGTGGAAGGATTTCTTGGGATCCACGGAGAGCTCCATGTAGAAAAGGCTTTGGTGGCACCCCTGCGCGCCCCCCAGGAGAGAATGCGATCTAGTGGTTAGCAATTCAGGCTCTGGAGTCGATTTGGCCCGGATTGGAAAACCCCGGCTCCAACACGCGTTAGCGCTTAACCTCATCTTCCTCTAAGCCTTCACTTCCCGTCTGTCACATGGAGACAACTGTGCCTGCTTAACGGGACTGTTTCGAGGACAAATGGGAAAATGATTGAAAGTGGATTCTGGGTCTGACAGATCCCATCTGTTTACTCTGTTGAATGTATTCTGCATTGTGAAATTATATTGTCACTTTCATATTATTTAAAAAATGAATGTTTTAACTGCACTGGGAAGGAATCATTCCTGATCGTTCAAGTTTTAAGTTGATGATGAAAATAAGGGACTCTTGAATGACCACCTCCTGTTCACCTTTTATTTCAGCTGCTGTGTCATATGACCGACCTCAAACTTTTCCTGATTTGTTTTTTATATTTCCAAGTCAGAAAAGGATACATTCTTGTTATAAGTTATTCTCACAAGCATAGAAATTTATAGAGTCAAAGATGACTAGTCCATATTTTTCTAAAACAGCTGCTAATAAACTTTCTAGGTAGATTGGTCTGGGTGAGCCCTCCATGTGGAAAAGCGTAGAAAATGTCTTTGATGTGCATTATTTTTACACATGCCTACTGACCTAGCCTCATCCTGGTTTTCTTGTGACAAATGTTTGAGGAGTTTTGCACTCCAGGAAACAGTATTTTGACAGGATTATTTCCTGCTTTAGAAAGTTTCATAGCTGCTCTAGTGGTGTTGAGCACAGGAGGTGGAGTTTGGCGGGAAAGGAAGACCCACGTCCCATGTGGGGACGTGGAAGGAAGGAGAGGAGAGATGCAGACTCTTCTGGGGGACAGAGAGTCCTCACGGAGGCAGAGAATTTGGTACTGTGTTGCTGGAGACCAGTAGGTGCCCACTGATGCTATGGTGCTGGGGTCTAAGACCAGGCTGACCCCAGAGAGGGCAGGGCTGCTGCCAGCATGGCCTGTGCCTTGTGCAGATTGCAGAAGGGGCCCCCTTTGCCCCGAGGTCACACAGCACAGAGAGAGGAACAGAGCTGGATTTCAGCCCTTGCGCACCCCTTCACAGATGCTCTTGTGCAGTATGCAACGTGTGCAACTGTGCTCAGCAGCTCGGTGACAGATGCAGGAGTCCAGTCACCCCCGCAGCCAGGAAGAACGAAGGTAGTACTGAGGCGCAGGCTCCTCCTCACTTAGACCCAGGTGTTGGAGGGATGTGGATGGTGGAGACGGTGCTGGGAGATGGAGAGGTTAAGGATCTTCCTTTTCAGAATCTGGAGAGCATCTCCATCAAGCTTCTCCATGGCTTTGTGGTCATTCGCAGCCTCTGTCGTCCCCCCTACCAGCTGCCCTCTCACATTCTTCCCTCAGCCAGGCTCTGCTCCCCTCCTCATTCTAAGGCCCCTCACTCCCTTCCCTGGCCCCTAGGATTGTGACCTTGGCTGCGAACAGCCATAGCTGTCGTACAAACACACACACATCACACACGGAGACACCCCCCGACACACACCCGTTCCCATTGCTCTTAAGAATAAAACCCGGATCCCTAATGTGTCCTGCACTGGCCTGCGGTGACCTGCCCCGACCCTGCGTGCCTCCCAGCCACCCCCCGCCCCGAGCTTGAGCTGCACCCGTGTCCTCTATCCTGCCAAGATGCCGTACCCTGAGGGCTGTGTCAAGGCTTTATTTTGAAGGCTCCCAGCTGATATATCTAACACTCAGATGCACCCGCATGCCACATTAAATATTTTTTGGTGCAAATAACATTTTTTTTTTTTTTAAGTTTTATTTATTTATTTATTTATTTATGGCTCTGTTGGGTCTTCGTTTCTGTGCGAGGGCTTTCTCTAGTTGTAGCAAGCGGGGGCCACTCTTCATCGCGGTGCATGGGCCTCTCACTATCGCGGCCTCTCTTGTTGCGGAGCACAGGCTACAGACGTGCAGGCTCAGTAGCTGTGGCTCACGGGCTTAGTTGCTCCGCGGCATGTGGGATCTTCCCAGACCAGGGCTCGAACCCGTGTCCCCTGCATTAGCAGGCAGATTCTCAACCACTCTGCCACCAGGGAAGTCCGGTGCAAATAATATTTTAAAGGTTTCCATATTTCAAATAATTTGGAGATGATTGGACTATGAGTGACTCCTTTTAATTTGAACGCCTGTGACTTCTCAGCCATATTCCACATGATCAAGTAAGAGTATCTAAAGCTGCACATTTTCCCCAAACACAGCGAAAGATTTATGACCACTAGGCCCTAAGACGGTTGATAGCGTGTTCTGTTTTATTTGCATTTTACTAAACAGTAATGTCAACTTTGTAGTTTTCCTTTCATATTCGGGGGACAATGTTGTTTTCAGGCCTCACACCTTTCTCTAACGTCCCCCCACCTCTCCCCACCTTGCCTGGCCAACTTCTGCTCCATCCTCAGATCTTGCCTCAATGTAAACTCCCCCTGGGGAGCCTTCCTGACCCTCCTTCTGGGTCAACGCCTCCTGTCGCGTCATCTCATAGCGCTGAGTCACTTTCCTGCAGAGCACGTCCTCAGACTTTCGTTTCAGGACCATCTGTGTGACCTGCTCTTCAGGGTTGCTTTCTAGCACCAGGCAGACTATAAGTGCCGCTTTCATGTGCATGTAAGCGGCCCTTCCTCACAGTCTCGGAATAATCAGAGTCGGCCGTGTAAGCAGCAGCCAAGCTGAGTGGCATTTTCTTTTCACATTCACTGGGCTGTCATGCATTTGCCTCCTGGCAACTTTAAGAAGTCCCACCATCTTTACAGAATCAACATGCTGGTGTGGGGAAGATTGGTGCAGTTTCCAGTAACAGAATGTAAATAAAGACCCATGGCAATTCAATGTTAGTATTTTCATGGAGCCAGACTGCTCGAGAGGTCACGCAAGCAAAACCTGTTCCAACGCCCCGCTCCCCGTCCTCTTCCAAATCTTTCCCAACGGTCTGGGGACAGCGCGTAAGGCACGCTGATCAAATTCATGGGGGCCCTGACTCAGTGAGATCCTTCAGAGGGCCTCAGTAAAAATCCAAATGACCTCAACTAGTTTATAAAATGTCCCCATAACACCAGCATGAAATTCCTTGGGATTAATGCCAGGTGGTTGGCCCCGCTGAAACCATTCCCCTTCCCCTCCCCCCAAAGGAAGAGGACAGGCGGGTGGCCGGCCAGAGGGGGTTGTGGGACCCCCTGGGGTGACTGATCCCGATAGAGACTAGCCTCCTACGACATGTGCTCGGGGATGGAGGGCACCAGTGTCGGGGCCGTCCTGTGAAAGGAAGCGCCCACACCCCTCTGCCCCTCACACACACCCGGCTAGTGACACACACACAAGGAACAACTCGTTTGTGGAATACTTCCTATGTGCCAGGCTCCCCACCGGGCCCTTTAGACACATTTTCTCCCTTAATTCTCATAGCACATCTAGCAAGTATTCTGTGTGTGATGGCATTTAGAAAGGTAGGATAATTCGCTTAATGTCACGGCTGGTGGGGCTGCAGCTGAACCCCGTGTCTGTCTCCCTAGATGTCGACCTACCCAGCCAACCATCAGGATCACCCAGACAGAGGCTGAGAGAAGGATGGCAAAGCTGCGGAGGTGTTTGGTTCCCCGCGCAGAGCCCGAGTAGGCCAGGAGCCTGGTGAAGGGGAGCAGGGATTTCATGCCCTCGGGCGAGTTCCCAGCCAGGATTAACCTGCTTCCTCTCCTGAGATGTTTTGGCCTTATATTTCAGCAGACTGGTAAAGAAAATGAAGAATGTGTTGCTGGTAAAAGAAAAAAATGTTCAAACCCAGTGAATTATAGGAAGCCCCTTATCATTCTGCGGCCTCCTATTTCAGGATTGCTTGTAACATGTCTTGCATCTCGAAGCTGCCTTGGCCAGACAGAAATGTAGCCCAGGAATTCCACCTGTGACTTTAGACGTGGCAGTTCTTGAGGGAGATGCTCAGGGAGGTGGGAACCAGGAACCAAAGGTCTCCAGTGGGACATCTGATCTCCTTCCTCTGGCAGGAAGGCAGGCTATGGGGGAGAGCGTTTCACTAAAACCACGAGAGCTGAAAAGTGGAGAGTTGAATGAGGTAGGTGGGGTGGAGGGAAGGGGTAGGACAAAATCCAAGTACCCGATGGGTCGTTTATTCAACCTTTAACAAATATTTATCAGGGCCCTGGGATACAGTCGTGAACAAACAAGCACCCTTCCTACATAGGACGTAGGTTCTGACGTATGAGCTACGTGCGTGGTCTGTATGTTCTAAGACAGAAAGCCACAAAGATGTGGCTAAAATGATTTCAGTTGTAATAAGTGCAATGATGAAAGTCAGAGTCTGAGGGAGAGAATTGGCGGGAGGGGTGAGAGGAGATAAAAAGTACTGCCAAGGAAAACTCTTTTAAGAGGTGACATTTCACCTGAGACTATAGTTCAGATTCGTTTCTAGGTGCGCCGGGCAGGCCCTGAGGAGTGTTAAGTGGGAGAATGTTATCATTCTAATCACATCACTTCTGCTGCCCTTCGAGGAAAAGAAGGAAGAGGGCCCAGTGGGAGAGCAGCCCCAGGGCTCTCCCTGAGGTTGAGGGGGCTACACAAAGACGAGAGAAGGAGAAGTGAGAGAAGAGGGTGCATGTTTTTGGAGGCAGCCTCAGTAGGACTTCCCGGTGGGCTGGGAATAAGGGTGTGTATGTGTGTGTGGGGGCGTGGTCAAAAGATTTCCGTCCGCATAGACATGGCGCCATTTTTCTGGGTGAAGAAAGTAGCTGTCTAAGCAAAGGGGCCCTGGAGTGGCCGTATGGGGTCTTGGAGAGCCGGGGGCATGAGAGGGCAGGATGCACTGTGGGTCCACTGGTCGGGGTGACGTCGGTGAACAGCAGAGATGGAAATTGGTGTGAGGATTAATCAAATGCGGAACGTTCGATAAAGCCATCAGCACAGCGCTGGGAGCATCGTGATGACTCAGTAAACGGGAGCTGTCATTTCACTAGGAACGGTCCAGATCCCTTGTAGGAGCCAGGACAGGATGGGCAGAATAGGAAAGGACAGGAGTGGGACCTGCAGGGCAAGGCTGGAGACACCCTATAAACGCCATATGTCCTCTTGGGGTCACCAAGGGAAACCCAGAGAGTGGTGTCAGAAGGGAGTGGGTTTCCAGCCCTGAAAACCCGCAGGCGGGACGGGCACAGCCATCAGTCAGCCCTGGGAGGGTTGTGGGTCCTCAAGGTCAAGGGGTGGGCGAAGCCTCTGCTGTCTGACTTCTGACCGCAGAGCCTGGCCCGGCTCCTGATGCCCTTGGGTACGTGGCCCTCGGCAGCAGCAAATCCCCTCCCTCGTGCTTATCCTCCTTCCCGTGGAGAAGGT
This sequence comes from Balaenoptera physalus, assembly GCF_965194825.1. Taxonomy (NCBI): domain Eukaryota; kingdom Metazoa; phylum Chordata; class Mammalia; order Artiodactyla; family Balaenopteridae; genus Balaenoptera; species Balaenoptera physalus. Next base: position 12,247,626 of record NC_138888.1, on the reverse strand, counting down.
CCCCTCCAGCCCCCATGGTTTCTGCCGTTCCCCTTTCCATCTGGTCCCCCCTTCACCTCCCCACGGGGTCTGGTCTGGCCCATCCACTCAGTCACGACGTGCTGAGAACACAGCTCAGTGACGTGATTAGCAGGTGAGAGCCCGGGACCAAATGTTTTCCTGCCATCCCGACTCTTTCTGTGCCCAAAAAATACACTCAAGTTTTAAATGTTCCCTGTTTCAGACTTATAAACGGAAAGGGGACCTCGATGTCAAGTCTGCACTCTCAAACTAAATTCCCACTGACTTGAAGCAGGTGTCTGACCTGAATAAGCTCCGTGGAGTCAGACCTCATAGGGAAGAACACTGATATTAGGACTCCATAGTGCCCGTCTTCTTATCAGAAAATGACGGGAATTCTGTTTCCCTATTTCATAGGATGTGAGCTGTAATTATTGAAAGCTAATGCTTTTAAAAACCGGAACTTGAGATTTCCCAGGGGATGCTTTTAAACTCAGGCTGTTCTAACACAGACACACATGTCCACACACACACACTCTCATTCCTTTTCAGACCACGCACATCTCCACAAGGTTCACTGACCATCCTAATGAAAACAGCTCACGGTGGCCGTGACCTTGCAGAAACAAAGGCCAGAGCCGCAGGCTTTAAGTAGTGTGTTCCTGATTTTAAAAGCTGCCTGCTTATGACCTTCCTTTCTAAGTTTTCCATCGAGGACAAGTCAAGATTTGAAAAGATGTCATGGTGGGGCAGTTGGGAAATGCGATGTGTGGCTTCTGTTTTCACTGTGGGGACATTCCCAGGCTTTCCTGGGTCCCAAGAGGCAGGTGGGAAAGGACACAGCCTGCCCCTGTCACAGCCCATCCTTCACAGGACAGGAAGCCCAGCCTGCCCCTGGGTCCCTGCTTCCCTGACACAACTGGAAGTCTCTCACCTTTAAAGCCTGGGGAACCAGGTGGGCCCGGGGGTGTGGTACCTGCTCTGAAGGGAGGGACATCGGGGGAGTCAGGGTGCCCCATATGGGCAACATCTCGTGCCCCTGGAAGGTTCTGACCATCCTCCTTGCACGCCCGCTCCCCAAGTGAAGACTTCCATGTTGAAGGCACTTTGAAAGGCCATCAGGGTGAAGCTGAAAAGACGTTTTACAAAACCCTACCCGGGATGGGGGCATTTTCCTGATGTTCTTAGGGCAGCACGTCACACTTTTTTCCCATCTACTTAATGGCAAAGGGGAAAAAGTAAATCCCCATCTTCTGGGGGCCAAGGGCACAGCTGTGGTCATCACACACGTTGAAATAGCTTGTTTTATCACAAAAGTCCTGTGTGATCATAAAAACATGTGCAAACTTTGCACTTTATTCCAGCAAGTAGGTTTGATTTAGTACACAAGTCTTGGGTTGTACTATGTCAAACTACCTAACTCTCCGACCACACCTCCCCTTCGTCTTTAAATTTAATCTGTTGGAAACCGAGATCATTATCTTCCTGCCTCTTGTTCCTTCTTGTTTTCCCAAGACTGTTCAAATCTTGCAGACTTCCCTGCCAGTTTCCCAGCTTTGTTTGCTGTTTGAGTATATGGGCAGAGGTGGAGACCAAAAACAGACAAACAAAAATAAATAGGAGACTGACGAAGAAGTTCCCAACAATGTCCCATTGGCAAGTTGCATCTGCAAAAGAGTGTGTGTCACCTCTGTTCTAATACAAAGCTGGGAGGTGGAGGGAGTTAAAGGAACAGCAGCAGAAATTCCGGACAGAGTCTGTTCCTTCTACTTCCCAAGCATCACGTCAGAAAGCTCGTGAGAGCTTCGGGAGGAGACCCAGCGTAATACCCTTGTCAGTAAGTTTAGTTGAACCGTGAAAATCAGGCAGGTGACTTAACTGACTCTTCCACTGAACTGACTGTGCTTGTCCAAATATCCTCTGTACGCTGCCTTAAAGAACTTCATTCATTGCTGTGTGAATTTAGCAGATGATGCCCCAAAGGAAGATGAAAAACCCAGGGAAAAAATTAGTTTTCTTAGCTAGAGTAGGAAGTGTGCAATAATCAGGAATGCAAGAAGCATCCTGGTGATTTCTCTTTTAAGTGGTGTCCTGCCCTTCATCTAAGAGTCTTATAAATGGAGGTAATGGGGCACTTAGCACCCAAGCACTTCCCGTGCCTTGGGTCCTTTGCTAACAGTCCCCCTGCAGCCTGACGCTTCATTCCCTTCACACCCCCTGAGGTGGGCTCTCTTGTCACCCCCATTCTCAGATGGCTTAAGGGGATTTAAAGACTCCCCCAGACTCACACAGCTGCAGAGTGGCAAAGTCAGTCTCCATACCCTGGTCCCTCCGACTCAGGAGACGCGCCCAAACCCACACCCGCCATCTCTCTCTCTGGAGAAAACTTGCCTTTCTGCAAGATAAGGAACAATATTTAAAACCAGAACTCTAGAACCACATTTATCTTTCTGGTTGTTAGTGTATTTTATATTTAGGGCACGCATTTAGTGAGGCACTGTGTTTATTTTTCTGCCGGAGGTTATATGGTCTTTGGGGAGTTAGAATTACTTATAATAAGAAGATATTTACTTCCATAATTTAGCCAACAGAGCTTTTGGATTAATTTTATTAGCTCCTGAAGCTGGAACTGTAACAACCAATTCATACAAACGCGAAGTTTTCAGCATCTTTATAAAGGCTACCTCAAGAGGGAGCTCCTTGCAAGCCTTAGAGTTATTCAGTTCTCTCAGGCCTGAAGCTTGATTATAAACCGTATTTTCAGAGAATGGATTGCAATCCTGTATGAGTAGAGACGAAGTTCACAGAAGAGGCTCAAGGAAACAAAACAGAAGTTTAGGAATTTGAATCCTTAGGTGGGTGGCCATGAAGATCCAGGGATTTAAATTTTATAAAAATTACTATCAAGAGAACTTAAAGAACTTCTACAGTCTTTTAGTGTGTGGAATCATAGCACTAGAAGGGCTCTTAAGAAGATAGGGAGAATTGTTGGGACTTCCCTGGCGGTCCAGCGGTTAAGACTCTGTGCTTCCACTGCAGGAGGTGTGGGTTCGATCCCTGGTCAGGAAGCTAAGATCCCACTTGCTGCATGGCCAAAAAAAGGAAGAAGAAGAAGAAGAATTGTCTTTCCCTATTGATAAGGACTTTGGGGCGGGGAGGTGGAGGTGCAGGATTCTCAGCTCTGCTCAGTAACTGCTTACGTAGTTTTCTGTACTGATACAGTATCCTGAAGCAGAGGGCACCAGGGCATTTGTTTTTGTTCTCTATAAAGTTGTATTAGCTCTTCTGAAGAAAATACAGTGAGGCACAGTTAAAAGACAGAAAGGAAATGAGAATGGAAATCTATTTAACCCAGAAAGAAGTAAGAAAGGAGGGGCAGCGGAATTTTTAAAAATCCAGATGGGACCAACAGAAAACATATCAGAGTAGCAGAGCTTAAATCCAACCACATCAGTAACTAACAGTAAATGGATATAAACGGAGTAAACGCTCTAATTTAAAGGCAGAGATTATTATTAAACTGGAGAAAAAGAAAGACCCAAAGACGTGCTGCCTTTAAATATAAATACAGGTAGATCAAAAGTAAAAAGATGGAGTAAATATGTCCTACAAACGGTATGCTTTAGAAAGCTGGAATAGCCAAATTAATGCAAGATAGAATAGATTTCAGGATGATGAATATTATCTGAGATAAAAGGGTCAATTCTCCAGGAACACATAACAACCATAAATCTGTAAATGTCTGGTAACAGAGCTTAAAATATGCGAAGCAAATATTGACAGAATTTAAGGGAGTAATAGACAAATCTACAATCACAGTTAGAGGTTTTGATACCCCTCTGTCAGTAACTGATAGAACAACTAGAGAAAAAGCATTTCCATTCATCTAGATCGGCCATCCACCAGGGACTGAGCTGGTATCAGCCAATCGGTGCTCTGCCCTCGATAGGCTTTTATTTAGTTTCCTTGGCTAATATGAAGAAGCAGCTGTCTCTGCATCCTCTGTTGCCCAAAGGATGTCTTGAGATTGATTATAATTGCCGTGAGAGTGAAGCTGAGGTCTTTACCTTGGCAAGTGAGCTGGAGAGGGTTTCCTCATCACTTGTAGGTACACTTGACATCAACCCTGTCGTCTAGACAGGATGAGTTTCTAGTGAACAGAGTAAACTGCTTCTGCCCAAATAAGGTGAGGCCCCTTTCTCCAAGGAGCATTTTGTAACTGCTACAACACCAGCCTCTCAGGGAAGTGGGCTCCTTCAAGGGTCATGTTCAATGTTTGATTATGCTGATGAGCCCTGGAGTTTGGGATTGGAGTTTTACCTCTACAGCTAAGTGACACTTAAAGACTCATTCATTATCTTACAGCCACTTCAAGCCCAGATTGTGTTGTGCCGGGAACCACTTAATAGGATTATTGCAGGACAAGGAGCAATCTCACTCTCTGGGCTCCAGTCAGATCCCCCTCTCATCCTGCCACTTACCAATTCTCAGCCTAACCGTCTCCTAAGAAGAGAATTTTTCAATCTCTTGCAGTGATTGGAACTAACGGTTTTCCCAGCCTGCAGAAAGAATGGATTGAAAATTGTGGACATGCAATCAGGATAATACAGAGCAGATATTTAGGTTAAAGCATCTGATACTCCTGGATCACTTAAGATACGTGTGGTTTTAGAGCCTCGACTCCCTGGCCTGGTCTGAAAGTAATTCTTATTTTGAACTTAATTTTTTTTGAGTTCAATTTAAGCTTTATTTTCTAAATTAAGGGCAGTTAGAAAATAGAAGATCTGCTCTTAGCCAACTCTGTGGTGGCAATAAGTGCATTCAACCTCAGGTTGAACCAAGAAGCCAAATTAAAGAAATTGCACATGTTTGGTGGTAGGGAGAGAATATCCTAGATCAAAATTTTGTCAGGCAAAGGGAAGTAGCCCTAAAGTGTATTTAATAAATAGGGAGCTGGTTTCCAATGGGTTTTCATCTATAGACCAATAACATGCATTACATAAAATCCTACCCAGAGCAGGAGAAAGTCAGAAAAACATTAGGGACTAATCCATGGAAAAGAGATAGGACCGAGTATTCGGGCTAGTCTATGAATCTTTCAATCCCCTCTGCCCTGAGACACTCAGGTTCCCAAGTCAATTCTTTTATTTTTAGAATCAAGATTGTGATAAATGCAATATTTGTTTCTTTTGTACAGTACATTTTGCATCTATTGTTCTTTCCATCTGGTTTCCTCAGATAGGTGAGTAACTCTGCCTGATGCCAAAGAAAGCCTTTGTGTGCCCCTTCAATCCTTGCTGGTCCCATTGGTGGGTCCCCAAATGGAATATGGCATTTTTCCATTTTGTCTTTAGTGAAAGTAACAGAACATGAAAGACTTTTTGCTCCAGCCTCCTAAAAGGCCCTACCATTTTACCCTAACTTTTATTACTATTTAGATAATAAGGGGAAAGGGGGTGTTAATGGTATTGTTTCAGAAATATTCTGATAAATCGTCTAAATTATTTACTTTTCTTCTAATGGTTTAATTACATCTTCCAAAGGGAAGAAAGACATTTGGAGCCCATTTATTTTCATGTAATTGATGTAGGAAAGGGGGAAAAGGTGACACACTTTGAGCAGTTTAATCAAAAAAGAGCAAAGGGCTCAAGTCAAGTAGGTCACCAGTTATTGATTTTGTGCCCTTGGGCATGCAAGTCTCTTCTGAGCCTGTCCCCTTGTCTATAGACTGGGGGGTTCTGTTCTTCCCTGTTTGCGTCATGAAGCAGTGTGAGAACACACTGCAGGGGAGAGGCTAATACAGTGAGAGGCCTCATGGACAATCCTTATTTACAAGTTTTCATTATAATTTGGAACTTTTCTTTTCACTTAATTATCCCTTCTCATTGCTAGTTTGTCTGTGCCCTAATCTCAGGCCGTTATTCTTACTATGGCATCTTCTTACTTTCCTTTTTTCTATTTGCTCATTCATTTGGCAGATCAGCTATCGTGTTTCATCCTTATTTACCATGTAACCAAGCTTCATTTTCTATTATTATTTTTTTAAATGGAAGTATAGTGGATTTACAATATTATATAAGTTTCAGGTGTAAAACATTTTTACATTTTTTAAAGGTTATACTCCAGTTATAGTTATTATAAAATATTGGCCATATTCCCTGTGCTGTACAATATATCCTTGTAGCTTATTTATTTTATTTTTAAATAGATATTTATTTGGTGTATAATTGCTTCACGATACTGTGTTAGTGTCTGTTGCACAACGAAGCGAATCAGCCATATGCATACACATGTCCCCACATCCCCTCCCTCTTGAGCCTCCCTCCCACCCTCCCTATCCCACCCCTCTAGGTCATCCCAGAGCACCGAGCTGATCTCCCTGTGCTATGCTGCTACTTCCCGCTAGCCAACTATGTTACATTTGGTAGTGTATATATGTCGATGCTACTCTCACTTTGCCCTAGCTTCGCCCTCCCACCCCATGTCCTCAAGTCCATTTTCTATGTCTACCTCTTTATTCCTGCCCTGCAACTAGGTTCATCAGTACCTTTTTTTTTTTTTAGAGTCCATATATATGTGTTAGCATACGGTATTTGTTTTTCTCTTTCTGACTTACTTCACACTGTATGACAGACTCTAGGCCCATCCACCTCACTACAAATAACTCAATTTCGTTTCTTTTTATGGCTGAGTAATATTCCACTGTATATATGTGCCACATCTTTATCCATTCATCTGTCGATGGACATTTAGGTTGCTTCCATGTCTTGGCTATTGTAAATAGTGCTGCAATGAACATTCTGGTACATGTCTCTTTTTGAATTATGGTTTTCTCAGGGTATATGACCAGTAGTGGGATTGTTGGGTCATATGGTAGTTCTATTTTTAGTTTTTTAAGGAACCTCCATACTGTTTTCCATAGTGGTTGTATCAATTTACATTCCCACCAACAGTGCAGGAGGGTTCCCTTTTCACCACACCCTTTCCAGCATTTATTGTTTCTAGATTTTTTGATAATGGCCATTCTGACCAGTGTAAGGTGATACCTTATTGTAGTTTTGATTTGTATTTCTCTAATAATTAGTGATGTTGAGCATCTTTTCATGTGCCTCGTGGCCATAGGTATGTCTTCCTTAGTGAAATGTCTATTTAGGTCTGCCACCCATTTTTTAATTGGATTGTTTGTTTTTTTGATATTGAGCTCCAAAATATACAATTTTGGAGATTAATCCTTTGTCTGTTGTTTCATTTGCAAATATTTTCTCCCATTCTGAGGGCTGTCTTTTTGATGGTTTCCTTTGCTGTGCAAAAGCTTTTAAGTTTCACTAGGTCCCATTTGTTTATTTTTGTTTTTATTTCCGTTACTCTAGGAGGTAGGTCAAAAAAGATCTTGCTGTGGTCTATGTCAAAGAGTATTTTTCCTATGTTTTCCTCTAAGAGTTTTATAGTGTCTGGTCTTAAGTCTTTAATCCATTTTGAGTTTATTTTTGTGTATGGTGTTAGGTAGTGTTCTAATTTCATTCTTTTACATGTAGCTGTCCAGTTTTCCCAGCACCACTTATTGAAGAGGCTGTCTTTTCTCCATTGTATATTCTTGCCTCCTTTATCAAAGATAAGGTGACCATATGTGCGTGGGTTTATCTCTGGACATTCTATTTTGTACCATTGATCTATATTTCTGTTTTTGTACCAGTACCATACTGTCTTGATTACTGTAGCTTTGTGGTATAGTTTGAAGTCGGGGAGCCTGATTCCTCCAACTCCATTTTTCTTTCTCAGGATTGCTTTGGCTATTCGGGGTCTTTTGTGTTTCCATATGAATTGTAAAATTTTTTGCTCTAATTCTGTGAAGAATGCCATTGGTAATTTGATAGGGATTATATTGAATCTGTAGATTGCTTTGGGTAGTATAGTCATTTTCACAATATTGATTCTTCCAATCCAAGAACATGGTATATTTCTCCATCTGTTTATGTCATCTTTGATTTCTTTCATCAGTGTTTTATAGTTTTCTGAGTACAAGTCTTTCGCCTCCTTAGGCAGGTTTATTCCTAGGTATTTTAATCTTTTTGTTGCAATGGTAAATGGGAGTGTTTCCTTAATCTCTCTTTCTGATTTTTCGTTGTTGGTGTATAGGAATGCCAGAGATTTCTGTGCCTTAATTTTGTATCCTGCAACCTTACCAAATTCATTGATGAGCTCTAGTAGTTTTCTGGTGGCATCTTTAGGATTTTCCATGTATAGTATCATGTCATCTGCAAAGAGTGAGTGTTTTACTTCTTCTTTTCCAATTTGTATTCTTTTTATTTCTTTTTCTTCTCTGATTGCTGTGGCTAGAACTTCCAAAACTATGTTGAATAAGAGTGGCGAGAGTGGACATCCTTGTCTTTTTCCTGATCTTAGCAGAAATGCTTTCAGTTTTTCACCATTGAATATTATGCTTGCTGTGGGTTTGTCATATATGGTCTGTATTAGGTTGTCGGAGGTTCCCTCTCTGTCCATTTTCTGGTGAGTTTTTATGATAAATGGGTGTTGAATTATGTCAAAAGCTTTTTCTACATGTATTGAGATGATCATATGGTTTTTATTCCTTAATTTGTTAATGTGGTGTATCACATTGATTGCTTTGTGTATATTGAAGAATCCTTGCATCCATGGGATAAATCCCACTTGATCATGGTGTATGATCCTTTTAATGTGCTGTTGGATTCTGTTTGCTAGAATTTTGTTCAGGATTTTTGCATCTATGTTCATCAGTGATATTGGTCTATAATTTTCTTTTTTTGTGATATTTTTCTGGTTTTGGTATCAGGGTGATGGTGGCTTCGTAGAATGAATTTGGGAGTGTTTCTCCCTCTGCAATTTTTTGGAAGAGTTTGAGAAGGATTGGTGTTAGCTCTTGTCTAAATGTTTGGTAGAATTTGCCTGTGAAGCCATGTCGTCCTGGACTTTTGTTTGTTGGAAGATTTTTAATTATGGTTTCAATTTCATTACTTGTGATAGGTGTGTTTATATTTTCTAATTCTTCCTGGTTCAGTCTTGGAAAATTGTACCTTTCCAAGAATTTGTCCATTTCTTCGTGGTTGTCCATTTTATTGGCATATAGTTGTTTGTAGTAGTCTCTTATCCTTTGTATTTCTGCAGTGTCAGTTGTGATTTCTCCTTTTTCATTTCTAATTTTATTGATTTGCGTCCTCTCCCTTGTAGTTTGTACCTCGTAATCCCTTACCCCTATCCTACTCCTCCCCTTTCCCTATCCCCACTTGTAACCACTAGATTGTTCTTTACATCTGTTAGTCCGTTTCTTTTTTGTTATATTCACTAGTTTGTTTTGCTTTTTAGATCCCACATATAAGTGATATCATACCATATTTGTCTTTCTCTGTCTGACTTATTTCACTTAGCATAATGCCCCCCAAATCCATCCATGTTGTTGCAAATGGCAAAATGTCATTCTTTTTTAAGGCTGAGTAGTATTCCATTGTGTGTGTGTGTGTGTGTGTGTGTGTGTGTGTGTGTGTGTGTGTGTGTATCTCGCATCTTCTTTATCCATCCATCTATTGATGGACACTTAGGTTGCTTCCATATCTTGGCCATGGTAAATAATGCTGCTATGAACATTGGGATGCATATATGTTTTAAATTAGTGTTTTAGTGTAACTAAGCTTTAAATACAAAATTTTTGTCTCCAAAACTATCTTTAAACATTTCACAATAACCTTCCTATCCGCCTCCTGTTTTAAGGGATGAATTTTTGGGAATTTCTTGATGGTCCAGTGGTTAGGACTCCGTGCTTCCACTGCAGGGGACCTGTGTTCAATCCCTGGTGGGGGAACTAAGGTCCTGCAAGCCTCACGGTGTGGCCAAAGGAAAAAAAAAAAAGGATGAATTCTCCACATTTATTCTACAGTTTTCTAATCTTAACATTCTGTAGGTTTGCATCTGGTACTGAGTACCCAGGATTTGCTCTCTGGTTGGGGACTTGACTGACTCATGACTTGAGAACATTTCTTTCCCCACTCCCTTTCCTGGGGGCGTTGGCTACTTCTGGCCTCACTCCATCCTCAGAGCTGCTTAGCAAGACTTCTGTCTTCAGCAAGCAACTAGCACCCACTGGGTTCCAAAGCACCTTTTTTTAAAAAAATAAATTTATTTTATTTATTTATTTTTGGCTGCATTGGGTCTTCATTGCTGTGTGCGGGCTTTCTCTAGTTGCAGTGAGCAGGGGCTACTCTTTGTTGTGGTGTGCGGGCTTCTCATTGTGGTGGCTTCTCTTGTTGCGAAGCACGGGCTCTAGGCGTGCTGGCGTCAGTAGTTGTGGCACGTGGGCTTCAGTAGTTGTGGCTCGCGGGCTCTAGAGCACAGGCTCAGTAGTTGTGACGCACAGGCTTAGTTGCTCCACGGCATGTGGGATCTTCCCGGACCAGGGCTCAAACCCATGTCCCCTGCATTGGCAGGCAGATTCTTAACCACTGCGCCACCAGGGAAGCCCCAAATGCAATTTTTTCTGTTGCTTTTTGTTTTGTTTTGTTCTTAGCTTCAGATGAAAGTCCCTTTTCAAAGAATGTTAATGCTTGATTTGTTGTAAGACATTCTGGAAAGTAGTATTATCCTACACTGCTCTAATACTCTAGTGTTTGAGGGTTGGTGGCCTGATTCTTCTTTTGAGGCTCTGTCTCATTGATGTAATTCGAAAACAATTTTAAACCCACAGATTAAGAACATGTGTTTCTTCACGTCACATGTTAAGAGAGACTTTAATTCATTCTGAAATCTATACTGAAGAATATCTTAAAGCAAAATTGCAACTTTGCAGCTATACTAACTACAAATTACATCGAGTAGGAAGTACAGTGACCTGGAGAATCAGACCAGTGGCCCATCCAGCTAGAATTCTTCCTCGACAAAGGCCTCAAGTTTTTTATGGTTGTGCAGGAGGGTGGGTGGAATGGGGCATGTGATAAGGTGGAAAGATAGGTTTTCCTTCTCTGGTCTCAGTCTCAGAATGTCTGGAATGTTCTTCAAAGGTGGATCTGTCAGCATGACCTTTGCTAACTCCTTCTTGAATCCCTTTGTATTTTATCTGCTCTCTCACGGGACATAAGTTTCATATTTTTATTATCTACAGTAGCACAGTACTTCCTCTTTTTGTCCTAAAATTACCTCTTTCAAGCTTTAAGGAGTGCCCTCTGCCTTTAGGATTTGGAAGCGATGATTCCATCTGCGTTTTCTCCCTTCAGTTCCACCCTATCCCAGAGGCTTTGATAGTATCTGCTCAGCCTTTGTTGTCAAGACCGAGAAAGCTAATTTGGGTTCAGAAAGTGGAAAATTTTCAAAGGAGCCAAATAATTTTTGAGTCAGCGTCCAGTGGTCCTCATTGTTGCAATGCAGGAGCACATTGTGGCAACCGTTGACAAAGGGTTAAGCATCACAGACAGCCTTAATAGAAGTAAAAAAACAGGACCGATCCAAAACATATAACGTATACTCCAAAATAAGCCAGGCTTGCCCCTCTTAATGGGATAACTGCAGACATGCCAAATTCTACAGCTAGTCAGTTGTATACATATGGTAAAACTTTTCATACCATTCAATGTTTGCCTCAATATGATTTTAATTACATACAGATTGGGTAGCTGGAAGAAAGCACTGGAATTGAATAAAGTTAAACACAAGCCCTTTTATAAATGGCCCCAGTTTAGGTTAGAACGTATGCAAATGACCGCCGAGGACAGTGAGAGGAATGTGTGGTTTTGGGGAGACTCTGGGGATGGGAAGTGACTCATCTTCAACCTGGGGACCCTGTTGATCTGGAAGGAGAGAGTTTCCGGAAATGCTGATTATACTTCTTTTGAAGTTGGGACTTATGCTGATGCTTGCGCCTTTTTACTCAAATCCTTCCTGCCCTAGGACAGGGTTGTCTTCTGCAAGATGAAATCGCTCTCTGGGCAAACGCCGCCTTCAGTTTGAAAGACTGTGGCGTTGCATAGGCAGATCGGTAGTTTTGAAACTTTTTTTCCCTAATGGTACTTTCTTGGGCTGTGTTCCTCTTTTCTCTGAAGTTAATTTGACATAATGAATTCAAAAGTGGTGCTGTTTACTTCATTCAAGAAAAGAAATGGAGGCAAATTGTGCTTTATCTGGCCCTTGGCCGTGCAGAGGAGAAAACCACGGCTCTGGAATGTGCTTTTCTCAAACTTTAACAACATAGCTTTGGTTTTCCTCATAACTTACCAGAAGGCTTTGACTTACTGAATATCTTTTGGGTAAGCCACTCTGAATTCCAGCTTCTCTTTTGTGAAATGAAGATACACCCCACAAAGCCAATTTACTGAGGCTTCAGGACCCAAAAGCTGGCCCATCACAGACCCTGCACACAGGGCTGCTGTGACCTCCAGAGGAGAAAAGATGGAGTTAGTATAATAAGGAGTAGAAATAACACCCGGTTTTTTGGAGCCTCTTAGAATCACATCAAACCGTTTCAAGAAGGGGGCAAGCCTGTATTCTGTGCCTTTGCTGGTGAGATGGGAGGACCAGGAATTGAACCTGTTGCAGGAAGGGGGACACCCTTCCAGGGCCCGAGAGTGGGCTCCTGTCTAACACTCGGAAATGAATTGTCCAAGAAGACACAAGTACTGACCAAGCAAAAGACTTTATTGGGAAGGGGCGCCCGTGTGGAGGGCAGCAGGGTAGGGAACCCAGGAGAACGGCTCTGCCACGTGGCTCACAGTCTCAGGTTGTATGGTAATGGTGTTAGTTTCCAGGTTGTCTCTGGCCAGTCATCTTGCTTGGCTCATATTTGGTCTGACTCAGGGTCCTTCCTGGTGGCACATGCAATTCTCAACCAAGATGGAGTCCAGCGTGAAGGATTCTGGACTGTTGGCAGGACAGTATTATGGGCTGGCGTCTCCTCCCTCCTTTGGGCCCCTCCCGATTTCTCCCGGTTGGTATTCGGCTGCAGCACCATGTTCTTTATCGGGACCTCCTGTTGTGAGACAGCTCACGCAAGTGGTTATCATGGTGCCTGGCCAAGGAGGGTGGTTTCGGTCAGTGGTTCCCTAACGAACCTATTAAAGGAGCAGGTTGAGGTCTGGATCCGGCATGGAAGGTTCTTCTCCCCCAGTATCCATGGAAAAGGAGGCAGAGTGAAGGCAATCCCCAGGTCATGGGGAGGATGGGCTGCAGGACCCCAGTTGTTGGGGAGGAAACCATGCTCCCCACCACTGCCTTTGGCCAGGTGAGCGGCAGCGATTTCCGCCTGCCCCCCGGCCCCTTGGCTGATCTGGACGGCGGCCACGGCAGTGGGAAATGTCTGTGTCATGTTCAGCCCCCTGTCTTTGTATTTATGAATATTTGTATACAGACGCTAAGCTGCAGACATACACACTCTAGTCTAGTTTTCTATTGTTTGGGCTTCGGTTCAGTAACTTTTCTTGGAAAAGTCACCAATTTTAGCCTAGAGGGAGTTGTGGGCTAATTAATTAATCAACTAATTAAAGTTCCTCCGTAAGAACTATCTATGGAGTGAAATGTCTCACTCTGGGGGAAAAGACAGGGCTGTCAATGAACTAAATGTGGCCTCCAGACTGTGAATTTCTTGAGGGCAACCTTCACATCTTACCCTCTTTTGTGGGATAAATGAAGACCAAATGAATGACTCTAAAATTAATTAATTTCACTTGGTGGAAATGGATTTTTTAATGGACTCTTTAATAATGTGTTCAGATATATAAAAATGACATCTACCAGTCATATGAGTTAGTTTTTCCACATTTAGGAAGGAACGAAAGGAGAGAGAGAGGGAGGGAGGGAGGGAAGAAGGAAGGTCATTTGTACTTAATTTCAAATATGGATTCCTCATTTCTTCTTTCAAATTTACTCCAGTAGCCTTAATATATTGGTTCCAGGCAAACTTTACCACTTCTAGAAGCCACTTCCATGGAGCCCAGATTCTTGGTTACCAAAATCAAAAGAAGCAAAAGATACTGGAGTTGGCTGCTGTGCACAGCAAAGATCCACTGCAGCCCAAAGAATCAAGCTTGTTCAGAGTGATGCAGTCCTTTCCCCGTTGCTACCCCACTCCGTCCCCTGTTGAGACTGCAGCCCTTTGTGGCCTAGGATGAGCTCAGACACAAAGAAACTATCCTTCCACACACTAGGAAGCAGACAGGATTGAGGCCGGGGCTTGGACAGCACACAAGGGGTGACTGATTTAGGTGGGGTTTGCCTCAGGCCCTTCACTCTGAGGGCCAGTTTTCCCTGGCTGACCTTTGCCACTCTGCATTTAGTTCCTAATCCAGTTGTGTGCCAAGTGGTAGGTGAGGAGCTAGAAAAGCCACAAGTCCTTAAAATATAGGGGCTGCCCTCAAAGTAGTAGAAAGCACAGACATTTAAACAATGATTGCAGCACAATGTAAGAATTTGCTAGAGTAGAGGTATAAACTGAGAAGAGGCAGCCCTAAAAAAGAAGCTAATAGTTATGCCTGGGAGTATCAGGGAAGGCCTTACAGAGGTGGGGATACGGGGCAGAGTCTTGAAGGATGAATAGGGATTCACTGGGCAGAGGCTCAGGGAGGGCATTGCAAACACTGGAGATGAAGTAAAGATATGCAGGTATGAAAGAACCTGGCACATTTCTAAATAGCAAAAAATTCAACATGGTTGGAAAACAGGAAAAATGGGTGAGTGGGAATTCACTGAATATGAGACTGGTGCACCGGATTGGGGCCAAATTGCAGTTATGATGGTCGATTATAATTATTTATTTATACGTCTGTATCTCCTGCCCAGGTGTCTGCGCCCCGAGGTCAGGGAATGGGTTTTACTGACTTTCTTCAGTCTTCCTGAATCCCACTGTGTTTTTAAGAGGGCCCAATGAATTTTTATTGAATGGATGCCTGAATGGATGTTGGGTGGTATTGGAAGTTATTTTAGCCCAGACTGATGAGCTGATGGGACTATAAACTGGTCCTACATCACAGCAATTTGTTTGGACTTTACCTCTTGGGGAATATAGAGCCATTAAACAAGAATGATCTAAAGCTATCTGTGTTTGAGGAGGAAACTCTGGCTGTAATGTGACCGATTCATTGAGAGAGACTGGAAGTTGGAAGGCCAGTTAGAAGACTACCGTAATGATCTGGAGGAAATATTAGAAGGCCTGAGAGTGTGGAGACTTGAGAAATATTTATAAGGCAGTGTTAACATCTAGCCCAATTTTTGGTGACCAATGGAATGGGAGGGGGAAATCAAAGATCACTTTTGACTCAAGTGAAACTAAGTCTGACTTTCAAGTAGATTTATATTCAGAGATGAAAAGGAAAGGAGTTCCTAACACTTGGGCACTAAGCATAATTAACTTATTGATGTTGGTTTAGAACAATGAAACTAAGAGTTGACTAACCAATAAGATTTATGTGGACATAGGATAGAAGGAACTGATTTATATAGAATATGTAATATACATATTCATTTTGTAATATAAATAATATGCAAATACACAAGGAAAGAGTGTGTTCTGACATCATAAGTATAATCAGGGCTGCCACACGTGGCCTCACAGGTTGTGCACTGCACAAATCTAAGAAGCAGCACTAGTAATAGCAACAGGTCACCCTGTAAAGCTATTGTATGTCCCTCTTGGCCTTCAGCTCAATGCATTCACAGACTGTTGCTTTTAGCCACGAAGGAAGGTGTTTTGGATGGGAACTTGATAGACTTGCAAGGTTAAATCATCTGACGGGAGCCCTCCTATAGCCAGGTCATTCGTGTTAGGTGTATGTTGGGTAGGGGGTGTCTTTTCATGTTAAAAATGAGAGAAGTTTTTCTCCCTTTAAAGCACTTAGATTATGCTCTTATCCTGCCTTCTGACAGCAATGGGAGAATCCAGCGTTTTGTTAGTGGTGATGTTTTAAGGCCTCCTAGTGTGTAATGTGTCCCTCGCCATGGTGCTGGGCGTTTCTGCATCTTGTTCAGGGTGAGTAATGCAGAAAGCCACGTAGATTCAGCCTTTAGAAGGAACGGACTCACGGAAGCAGATGAAGAGAATATAGTTCCATATATTCTTTCACAACAATCACATGTTGCTTTAAAATTGGTGTGGATTTTGCTCACATGCTTCCGGGGAAATAGCTTCCAAAGGCAACGGACCACAGTGTAGCTTAGGCTCGCCCTCCGCTGTGGCATGGCCTGCCGTGGCCGGGGTAAACCATCACAGAACTTCCCAGCAGCCAGAGACTCTGTTCGGGGGATGCAGGAGGCTCTTCAGAACGTGTCAAAGAAGAACATCTTCTTCCACGTCAGACTGCCAAGGGCTCACGGAAGGGAAAGCAGCCCAGACGACTGCATTGTAGACAATCTCCAGGTACTCAGGCACTGGGGACCCAGTTGCCGAACTGGGGCCTGGGCACAGCGCAGGTAGTGTGTACAAGTGTACAAGGATCTGTGCTTCCTCACACTTATTCATCTCGTGGAAACATGTCAGGCTGGCTCCTCCAGGGCCCTGCATTTATTTTAAAGAATGTTAGAAAGGAAATAGATCGCTTACCATCTTCCTCCCTCTTTGGGCGTGTTTATTGTGATTGGAAGTCATTCTCGGCCACGTGGTTGTAGCTCTCACCCCACTCGTTGTGCTCCTAGGTTAAACAGCCCTCTGTGCAAATAAACAGAAAAGGGAGAACTGTTTTATTCAGCTGCAGAAAAAGCAGCGAAGTGAGAGCCTGGAGACCTGGGAGGGGTCAGCATGGCTTGTGCCCTCTGCTGGTGCTTTGCCCTCGCCCGCAGAGCCAGGCCAAGAGGCACAGAGCAGGCCTTCGCCAGCGCCGGCTGGGAGCCCGGACCCAGGTGCTCAGCAGTGAACGGGACTGCCGGCCCTGGATTGGTGTTTGCTAGAATTTACCTGGGGATTATCTTGACTATTCCTGGTGGGAGAGGAAATCTGGAGCTGCTCTGAACTTGATTAAAACCTGAAAGCAAGAAATAAAGCTGAAGAACTGGTGCCTTTTGGATACCATCTATTTACAAATTTCGTTCCAAAGCTAATAAAACCTCCAGCTGTTGGTACAATCGATTAGACTTACTTGCCATTGAAATCATTTTGAACACATTCTTAGAAGGAGCCCGATACTACCTAAGACCACTCAGTGACTGACACAGGTACACTGCACCAGAGCCCCTCAAAACGCGGCATTTGTATAACAAATGAAGGGAACGTAGGCTTAAATTGTCATTCCTTTTGTCCTACCAGACCTGGAAATAACAGTTGATTATTATATTGTTAGTTCCCTATTTCAAGCAAATGATTTCTTTATGTAAATCCCCCTTTAGTTTAAAAAAAAAAAAAAAAAAAGAGAAAAAAGGGAATTCTCTGGCGCTCCAGTGGTTAGGACTTGATGCTTTCACTCCAGGGGCCTGGGTTCAATCCCTGGGCAGGGAACTGAGATCCCATAAGCCGTGCCCCCCCCCCCAAATTTCTCCCCACGGATGGGGCTGGTACCATCAGAGTCTTCTTCCCGCCCCCCACCCCCCAAAACTAACCTCCACAGATACAGAAAACCACACAAATTGAGTGTACGGCTTAATGAATCACCAAAGCCAAGAAATAGAACTGTACTACTGCATCCCCCCAGCCCCTTCTGTGGTGACCACTTTCCTGTGTTTAACTTTTAATAGTTTTATCACTCAATTGTGCTTCATCTCTAGATTCAAAAGTTTAATTTGCATGTTTAAAAATATTTAATATACCTTTTAATACTTTTAAAAACTATAGATACTTCCTCTAACTCCTTATAATTTATCTATTGAATGACCTTTAAGTAGGACTTAAAGTATTTTAAATTCTACCAGCCACACACTCGCTCACAAGTTACCTTGTGTTAGCTATAATTTTGAGACTTTTTTTTTGCAAGCATAGTGATAACACCTAATCTTAATTGAAACATGGCAAAACCTAAAGATAGAAATAATTTAAAAGGCTAAGAAGCCAAAAAACTTCTTTTGAATCTAGACTAGCAATGGAAAGGTTGAAGTTGTCTGGTTGATGTTCAAGGAGAGCTTTTCATTCTCTGATACCATTTTGTGACGTGTGTGCTTATATATAATCATTACATTACCTATGATCATCTCTCTTCTGGACAAAGAACAGAAATCAGCTATGGCTCTGTAAGAAAAAGCAAACCCAAAACCAAAATCACGAGCAAGCTTAGAAGTTAAAGCGCAAGGGCTCTGGTGTGACAGGGGTCTGCCTTTCTATTCTGGTTCTGCCACCACGTGATGCTGGGCAAGGCATCAGCTTCTCCGTCTGTACGGTGAAGATCATATTCATTAATCAAAGACCATCCAGGGCCTTCCCTGGTGGTCCAGTGGTAAAGAATCCGCCTTCCAGTGCAGGACGTGGGTTCGATCCCTGGTCGGGAAACTAAGATCCCAGATGCCGCGGGGCAACTAAGCCTGCATCCCACAACTACTGAGCTTGCGCACCTCAACTAGAGAGACCACATGCCACAAACTACAGAGCCCACACGCCCTGGAGCCCGCAAGCCACAACTAGAGAGAGAAAAAAAAAAAAAAATACATGCCACAACTAGAGAGAAGCCCGCACGCCACAACTAAGACCCGACGCAGCCAAAAAAATAAAGAAAAATAAATAAAACTTAAAAAGTCCATCCATACTTCTGTTATGAAGAATAATTACTTATTAAACTCTCTGCCTTATTATTAATCTTGATTCTTGAAAATGTTAAATCTGAGTCCTTGGTGTAAAAATAAAAAGGTGTGAAAAACAGCATACTCAGGAGCCATCAAATGTAATTTCATTTACTTGTGGGTACTAATACTTTACATTTTTTACCTGATAATAGCTTATTAGCATTGATAATAATAATGATAATAATAACTAAAATGGGAATACTCGCAGAATAACATTTAGTTCATGAAATGCTTTCATATGAACTATCTCTGTTTTAATAGAATAAAAAATCCTACCCTAATTATTTCTCCTGCTTTCAACATGTGCTAGTATTCTCTCCTCAGCCAGTAGTGAAGAGGAACTTATTAAAGACGCAGGTGATGGGTGAAGAAACATAAAACATAAACATGTAGTAACGTTAACGCTTTTCTATACATTTCTGGGGCTGTTTATTTTGTACAGTACCCAGTGCTTGTCATCGTCACATAAGTCTGTACCACAAAAAAATATGGGTTAAATAACGGATAAGATAATTAATCTTGACATTATCTCATGTCATTGCTTGTTAAAAAATAAATATGCAATAACCAAGTCACCAAAATGACACAGTGAATTTAGCTGCCGCCCTGAGCTAGGTCTTACTGCATAGTCACCTAAACCCACATCAGAGAGGCTTACAACATGAGTAACTCAGGTTACTCTACAGGAAGATCTTTTTTCTCTCACCTGAGTCCATACTCAGACACCTGAGAAAGTATCTCCACGTGGCCATCCAGTGGACTGCCACAGATCCTCAACCTGTAAGCATGGTATCTAGAATATGTCCGAAGGAAGTTGTGTTAAAAGAAAAGAAAACTGAGTAACTGTTTTATCCTGCTAAGGAAGGTCGCAGTAACCTGTCATCCCAAAGGAGGCTCTGTTCTTGAGATTAAGGTCATTTAAAGGAAGCCACATCTGGCTCCCTGGCCCACCTTCCACACTCTGGAGGCTCTCCTACACTCTCTTCACAGTGGGATGCTGGGAATTGAGAGACCTTCCAGCAGCTTCCACAGTTCTAGCAATTCGGGCTAGATTTGGGTTCCATCTCCTTGAGGTTTAACCCCCTCTTCTTGAGTCTGGCTCCATTGGTGTCATTGTGCCTTTTGTGGCTTCATGGGTGCCACCTTCTTTCCCAGACTGTGGGAGAAGGGCCCCTACTCTGTTTTCCTCTCTAGTCCTGGAAACTTCACCCCAGCCCTTCTCAAGCTCTTCCTAGCTTTGAGCATTAGATGTGGGCATCCCATCCTCAAGAGACTTGTCTTTGGTGAGGAACCAAAATTGTCCCCAGCTTACTCTGGAGCTAAGTGCAAATTAATCTGCAGGCAGACGTTCCCTCCTGTTTGCGTTTACCATTTTGCATGACCTCCTAACAGAGCACTTGTCACTTTGCTCTATAACTTGACAGCTTTCACAATTTTTTCCACCATCACCTACAAAAGAAAATATATTTTCCATTGCAAATCAATGCACACAGATGTATATATATGACTGATACAGAGATATAGACATATATCCATGTGAGTTGCCTTACCTTTACTCCATGCTCTGATATTTTCCATTCTGTGCTATTCTGTTCTACTTTGTTCATTTATTTATTTTGAGTGCTGTTCAAGACCCACTAAACTGGTTTCATGATCTTCTATCTAATTGGGCTACAAGCTGCTGTTGGAACAACATAGTTCTGATTAACGTGCTTGACTCCCCCCTGCCCCATCCCTGCTAGACTGTGACCTCTCTGTGGGCAGGAGGCGGAGCTTATCCATTTCTCCTTTGTAGACTGACCACCCACCTTGGTGCCTGGCAGGTAGCAGATGCTCAGGGAAATACTAGTTGAACCAAAGAACCCAGCCTCATTTGTAAAATTTGTGAAATGGAGAGGTGCCCAGGCATACCTGTGGGACAGTTGTGAGAACAGAATGAGATCATGTATTTAAAGCAGAGAACACAGGGCCTAGTACCAACAGATGTTCAATTAACACGTGTTTCTTTCTGGTTTTCTCCAACTGGCTCACCCTTTAACTGATGATCTGAACTGCACTGCACTTTCTTTAAGTGTAATGAGAGGTTCGAAGTCCATCAGCCTGAGGCCTCCAGCCACTCAGCACTCTGAGATTTTCCAAGTGCCATGGAGCCAGGGACAGATAGCCCTTCAGGGAGAGCAATTTCTTCTAGGGTTTAGCCCAGGCCAGGCTCTGGCTGAAAATAGGGGAAGGTCATGGGGGCGAGTTGGTTTTGTCATACCCTAGTGGGACTCATTTCTCCATGAAAAGTGGAGACGAGCTCATTTTTAGAATTTCTTTGCAAAAATGAAAATGACTTCCGCAGTTTAAAAGACTACAAAATAAGTGTAAAATCAGCGTGAAATTTAAAGTGTTTTGTGACTCAGAAGTCTTCATAAGAGGTATTGTTTCAGAACGCCAACACCTAAATGAAGTCTGATGTAGCAGAAAGAGCACACTGGTCGAAGAACTTGTGGTTCGATCAGTAACTGGCCACTAGATTGTGGGTAGGACAGCTTCTCTGGATCTTATTTCTTCATCTGTGAAGGAGAATCCTACCCATTCCCAAGACTTTGTGATCACAAATATGAACTTTAAAGCCCTTCATTTTACATTCGCTGGATCGTATTAACCAGCAAGGAGATAACATTTCACTGAAAACGTATCTCAGCTGCAGAGTCTGAATCAAACACAGGACCTGCAACCTTTTCTCTTTATAACCATTTCTTGCTACTCTCGCGCAGCAATACTAAATGACGCTTTAGCTGACCTGATCACCAAAATGAAGGGTCAGGTTATCTGTCATCTGCATAAATGAAACTTCAAAAATCAGGCTTTTGCATGCATCGTCGCAGTAGTAATTTGTTCTGAACTGTACTTCGTCTTGTCCATGAAATGTCAGCTCTTCGTTTAATGCAGTGAGAATCGATCATTCACATACGAGTAATTTAACGAGCCCACTTGCTGTTTTCTTCCAGGACAGAATGACTCGGAAGATAATGGAGCTTCGAAGTCTAGCAGAATATGAAGTCCTTCCTCTTCGTGGACCTCGTTTAAATTTAAGGTCAGTAGTGAATTCCATTTGCTACCAGCTGGTCCCTGCCCTCTTCCCCAGCTCCTAACGAGCAGGCCGTCCTGAAGTTAGCAGAGCGGTTAGAAATGCCTCGCCTGCACTGGTATGAAAGTCAAGATTTTTTCAGATGTCTAGGAGAAGTAAAATGCTTGGTGTGGAGAGGTTAGCAGCGCAGTTCTGTGCCCCCAGCTCCCTCATACAGAAGCTTCTCATTCGCTCCTTCTCGGCACTGCCCCTCCCCCCCACAAAGATTCTGATGGAAAAGAAAATCAGATAATAAGTGGTTCAGCTCAAAAGGTTAAGCTCCCCGCCAAAAATGTCAAACAGGACTCCCTTCCCTTTGTTGTTTTCAAAATGAACATAGAGCCAGCTTCCACGGGGCACAGAGGGTGGTGTCACATTGATTCTTGCATAGAGAGACAAAGAAGATGGTGTCAAAAATAGTCTTCTGCTGACTCATTTGCCCTCTGTTGCTCGTGTTTGGCTGATTATGTTAACCTTCTGGTCAATCTCCCTGCCCTGCTGTAGTTTTACCACCTTCCACCTAAAATTAGATGCATGTCCAACCACATCACTCCCCGGGAAGGCCCCTGTCTCCCCCGGGATTAAATCCAGCCTCCCAGTCTGGCTTCCAAGGGCTTTGGGGCCCATCCCTACCCCCGTCCTCAGCCTCATCTCGTGATGCCCCTTCCTCACTCCCGGGCCCATCGTCTGCTGGGTCCCTCTGTGCCTTTGCTCTCGCTCTTCTCTGTCTGGCACGATCTCGAGCCCCCTCCTCCCCGCCTGCGTTGCAAGACTCACTCACGTGTCAGCCCATCTGGGCAGCCTTTCTGGGGTCCCCGGCACTGGGTGGCAGCCTCCTGCATTGTCCCTGCATGCACACCTTCGTTCCTACACCCACGACATCATGTCCATATAACAGTTTTACTTTTCTCTTGAAACATGACAGCGTTTCTTGAGCCATTTGTTAACAATGGATCCAACCAATTTTGTGAAACCACGTCAGATTATTTCAAATAATTTTTTTGAGTAGAAAAAATATAACTCCTTCCCCCCGAACAGGATGATCTCTGAGGTTGATTGAGAAGAGTGTGCCTCCTTTTCACCCATGTGGGGAGTAGCATTTTGCCTGAATTCCTTTTTTTTAAAAATTTATTTATTTTATTTATTATTTATTTTTGGCTGCGTTGGGTCTTCATTGCTGCGTACAGGCTTTCTCTAGTTGCGGTGAGCGGGGGCCACTCTTCGTTGCGGTGCGTGGGCTTCAGTAGTTGTGGCTTGCAGGCTCCAGAGCGCAGGCTCAGTAGTTGTGGCATGTGGGCTTAGTTGCTCTGCGGCATGTGGGATCTTCCCGGACCAGGGCTCGAACCCGTGTCCCCTGCGTTGGCAGGTGGATTCTTAACCACTGCGTCACCAGGAAGTCCCTGAATTCCTATTTTTGAAAGCGCTCTTTTAAAATTTCTTGTTATTGGTAAATATCCCATTGAACTGTTATATGAACATTAAAGTTAAATACATGGCTAATGTGAAAATGGTCTTCTTAGAGAGTTAGCTCTTTTTGTCAAATACGTGAAAAAGGCCTGGGTTCAGATGAGCTGAGATGCCTGGTCAGTTCTGCACTCTTTCTGGGCAGAGCTTGAATTTCAAGAGCTCCCCTCAGCCGCTCCCTCCACAAATAAATGTGGGGTGAAAACCTCGGTGAACTGAGGATCCCAGGTGGAGAGAATTCCATTTTTGTGGAATTTCACAGCCTGTGCTCACGGAATGGCATTCCTGAGACTGTTGCGTTTGGATAAGAAGAAAAATTCTCTGTGACCTTGAAACTTCCGTTTTGGAGGATTCCTCCTCTATGACTTCCTCGTGGTATTCATGGCTGCCCGTGGATCCAAGATCAACCATTTCTTCATGTCTGCTGAGGGACCGCAGCTTCAACATTTACTGTTTTGTTGCCACATTATTAGGAGCTGCCTCCTGGTTTGCACCGTAAAATTCTAGAGTGTAAACACTTGGGCATCTGTTTTCATGTGTGGCAGACTCACACTGTGGGTACACACCCCGCTTTTGTTACCTCTTTGAACTCTGAATGAGATTTCAGGAGTGTGCACCTCAGGGCTAGATCCCTACCTTTGCAATGGGCACATACCCTACTCCACCCAACCTGTACTTTTCCCCCTACCTGAACCTCTGAGCCAAGGGGGAATAAACCAGCACATGCCAGCCCCACCCTGGCCTACAGGCAGCCCTACCTTCCAGACAGACACGCATGTGCACACGTGCACATTCTTGCCTGCAATCTCCCTGCCCCCAGGCATAACACACATACCTAAAGGTTTAAGGCTCTCCTTAAACATGCACTGGATGGGGACTTCCCTGGTGGTCCAGTGGTTAAGACTTCACGCTCCTAATGCAGGGGGCCCAGATTCGATCCCTGGTCAGGGAACTAGATCCCACATGGTGCAACTAAGAGTCTGCATGCCACAACTAAAGATCCCACGTGCCACAACGAAGATCCCGCACGTGGCAACGAAGGTCCCACGTGCTGCAACTAAGACCCAGAGCAACCAAATAAATGAATAAATATTAAAAAAAAAAAAAAAGCACACACTGGATGTCCACCTGGGGGTCCAAATATGGGACGAGACTGCACAAAGGCACACCTTGAGTAATTTCTGAATATTCCTCCCGTTTTTCTTTGTATATCACCCCTCCTCCCCTCCCTTAGCCAAGACGTATTTCCATGAGGCTGTATTTCTCCCGGCTCCTGTCTTTCTTTCTGTCATTGTCTTTTCTCCCTGGCAGAGCGCCAGCCTGAGGTCTCCCTGTGTGGATGCCACTGTAATCTGTTTTTCCAGAGGCCCACACAGTGATTGTTCTGAGCCACTCACGCTCTGCCTCACCCTGTCACGACTGAGGCCACTGGCAGCAGACCTTGCGTCTAGATGGGAAGCCAGTCCCGAGTCCCATCATTACTTTATTCAAACCAGTTATGCTCTCTGGTACAAACAGTTCATTGTCGGCTTGAGCCAGGGACTGATACTGTAACATCAGTTCCACTGATCTCAAGAAGACCTCTTCAGCCTAACGCGAAGTGACCTGTTGAACCACTCTCTGAGAATTTATACGAATCATATTGACCCCGCAGTCATGTCAGGTTTTATTTTTTGAGTTTAGGCAAGTCACTGTGCACAAAAAACCATTGGGTGAGTGTGTGCACATTTGCACAAAAAAATTGTAAGTCATTATTGCAGAAAATCTGGGGCCTCACCAGTGGGATCAGAATTTTGAAAGATGTGCAAAAACATAGAGAAGAGTGAATAACCAAGGATGAACATGAGAAGGAATTTAGGACAGCAGAAGCCTTAAATGAACCTTGGTTTGCAAAGATGCAAAAGACGGTAAAAAGGACTTTTAAAACTCTCTTTAGGCAGAAGAAAGTGAGAATGGGGGCTAATCAGTGCCCAGCTGGAGAAATTGAGCATGGGGTGGGCTGCCATTTTTTTATAGATATCACGGAGGGCATTTAACGAGCAAAGGGGTGTCAGGATCAGGTGTCCCCTCCAGACCTGAGAGTCAATGATTCTATGAAACAGACGTTGAAATTCTGTATGAGGTCCACAAACATCCCCGGATGTGAACTAGTAAGGTAATTCTAGAATTGGAAAGGTTGCCTGCTGAAGAGTTATCAGTAATTATGGCTTTTCATCTAAAATGTTTCATGCATTTTCCACAATTACTGAATTTATTCCCAGGACATAGTTTATTCTCTGGGAGAATCCTATTCATTCAGTGTGCTCCACTGTTAGCTGATAATACTCTGTACTTAAACAGTCCCTTTCATCTGTGGATCTCAAAGAATTTTATAAGGATTCATTAGTTCTCACATGTGACTTTGAATTTGTCTACACACTTGTGAAATGGATAGTAAACAATTTTACACCCAGGCAAAGGCAGAATACTGAGATGGTGTCTTCTGGGTGTCCGATTGCTGGTGGCCAAGATGCCCAAATGAACTCCAGCCTCTTCCTGCCATTTAGTCCCGCCCTTTATGTCAGATCTTCTGACATTCAACTATCAAAGAAGGTATGAAATTTGGGAGAAATTCCCAGACTTCTAATCAGCATATGGGTTTGAGAATTGTGTATCCCGTCTGGCTTTGTCTTGTATTCTGTCCCACACACAAACTCACACACAAAGCCAGAGCTGTCTGGAAGGCTCTGGGACAGGACTGACCACTTTATTGTTGCCTCACCATCCCCCCTCACCCCCATGTCCCACCTTTCCAGCCCCCGTTACCACTTAACACTGTTTAACTAGTAACAGGGAATTCCTCAGGGGTCGGAGATGAAGGGAAAGCTTACCTCCCACCCCCTGCAGTTCTGACTTTGACACATTTTAATAGTTAAAATCTAAACATAACCTGATGCCTTCATTTCCTCCCCATCTGTCCCTTCTTAACCCCCTACAGTCCAGCTTGCATCCTCTCCCCTCTACCGGAGTCACTTTTTAAACATCTTCAATGACCTCCTTGTGGAATTCCACAAGACATTTCTTGGGGTCGTTCCACTTGACCTCCTTGATACTCTTGCCCACCCTGCCCTCCTCCAAAGTCTCTTTTCCCTTGACTTCTGTGGCCCTGAAATCCCCGTTTTCCTTTCCCCTCTCTGGCCATATCTCTTTCTCATTCGGAGGTCATCCAGTGCTGTGGTCCTTGAGCTTCTCGGACCCTCCCGTGGGATCAACTCTTGCCATCCTTATCTCCCACGGGATAGAGATAGCTCTCCCCGTCTCCCAGACTGAAAATCCCAGAGATCACGTTCATACTTCTCTTCCTCTCATTTTCTATATCCAGTGGCTCATGGAGTTCCTATTTTTCCCCTGAAGAAGCTCTTAGCACTTCCTGCCTTCTCAACTCGGAACCCTAGCACCCAGAGCACTGTCCCCCAAACTCTTTCGATCATGCGCATTAACAAAATCTGTACAAGTCACTCTTCCAATTTTTGACTGTTTACGTATTATGTGCTGTATTAGTCTGCTAGGGCTGCCACGGTCTGGGCAGCTTAAAGAACAGAATTTTATTTTCTCACAATTCTGGAGGCCAGAAGTCCAAGATCAAGTTGCCATCAGGGCTGGTTTCTTTTTTTTTTTTTTTTTAATTGTTTTTTTTTTAAATTTAATTAATTAATTTATTTATTTATTCTTGGCTGCGCTGGATCTTCGTTGCTGCGGGCGGGCTTTTGCAAACGGGGGCTACTCTTCGTTGCGGTGTGCGGGCTTCTCATTGCCGTGGCTTCTCTTGTTGCGGAGGATGGACTCTAGGCGTGTCGGCTTCAGTAGTAGTGGCGCACGGGCTTAGCTGCTCCACGGCATGTGGGATCTTCCCGGACCAGGGCTCGAGCCCGTGTCCCCTGCATTGGCAGGCGGATTCTTAACCACTGCGCCACCAGGGAAGTCCAGGGCTGGTTTCTGATGAGACTCTTCTTGCTTGTAGCCGGCCACCTCCTTGTATCCTCACATGGCCTCTTCTCTGTGTGTGTGCAGAAAGAGAGAGAGAGAGAGAGAGAGGCCTGGTGTCTCTTCCTCTTTTCATAAGGGTCCTATCAAAATAAGGCTGCACACTTATGACCCTATTTAACCTTTAATACCTCCTTAAGGCCCCATCTTTAAATACTGTCTCATTGGGGGTTAGGGCTTCAACATGTGAATTTGGGCACAAGTCAGTCTATAATATACATATTTTCTATTAAATGGGTATGTTCATTTAAAATACATAAAATAGACTCAAAAAAGATGAGAATTTTAAAAGTAAGTACAAGTAAGAATTCTGATATTTTCTCCCCACATGCCAGGGCATCACCTTGGCGTACCTGGGATACACACCCAGCATTCAAAACCATGGACCTGAGCAACGACTGCAGTGTCCTAACAGATCTGTCCACTGCCGGGCTTTCGTGTCGTCTTCCCATCCAGCTCAGCCTCTGTATTAGCCTTTGTAAAACGGTGGTTTCTTCTTCCCCCTTCCTCAGAAAACATTGGTGCTCTGGGTTGCCCAGGAGAGGCCAGGGCAACTGCCAGCTTGACCTGCAGGGCCCTCCATGTCCCAGCGTGACCGCTGCTTCAAGCCGTTGTTCCTCCCGCCGCCTCCCGCGGTGCCCCCTTCCTCCTCCTCTGCGGGTCCGGAGCCTGTACTTCGCATCCTCACCACCTTCCCTCTTCACTCCCACACGTTTGTCCCTCCCTCCTTGAAGCTCTGTCCCATCCTTTGGTTCAGGCTCACCTGCCGTTCAGCAGTGTTACTTGCACTTTCATGGGTGCCATCTTTCCCCCTCAACTGGATTACGGTCTCCAAAAGCTCATGGTCCAGGTTTCTTCTTCATTTTACATCCTCCTCTGAGCGCAGATTCCGAGCCTGTCCTCCGTCACTGCAGTGCTCCTCTGTCCTCCTTCCAGTGGTTGTGGCTGGATCGAGACCACCACGGGGGCGTTGGAAGCAGTGACACCATCTGACTTGCTGTGTACGCATGGCCTGGATGTGTTCAGAGCAGGCAGCTTAACACGGCTGAGTTCCTAAACCTACTCCAGCTCAGCTTCTTGCTGATGCTATTTCCCAGAATTTGGTAATATATTCTCCTAAAAATTTAATAGAAGGAAAGTTGGCTGCTCATTGAAAAGTGTACGCTTGACTGCAGACTCAGATTACCTTAATTAATGTTGACGAATGCAAGATTTATTAGCGAAGCAGCCATCTCTTTAGTGCCCAGTGGGGCTCAGGACATGCATGTAAATCATTCCGATAACAATTTCCTGGATTGAGCACTTGGCATTCGCCCACCACAAGGTGCACCTATTCCCAGAGAGCAGAGCTGGGGTGCTGAGGATGATTTGAGATGATGAACACTCAGGAAAAGAACGACTTTGCACACTGAAGAGGCAGCAAGCCTGGAGCTCTTTCCAAACCATGAATTCTCCTTTAAAACTCACCAGCTAATGCTGGCCTGAGAATTTCAAACCAGTGGACTAAAATGAAGATACCAACTCACTTCCTGAATTTTATCTTTATGGCCCTGTGGCTGCAATCCGGCCATCCAGTTGCCAGAGGCGTGCACGGGGACCATGCCATTACTGGGATGAAGGCCTTGGAGACCTGTTAGGTGAAACCCACTCTTCTCTGTGAAATGAATGTGCGCAGGCTGCAAATTAGTTTCTTGGTCCACCTTTAGGAGGGGATTGCCCCTCACATTGAATTGTTTAATATTTAAACTCTGTAATTTTTCCTTATCTACGTGGTAAACTTGGCAGACTCAGCGAATGTTATAATTGTGCCCAGAGTCCAAAAGTCATTTCATAGTATATGTTTCAAGTATAATGTGGTTCAGTGTCCTGAACCAAGATTATCTCGCCCCCCCCCCTTTGAGTATTACACAGTAGCCAAGGATACTAACTGGCCCTGTGGGTGACACCCACGTAATCTGCAGAGACCATGCGGGTAACACTCAGGCCATGTTTGTCAGATTAAAGTATAACTGCAACAATCCTGGAACGGTTAGTTGTCGATTTTCTCTTGGTTTCTTCATACTTTTGCATAAGAGCTACCTGTATCTCTTACATGGAAAGCAAAGGGCTGAGTTGGAGAGAGGGACGGACCTGGGAAAGGCCGGGGGACACATAGAAATGTCTGCTAGTTGAATATTTCTTTGAGATTTTTGTTCTTTTCATTTTCACAAGAGACCCACAGAGAGGGAATTCCCTGGCGGTCCAGTGGTTAGGACTCCGTGCTTCCACGGCTGAGGGCCCAGGTTTGATCCCTGGTTGGGGAACTAAGATCCCACAAGCCACACAGTGAGGCCAAAAAAAAATTAAAAAAAAAAAAAAGATAGACCCACAGAGAAAGAAGGAAAGAAGGAGGGTGGGGGAGAGGAGAGAGGGAGGGAAGGATCAAGAAAAGGAGATACAAAAGAAAAAGAGTGAAAGGAAAGGAAGGGAGGAAGAAGAGAAAGAAAGAAAGAAAGTCTCCCCGTGGATCCCATGCGGTTTTGTGAGGCCGCCTCTTGGAGGAGAGTTTAACTCAGGACACAGCTTCTCCTCGCAGCCTCCCTCCACCGTGGCTGTTGGCAGGGGCCGCAGGGACATTACAGACGCCACCAGAGAGGGCTGCGGGGCCGGCCTTCTTGCTTCTCCAGGCCCTCGGCTGAGGCCCGTGTGGGGAATAGCCACGTGGGTTGCCAAGTCAAGCATTTTCAGGGCCTGAGTCACACAGACAGAGCTTTAACTCTGTGAACACAAAGCAGGCAAATAAAGACCAAAATGCCAATCCCAGAAGGCGAGGGAATGATCATTAAGTGCCACTACAGGCCCTCAGGGTAATTCTCTGCACTGTTCTGTTCTGGACGAGGGTAACGCAAACTCCTACAGCCTTGGTGAGTATCAGGCCTCCTCACTGTTTTCTTGAAAGCCTGCTTGGAAGCATAAGGGCGCAAACCAGGACGGAGTTCGGAAAGTCTGCGTTCATCGTTGGGGTTTAATTAAAACACACTGAGCCTTGCAGAAGCTTGTGGTTTAGAGTAATGGAAAATTTAGGGAATCAGAAACAGAGACGGATCTGAGGAAGAAAGGTCTGATTTTCTCCTCAAGCCTCTGGATTTCTTGCCTTCCATTTCCTCCCAGACTTGTAGTTGACACCTTCTTAAACATGTGAATTATTTTTCTAATAAAGGATTAATCAATTTCATAATCACAAGTATTTGGTATTTACTTATACAGAGGCATTATCCAAATGTTCATACTATTTCATATTCCCTTCTATTAGGTTAATTTATAAACATATATTTATCATACACCTCCCATGTGCAAAGCAAATGAAGGGTGCAAGGGGTACAATTGTGAGCAAAACTAGACTGGCCTGGCCCCCTTCCTCATGGAGCTTCTTTTTTTTTTTTTAATTTATTTATTTTAGCTGCATTGGGTCTTCATTGCTGTGCGCGGGCTTTCTCTAGTTGCGGTGAGCGGGGGCTACTCTTCGTTGTGGTGCATGGGCTTCTCATTGCAGTGGCTTCTCTTGTTGTGGAGCATGACTTCTAGAGCTCAGGCTCAGTAGTTGTGGTGCGCGGACTCAGTAGTTGTGGCTTGAAGGCTCTAGAGCACAGGCTCAGTAGTTGTGGCACACGGGCTTAGCTGCTCCGCGGCACGTGGGATCTTCCCGGACCAGGGCTCGAACCCGTGTCCCCTGCATTGGCAGGCGGATTCTTAACCACTGTGCCACCAGGGAAGCCTGCAAAGTAAGATTTTTAAGAACATTATTTTCCGGGCATTCTTGTCAAAATCAATGTACAAGCAATCAATCAATTGGTCAAACCAAACAAACTCGATCCTGTGTTGGGGGTTAGGGGCTAATATCAGGCAGGTCTATGAGAAGTTTTATTCGTCATCATAGCCCCTCCTCCCCAGAGCAACAAATAATGATACAGTACTCCTTACGCACAGCTGGCTGTGTCAGTGACCTTAGTCAAGTCATTTGATTTCTTACTTTCCTTATCTGTGAAGTGAGGGTTTGGGCTTAATGATCTTTTTTTAGGCACCTTTTTTATTACTATCAACACACTAAGCAGGTACCTGCAGTGGTGGCCAGTGCTTTTACACTTTCCTGTCCATGCCACCCTCCCACATACGACACAAACATTGGCCACCAGGAGATTAAAGGCAGAGAGAAGGAAGAAATAGGATAAGCACAGCAGAAACATGTCAAGTAAATTATGCCTTCTGACTCGAATTCTAATTATTTTCTCTTGTCTTCCTTCTTCTACTAAATCCTGTTCTTCTTTCTTCTGTTATGTAGTGATTGAGTTCATCATCTTTAAGTCATTCATTCATTTGTGGAACACTTCAGAGTGTCCAGTATATTCCAGGACAGGACTGTGTGTTGAGGATGTGGACATGAAAAGTTTGACCTCATATGGTTTTCCCTCTACTAAAATCAGTACATTTTACCCAAAATAGTCCGTTGACACACTTTTCAATTCTAGGCTCCTCCTCCTGAAAGGCTAGTG